>NW_026061008.1:619428-1238857 GCF_929443795.1 Astur gentilis
ACACCCACCGGTACTCCGCGGTAGTTTTGCTATACCCACCGGTACTCCTGGATTGTACCAGAACCCTTACTGGTGCGCCGGGGTACACCTGCTGATCCTACGGGCACACTTCTTTGGACCCACCCTTCCTACCTGACCCGCCGGGGTAGGCCTGGTATACCTACCCGATGTTTCGAGGTAGAACCGGTTGCCCCACCGGTACTTTTGGGTTGGACGGAACCCTTTGTGATGCGCCAGAGAACACCAGCTGTCCGTTCGTGCGTGCTGGACTAGACCCGGCCTCCCTACCGGACCCCACAGGTTAGACCCGCTATTCCTACCTGATGCTCCGCATTAGGCTTGGCACCCATACCCGATGTTCTGGGGTAGTAGCGGTACCCCCACCGTTACTCTGCGGTAGTATCGGTACACCCACCGGTACTCCGGGGTAGTACGTGAACCCTTACTGGTTCACTGGGGTACACCTGATGACGTTACAGGCACGCGGTATAGAACAGACATTCTTCCTGACCCTCCGTGTTAGTCCCGGTATCCCTACCTGATGCTCCGTTGTTGGCCTGGCAACCCTACCCGACAATCTCGGCTAGTACCGGTACACCCACTGGTACTACGCGGTACTTTTGCTATACCCACCGGTACTCCTGGATTGTACCGGAACCCTTACTGGTGTGCCGGGGTACACCTGCTGACACTACGGGCGCGCCGCTTTACTCCCACCCTTCCTACCTGACCCGCCGGGGTAGGCCTGGTATACCTACCCGATGTTTCGAGGTAGAACCGGTTCCCCACCGCTACTCTGCGGTTGGAACGGAACCCTTTGTGATGCGCCAGAGAAGACCAGCTGTCCCTTCGTGCGCGCTGGACTAGACCCGGCATCCCTACCGGACCCCACAGGTTAGACCCGCTATCCCTACCTGATGCTCCGCATTAGGCTTGGCACCCAGACCCTATGTTCTGGGGTAGTAGCGGTACCCCCACCGTTACTCTGCGGTAGTATCGGTACACCCACCGGTACTCCGGGGTAGTACGTGAACCCTTACTGGTTCACTGGGGTACACCAGCTGACGTTACTGTTGCGCGGTGTAGACCAGACATTCCTACCTGACCCTCCGTGTTATGCCCGGTATCCCTACCTGATGCTCTGTTGTTGGCCTGGCACCCCTACCCGATATGCTGGGGTAGTACCGGTACCCCCACTGGTACTCTGCGGTAGTATTGGTACACCCACCGGTACTCCAGGGTAGTACCTGAACCCTTACTGGTTCGCTGGGGTACACCTGCTGACCTCACGGGCGTGCTCTGTAGAACAGACATTCCTACTTGACCCTGCACGCTAGGCCCGGTATCCCTACCTGATGCTCTGCGGTAGGCCTGGCCCCCTACCCGACAATCTGGGGTAGTACCGGTACACCCACAGGTACTCAGCAGTACTTTTGCTATACCCACAGGTATTCCTGGATTGTACCGGAACCCTTACTGGTGCGCCGGGGTACACCTGCTGGCCCTAAGGGCGCGCCGCTTTACGCCCACCCTTCCTACCTGACCCTCCGGGGTAGGCCTGGTATACCTACCCGATGTTTCGAGGTAGAAACGGTTCCCCCACCGGTACTCTGGGGTTGGAACGGAACCCTTTGTGATGCGCCAGAGAACACCAGCTGTCCCTTCGTGCGCGCTGGACTAGACCCGGCCTCCCTACCGGACCCCACAGGTTAGACCCGCTATCCCTACCTGATGCTCCGCATTAGGCTTGGCACCCATACCCGATGTTCTGGGGTAGTAGCGGTACCCCCACCGTTACTCTGCGGTAGTATCGGTACTCCCACCGGTACTCCGGGGTAGTACGTGAACCCTTACTGGTTCACTGGGGTACACCTGCTGACCTTACGGGCGTGCTGTGTAGACCAGACATTCCTACCTGACCCTCCAGGCTAGGCCCGGTATCCCTACCTGATGCTCTGCGGTAGTCCTGGCCCCCTACCCGACAATCTGGGGAAGTATCGGTACACCCACCGGTACTCCGCGGTAGTTTTGCTATACCCACCGGTAGTCCTGGATTGTACCAGAACCCTTACTGGTGCGCCGGGGTACACCTGCTGATCCTACGGGCACACTTCTTTGGACCCACCCTTCCTACCTGACCCGCCGGGGTAGGCCTGGTATACCTACCCGATGTTTCGAGGTAGAACCGGTTGCCCCACCGGTACTTTTGGGTTGGACGGAACCCTTTGTGATGCGCCAGAGAACACCAGCTGTCCGTTCGTGCGTGCTGGACTAGACCCGGCCTCCCTACCGGACCCCACAGGTTAGACCCGCTATTCCTACCTGATGCTCCGCATTAGGCTTGGCACCCATACCCGATGTTCTGGGGTAGTAGCGGTACCCCCACCGTTACTCTGCGGTAGTATCGGTACACCCACCGGTACTCCGGGGTAGTACGTGAACCCTTACTGGTTCACTGGGGTACACCTGATGACGTTACAGGCACGCGGTATAGAACAGACATTCTTCCTGACCCTCCGTGTTAGTCCCGGTATCCCTACCTGATGCTCCGTTGTTGGCCTGGCAACCCTACCCGACAATCTCGGCTAGTACCGGTACACCCACTGGTACTACGCGGTACTTTTGCTATACCCACCGGTACTCCTGGATTGTACCGGAACCCTTACTGGTGTGCCGGGGTACACCTGCTGACACTACGGGCGCGCCGCTTTACTCCCACCCTTCCTACCTGACCCGCCGGGGTAGGCCTGGTATACCTACCCGATGTTTCGAGGTAGAACCGGTTCCCCACCGCTACTCTGCGGTTGGAACGGAACCCTTTGTGATGCGCCAGAGAAGACCAGCTGTCCCTTCGTGCGCGCTGGACTAGACCCGGCATCCCTACCGGACCCCACAGGTTAGACCCGCTATCCCTACCTGATGCTCCGCATTAGGCTTGGCACCCAGACCCTATGTTCTGGGGTAGTAGCGGTACCCCCACCGTTACTCTGCGGTAGTATCGGTACACCCACCGGTACTCCGGGGTAGTACGTGAACCCTTACTGGTTCACTGGGGTACACCAGCTGACGTTACTGTTGCGCGGTGTAGACCAGACATTCCTACCTGACCCTCCGTGTTATGCCCGGTATCCCTACCTGATGCTCTGTTGTTGGCCTGGCACCCCTACCCGATATGCTGGGGTAGTACCGGTACCCCCACTGGTACTCTGCGGTAGTATTGGTACACCCACCGGTACTCCAGGGTAGTACCTGAACCCTTACTGGTTCGCTGGGGTACACCTGCTGACCTTACGGGCCTGCTGTGTAGACCAGACATTCCTACCTGACCCTCCAGGCTAGGCCCGGTATCCCTACCTGATGCTCTGCGGTAGGCCTGGCCCCCTACCCGACAATCTGGGGTAGTACCGGTACACCCACAGGGACTCCGCGGTACTTTTGCTATACCCACCGGTACTCCTGGATTGTACCGGAACCCTTACTGGTGCGCCGGGGTACACCTGCTGACACTACGGGCGCGCCGATTTACGCCCACCCTTCCTACCTGACCCGCCAGGGTAGGCCTGGTATACCTACCCGATGTTTCGAGGTAGAACCGGTTCTCCCACCGGTACTCTGGGGTTGGAACGGAACCCTTTGTGATGCGCCAGAGAACACCAGCTGTCCCTTCGTGCGCGCTGGACTAGACCCGGCCTCCCTACCGGACCCCACAGGTTAGACCCGCTATCCCTACCTGATGCTCCGCATTAGGCTTGGCACCCATACCCGATGTTCTGGGGTAGTAGCGGTACCCCCACCGTTACTCTGCGGTAGTATCGGTACACCCACCGGTACTCCGGGGTAGTACGTGAACCCTTACTGGTTCACTGGGGTACACCTGATGACGTTACAGGCACGCGGTATAGAACAGACATTCTTCCTGACCCTCCGTTTTAGGCCCGGTATCCCTACCTGATGCTCCGTTGTTGGCCTGGCACCCCTACCCGATATGCTGGGGTAGTACCGCTACCCCCACCGGTACTCTGCGGTAGTATTGGTACACCCACCGGTACTCCAGGGTAGTACCTGAACCCTTACTGGTTCGCTGGGGTACACCTGCTGACCTTACGGGCGTGCTCTGTAGACCAGACATTCCTACCTGACCCTCCAGGCTAGGCCCAGTATCCCTACCTGATGCTCTGCGGTAGGCCTGGCCCCCTACCCGACAATCTGGGGTAGTACCGGTACACCCACAGGTACTCCGCGGTACTTTTGCTATACCCACAGGTACTCCTGGATTTTACCGGAACCCTTACTGGTGCGCCGGGGTACACCTGCTGACCCTATGGGCTTGCCGCTTTACGCCCACTCTTCCTACCTGACCCTGCGGGGTAGGCCTGGTATACCTACCCGATGTTTCGAGGTAGAACCGGTTCCCCCACTGGTACTCTGGGGTTGGAACGGAACCCTTTGTGATGCGCCAGAGAACACCAGCTGTCCCTTCGTGCGCGCTGGACTAGACCCGGCCTCCCTACCGGACCCCACAGGTTAGACCCGCTATCCCTACCTGATTCTCCGCATTAGGCTTGGCACCCATACCCGATGTTCTGGGGTAGTAGCGGTACCCCCACCGTTACTCTGCGGTAGTATCGGTACACCCACCGGTACTCCGGGGTAGTACGTGAACCCTTACTGGTTCACTGGGGTACACCTGATGACGTTACTGGTGCGCGGTGTAGACCAGACATTCCTACCTGACCCTCCGTGTTAGGCCCGGTATCCCTACCTGATGCTCCGTTGTTGGCCTGGCACCCCTACCCGATATGCTGGGGTAGTACCGCTACCCCCACCGGTACTCTGCGGTTGTACTGGTACACCCACCAGTACTCCAGGGCAGTACCTGAACCCTTACTGGTTCGCTGGGGTACACCTGCTGACCTTACGGGCGTGCTGTGTAGACCAGACATTCCTACCTGACCCTCCAGGCTAGGCCCGGTATCCCTACGTGATGCTCTGCGGTAGGCCTGGCCCCCTACCCGACAATCTGGGGTAGTACCGGTACAGCCACCGGTATTCCGCGGTACTTTTGCTATACCCACCGGTACTCCTGGATTGTACCGGAACCCTTACTGGTGCGCCGGGTTACACCTGCTGACCCTACGGGCACACTGCTTTGGACCCACCCTTGCTACCTGACCCGCCGGGGTAGGCCTGGTATACCTACCCGATGTTTCGAGATAGAACCGGTTCCCCCACCGGTACTCTGGGCTTGGAACGGAAACCTTTGTGATGCGCCAGAGAACACCAGCTGTCCCTTCGTGCGCACTGGACTAGTCCCGGCCTCCCTAACGGACCCCACAGGTTAGACCCGGTATCCCTACCTGATGCTCTGCATTACGCTTGGCACCCATACCCGATGTTCTGGGGTAGTAGCGGTACCCCCACCGTTACTCTGCGGTAGTATCGGTACACCCACCGTTACTCCGGGGTAGTACGTGAACCCTTACTGGTTCACTGGGGTACACCTGATGACGTTACAGGCACGCGGTATAGAACAGACATTCTTCCTGACCCTCCGTGTTAGTCCCGGTATCCCTACCTGATGCTCCGTTGTTGGCCTGGCAACCATACCCGACAATCTGGGGTAGTACCGGTACACCCACAGGTACTCCGCGGTAGTTTTGCTATACCCACCGGTACTCCTGGATTGTACCGGAACCCTTACTGGTGCGCCGGGGTACACCTTCTGACCCTACGTGCGCGCCGCTTTACGCCCACCCTTCCTACCTGACCCGCCGGGGTAGGCCTGGTATACCTACCCGATGTTTCAAGGTAGAACCGGTTCCCCACCGCTACTCTGGGCTTGGAACGGAACCCTTTGTGATGACCCAGAGAACACCAGCTGTCCCTTCGTGCGTGCTGGACTACACCCGGCCTCCCTACCGGACCCCACAGGTTAGACCCGCTATCCCTACCTGATGCTCCGCATTAGGCTTGGCACCCATACCCGATGTTCTGGGGTAGTAGCGGTACCCCCACCGTTACTCTGCCGTAGTATCGGTACACCCACCGGTACTCCGGGGTAGTACGTGAACCCTTACTGGTTCACTGGGGTACACCTGATGACGTTACAGGCGCGCGGTATAGACCAGACATTCCTACCTGACCCTCCGTGTTAGGCCCGGTATCCCTACCTGATGCTCCGTTGTTGGCCTGGCACCCCTACCCGATATGCTGGGGTAGTAGCGGTACCCCCACCGGTACTCTGCGGTAGTATTGGTACACCCACCGGTACTCCAGGGTAGTACCTGAACCCTTACTGGTTCGCTGGGGTACACCTGCTGACCTCACGGGCGTGCTGTGTAGACCAGACATTCCTACCTGACCCTGCACGCTAGGCCCGGTATCCCTACCTGATGCTCTGCGGTAGGCCTGGCCCCCTACCCGACAATCTGGGGTAGTACCGGTACACCCACCGGTATTCCGCGGTACATTTGGTATACCCACCGGTACTCCTGGATTGTACCGGAAACCTTACTGGTGCGCCGGGATACAACTGCAGGCTCTACAGGCGCGCCGCTTTATGCCCACCCTTCCTAACTGACCCGCCAGGGTAGGCCTGGTATACCTACCCGATGTTTCGAGGTAGAACCGGTTCCCCCACCGGTACACTGGGGTTGGAACGGAACCCTTTGTGATGCGCCAGAGAACACCAGCTGTCCCGTCGTGCGCGCTGGACTAGACCCGGCCTCCCTACCGGACCCCACAGGTTAGACCCGCTATCCCTACCTGATGCTCCGCATTAGGCTTGGCACCCATACCCGATGTTCTGGGGTAGTAGCGGTACCCCCACCGTTACTCTGCGGTAGTATCGGTACACCCACCGGTACTCCGGGGTAGTACGTGAACCCTTACTGGTTCACTGGGGTACACCTGCTCACGTTACTGGCGCGTGGTGTAGACCAGACATTCCTACCTGACCCTCCGTGTTAGGCCCGGTATCCCTACCGGATTCTCCGTTGTTGGCATGGCACCCCTACCCGATATGCTGGGCTAGTACCGCTACCCCCACCGGTACTCTGCGGTAGTATCGGTACACCCACCGGTACTCCGAGGTAGTACGAGAACCCTTTCTGGTTCGCTGGGGTACCCATGATGAAGTTATGGGCACGCGTTACAGACCAGACATTCCTACCTGACCCTCCGTGTTAGGCCCGGTATCCCTACCTGATGCTCCGTTGTTGGCTTGGCACCCCTACTCGATATGCTGGGGTAGTACCGGTACCCCCACCGTTACTCTGCCGTAGTATCGGTACACCCATCGGTACTCCGAGGTAGTACGAGAACCCTTTCTGGTTCGCTGGGGTACACATGATGACGTTACGGGCACGCGGTATAGACCAGACATTCCTACCTGACCCTCCAGGCTAGGCCCGGTATCCCTACCTCATGCTCTGCGGTAGGCCTGGACCCCTACCCAACAATCTGGGGTAGTACCGGTACACCCACAGGTACTCCGCGGTACTTTTGCTATACGCACCGGTACTCCTGGATTGTACCGGAACCCTTACTGGTGCGCCGGGGTACACCTGCTGACACTACGGGCGCGCCGCTTTACGCCCACCCTTCCTACCTGACCCTCCGGGGTAGGCCTGGTATACCTACCCGATGTTTCGAGGTAGAACCGGTTCCCCCACCGGTACTCTGGGGTTGGAACGGAACCCTTTGTGATGCGCCAGAGAACACCAGCTGTCCCTTCGTGCGCGCTGGACTAGACCCGGCCTCCCTACCGGACCCCACAGGTTAGACCCGCTATCCCTACCTGATGCTCCACATTAAGCTTGGCACCCATACCTGATGTTCTGGGGTAGTAGCGGTACCCCCACCGTTACTCTGCGGTAGTATCGGTACACCCACCGGTACTCCGGGGTAGTACGTGAGCCCTTACTGGTTCACTGGGGTACACCTGATGACGTTAAGGGCACGCGGTATAGACCAGACATTCCTACCTGACCCTCCGTGTTAGACCCGGTATCCCTACCTGATGCTCCGTTGTTGGCCTGGCACCCCTACCCGATATGCTAGGGTAGTACCGGTACCCCCACCGGTACTCTGCGGTAGTATTGGTATACCCACCGGTACTCCAGGGCAGTACCTGAACACTTACTGGTTCGCTGGGGTACACCTGCTGCCATTACGGGCGTGCTCTGTAGACCAGACATTCCTACCTGACCCTCCAGGCTAGGCCCTGTATCCCTACCTGATGATCTACGGTAGGCCTGGCCCCCTATCCGACAATCTGGGGTAGGACCGGTACACCCTGAGGTACTGCGCGGTAATTTTGCTATACCCACCGGTACTCCTGGATTGTACCGGAACCCTTACTGGTGCGCCGGGGTACACCTGCTGACCCTATGGGCTCGCCGCTTTACGCCTACCCTTCCTACCTGACCCTCCGGGGTAGGCCTGGTATACCTACCCGATGTTTCAAGGTAGAACCGGTTCCCCCACCGGTACTCTGGGGTTGGAACGGAAAACTTTGTGATGCGCCAGAGAACACCAGCTGTCCCTTCGTGCGCGCTGGACTAGACCCGGCCTCCCTACCGGACCCCACAGGTTAGACCCGCTATCCCTACCTGATGCTCCACATTAGGCTTGGCACCCTTAACCGATCTTCTGGGGTAGTAGCGGTACCCCCACCATTACTCTGCGGTAGTATCGGTACACCCACCGATACTCCGGGGTAGTACGTGAGCCCTTACTGGTTCACTGGGGTACACCTGATGACGTTAAGGGCACGCGGTATAGACCAGACATTCCTACCTGACCCTCCGTGTTAGGCCCGGTATCCCTACCTGATGCTCCGTTGTTGGCCTGGCACCCCTACCCGATATGCTG
This sequence comes from Astur gentilis, assembly GCF_929443795.1. Classification (NCBI taxonomy): domain Eukaryota; kingdom Metazoa; phylum Chordata; class Aves; order Accipitriformes; family Accipitridae; genus Astur; species Astur gentilis. Next base: position 628,303 of record NW_026061008.1, read on the forward strand.
GGGTAGTACCGGTACCCCCACCGGTACTCTGCGGTAGTATTGGTACACCCACCGGTACTCCAGGGCAGTACCTGAACACTTACTGGTTCGCTGGGGTACACCTGCTGACCTTACGGGCGTGCTGTGTAGACCAGACATTCCTACCTGACCCTCCAGGCTAGGCCCGGTATCCCTACCTGATGCTCTGTGGTAGGCCTGACCCCCTACCCGACAATCTGGGGTAGTACCGGTAAACCCTCCGGTACTCCGCGGTACTTTTGCTATACCCACCGGTACTCCTGGATTGTACCGGAACCCTTACTGGTGCGCCGGGGTACACCAGCTGACACTACGGGCGCACCGCTTTACGCCCACCCTTCCTACCTGACCCGCCGGGGTAGGCCTGGTATACCTACCCGATGTTTCGAGGTAGAACCGGTTCCCCCACCGGTACTCTGGGGTTGGAACGGAAACCTTTGTGATGCGCCACAGAACACAAGCTGTCCCTTCGTGCGCGCTGGACTAGACCTGGCCTCCCTACCGGACCCCACAGGTTAGACCCGGTATCCCTACCTGATGCTCCTCATTAGGCTTGGCACCCATACCCGATGTTCTGGGGTAGTAGCGGTACTCCCACCGTTACTCTGCGGTAGTATCGGTACACCCACCGGTACTCCGGGGTAGTACGTGAACCCTTACTGGTTCACTGGGGTACACCTGCTGACGTTACTGGCGCGCGGTGTAGACCAGACATTCCTACCTGACCCTCCGTTTTAGGCCCGGTATCCCTACCTGATGCTCCGTTGTTGGCCTGGCACCCCTACCCGATATGCTGGGGTAGTACCGGTACCCCCACCGGTACTCTGCGGTAGTATTGGTATACCCACCGGTACTCCAGGGCAGTACCTGAACACTTACTGGTTCGCTGGGGTACACCTGCTGCCATTACGGGCGTGCTCTGTAGACCAGACATTCCTACCTGACCCTCCAGGCTAGGCCCGGTATCACTACCTGATGATCTACGGTAGGCCTGGCCCCCTATCCGACAATCTGGGGTAGGACCGGTACACCCAGAGGTACTGCGCGGTAATTTTGCTATACCCACCGGTACTCCTGGATTGTACCGGAACCCTTACTGGTGCGCCGGGGTACACCTGCTGACCCTATGGGCTCGCCGCTTTACGCCCACCCTTCCTACCTGACCCTCCGGGGTAGGCCTGGTATACCTACCCGATGTTTCAAGGTAGAACCGGTTCCCCCACCGGTACTCTGGGGTTGGAACGGAACCCTTTGTGATGCGCCAGAGAACACCAGCTGTCCCTTCGTGCGCGCTGGACTAGACCCGGCCTCCCTACCGGACCCCACAGGTTAGACCCGCTATCCCTACCTGATGATCCACATTAGGCTTGGCACCCATACCCGATGTTCTGGGGTAGTAGCGGTACCCCCACCGTTACTCTGCGGTAGTATCGGTACACCCACCGGTACTCCGGGGTAGTACGTGAGCCCTTACTGGTTCACTGGGGTACACCTGATGACGTTAAGGGCACGCGGTATAGACCAGACATTCCTACCTGACCCTCCGTGTTAGACCCGGTATCCCTACCTGATGCTCCGTTGTTGGCCTGGCACCCCTACCCGATATGCTGGGGTAGTACCGCTACCCCCACCGGTACTCTGCGGTAGTATTGGTACACCCACCGGTACTCCAGGGTAGTACCTGAACACTTACTGGTTCGCTGGGGTACACCTGCTGACCTTACGGGCGTGCTGTGTAGACCAGACATTCCTACCTGACCCTCCAGGCTAGGCCCGGTATCCCTACCTGATGCTCTGCGGTAGGCCTGGCCCCCTACCCGACAATCTGGGGTAGTACCGGTAAACCCACCGGTACTCCGCGGTACTTTTGCTATACCCACCGGTACTCCTGGATTGTACCGGAACCCTTACTGGTGCGCCGGGGTACACCAGCTGACACTACGGGCGCACCGCTTTACGCCCACCCTTCCTACCTGACCCGCCGGGGTAGGCCTGGTATACCTACCCGATGTTTCAAGGTAGAACCGGTTCCCCCACCGGTACTCTGGGGTTGGAACGGAACCCTTTGTGATGCGCCAGAGAACACCAGCTGTCCCTTCGTGCGCGCTGGACTAGACCTGGCCTCCCTACCGGACCCCACAGGTTAGACCCGCTATCCGTACCTGATGCTCCGCATAAGGCTTGGCACCCATACCCGATGTTCTGGGGTAGTAGCGGTACCCCCACCGTTACTCTGCGGTAGTATCGGTACACCCACCGGTACTCCGGGGTAGTACGTGAACCCTTACTGGTTCACTGGGGTACACCTGATGATGTTACTGGCGCGCGGTGTAGACCAGACATTCCTACCTGACCCTCCGTTTTAGGCCCGGTATCCCTACCTGATGCTCCGTTGTTGGCCTGGCACCCCTACCCGATATGCTGGGGTAGTACCGGTACCCCCACCGGTACTCTGCGGTAGTATTGGTACACCCACCGGTACTCCAGGGCAGTACCTGAACACTTACTGGTTCGCTGGGGTACACCTGCTGCCATTATGGGAGTGCTCTGTAGACCAGACATTCCTACCTGACCCTCCAGGCTAGGCCCGGTATCCCTACCTGATGATCTACGGTAGGCCTGGCCCCCTATCCGACAATCTGGGGTAGGACCGGTACACCCACAGGGACTCCGCGGTTCTTTTGCTATACCCACCGGTACTCCTGGATTGTACCGGAACCCTTACTGGTGCGCCGGGGTACACCTGCTGACCCTATGGGCTCGCCGCTTTACGCCCACCCTTCCTACCTGACCCTCCGGGGTAGGCCTGGTATACCTACCCGATGTTTCGAGGTAGAACCGGTTCCCCCACCGGTACTCTGGGGTTGGAACGGAACCCTTTGTGATGCGCCAGAGAACACCAGCTGTCCCTTCGTGCGCGCTGGACTAGACCCGGCCTCCCTACCGGACCCCACAGGTTAGACCCGCTATCCCTACCTGATGCTCCGCATTAGGCTTGGCACCCATACCCGATGTTCTTGGGTAGTAGCGGTACCCCCACCGTTACTCTGCGGTAGTATCGGTACACCCACCGGTACTCCGGGGTAGTACGTGAACCCTAACTGGTTCACTGGGGTACACCTGATGACGTTAAGGGCACGCGGTATAGACCAGACATTCCTACCTGACCCTCCGTGTTAGACCCGGTATCCCTACCTGATGCTCCGTTGTTGGCCTGGCACCCCTACCCGATATGCTGGGGTAGTACCGCTACCCCCACCGGTACTCTGCGGTAGTATTGGTACACCCACCGGTACTCCAGGGCAGTACCTGAACACTTACTGGTTCGCTGGGGTACACCTGCTGCCATTAAGGGCGTGCTCTGTAGACCAGACATTCCTACCTGACCCTCCAGGCTAGGCCCGGTATCCCTACCTGATGATCTACGGTAGGCCTGGCCCCCTATCCGACAATCTGGGGTAGGACCGGTACACCCTGAGGTACTGCGCGGTAATTTTGCTATACCCACCGGTACTCCTGGATTGTACCGGAGCCCTTACTGGTGCGCCGGGGTACACCTGCTGACCCTATGGGCTCGCCGCTTTACGCCTACCCTTCCTACCTGACCCTCCGGGGTAGGCCTGGTATACCTACCCGATGTTTCAAGGTAGAACCGGTTCCCCCACCGGTACTCTGGGGTTGGAACGGAACCCTTTGTGATGCGCCAGAGAACACCAGCTGTCCCTTCGTGCGCGCTGGACTAGACCCGGCCTCCCTACCGGACCCCACAGGTTAGACCCGCTATCCCTACCTGATGCTCCACATTAGGCTTGGCACCCATACCCGATGTTCTGGGGTAGTAGCGGTACCCCCACCGTTACTCTGCGGTAGTATCGGTACACCCACCGGTACTCCGGGGTAGTACGTGAGCCCTTACTGGTTCACTGGGGTACACCTGATGATGTTAAGGGCACGCGGTATAGACCAGACATTCCTACCTGACCCTCCGTGTTAGACCCGGTATCCCTACCTGATGCTCCGTTGTTGGCCTGGCACCGCTACCCGATATGCTGGGGTAGTACCGGTACCCCCACCGGTACTCTGCGGTAGTATTGGTACACCCACCGGTACTCCAGGGCAGTACCTGAACACTTACTGGTTCGCTGGGGTACACCTGCTGCCATTACGGGCGTGCTCTGTAGACCAGACATTCCTACCTGACCCTCCAGGCTAGGCCCGGTATCCCTACCTGATGATCTACGGTAGGCCTGGCCCCCTATCCGACAATCTGGGGTAGGACCGGTACACCCTGAGGTACTGCGCGGTAATTTTGCTATACCCACCGGTACTCCTGGATTGTACCGGAACCCTTACTGGTGCGCCGGGGTACACCTGCTGACCCTATGGGCTCGCCGCTTTACGCCTACCCTTCCTACCTGACCCTCCGGGGTAGGCCTGGTATACCTACCCGATGTTTCAAGGTAGAACCGGTTCCCCCACCGGTACTCTGGGGTTGGAACGGAAAACTTTGTGATGCGCCAGAGAACACCAGCTGTCCCTTCGTGCGCGCTGGACTAGACCCGGCCTCCCTACCGGACCCCACAGGTTAGACCCGCTATCCCTACCTGATGCTCCACATTAGGCTTGGCACCCTTAACCGATCTTCTGGGGTAGTAGCGGTACCCCCACCGTTACTCTGCGGTAGTATCGGTACACCCACCGGTACTCCGGGGTAGTACGTGAACCCTTACTGGTTCACTGGGGTACAACTGATGATGTTACTGGCGCGCGGTGTAGACCAGACATTCCTACCTGACCCTCCGTTTTAGGCCCGGTATCCCTACCTGATGCTCCGTTGTTGGCCTGGCACCCCTACCCGATATGCTGGGGTAGTACCGGTACCCCCACCGGTACTCTGCGGTAGTATTGGTACACCCACCGGTACTCCAGGGCAGTACCTGAACACTTACTGGTTCGCTGGGGTACACCTGCTGCCATTATGGGCGTGCTCTGTAGACCAGACATTCCTACCTGACCCTCCAGGCTAGGCCCGGTATCCCTACCTGATGATCTACGGTAGGCCTGGCCCCCTATCCGACAATCTGGGGTAGGACCGGTACACCCACAGGGACTCCGCGGTTCTTTTGCTATACCCACCGGTACTCCTGGATTGTACCGGAACCCTTACTGGTGCGCCGGGGTACACCTGCTGACCCTATGGGCTCGCCGCTTTACGCCCACCCTTCCTACCTGACCCTCCGGGGTAGGCCTGGTATACCTACCCGATGTTTCGAGGTAGAACCGGTTCCCCCACCGGTACTCTGGGGTTGGAACGGAAACCTTTGTGATGCGCCAGAGAACACCAGCTGTCCCTTCGTGCGCGCTGGACTAGACCCGGCCTCCCTACCGGACCCCACAGGTTAGACCCGCTATCCCTACCTGATGCTCCGCATTAGGCTTGGCACCCATACCCAATGTTCTTGGGTAGTAGCGGTACCCCCACCTTTACTCTGCGGTAGTATCGGTACACCCACCGGTACTCCGGGGTAGTACGTGAACCCTAACTGGTTCACTGGGGTACACCTGATGACGTTAAGGGCACGCGGTATAGACCAGACATTCCTACCTGACCCTCCGTGTTAGACCCGGTATCCCTACCTGATGCTCCGTTGTTGGCCTGGCACCCCTACCCGATATGCTGGGGTAGTACCGCTACCCCCACCGGTACTCTGCGGTAGTATTGGTACACCCACCGGTACTCCAGGGCAGTACCTGAACACTTACTGGTTCGCTGGGGTACACCTGCTGCCATTACGGGCGTGCTCTGTAGACCAGACATTCCTACCTGACCCTCCAGGCTAGGCCCGGTATCCCTACCTGATGATCTACGGTAGGCCTGGCCCCCTATCCGACAATCTGGGGTAGGACCGGTACACCCTGAGGTACTGCGCGGTAATTTTGCTATACCCACCGGTACTCCTGGATTGTACCGGAGCCCTTACTGGTGCGCCGGGGTACACCTGCTGACCCTATGGGCTCGCCGCTTTACGCCTACCCTTCCTACCTGACCCTCCGGGGTAGGCCTGGTATACCTACCCGATGTTTCAAGGTAGAACCGGTTCCCCCACCGGTACTCTGGGGTTGGAACGGAACCCTTTGTGATGCGCCAGAGAACACCAGCTGTCCCTTCGTGCGCGCTGGACTAGACCCGGCCTCCCTACCGGACCCCACAGGTTAGACCCGCTATCCCTACCTGATGCTCCACATTAGGCTTGGCACCCATACCCGATGTTCTGGGGTAGTAGCGGTACCCCCACCGTTACTCTGCGGTAGTATCGGTACACCCACCGGTACTCCGGGGTAGTACGTGAGCCCTTACTGGTTCACTGGGGTACACCTGATGACGTTAAGGGCACGCGGTATAGACCAGACATTCCTACCTGACCCTCCGTGTTAGACCCGGTATCCCTACCTGATGCTCCGTTGTTGGCCTGGCACCCCTACCCGATATGCTGGGGTAGTACCGCTACCCCCACCGGTACTCTGCGGTAGTATTGGTACACCCACCGGTACTCCAGGGCAGTACCTGAACACTTACTGGTTCGCTGGGGTACACCTGCTGCCATTACGGGCGTGCTCTGTAGACCAGACATTCCTACCTGACCCTCCAGGCTAGGCCCGGTATCCCTACCTGATGATCTACGGTAGGCCTGGCCCCCTATCCGACAATCTGGGGTAGGACCGGTACACCCTGAGGTACTGCGCGGTAATTTTGCTATACCCACCGGTACTCCTGGATTGTACCGGAACCCTTACTGGTGCGCCGGGGTACACCTGCTGACCCTATGGGCTCGCCGCTTTACGCCTACCCTTCCTACCTGACCCTCCGGGGTAGGCCTGGTATACCTACCCGATGTTTCAAGGTAGAACCGGTTCCCCCACCGGTACTCTGGGGTTGGAACGGAAAACTTTGTGATGCGCCAGAGAACACCAGCTGTCCCTTCGTGCGCGCTGGACTAGACCCGGCCTCCCTACCGGACCCCACAGGTTAGACCCGCTATCCCTACCTGATGATCCACATTAGGCTTGGCACCCATACCCGATGTTCTGGGGTAGTAGCGGTACCCCCACCGTTACTCTGCGGTAGTATCGGTACACCCACCGGTACTCCGGGGTAGTACGTGAACCCTTACTGGTTCACTGGGGTACACCTGATGACGTTACTGGTGCGCGGTGTAGACCAGACATTCCTACCTGACCCTCCGTGTTAGGCCCGGTATCCCTACCTGATGCTCCGTTGTTGGCCTGGCACCCCTACCCGATATGCTGGGGTAGTACCGCTACCCCCACTGGTACTCTGCGGTTGTACTGGTACACCCACCAGTACTCCAGGGCAGTACCTGAACCCTTACTGGTTCGCTGGGGTACACCTGCTGACCTTACGGGCGTGCTGTGTAGACCAGACATTCCTACCTGACCCTCCAGGCTAGGCCCGGTATCCCTACGTGATGCTCTGCGGTAGGCCTGGCCCCCTACCCGACAATCTGGGGTAGTACCGGTACAGCCACCGGTATTCCGCGGTACTTTTGCTATACCCACCGGTACTCCTGGATTGTACCGGAACCCTTACTGGTGCGCCGGGTTACACCTGCTGACCCTACGGGCACACTGCTTTGGACCCACCCTTGCTACCTGACCCGCCGGGGTAGGCCTGGTATACCTACCCGATGTTTCGAGATAGAACCGGTTCCCCCACCGGTACTCTGGGCTTGGAACGGAAACCTTTGTGATGCGCCAGAGAACACCAGCTGTCCCTTCGTGCGCACTGGACTAGTCCCGGCCTCCCTACCGGACCCCACAGGTTAGACCCGGTATCCCTACCTGATGCTCTGCATTACGCTTGGCACCCATACCCGATGTTCTGGGGTAGTAGCGGTACCCCCACCGTTACTCTGCGGTAGTATCGGTACACCCACCGTTACTCCGGGGTAGTACGTGAACCCTTACTGGTTCACTGGGGTACACCTGATGACGTTACAGGCACGCGGTATAGAACAGACATTCTTCCTGACCCTCCGTGTTAGTCCCGGTATCCCTACCTGATGCTCCGTTGTTGGCCTGGCAACCCTACCCGACAATCTGGGGTAGTACCGGTACACCCACAGGTACTCCGCGGTAGTTTTGCTATACCCACCGGTACTCCTGGATTGTACCGGAACCCTTACTGGTGCGCCGGGGTACACCTTCTGACCCTACGTGCGCGCCGCTTTACGCCCACCCTTCCTACCTGACCCGCCGGGGTAGGCCTGGTATACCTACCCGATGTTTCAAGGTAGAACCGGTTCCCCACCGCTACTCTGGGCTTGGAACGGAACCCTTTGTGATGACCCAGAGAACACCAGCTGTCCCTTCGTGCGTGCTGGACTACACCCGGCCTCCCTACCGGACCCCACAGGTTAGACCCGCTATCCCTACCTGATGCTCCGCATTAGGCTTGGCACCCATACCCGATGTTCTGGGGTAGTAGCGGTACCCCCACCGTTACTCTGCCGTAGTATCGGTACACCCACCGGTACTCCGGGGTAGTACGTGAACCCTTACTGGTTCACTGGGGTACACCTGATGACGTTACAGGCGCGCGGTATAGACCAGACATTCCTACCTGACCCTCCGTGTTAGGCCCGGTATCCCTACCTGATGCTCCGTTGTTGGCCTGGCACCCCTACCCGATATGCTGGGGTAGTAGCGGTACCCCCACCGGTACTCTGCGGTAGTATTGGTACACCCACCGGTACTCCAGGGTAGTACCTGAACCCTTACTGGTTCGCTGGGGTACACCTGCTGACCTCACGGGCGTGCTGTGTAGACCAGACATTCCTACCTGACCCTGCACGCTAGGCCCGGTATCCCTACCTGATGCTCTGCGGTAGGCCTGGCCCCCTACCCGACAATCTGGGGTAGTACCGGTACACCCACCGGTATTCCGCGGTACATTTGGTATACCCACCGGTACTCCTGGATTGTACCGGAAACCTTACTGGTGCGCCGGGATACAACTGCAGGCTCTACAGGCGCGCCGCTTTATGCCCACCCTTCCTAACTGACCCGCCAGGGTAGGCCTGGTATACCTACCCGATGTTTCGAGGTAGAACCGGTTCCCCCACCGGTACACTGGGGTTGGAACGGAACCCTTTGTGATGCGCCAGAGAACACCAGCTGTCCCGTCGTGCGCGCTGGACTAGACCCGGCCTCCCTACCGGACCCCACAGGTTAGACCCGCTATCCCTACCTGATGCTCCGCATTAGGCTTGGCACCCATACCCGATGTTCTGGGGTAGTAGCGGTACCCCCACCGTTACTCTGCGGTAGTATCGGTACACCCACCGGTACTCCGGGGTAGTACGTGAACCCTTACTGGTTCACTGGGGTACACCTGCTCACGTTACTGGCGCGTGGTGTAGACCAGACATTCCTACCTGACCCTCCGTGTTAGGCCCGGTATCCCTACCGGATTCTCCGTTGTTGGCATGGCACCCCTACCCGATATGCTGGGCTAGTACCGCTACCCCCACCGGTACTCTGCGGTAGTATCGGTACACCCACCGGTACTCCGAGGTAGTACGAGAACCCTTTCTGGTTCGCTGGGGTACCCATGATGACGTTATGGGCACGCGTTACAGACCAGACATTCCTACCTGACCCTCCGTGTTAGGCCCGGTATCCCTACCTGATGCTCCGTTGTTGGCTTGGCACCCCTACTCGATATGCTGGGGTAGTACCGGTACCCCCACCGTTACTCTGCCGTAGTATCGGTACACCCATCGGTACTCCGAGGTAGTACGAGAACCCTTTCTGGTTCGCTGGGGTACACATGATGACGTTACGGGCACGCGGTATAGACCAGACATTCCTACCTGACCCTCCAGGCTAGGCCCGGTATCCCTACCTCATGCTCTGCGGTAGGCCTGGACCCCTACCCGACAATCTGGGGTAGTACCGGTAAACCCTCCGGTACTCCGCGGTACTTTTGCTATACCCACCGGTACTCCTGGATTGTACCGGAACCCTTACTGGTGCGCCGGGGTACACCAGCTGACACTACGGGCGCACCGCTTTACGCCCACCCTTCCTACCTGACCCGCCGGGGTAGGCCTGGTATACCTACCCGATGTTTCGAGGTAGAACCGGTTCCCCCACCGGTACTCTGGGGTTGGAACGGAAACCTTTGTGATGCGCCACAGAACACAAGCTGTCCCTTCGTGCGCGCTGGACTAGACCTGGCCTCCCTACCGGACCCCACAGGTTAGACCCGGTATCCCTACCTGATGCTCCTCATTAGGCTTGGCACCCATACCCGATGTTCTGGGGTAGTAGCGGTACTCCCACCGTTACTCTGCGGTAGTATCGGTACACCCACCGGTACTCCGGGGTAGTACGTGAACCCTTACTGGTTCACTGGGGTACACCTGCTGACGTTACTGGCGCGCGGTGTAGACCAGACATTCCTACCTGACCCTCCGTTTTAGGCCCGGTATCCCTACCTGATGCTCCGTTGTTGGCCTGGCACCCCTACCCGATATGCTGGGGTAGTACCGGTACCCCCACCGGTACTCTGCGGTAGTATTGGTACACCCACCGGTACTCCAGGGCAGTACCTGAACACTTACTGGTTCGCTGGGGTACACCTGCTGCCATTACGGGCGTGCTCTGTAGACCAGACATTCCTACCTGACCCTCCAGGCTAGGCCCGGTATCACTACCTGATGATCTACGGTAGGCCTGGCCCCCTATCCGACAATCTGGGGTAGGACCGGTACACCCAGAGGTACTGCGCGGTAATTTTGCTATACCCACCGGTACTCCTGGATTGTACCGGAACCCTTACTGGTGCGCCGGGGTACACCTGCTGACCCTATGGGCTCGCCGCTTTACGCCCACCCTTCCTACCTGACCCTCCGGGGTAGGCCTGGTATACCTACCCGATGTTTCAAGGTAGAACCGGTTCCCCCACCGGTACTCTGGGGTTGGAACGGAACCCTTTGTGATGCGCCAGAGAACACCAGCTGTCCCTTCGTGCGCGCTGGACTAGACCCGGCCTCCCTACCGGACCCCACAGGTTAGACCCGCTATCCCTACCTGATGATCCACATTAGGCTTGGCACCCATACCCGATGTTCTGGGGTAGTAGCGGTACCCCCACCGTTACTCTGCGGTAGTATCGGTACACCCACCGGTACTCCGGGGTAGTACGTGAGCCCTTACTGGTTCACTGGGGTACACCTGATGACGTTAAGGGCACGCGGTATAGACCAGACATTCCTACCTGACCCTCCGTGTTAGACCCGGTATCCCTACCTGATGCTCCGTTGTTGGCCTGGCACCCCTACCCGATATGCTGGGGTAGTACCGCTACCCCCACCGGTACTCTGCGGTAGTATTGGTACACCCACCGGTACTCCAGGGTAGTACCTGAACACTTACTGGTTCGCTGGGGTACACCTGCTGACCTTACGGGCGTGCTGTGTAGACCAGACATTCCTACCTGACCCTCCAGGCTAGGCCCGGTAGCCCTACCTGATGCTCTGCGGTAGGCCTGGCCCCCTACCCGACAATCTGGGGTAGTACCGGTAAACCCACCGGTACTCCGCGGTACTTTTGCTATACCCACCGGTACTCCTGGATTGTACCGGAACCCTTACTGGTGCGCCGGGGTACACCAGCTGACACTACGGGCGCACCGCTTTACGCCCACCCTTCCTACCTGACCCGCCGGGGTAGGCCTGGTATACCTACCCGATGTTTCAAGGTAGAACCGGTTCCCCCACCGGTACTCTGGGGTTGGAACGGAACCCTTTGTGATGCGCCAGAGAACACCAGCTGTCCCTTCGTGCGCGCTGGACTAGACCTGGCCTCCCTACCGGACCCCACAGGTTAGACCCGCTATCCGTACCTGATGCTCCGCATAAGGCTTGGCACCCATACCCGATGTTCTGGGGTAGTAGCGGTACCCCCACCGTTACTCTGCGGTAGTATCGGTACACCCACCGGTACTCCGGGGTAGTACGTGAACCCTTACTGGTTCACTGGGGTACACCTGATGATGTTACTGGCGCGCGGTGTAGACCAGACATTCCTACCTGACCCTCCGTTTTAGGCCCGGTATCCCTACCTGATGCTCCGTTGTTGGCCTGGCACCCCTACCCGATATGCTGGGGTAGTACCGGTACCCCCACCGGTACTCTGCGGTAGTATTGGTACACCCACCGGTACTCCAGGGCAGTACCTGAACACTTACTGGTTCGCTGGGGTACACCTGCTGCCATTATGGGCGTGCTCTGTAGACCAGACATTCCTACCTGACCCTCCAGGCTAGGCCCGGTATCCCTACCTGATGATCTACGGTAGGCCTGGCCCCCTATCCGACAATCTGGGGTAGGACCGGTACACCCACAGGGACTCCGCGGTTCTTTTGCTATACCCACCGGTACTCCTGGATTGTACCGGAACCCTTACTGGTGCGCCGGGGTACACCTGCTGACCCTATGGGCTCGCCGCTTTACGCCCACCCTTCCTACCTGACCCTCCGGGGTAGGCCTGGTATACCTACCCGATGTTTCGAGGTAGAACCGGTTCCCCCACCGGTACTCTGGGGTTGGAACGGAACCCTTTGTGATGCGCCAGAGAACACCAGCTGTCCCTTCGTGCGCGCTGGACTAGACCCGGCCTCCCTACCGGACCCCACAGGTTAGACCCGCTATCCCTACCTGATGCTCCGCATTAGGCTTGGCACCCATACCCGATGTTCTTGGGTAGTAGCGGTACCCCCACCGTTACTCTGCGGTAGTATCGGTACACCCACCGGTACTCCGGGGTAGTACGTGAACCCTAACTGGTTCACTGGGGTACACCTGATGACGTTAAGGGCACGCGGTATAGACCAGACATTCCTACCTGACCCTCCGTGTTAGACCCGGTATCCCTACCTGATGCTCCGTTGTTGGCCTGGCACCCCTACCCGATATGCTGGGGTAGTACCGCTACCCCCACCGGTACTCTGCGGTAGTATTGGTACACCCACCGGTACTCCAGGGCAGTACCTGAACACTTACTGGTTCGCTGGGGTACACCTGCTGCCATTACGGGCGTGCTCTGTAGACCAGACATTCCTACCTGACCCTCCAGGCTAGGCCCGGTATCCCTACCTGATGATCTACGGTAGGCCTGGCCCCCTATCCGACAATCTGGGGTAGGACCGGTACACCCTGAGGTACTGCGCGGTAATTTTGCTATACCCACCGGTACTCCTGGATTGTACCGGAACCCTTACTGGTGCGCCGGGGTACACCTGCTGACCCTATGGGCTCGCCGCTTTACGCCTACCCTTCCTACCTGACCCTCCGGGGTAGGCCTGGTATACCTACCCGATGTTTCAAGGTAGAACCGGTTCCCCCACCGGTACTCTGGGGTTGGAACGGAAAACTTTGTGATGCGCCAGAGAACACCAGCTGTCCCTTCGTGCGCGCTGGACTAGACCCGGCCTCCCTACCGGACCCCACAGGTTAGACCCGCTATCCCTACCTGATGCTCCACATTAGGCTTGGCACCCTTAACCGATCTTCTGGGGTAGTAGCGGTACCCCCACCGTTACTCTGCGGTAGTATCGGTACACCCACCGGTACTCCGGGGTAGTACGTGAACCCTTACTGGTTCACTGGGGTACAACTGATGATGTTACTGGCGCGCGGTGTAGACCAGACATTCCTACCTGACCCTCCGTTTTAGGCCCGGTATCCCTACCTGATGCTCCGTTGTTGGCCTGGCACCCCTACCCGATATGCTGGGGTAGTACCGCTACCCCCACCGGTACTCTGCGGTAGTATTGGTACACCCACCGGTACTCCAGGGCAGTACCTGAACACTTACTGGTTCGCTGGGGTACACCTGCTGCCATTACGGGCGTGCTCTGTAGACCAGACATTCCTACCTGACCCTCCAGGCTAGGCCCGGTATCCCTACCTGATGATCTACGGTAGGCCTGGCCCCCTATCCGACAATCTGGGGTAGGACCGGTACACCCTGAGGTACTGCGCGGTAATTTTGCTATACCCACCGGTACTCCTGGATTGTACCGGAGCCCTTACTGGTGCGCCGGGGTACACCTGCTGACCCTATGGGCTCGCCGCTTTACGCCTACCCTTCCTACCTGACCCTCCGGGGTAGGCCTGGTATACCTACCCGATGTTTCAAGGTAGAACCGGTTCCCCCACCGGTACTCTGGGGTTGGAACGGAACCCTTTGTGATGCGCCAGAGAACACCAGCTGTCCCTTCGTGCGCGCTGGACTAGACCCGGCCTCCCTACCGGACCCCACAGGTTAGACCCGCTATCCCTACCTGATGCTCCACATTAGGCTTGGCACCCATACCCGATGTTCTGGGGTAGTAGCGGTACCCCCACCGTTACTCTGCGGTAGTATCGGTACACCCACCGGTACTCCGGGGTAGTACGTGAGCCCTTACTGGTTCACTGGGGTACACCTGATGACGTTAAGGGCACGCGGTATAGACCAGACATTCCTACCTGACCCTCCGTGTTAGACCCGGTATCCCTACCTGATGCTCCGTTGTTGGCCTGGCACCCCTACCCGATATGCTGGGGTAGTACCGGTACCCCCACCGGTACTCTGCGGTAGTATTGGTACACCCACCGGTACTCCAGGGCAGTACCTGAACACTTACTGGTTCGCTGGGGTACACCTGCTGCCATTACGGGCGTGCTCTGTAGACCAGACATTCCTACCTGACCCTCCAGGCTAGGCCCGGTATCCCTACCTGATGATCTACGGTAGGCCTGGCCCCCTATCCGACAATCTGGGGTAGGACCGGTACACCCTGAGGTACTGCGCGGTAATTTTGCTATACCCACCGGTACTCCTGGATTGTACCGGAACCCTTACTGGTGCGCCGGGGTACACCTGCTGACCCTATGGGCTCGCCGCTTTACGCCTACCCTTCCTACCTGACCCTCCGGGGTAGGCCTGGTATACCTACCCGATGTTTCAAGGTAGAACCGGTTCCCCCACCGGTACTCTGGGGTTGGAACGGAAAACTTTGTGATGCGCCAGAGAACACCAGCTGTCCCTTCGTGCGCGCTGGACTAGACCCGGCCTCCCTACCGGACCCCACAGGTTAGACCCGCTATCCCTACCTGATGCTCCACATTAGGCTTGGCACCCTTAACCGATCTTCTGGGGTAGTAGCGGTACCCCCACCGTTACTCTGCGGTAGTATCGGTACACCCACCGGTACTCCGGGGTAGTACGTGAGCCCTTACTGGTTCACTGGGGTACACCTGATGACGTTAAGGGCACGCGGTATAGACCAGACATTCCTACCTGACCCTCCGTGTTAGACCCGGTATCCCTACCTGATGCTCCGTTGTTGGCCTGGCACCCCTACCCGATATGCTGGGGTAGTACCGCTACCCCCACCGGTACTCTGCGGTAGTATTGGTACACCCACCGGTACTCCAGGGTAGTACCTGAACACTTACTGGTTCGCTGGGGTACACCTGCTGACCTTACGGGCGTGCTGTGTAGACCAGACATTCCTACCTGACCCTCCAGGCTAGGCCCGGTATCCCTACCTGATGCTCTGCGGTAGGCCTGGCCCCCTACCCGACAATCTGGGGTAGTACCGGTACACCCACCGGTACTCCGCGGTACTTTTGCTATACCCACCGGTACTCCTGGATTGTACCGGAACCCTTACTGGTGCGCCGGGGTACACCAGCTGACATTACGTGCGCACCGCTTTACGTCCACCCTTCCTACCTGACCCGCCGGGGTAGGCCTGGTATACCTACCCGATGTTTCGAGGTAGAACTGGTTCCCGCACCGGTACTCTGGGGTTGGAACGGAACCCTTTGTGATGCGCCACAGAACACGAGCTGTCCCTTCTTGCGCGCTGGACTAGACCTGGCCTCCCTACCGGACCCCACAGGTTAGACCCGCTATCACTACCTGATGCTCCGCATATTGGCTTGGCACCCATACCCGATGTTCTGGGGTAGTAGCGGTACCCCCACCGTTACTCTGCGGTAGTATCGGTACACCCACCGGTACTCCGGGGTAGTACGTGAACCCTTACTGGTTCACTGGGGTACACCTGATGACGTTTCGGGCACGCGGTATAGACCAGACATTCTTCCTGACCCTCCGTGTTAGTCCCGGTATCCCTACCTGATGCTCCGTTGTTGGCCTGGCACCCCTACCCGATATGCTGGGGTAGTACCGGTACCCCCACCGGTACTCTGCGGTAGTATTGGTACACCCACCGGTACTCCAGGGTAGTACCTGAACCCTTACTGGTTCGCTGGGGTACACCTGCTGCCATTACGGGCGTGCTCTGTAGACCAGACATTCCTACCTGACCCTCCAGGCTAGGCCCGGTATCCCTACCTGATGATCTACGGTAGGCCTGGCCCCCTATCCGACAATCTGGGGTAGGACCGGTACACCCAGAGGTACTGCGCGGTAATTTTGCTATACCCACCGGTACTCCTGGATTGTACCGGAACCCTTACTGGTGCGCCGGGGTACACCTGCTGACCCTATGGGCTCGCCGCTTTACGCCCACCCTTCCTACCTGACCCTCCGGGGTAGGCCTGGTATACCTACCCGATGTTTCAAGGTAGAACCGGTTCCCCCACCGGTACTCTGGGGTTGGAACGGAACCCTTTGTGATGCGCCAGAGAACACCAGCTGTCCCTTCGTGCGCGCTGGACTAGACCCGGCCTCCCTACCGGACCCCACAGGTTAGACCCGCTATCCCTACCTGATGCTCCGCATTAGGCTTGGCACCCATACCCGATGTTCTGGGGTAGTAGCGGTACCCCCACCGTTACTCTGCGGTAGTATCGGTACACCCACCGGTACTCCGGGGTAGTACGTGAGCCCTTACTGGTTCACTGGGGTACACCTGATGACGTTAAGGGCACGCGGTATAGACCAGACATTCCTACCTGACCCTCCGTGTTAGACCCGGTATCCCTACCTGATGCTCCGTTGTTGGCCTGGCACCCCTACCCGATATGCTGGGGTAGTACCGGTACCCCCACCGGTACTCTGCGGTAGTATTGGTACACCCACCGGTACTCCAGGGCAGTACCTGAACACTTACTGGTTCGCTGGGGTACACCTGCTGCCATTACGGGCGTGCTCTGTAGACCAGACATTCCTACCTGACCCTCCAGGCTAGGCCCGGTATCCCTACCTGATGATCTACGGTAGGCCTGGCCCCCTATCCGACAATCTGGGGTAGGACCGGTACACCCTGAGGTACTGCGCGGTAATTTTGCTATACCCACCGGTACTCCTGGATTGTACCGGAACCCTTACTGGTGCGCCGGGGTACACCTGCTGACCCTATGGGCTCGCCGCTTTACGCCTACCCTTCCTACCTGACCCTCCGGGGTAGGCCTGGTATACCTACCCGATGTTTCAAGGTAGAACCGGTTCCCCCACCGGTACTCTGGGGTTGGAACGGAAAACTTTGTGATGCGCCAGAGAACACCAGCTGTCCCTTCGTGCGCGCTGGACTAGACCCGGCCTCCCTACCGGACCCCACAGGTTAGACCCGCTATCCCTACCTGATGCTCCACATTAGGCTTGGCACCCTTAACCGATCTTCTGGGGTAGTAGCGGTACCCCCACCGTTACTCTGCGGTAGTATCGGTACACCCACCGGTACTCCGGGGTAGTACGTGAGCCCTTACTGGTTCACTGGGGTACACCTGATGACGTTAAGGGCGTGCTGTGTAGACCAGACATTCCTACCTGACCCTCCAGGCTAGGCCCGGTATCCCTACCTGATGCTCTGCGGTAGGCCTGGCCCCCTACCCGACAATCTGGGGTAGTACCGGTACACCCACCGGTACTCCGCGGTACTTTTGCTATACCCACCGGTACTCCTGGATTGTACCGGAGCCCTTACTGGTGCGCCGGGGTACACCAGCTGACATTACGTGCGCACCGCTTTACGCCCACCCTTCCTACCTGACCCGCTGGGGTAGGCCTGGTATACCTACCCGATGTTTCGAGGTAGAACCGGTTCCCCCACCGGTACTCTGGGGTTGGAACGGAACCCTTTGTGATGCGCCACAGAACACGAGCTGTCCCTTCTTGCGCGCTGGACTAGACCTGGCCTCCCTACCGGACCCCACAGGTTAGACCCGCTATCACTACCTGATGCTCCGCATATTGGCTTGGCACCCATACCCGATGTTCTGGGGTAGTAGCGGTACCCCCACCGTTACTCTGCGGTAGTATCGGTACACCCACCGGTACTCCGGGGTAGTACGTGAACCCTTACTGGTTCACTGGGGTACACCTGATGACGTTTCGGGCACGCGGTATAGACCAGACATTCTTCCTGACCCTCCGTGTTAGTCCCGGTATCCCTACCTGATGCTCCGTTGTTGGCCTGGCACCCCTACCCGATATGCTGGGGTAGTACCGGTACCCCCACCGGTACTCTGCGGTAGTATTGGTACACCCACCGGTACTCCAGGGTAGTACCTGAACCCTTACTGGTTCGCTGGGGTACACCTGCTGACCTTACGGGCGTGCTGTGTAGACCAGACATTCCTACCTGACCCTCCAGGCTAGGCCCGGTATCCCTACCTGATGCTCTGCGCTACGCCTGGCCCCCTACCCGACAATCTGGGGTAGTACCGGTACACCCACAGGGACTCCACGGTACTTTTGCTATACCCACCGGTACTCCTGGATTGTACCGGAACCCTTACTGGTGCGCCGGGTTACACCTGCTGACCCTACGGGCACACTGCTTTGGACCCACCCTTCCTACCTGACCCGCCGGGGTAGGCCTGGTATACCTACCCGATGTTTCGAGGTAGAACCGGTTCCCCCACCGGTACTCTGGGGTTGGAACGGAAGCCTTTGTGATGCGCCAGAGAACACCAGCTGTCCCTTCGTGCGCGCTGGACTAGACCTGCCTCCCTACCGGACCCCACAGGTTAGACCCGCTATCCCTACCTGATGCTCCGCATATTGGCTTGGCACCCATACCCGATGTTCTGGGGTAGTAGCGGTACCCCCACCGTTACTCTGCGGTAGTATCGGTACACCCACCGGTACTCCGGGGTAGTACGTGAATCCTTACTGGTTCACTGGGGTACACCTGATGACGTTTCGGGCACGCGGTATAGACCAGACATTCTTCCTGACCCTCCGTGTTAGTCCCGGTATCCCTACCTGATGCTCCGTTGTTGGCCTGGCACCCCTACCCGATATGCTGGGGTAGTACCGGTACCCCCACCGGTACTCTGCGGTAGTATTGGTACACCCACCGGTACTCCAGGGTAGTACCTGAACCCTTACTGGTTCGCTTGGGTACACCTGCTGACCTTACGGGCGTGCTGTGTAGACCAGACATTCCTACTTGACCCTCCAGGCTAGGCCCGGTATCCCTACCTGATGCTCTGCGGTAGGCCTGGCCCCCTACCCGACAATGTGGGGTAGTACCGGTACACCCACCGGTATTCCGCGGTACTTTTGCTATACCCACCGGTACTCCTGGATTGTACCGGAACCCTTACTGGTGCGCCGGGTTACACCTGCTGACCCTACGGGCACACTGCTTTGGACCCACCCTTCCTACCTGACCTGCCGGGGTAGGCCTGGTATACCTACCCGATGTTTCGAGGTAGAACTGGTTCCCCCACCGGTACTCTGGGATTGGATCGGAACCCTTTGTGATGCGCCAGAGAACACCAGCTGTCCCTTCGTGCGCGCTGGACTAGACCCGGCCTCCCTACCGGACCCCACAGGTTACACCCGGTATCCCTACCTGATGCTCCGCATTAGGCTTGGCACCCATACCCGATGTTCTGGGGTAGTAGCGGTACCCCCACCGTTACTCTGCGGTAGTATCGGTACACCCACCGGTACTCCGGGGTAGTACGTGAGCCCTTACTGGTTCACTGGGGTACACCTGATGACGTTAAGGGCACGCGGTATAGACCAGACATTCCTACCTGACCCTCCGTGTTAGACCCGGTATCCCTACCTGATGCTCCGTTGTTGGCCTGGCACCCCTACCCGATATGCTGGGGTAGTACTGGTACCCCCACCGGTACTCTGCGGTAGTATTGGTACACCCACCGGTACTCCAGGGCAGTACCTGAACACTTACTGGTTCGCTGGGGTACACCTGCTGCCATTACGGGCGTGCTCTGTAGACCAGACATTCCTACCTGACCCTCCAGGCTAGGCCCGGTATCCCTACCTGATGATCTACGGTAGGCCTGGCCCCCTATCCGACAATCTGGGGTAGGACCGGTACACCCTGAGGTACTGCGCGGTAATTTTGCTATACCCACCGGTACTCCTGGATTGTACCGGAACCCTTACTGGTGCGCCGGGGTACACCTGCTGACCCTATGGGCTCGCCGCTTTACGCCTACCCTTCCTACCTGACCCTCCGGGGTAGGCCTGGTATACCTACCCGATGTTTCAAGGTAGAACCGGTTCCCCCACCGGTACTCTGGGGTTGGAACGGAACCCTTTGTGATGCGCCAGAGAACACCAGCTGTCCCTTCGTGCGCGCTGGACTAGACCCGGCCTCCCTACCGGACCCCACAGGTTAGACCCGCTATCCCTACCTGATGCTCCACATTAGGCTTGGCACCCATACCCGATGTTCTGGGGTACTAGCGGTACCCCCACCGTTACTCTGCGGTAGTATCGGTACACCCACCGGTACTCCGGGGTAGTACGTGAGCCCTTACTGGTTCACTGGGGTACACCTGATGACGTTAAGGGCACGCGGTATAGACCAGACATTCCTACCTGACCCTCCGTGTTAGACCCGGTATCCCTACCTGATGCTCCGTTGTTGGCCTGGCACCCCTACCCGATATGCTGGGGTAGTACCGCTACCCCCACCGGTACTCTGCGGTAGTATTGGTACACCCACCGGTACTCCAGGGTAGTACCTGAACACTTACTGGTTCGCTGGGGTACACCTGCTGCCATTACGGGCGTGCTCTGTAGACCAGACATTCCTACCTGACCCTCCAGGCTAGGCCCGGTATCCCTACCTGATGCTCTGCGGTAGGCCTGGCCCCCTACCCGACAATCTGGGGTAGTACCGGTACACCCACAGGGACTCCGCGGTACTTTTGCTATACCCACCGGTACTCCTGGATTGTACCGGAACCCTTACTGGTGCGCCGGGTTACACCTGCTGACCCTACGGGCACACTGCTTTGGACCCACCCTTCCTACCTGACCCGCCGGGGTAGGCCTGGTATACCTACCCGATGTTTCGAGGTAGAACCGGTTCCCCCACCGGTACTCTGGGGTTGGAACGGAAGCCTTTGTGATGCGCCAGAGAACACCAGCTGTCCCTTCGTGCGCGCTGGACTAGACCTGCCTCCCTACCGGACCCCACAGGTTAGACCCGCTATCCCTACCTGATGCTCCGCATATTGGCTTGGCACCCATACCCGATGTTCTGGGGTAGTAGCGGTACCCCCACCGTTACTCTGCGGTAGTATCGGTACACCCACCGGTACTCCGGGGTAGTACGTGAATCCTTACTGGTTCACTGGGGTACACCTGATGACGTTTCGGGCACGCGGTATACACCAGACATTCTTCCTGACCCTCCGTGTTAGTCCCGGTATCCCTACCTGATGCTCCGTTGTTGGCCTGGCACCCCTACCCGATATGCTGGGGTAGTACCGGTACCCCCACCGGTACTCTGCGGTAGTATTGGTACACCCACCGGTACTCCAGGGTAGTACCTGAACCCTTACTGGTTCGCTTGGGTACACCTGCTGACCTTACGGGCGTGCTGTGTAGACCAGACATTCCTACTTGACCCTCCAGGCTAGGCCCGGTATCCCTACCTGATGCTCTGCGGTAGGCCTGGCCCCCTACCCGACAATGTGGGGTAGTACCGGTACACCCACCGGTATTCCGCGGTACTTTTGCTATACCCACCGGTACTCCTGGATTGTACCGGAACCCTTACTGGTGCGCCGGGTTACACCTGCTGACCCTACGGGCACACTGCTTTGGACCCACCCTTCCTACCTGACCTGCCGGGGTAGGCCTGGTATACCTACCCGATGTTTCGAGGTAGAACTGGTTCCCCCACCGGTACTCTGGGATTGGATCGGAACCCTTTGTGATGCGCCAGAGAACACCAGCTGTCCCTTCGTGCGCGCTGGACTAGACCCGGCCTCCCTACCGGACCCCACAGGTTACACCCGGTATCCCTACCTGATGCTCCGCATTAGGCTTGGCACCCATACCCGATGTTCTGGGGTAGTAGCGGTACCCCCACCGTTACTCTGCGGTAGTATCGGTACACCCACCGGTACTCCGGGGTAGTACGTGAGCCCTTACTGGTTCACTGGGGTACACCTGATGACGTTAAGGGCACGCGGTATAGACCAGACATTCCTACCTGACCCTCCGTGTTAGACCCGGTATCCCTACCTGATGCTCCGTTGTTGGCCTGGCACCCCTACCCGATATGCTGGGGTAGTACCGGTACCCCCACCGGTACTCTGCGGTAGTATTGGTACACCCACCGGTACTCCAGGGCAGTACCTGAACACTTACTGGTTCGCTGGGGTACACCTGCTGCCATTACGGGCGTGCTCTGTAGACCAGACATTCCTACCTGACCCTCCAGGCTAGGCCCGGTATCCCTACCTGATGATCTACGGTAGGCCTGGCCCCCTATCCGACAATCTGGGGTAGGACCGGTACACCCTGAGGTACTGCGCGGTAATTTTGCTATACCCACCGGTACTCCTGGATTGTACCGGAACCCTTACTGGTGCGCCGGGGTACACCTGCTGACCCTATGGGCTCGCCGCTTTACGCCTACCCTTCCTACCTGACCCTCCGGGGTAGGCCTGGTATACCTACCCGATGTTTCAAGGTAGAACCGGTTCCCCCACCGGTACTCTGGGGTTGGAACGGAACCCTTTGTGATGCGCCAGAGAACACCAGCTGTCCCTTCGTGCGCGCTGGACTAGACCCGGCCTCCCTACCGGACCCCACAGGTTAGACCCGCTATCCCTACCTGATGCTCCACATTAGGCTTGGCACCCATACCCGATGTTCTGGGGTACTAGCGGTACCCGCATCGTTACTCTGACGTAGTATCGGTACACCCACCGGTACTTCGGGGTAGTACGTGAGCCCTTACTGGTTCACTGGGGTACACCTGATGACGTTAAGGGCACGCGGTATAGACCAGACATTCCTACCTGACCCTCCGTGTTAGACCCGGTATCCCTACCTGATGCTCCGTTGTTGGCCTGGCACCCCTACCCGATATGCTGGGGTAGTACCGCTACCCCCACCGGTACTCTGCGGTAGTATTGGTACACCCACCGGTACTCCAGGGTAGTACCTGAACACTTACTGGTTCGCTGGGGTACACCTGCTGCCATTACGGGCGTGCTCTGTAGACCAGACATTCCTACCTGACCCTCCAGGCTAGGCCCGGTATCCCTACCTGATGCTCTGCGGTAGGCCTGGCCCCCTACCCGACAATCTGGGGTAGTACCGGTACACCAACAGGGACTCCGCGGTACTTTTGCTATACCCACCGGTACTCCTGGATTGTACCGGAACCCTTACTGGTGCGCCGGGTTACACCTGCTGACCTTACGGGCACACTGCTTTGGACCCACCCTTCCTACCTGACCCTCCGGGGTAGGCCTGGTATACCTACCCGATGTTTCGAGGTAGAACCGTTTCCCCCACCGGTACTCTGGGGTTGGAACGGAACCCTTTGTGATGAGCCAGAGAACACCAGCTGTACCTTCGTGCGCGCTGGACTAGACCTGCCTCCCTACCGGACCCCACAGGTTAGACCCGCTATCACTACCTGATGCTCCACATATTGGCTTGGCACCCATACCCGATGTTCTGGGGTAGTAGCGGTACCCCCACCGTTACTCTGCGGTAGTATCGGTACACCCACCGGTACTCCGGGGTAGTACGTGAATCCTTACTGGTTCACTAGGGTACACCTGATGACGTTTCGGGCACGCGGTATAGACCAGACATTCTTCCTGACCCTCCGTGTTAGTCCCGGTATCCCTACCTGATGCTCCGTTGTTGGCCTGGCACCCCTACCCGATATGCTGGGGTAGTACCGGTACCCCCACCGGTACTCTGCGGTAGTATTGGTATACCCACCGGTACTCCAGGGTAGTACCTGAACCCTTACTGGTTCGCTGGGTTACCCCTGCTGACCTTACGGGCGTGCTGTGTAGACCAGACATTCCTACCTGACCCTCCAGGCTAGGCCCACTATCCCTACCTGATGCTCTGCGGTAGGCCTGGCCCCCTACCCGACAATCTGGGGTAGTACCGGTACACCCACAGGGACTCCGCGGTACTTTTGCTATCCCCACCGGTACTCCTGGATTGTACCGGAACCCTTACTGGTGCGCCGGGTTACACCTGCTGACCCTACGGGCACACTGCTTTGGACCCACCCTTCCTACCTGACCCGCCGGGGTAGGCCTGGTATACCTACCCGATGTTTCGAGGTAGAACCGGTTCCCCCACCGGTACTCTGGGGTTGGAACGGAAGCCTTTGTGATGCGCCAGAGAACACCAGCTGTCCCTTCGTGCGCGCTGGACTAGACATGGCCTCCCTACCGGACCCCACAGGTTAGACCCGGTATCCCTACCTGATGCTCCGCATTAGGCTTGGCACCCATACCCGATGTTCTGGGGTAGTAGCGGTACCCCCACCGTTACTCTGCGGTAGTATCGGTATACCCACCGGTACTCCGGGGTAGTACGTGAACCCTTACTGGTTCACTGGGGTACACCTGATGACGTTACTGGCGCGCGGTGTAGACCAGACATTCCTACCTGACCCTCCGTTTTAGGCCCGGTATCCCTACCTGATGCTCCGTTGTTGGCCTGGCACCCCTACCCGATATGCTGGGGTTGTACCGGTACCCCCACCGGTACTCTGCGGTAGTATTGGTACACCCACCGGTACTCCAGGGTAGTACCTGAACCCTTACTGGTTCGCTGGGGTACACCTGCTGACCTTACGGGCGTCCTGTGTAGACCAGACATTCCTACCTGACCCTCCAGGCTAGGCCCGGTATCCCTACCTGATGCTCTGCGCTACGCCTGGCCCCCTACCCGACAATCTGGGGTAGTACCGGTACACCCACCGGTACTCCGCGGTAGTTTTGCTATACCCACCGGTACTCCTGGATTATACCGGAACCCTTACTGGTGCGCCGGGGTACACCTGCTGACCCTACGGGCGCGCCGCTTTACGCCCACCCTTCCTACCTGACCCGCCAGTGTAGGCCTGGTATACCTACCAGATGTTTCGAGGTAGAACCGGTTCCCGCACCGGTACTCTGGGGTTGGAACCGAACCCTTTGTGATGCGCCAGAGAACACCAGCTGTCCCTTCGTGCGCGCTGGACTAGACCCGGCCTCCCTAATGGAACCCACAGGTTAGACCCTCTATCCCTACCTGATGCTCCGCATTAGGCTTGGCACCCATACCCGATGTTCTGGGGTAGTAGCGGTACCCCCACCGTTACTCTGCGGTAGTATCGGTACACCCACCGGTACTCTGGGGTAGTACGTGAATCCTTACTGGTTCACTGGGGTACACCTGCTGACGTTACTGGCGCGCGGTGTAGACCAGACATTCCTACCTGACCCTCCGTTTTAGGCCTGGTATCCCTACCTGATGCTCCGTTGTTGGCCTGGCAACCCTACCCGATATGCTGGGGTAGTACCGCTACCCCCACCGGTACTCTGCGGTAGTATTGGTACACCCACCGGTACTCCAGGGCAGTACCTGAACCCTTACTGGTTCGCTGGGGTACACCTGCTGACCTTACGGGCGTGCTCTGTAGACCAGACATTCCTACCTGACCCTCCAGGCTAGGCCCGGTATCCCTACCTGATGCTCTGCGGTAGGCCTGGCCCCCTACCCGACAATCTGGGGTAGTACCGGTACACCCACAGGTACTCCGCGGTAGTTTTGCTATACCCACCGGTACTCCTGGATTGTACCGGAACCCTTACTGGTGCGCCGGGTTACACCTGCTGACCCTACGGGCACACTGCTTTGGACCCACCCTTCCTACCTGACCCGCCGGGGTAGGCCTGGTATACCTACCCGATGTTTCGAGGTAGAACCGGTTCCCCCACCGGTACTCGGGTTGGAACGGAAGCCTTTGTGATGCGCCAGAGAACACCAGCTGTCCCTTCGTGCACGCTGGACTAGACCTGGCCTCCCTAGCGGACCCCACAGGTTAGACCCGCTATCCCTACCTGATGCTCCGCATTAGGCTTGGCACCCATACCCGATGTTCTGGGGTAGTAGCGGTACCCCCACCGTTACTCTGCGGTAGTATCGGTATACCCACCGGTACTCCGGGGTAGTACGTGAACCCTTACTGGTTCACTGGGGTACACCTGCTGACGTTACTGGCGCGCGGTGTAGACCAGACATTCCTACCTGACCCTCCGTTTTAGGCCTGGTATCCCTACCTGATGCTCCGTTGTTGGCCTGGCAACCCTACCCGATATGCTGGGGTAGTACCGGTACCCCCACCGGTACTCTGCGGTAGTATTGGTACACCCACCGGTACTCCAGGGCAGTACCTGAACCCTTACAGGTTCGCTGGGGTACACCTGCTGACCTTACGGGCGTGCTGTGTAGACCAGACATTCCTACCTGACCCTCCAGGCTAGGCCCGGTATCCCTACCTGATGCTCTGCGGTAGGCCTGGCCCCCTACCCG
Organism: Astur gentilis; assembly: GCF_929443795.1. Lineage (NCBI taxonomy): Eukaryota > Metazoa > Chordata > Aves > Accipitriformes > Accipitridae > Astur > Astur gentilis. The sequence goes on from NW_026061008.1 coordinate 655,150, forward strand.
ACAATCTGGGGTAGTACCGGTACACCCACAGGTACTCCGCGGTAGTTTTGCTATACCCACCGGTACTCCTGGATTGTACTGGAACCCTTACTGGTGCGTCGGGGTACACCTGCTGACCCTACGGGCGCGCCGCTTTACGCCCACCCTTTCTACCTTACCCGCCGGGGTAGGCCTGGTATACCTACCAGATGTTTTGAGTTAGAACCGGTTCCCCCACCGGTACTCTGGGATTGGATCGGAACCCTTTGTGATGCGCCAGAGAACACCAGCTGTCCCTTCGTGCGCGCTGGACTACACCCGGCCTCCCTACCGGACCCCACAGGTTAGACCCGCTATCCCTACCTGATGCTCCGCATTAGGCTTGGCACCCATACCCGATGTTCTGGGGTAGTAGCGGTACCCCCACCGTTACTCTGCGGTAGTATCGGTGTACCCACCGGTACTCCGGGGTAGTACGTGAACCCTTACTGGTTCACTGGGGTACACCTGATGACGTTACTGGCGCGCGGTGTAGACCAGACATTCCTACCTGACCCTCCGTTTTAGGCCCGGTATCCCTACCTGATGCTCCGTTGTTGGCCTGGCACCCCTACCCGATATGCTGGGGTTGTACCGGTACCCCCACCGGTACTCTGCGGTAGTATTGGTACACCCACCGGTACTCCAGGGTAGTACCTGAACCCTTACTGGTTCGCTGGGGTACACCTGCTGACCTTACGGGCGTCCTGTGTAGACCAGACATTCCTACCTGACCCTCCAGGCTAGGCCCGGTATCCCTACCTGATGCTCTGCGCTACGCCTGGCCCCCTACCCGACAATCTGGGGTAGTACCGGTACACCCACCGGTACTCCGCGGTAGTTTTGCTATACCCACCGGTACTCCTGGATTATACCGGAACCCTTACTGGTGCGCCGGGGTACACCTGCTGACCCTACGGGCGCGCCGCTTTACGCCCACCGTTCCTACCTGACCCGCCAGTGTAGGCCTGGTATACCTACCCGATGTTTCGAGGTAGAACCGGTTCCCGCACCGGTACTCTGGGGTTGGAACCGAACCCTTTGTGATGCGCCAGAGAACACCAGCTGTCCCTTCGTGCGCGCTGGACTAGACCCGGCCTCCCTAATGGAACCCACAGGTTAGACCCTCTATCCCTACCTGATGCTCCGCATTAGGCTTGGCACCCATACCCGATGTTCTGGGGTAGTAGCGGTACCCCCACCGTTACTCTGCGGTAGTATCGGTACACCCACCGGTACTCCGGGGTAGTACGTGAATCCTTACTGGTTCACTGGGGTACACCTGCTGACGTTACTGGCGCGCGGTGTAGACCAGACATTCCTACCTGACCCTCCGTTTTAGGCCTGGTATCCCTACCTGATGCTCCGTTGTTGGCCTGGCAACCCTACCCGATATGCTGGGGTAGTACCGCTACCCCCACCGGTACTCTGCGGTAGTATTGGTACACCCACCGGTACTCCAGGGCAGTACCTGAACCCTTACAGGTTCGCTGGGGTACACCTGCTGACCTTACGGGCGTGCTGTGTAGACCAGACATTCCTACCTGACCCTCCAGGCTAGGCCCGGTATCCCTACCTGATGCTCTGCGGTAGGCCTGGCCCCCTACCCGACAATCTGGGGTAGTACCGGTACACCCACAGGTACTCCGCGGTAGTTTTGCTATACCCACCGGTACTCCTGGATTGTACTGGAACCCTTACTGGTGCGCCGGGTTACACCTGCTGACCCTACGGGCACACTGCTTTGGACCCACCCTTCCTACCTGACCCGCCGGGGTAGGCCTGGTATACCTACCCGATGTTTCGAGGCAGAACCGGTTCCCCCACCGGTACTCTGGGGTTGGAACGGAAGCCTTTGTGATGCGCCAGAGAACACCAGCTTTCCCTTCGTGCACGCTGGACTAGACCTGGCCTCCCTACCGGACCCCACAGGTTAGACCCGCTATCCCTACCTGATGCTCCGCATTAGGCTTGGCACCCATACCCAATGTTCTGGGGTAGTAGCGGTACCCCCACCGTTACTCTGCGGTAGTATCGGTATACCCACCGGTACTCCGGGGTAGTACGTGAACCCTTACTGGTTCACTGGGGTACACCTGCTGACGTTACTGGCGCGCGGTGTAGACCAGACATTCCTACCTGACCCTCCGTTTTAGGCCTGGTATCCCTACCTGATGCTCCGTTGTTGGCCTGGCAACCCTACCCGATATGCTGGGGTAGTACCGGTACCCCCACCGGTACTCTGCGGTAGTATTGGTACACCCACCGGTACTCCAGGGCAGTACCTGAACCCTTACAGGTTCGCTGGGGTACACCTGCTGACCTTACGGGCGTGCTGTGTAGACCAGACATTCCTACCTGACCCTCCAGGCTAGGCCCGGTATCCCTACCTGATGCTCTGCGGTAGGCCTGGCCCCCTACCCGACAATCTGGGGTAGTACCGGTACACCCAGAGGTACTGCGCGGTAATTTTGCTATACCCACCGGTACTCCTGGATTGTACTGGAACCCTTACTGGTGCGTCGGGGTACACCTGCTGACCCTACGGGCGCGCCGCTTTAAGCCCACCCTTTCTACCTTACCCGCCGGGGTAGGCCTGGTATACCTACCAGATGTTTTGAGTTAGAACCGGTTCCCCCACCGGTACTCTGGGCTTGGAACGGAACCCTTTGTGATGCGTCAGAGAACACCAGCTGTCCCTTCATGCGCGCTGGACTAGACCCGGCCTCCCTACCGCACCCCACATGTTACACCCGCTATCCCTACCTGATGCTCCGCATTAGGCTTGGCACCCATACCCGATGTTCTGGGGTAGTAGCGGTACCCCCACCGTTACTCTGCGGTAGTATCGGTACACCCACCGGTACTCCGGGGTAGTACGTGAATCCTTACTGGTTCACTGGGGTACACCTGATGACGTTTCGGGCACGCGGTATAGACCAGACATTCTTCCTGACCCTCCGTGTTAGGCCCGGTATCCCTACCTGATGCTCCGTTGTTGGCCTGGCACCCCTACCCGATATGCTGGGGTGGTACCGGTACCCCGACCGGTACTCTGCGGTAGTATTGGTACACCCACCGGTACTCCAGGGTAGTACCTGAAACCTTACTGGTTCGCTGGGGTACACCTGCTGACCTTACGGGCGTGCTGTGTAGACCAGACATTCCTACCTGACCCTCCAGGCTAGGCCTGGTATCCCTACCTGATGCTCTGCGGTAGGCCTGGCCCCCTACCCGACAATCTGGGGTAGTACCGGTACACCCACAGGGACTCCGCGGTACTTTTGCTATCCCCACCGGTACTCCTGGATTGTACCGGAACCCTTACTGGTGCGCCGGGTTACACCTGCTGACCCTACGGGCACACTGCTTTGGACCCACCCTTCCTACCTGACCCGCCGGGGTAGGCCTGGTATACCTACCCGATGTTTCGAGGTAGAACCGGTTCCCCCACCGGTACTCTGGGCTTGGAACAGAAACCTTTGTGATGCGCCAGAGAACACCAGCTGTCCCTTCGTGCACGCTGGACTAGACCTGGCCTCCCTACCGGACCCCACAGGTTAGACCCGCTATCCCTACCTGATGCTCCGCATATTGGCTTGGCACCCATACCCGATGTTCTGGGGTAGTAGCGGTACCCCCACCGTTACTCTGCGGTAGTATCGGTACACCCACCGGTACTCCGGGGTAGTACGTGAATCCTTACTGGTTCACTGGGGTACACCTGATGACGTTTCGGGCACGCGGTATAGACCAGACATTCTTCCTGACCCTCCGTGTTAGTCCCGGTATCCCTACCTGATGCTCCGTTGTTGGCCTGGCACCCCTACCCGATATGCTGGGGTAGTACCGGTACCCCCACCGGTACTCTGCGGTAGTATTGGTACACCCACCGGTACTCCAGGGTAGTACCTGAACCCTTACTGGTTCGCTGGGGTACACCTGCTGACCTTACGGGCGTGCTGTGTAGACCAGACATTCCTACCTGACCCTCCAGGCTAGGCCCGGTATCCCTACCTGATGCTCTGCGGTAGGCCTGGCCCACTACCAGACAATCTGGGGTAGTACCGGTACACCCACCGGTACTCCGCGGTAGTTTTGCTATACCCACCGGTACTCCTGGATTATACCGGAACCCTTACTGGTGCGCCGGGGTACACCTGCTGACCCTACGGGCGCGCCGCTTTACGCCCACCCTTCCTACCTGACACGCCGGGGTAGGCCTGGTATACCTACCCGATGTTTCGAGGTAGAACCGGTTCCCGCACCGGTACTCTGGGGTTGGAACGGAACCCTTTGTGATGCGGCAGAGAACACCAGCTGTCCCTTCGTGCGCGCTGGACTAGACCCGGCCTCCCTAATGGAACCCACAGGTTAGACCCGCTATCCCTACCTGATGCTCCGCATTAGGCTTGGCACCCATACCCGATGTTCTGGGGTAGTAGCGGTACCCCCACCGTTACTCTGCGGTAGTATCGGTACACCCACCGGTACTCCGGGGTAGTACGTGAACCCTTACTGGTTCACTGGGGTACACCTGCTGACGTTACTGGCGCGCGGTGTAGACCAGACATTCCTACCTGACCCTCCGTTTTAGGCCTGGTATCCCTACCTGATGCTCCGTTGTTGGCCTGGCAACCCTACCCGATATGCTGGGGTAGTACCGCTACCCCCACCGGTACTCTGCGGTAGTATTGGTATACCCACCGGTACTCCAGGTCAGTACCTGAACCCTTACAGGTTCGCTGGAGTACACCTGCTGACCTTACGGGCGTGCTCTGTAGACCAGACATTCCTACCTGACCCTCCAGGCTAGGCCCGGTATCCCTACCTGATGCTCTGCGCTACGCCTGGCCCCCTACCCGACAATCTGGGGTAGTACCGGTACACCCACAGGGAGTCCGCGGTACTTTTGCTATACCCACCGGTACTCCTGGATTGTACTGGAACCCTTACTGGTGCGCCGGGGTACACCTGCTGACCCTACGGGCGCGCCGCTTTACGCCCACCCTTTCTACCTTCCCCGCCGGGGTAGGCCTGGTATACCTACCAGATGTTTTGAGTTAGAACCGGTTCCCCCACCGGTACTCTGGGCTTGGAACGGAACCCTTTGTGATGCGTCAGAGAACACCAGCTGTCCCTTCATGCGCGCTGGACTAGACCCGGCCTCCCTTGCGGACCCCACATGTTACACCCGGTATCCCTACCTGATGCTCCGCATTATGCTTGGCACCCATACCCGATGTTCTGGGGTAGTAGCGGTAACCCCACCGTTACTCTGCGGTAGTATCGGTACACCCACCGGTACTCCGGGGTAGTACGTGAATCCTTACTGGTTCACTGGGGTACACCTGATGACGTTTCGGGCACGCGATATAGACCAGACATTCTTCCTGACCCTCCGTGTTAGTCCCGGTATCCCTACCTGATGCTCCGTTGTTGGCCTGGCACCCCTACCCGATATGCTGGGGTAGTACCGGTACCCCCACCGGTACTCTGCGGTAGTATTGGTACACCCACCGGTAGTCCAGGGTAGTACTTGAACCCTTACTGGTTCGCTGGGGTACACCTGCTGACCTTACGGGCGTGCTGTGTAGACCAGACATTCCTACCTGACCCTCCAGGCTAGGCCCGGTATCCCTACCTGATGCTCTGCGGTAGGCCTGGCACCCTACCCGACAATCTGGGGTAGTACCGGTACACCCACAGGTACTCCGCGGTAGTTTTGCTATACCCACCGGTACTCCTGGATTGTACCGGAACCCTGACTGGTGCGCCGGGGTACACCTGCTGACCCTACGGGCGCGCCGCTTTACGCCCACCCTTCCTACATGACCCGCCGGGGTAGGCCTGGTATACCTACCCGATGTTTCGAGGTAGAACCGGTTCCCCCACCGGTACTCTGGGATTGGATCGGAACCCTTTGTGATGCGCCAGAGAACACCAGCTGTCCCTTCGTGCGCGCTAGACTAGACCCGGCCTCCCTACCGGACCCCAGAGGTTAGACCCGGTATCCCTACCTGATGCTCCGCATTAGGCTTGGCACCCATACCCGATGTTCTGGGGTAGTAGCGGTACCCCCACCGTTACTCTGCGTTAGTATCGGTATACCCACCGGTACTCCGGGGTAGTACGTGAACCCTTAATGGTTCACTGGGGTACACCTGATGACGTTACTGGCGCGCGGTGTAGACCAGACATTCCTAACTGACCCTCCGTTTTAGGCCCGGTATCCCTACCTGATGCTCCGTTGTTGGCCTGGCACCCCTACCCGATATGCTGGGGTTGTACCGGTACCCCCACCGGTACTCTGCGGTAGTATTGGTACACCCACCGGTACTCCAGGGTAGTACCTGAACCCTTACTGGTTCGCTGGGGTACACCTGCTGACCTTACGGGCGTGCTGTGTAGACCAGACATTCCTACCTGACCCTCCAGGCTAGGCCCGGTATCCCTACCTGATGCTCTGCGGTAGGCCTGGCCCCCTACCTGACAATCTGGGGTAGTACCGGTACACCCACTGGTACTCCGCGGTAGTTTTGCTATACCCACCGGTACTCCTGGATTGTACCGGAACACTTACTGGTGCGCCGGGGTACACCTGCTGATCCTACGGGCACCCCGCTTTACGCCCACCCTTCCTACCTGATCCGCTAGAGTAGGCCCGGTATACGTACCCGATGTTTCGAGGTAGAACCCGTTCCCCCACCAGTACTCTGGGGTTGGAACGGAACCCTTTGTGATGCGCCAGAGAACACCAGCTGTCCCTTCGTGCGCGCTGGACTAGACCCGGCCTCCCTACCGGACCCCAGAGGTTAGACCCGGTATCCCTACCTGATGCTCCGCATTAGGCTTGGCACCCATACCGGATGTTCTGTGGTAGTAGCGGTACCCCCACCGTTACTCTGCGGTAGTATCGGTACACCCACCGTTACTCAGGGGTAGTACGTGAACCCTTACTGGTTCACTGGGGTACACATGATGACGTTACTGGCGCACGGTGTAGACCAGACATTCCTAGCTGACCCTCCGTGTTAGGCCCGGTATCCCTACCTGATGCTCCGTTGTTGGCCTGGCACCCATACCTGATATTCTGGGGTAGTACCGGTACCCCCACCGGTACTCTGCAGTAGTATAGGTATACCCACCGGTACTCCAGGGTAGTACCTGAACCCTTACTGGTTCGCTGCAGTACACCTGCTGAACTTACGGTCGCGCGGTATAGACCAGACATTCCTACCTAACCCTCCAGGCTAGGCCCGGTATCCCTACCTGATGCTCTGCGGTAGGCCTGGCCCCATACCCGACAATCTGGGCTAGTACCGGTACACCCACTGGTACTCCGCGGTAGTTTTGATATACCCACCGGTACTCCTGGATTTTACCGGAACACTTACTGGTGCGCCGGGGTACAACTGCTGATCCTACGGGCGCGCCGCTTTACGCCCACCCTTCCTACCTGACCCGCCGGAGTAGGACCGGTATCCCTACTCGATGTTTCGATGTAGAACCGGTTCCCCCACCAGTACTCTGGGGTTGGAACGGAACCCTTTGTGATGCGCCAGAGAACACCAGCTGTCCCTTCGTGCGCGCTGGACTAGACCCGGCCTCCCTACCGGACCCCAGAGGTTAGACCCGGTATCCCTACCTGATGCTCCGCATTAGGCTTGGCACCCATACCGGATGTTTTGGGGTAGTAGCGGTACCCCCACCGTTACTCTGCGGTAGTATCGGTACACCCACCGTTACTCCGGGGTAGTACGTGAACCCTTACTGGTTCACTGGGGTACACATGATGACGTTACTGGCGCGCGGTGTAGACCAGACATTCCTAGCTGACCCTCCGTGTTAGGCCCGGTATCCCTACCTGATGCTCCGTTGTTGGCCTGGCACCCATACCTGATATTCTGGGGTAGTACCGCCACCCCCACCGGTACTCTGCAGTAGTATCGGTACACCCACTGGTACTCCAGGGTAGTACCTGAACCCTTACTGGTTCGCTGCAGTACACCTGCTGAACTTACGGGCGCGCGGTATAGACCAGACATTCCTACCTGACCCTCCAGGCTAGGCCCGGTATCCCTACCTATTGCTCTGCGGTAGGCCTGGCCCCTTACCCGACAATCTGGGGTAGTACCGGTACACCCACTGGTACTCCGCGGTAGTTTTGCTATACCCACCGGTACTCCTGGATTGTACCGGAACACTTACTGGTGTGCCGGAGTACACCTGCTGATCCTACGTGCTCACCGCTTTACGCCCACCCTTCCTACCTGACCCGCCGGAGTAGACCCGGTATTCCTACCCGATGTTTCGAGGTAGAACCCGTTAACCCACCAGTACTCTGGGGTTGGAACGGAACCCTTTGTGATGCGCCAGAGAACACCAGCTGTCCCTTCGTGCAGGCTGGACTAGACCCAGCCTCCCTAAAGGACACCACAGGTTAGACCCGGTATCCCTACCTGATTCTCCGCATTAGGCTTGGCACCCATACCCGATCTTCTGCGGTAGTAGCGGTACCCCCACCGTTACTCTGCGGTAGTATTGGTACACCCACCGGTACTCCAGGGCAGTACCTGAACACTTACTGGTTTGCTGGGGTACACCTGCTGACCTTACGGGCGTGCTGTGTAGACCAGACATTCCTACCTGACCCTCCAGGCTACGCCCGGTATCCCTACCTGATGCTCTGCGCTACGCCTGGCCCCCTACCCGACAATCTGGGGTAGTACCGGTACACCCACAGGGACTCCGCGGTACTTTTGCTATACCCACCGGTACTCCTGGATTGTACCGGAACCCTTACTGGTGCGCTGGGGTACACCTGCTGACCCTACGGGCACACTGCTTTGGAACCACCCATCCTACCTGACCCGCCGGGGTAGGCCTGGTATACCTACCCGATGTTTCGAGGTAGAACCGGTTCCCCCACCGGTACTCTGGGCTTGGAACGGAACCCTTTGTGATGCGTCAGAGAACACCAGCTGTCCCATCGTGCGCGCTGGACTAGACCCGGCCTCCCTACCGGACCCCACATGTTACACCCGGTATCCTTACCTGATGCTCCGCATTAAGCTTGGCACCCATACCCGATGTTCTGGGGTAGTAGCGGTACCCCCACCGTTACTCTGCGGTAGTATGGGTACACCCACCGGTACTCCGGGGTAGTACGTGAACCCTTACTGGTTCACTGGGGTACACCTGATGACGTTACGGGCACGCGGTATAGACCAGACATTCCTACCTGACCCTCCGTGTTAGACCCGGTATCCCTACCTGATGCTCCGTTGTTGGCATGGCACCCCTACCCGATATGCTGGGGTAGTACCGGTACCCCCACTGGTACTCTGCGGTAGTATTGGTACACCCACCGGTACTCCAGGGTAGTACCTGAACCCTTACAGGTTCTCTGGGGTACACCTGCTGACCTTACGGGCGTGCTGTGTAGACCAGACATTCCTACCTGACCCTCCAGGCTAGGCCCGGTATCCCTACCTGATGCTCTACGGTAGGCCTGGCCCCCTATCCGACAATCTGGGGTAGTACCGGTACACCCACCGGTACTCCGCGGTATTTTTGCTATACCCACCGGTACTCCTGGATTGTACCGGAACCCTTACTGGTGCGCCGGGGTACACCTGCTGACCCTACGGGCACACTGCTTTGGACCCACCCTTCCTACCTGACCCGCCGGGTTAGGACTGGTATACCTACCCGATGTTTCGAGGTAGAACCGATTCCCCCACCGGTACTCTGTGTTTGGAACGGAAACCTTTGTGATGCGTCAGAGAACACCAGCTGTCCCTTCGTGCGCGCTGGACTAGACCCGGCCTCCCTACCGGACCCCACAGGTTAGACCCGCTATCCCTACCTGATGCTCCGCATTAGGCTTGGCACCCATACCCGATGTTCTGGGGTACTAGCGGTACCCCCACCGTTACTCTGCGGTAGTATCGGTACACCCACCGGTACTCCGGGGTAGTACGTGAGCCCTTACTGGTTCACTGGGGTACACCTGATGATGTTTCGGGCACGCGGTATAGACCAGACATTCTTCCTGACCCTCCGTGTTAGTCCCGGTATCCCTACCTCATGCTCCGTTGTTGGCCTGGCACCCCTACCCGATATGCTGGGGTAGTACCGGTACCCCCACCGGTACTCTGCGGTAGTATTGGTACACCCACAGGTACTCCAGGGCAGTACCTGAACCCTTACTGGTTCGCTGGGGTACACCTGCTGACCTTACGGGCGTGCTGTGTAGACCAGACATTCCTACCTGACCCTCCAGGCTAGGCCCGGTATCCCTACCTGATGCTCTGCGGTAGGCCTGGCCCCCTACCCGACAATCTGTGGTAGTACCGGTACACCCACAGGTACTCCACGATACTATTGCTATACCCACCGGTACTCCTGGATTGTACCGGAACCCTTACTGGTGCGCCGGGGTACACCAGCTGACCCTACGGGCACACTGCTTTAGACCCACCCTTCCTACCTGACCCGCCGGGGTAGGCCTGGTATACCTACCTGATGTTTCGAGGTAGAACCGGTTCCCCCACCGGTACTCTGGGGTTGGAACGGAAACCTTTGTGATGCGCCAGAGAACACCAGCTGTCCCTTCGTGCGCGCTGGACTAGACCTGGCCTCCCTACCGGACCCCACAGGTTAGACCCGCTATCCCTACCTGATGCTCCGCATTAGGCTTGGCACCCATACCCGATGTTCTGGGGTAGTAGCGGTACCCCCACCGTTACTCTGCGGTAGTATCGGTACAACCACCGGTACTCCGGGGTAGTACGTGAGCCCTTACTGGTTCACTGGGGTACACCTGCTGACGTTACTGGCGCGCGGTGTAGACCAGACATTCCTACCTGACCCTCCGTTTTAGGCCCGGTATCCCTACCTGATGCTCCGTTGTTGGCCTGGCACCCCTACCCGATATGCTGGGGTAGTACCGGTACCCCCACCGGTACTCTGCGGTAGTATTGGTACACCCACCGGTACTCCAGGGTAGTACCTGAACCCTTACAGGTTCTCTGGGGTACACCTGCTGACCTTACGGGCGTGCTGTGTAGACCAGACATTCCTACCTGACCCTCCAGGCTAGGCCCGGTATCCCTACCTGATGCTCTGCGGTAGGCCTGGCCCACTACCCGACAATCTGGGGTAGTACCGGTACACCCACAGGTACTCCGCGGTACTTTTGCTATACCCACCGGTACTCCTGGATTGTACCGGAACCCTTACTGGTGCGCCGGGGTACACCAGCTGACCCTACGGGCACACTGCTTTAGACACACCCTTCCTACCTGACCCGCCGGGGTAGGCCTGGTATACCTACCCGATGTTTCGAGGTAGAACCGGTTCCCCCACCGGTACTCTGGGCTTGGAACGGAAACCTTTGTGATGCGCCAGAGAACACCAGCTGTCCCTTCGTGCGCGCTGGACTAGACCTGGCCTCCCTACCGGACCCCACAGGTTAGACCCGCTATCCCTACCTGATGCTCCGCATTAGGCTTGGCACCCATACCCAATGTTCTGGGGTACTAGCGGTACCCCCACCGTTACTCTGCGGTAGTATCGGTACACCCACCGGTACTCCGGGGTAGTACGTGAACCCTTACTGGTTCACTGGGGTACACCTGATGACGTTACAGGCACACGGTATAGAGCAGACATTCCTACCTGACCCTCCGTGTTAGTCCCAGTATCCCTACCTGATGCTCCGTTGTTGGCCTGGCACCCCTACCCGATATGCTGGGGTAGTACCGGTACCCCCACCGGTACTCTGCGGTAGTATTGGTACACCCACCGGTACTCCAGGGTAGTACCTGAACCCTTACTGGTTCGCTGGGGTACACCTGATGACCTTACGGGCGTGCTCTGTAGACCAGACATTCCTACCTGACCCTCCAGGCTAGGCCCGGTATCCCTACCTGATGCTCTGCGGTAGGCCTGGCCCCCTACACGACAATCTGGGGTAGTACCGGTACACCCACCGGTACTCCACGATACTATTGCTATACCCACCGGTACTCCTGGATTGTACCGGAACCCTTACTGGTGCGCCGGGGTACACCAGCTGACCCTACGGGCACACTGCTTTAGACACACCCTTCCTACCTGACCCGCCGGGGTAGGCCTGGTATACCTACCCGATGTTTCGAGGTAGAACCGGTTCCCCCACCGGTACTCTGGGCTTGGAACGGAAACCTTTGTGATGCGCCAGAGAACACCAGCTGTCCCTTCGTGCGCGCTGGACTAGACCTGGCCTCCCTACCGGACCCCACAGGTTAGACCCGCTATCCCTACCTGATGCTCCGCATTAGGCTTGGCACCCATACCCGATCTTCTGGGGTAGTAGCGGTACCCCCACCGTTACTCTGCGGTAGTATCGGTACAACCACCGGTACTCCGGGGTAGTACGTGAACCCTTACTGGTTCACTGGGGTACACCTGCTGACGTTACTGGCGCGCGGTGTAGACCAGACATTCCTACCTGACCCTCCGTTTTAGGCCCGGTATCCCTACCTGATGCTCCGTTTGAGGCCCGGTATCCCTACCTGATGCTACGTTGTTGGCTTGGCACCCATACCCGATGTTCTGGGGTAGTACCGGTACCCCCACCGGTACTCTGCGGTAGTATTGGTACACCCACCGGTACTCCAGGGTAGTACCTGTACCCTTACAGGTTCGCATGGGTACACCTGCTGAACTTACGGGCGTGCTGTGTAGACCAGACATTCCTACCTGACCCTCCAGGCTAGGCCCGGTATCCCTACCTGATGCTCCGTTATTGGCCTGGCAACCCTACCCGATATGCTGGGGTAGTACCGCTACCCCCACCGGTACTCTGCGGTAGTATTGGTACACCCACCGGTACTCCAGGGTAGTCCCTGAACCCTTACTGGTTCGCTGGGGTACACCTGCTGACCTTACGGGCGTGCTGTGTAGACCAGACATTCCTACCTGACCCTCCAGGCTAGGCCCGGTATCCCTACCTGATGCTCCGTTGTTGGCCTGGCACCCCTACCCGATATTCTGGGGTATTACCGGTACACCCACCGGTACTCCGCGGTAGTTTTGCTATACCCACCGGTACTCCTGGATTGTACCGGAACACTTACTGGTGCGCCGGGTTACACCTGCTGACACTACGGGCGCACCGCTTTACGCCCACCCTTCCTACCTTACCCGCCGGGGTAGGCCTGGTATACCTACCCGATGTTTCGAGGTAGAACCGGTTCCCCCACCGGTACTCTGGGGTTGGAACGGAACCCTTTGTGATGCGCCAGAGAACACCAGATGTCCCTTCGTGCGCGATGGACTAGACCCGGCCTCCCTACCGGACCCCGCAGGTTAGACTCGGTTTCCCTACCTGATGCTCCGCATTAGGCTTGGCACCCATACCTGATGTTCTGGGGTAGTAGCGGTACACCCACCGTTACTCTGCGGTAGTATCGGTACACCCACCGGTACTCCGGGGTAGTACGTGAACCCTTACTGGTTCACTGGGGTACACCTGCTGACGTTACTGGCACGCGGTGTAGACCAGACATTCCTACCTGACCCTCCAGGCTAGGCCCGGTATCCCTACCTGATGCTCTGCAGTAGGCCTGGCCCCCTACCCAACAATCTGGGGTAGTACCGGTACACCCACAGGTACTCCGCGGTACTTTTGCTATACCCACCGGTACTCCTGGATTGTACCGGAACCCTTACTGGTGCGCCGGGGTACACCTGCTGACACTATGGGCACACTGCTTTGGACCCACCCTTCCGACCTGACCCGCCGGGGTAGGCCTGGTATACCTACCCGATGTTTCGAGGTAGAACCGGTTCCCCCACCCGTACTCTGGGCTTGGAACGGAAACCTTTGTGATGCGCCAGAGAACACCAGCTGTCCCTTCGTGCGCGCTGGACTAGACCTGGCCTCCCTACCGGACCCCACAGGTTAGACCCGCTATCCCTACCTGATGCTCCGCATTAGGCTTGGCACCCATACCCGATGTTCTGGGGTAGTAGCGGTACCCCCACCGTTACTCTGCGGTAGTATCGGTACACCCACCGGTACTCCGGGGTAGTACGTGAACCCTTACTGGTTCACTGGGGTACACCTGCTGACGTTACTGGCGCGCGGTGTAGACCAGACATTCCTACCTGACCCTCCGTTTTAGGCCCGGTATCCCTACCTGATGCTCCGTTGTTGGCCTGGCACCCCTACCCGATATGCTGGGGTAGTACCGGTACCCCCACCGGTACTCTGCGGTAGTATTGGTACACCCACCGGTACTCCAGGGTAGTACCTGAACCCTTACTGGTTCGCTGGGGTACACCTGCTGACCTTACGGGCGTGCTGTGAAGACCAGACATTCCTACCTGACCCTCCAGGCTAGGCCCGGTATCCCTACCTGATGCTCTGCGCTACGCCTGGCCCCCTACCCGACAATCTGGGTAGTACCGGTACACCCACCGGTACTCCGTGGTAGTTTTGCTATACCCAGCGGTACTCCTGGATTGTACCGGAACCCTTACTGGTGCGCCGGGGTACACCTGCTGACCCTACGGGCGCGCCGCTTTACGTCCACCCTTCCTACCTGACCCGCCGGGGTAGGCCTGGTATACCTACCCGATGTTTCGAGGTAGAACTGGTTCCCCCACCGGTACTCTGGGGTTGGAACGGAACCCTTTGTGATGCACAACAGAACACCAGCTGTCCCTTCGTGCGCGCTGGACTAGACCTGGCCTCCCTACCGGACCCCACAGGTTAGACCCGATATCACTACCTGATGCTCCGCATATTGGCTTGGCACCCATACCCGATCTTCTGGGGTAGTAGCGGTACCCCCACCGTTACTCTGCGGTAGTATCGGTACACCCACCGGTACTCCGGGGTAGTACGTGAACCCTTACTAGTTCACTGGGGTACACCTGATGACGTTTCGGGCACGCGGTATAGACCAGACATTCCTACCTGACCCTCCATTTTAGGCCCGGTATCCCTACCTGATGCTCCGTTGTTGGCTTGGCACCCCTACCCGATATGCTGGGGTAGTACCGGTACCCCCACCGGTACTCTGCGGTAGTATTGGTACACCCACCGGTACTCCAGGGTAGTACCTGAACCCTTACTGGTTCGCTGGGGTACACCTGCTGACCTTACGGGCGTGCTGTGTAGACCAGACATTCCTACCTGACCCTCCAGGCTAGGCCCGGTATCCCTACCTGATGCTCTGCGGTAGGCCTGGCCCCCTACCCGACAATCTGGTGTAGTACCGGTACACCCACCGGTACTCCGCGGTAGTTTTGCTATACCCACCGGTACTCCTGGATTATACCGGAACCCTTACTGGTGCGCCGGGGTACACCTGCTGGCCCTACGGGCGCGCCGCTTTACGCCCACCCTTCCTACCTGACCCGCCGGGGTAGGCCTGGTATACCTACCCGATGTTTTGAGTTAGAACCGGTTCCCCCACCGGTACTCTGGGCTTGGAACGGAAACCTTTCTGATGCGTCAGAGAACACCAGCTGTCCCTTCATGCGCGCTGGACTAGACCCGGACTCCCTACCGCACCCCACATGTTACACCCGGTATCCCTACCTGATGCTCCGCATTAGGCTTGGCACCCATACCCGATGTTCTGGGGTACTAGCGGTACCCCCACCGTTACTCTGCGGTAGTATCGGTACACCCACCGGTACTCCGGGGTAGTACCTGAACACTTACTGGTTCGCTGGGGTACACCTGCTGACCTTACGGGCGTGCTGTGTAGACCAGACATTCCTACCTGACCCTCCAGGCTAGGCCCGGTATCCCTACCTGATGCTCTGCGCTACGCCTGGCCCCCTACCCGACAATCTGGGGTAGTACCGGTACACCCACAGGGACTCCGCGGTACTTTTGCTATACCCACCGGTACTCCTGGATTGTACCGGAACCCTTACTGGTGTGCCGGGTTACACCTGCTGACCCTACAGGCACACTGCTTTGGACCCAACCTTCCTACCTGACCCGCCGGGGTAGGCCTGGTATACCTACCCGATGTTTCGAGGTAGAACCGGTTCCCCCACCGGTACTCTGGGGTTGGAACGGAACACTTTGTGATGCACCAGAGAACACCAGCTGTCCCTTCGTGCGCGCTGGACTAGACCTGGCCTCCCTACCGGACCCCACAGGTTAGACCCGCTATCACTACCTGATGCTCGGCATATTGGCTTGGCACCCATACCCGATGTTCTGGGGTAGTAGCGGTACCCCCACCGTTACTCTGCGGTAGTATCGGTACACCCACCGGTACTCCGGAGTAGTACGTGAATCCTTACTGTTTCACTGGGGTACACCTGATGACGTTTCGGGCACGCGGTATAGACCAGACATTCTTCCTGACCCTCCGTGTTAGTCCCGGTATCCCTACCTGATACTCCGTTGTTGGCCTGGCACCCCTACCCGATATGCTGGGGTAGTACCGGTACCCCCAACGGTACTCTGCGGTAGTATTGGTACACCCACCGGTACTCCAGGGTAGTACCTGAAACCTTACTGGTTCGCTGGGGTACACCTGCTGACCTTACGGGCGTGCTCTGTAGACCAGACATTCCTACCTGACCCTCCAGGCTAGGCCCGGTATCCCTACCTGATGCTCTGCGCTAGGCCTGGCCCCCTACCCGACAATCTGGGGTAGTACTGGTACACCCACAGGTACTCCGCGGTACTTTTGCTATACCCACTGGTACTCCTGGATTGTACCGGAACCCTTACTGGTGCGCCGGGTTACACCTGCTGACCCTACGGGCACACTGCTTTGGACCCACCCTTCCTACCTGACCCGCCGGGGTAGGCCTGGTATACCTACCCGATGTTTCGAGGTAGAACCGGTTCCCCAACCGGTACTCTGGGGTTGGAACGGAACCCTTTGTGATGCGCCAGAGAACACCAGCTGTCCCTTCGTGCGCGCTGGACTAGACCCGGCCTCCCTACCGGACCCCACAGGTTAGACTCGGTTTCCCTACCTGATGCTCCGCATTAGGCTTGGCACCCATACCCGATGTTCTGGCGTAGTAGCGGTACCCCCACCGTTACTCTGCGGTAGTATCGGTACACCCACCGGTACTCCGAGGTAGTACGTGAAACCTTACTGGTTCACTGGGGTACACCTGCTGACGTTACTGGCGCGCGGTGTAGACCAGACATTCCTACCTGACCCTCCAGGCTAACCCGGTATCCCTACCTGATGCTCCGTTGTTGGCCTGGCAACCCTACCCGATATGCTGGGGTAGTACCGGTACCCCCACCGGTACTCTGCGGTAGTATTGGTACACCCACCGGTACTCCAGGGTAGTACCTGAACTCGTACTGGTTCGCTGGGTTTCCCCTGCTGACCTTACGGGCGTGCTCTGTAGACCAGACATTCCTACCTGACCCTCCAGGCTAGGCCCGGTATCCCTACCTGATGCTCTGCGCTACGCCTGGCCCCCTACCCGACAATCTGGGGTAGTACCGGTACACCCACCGGTACTCTGCGGTACTTTTGCTATACCCACCGGTACTCCTGGATTGTACCGGAACCCTTACTGGTGCGCCGGGGTACACCAGCTGACATTACGGGCGCACCGCTTTACGCCCACTCTTTCTACCTGACCCGCCGGGGTAGGCCTGGTATACCTACCCGATGTTTCGAGGTAGAACCGGTTCCCCCACCAGTACTCTGGGGTTGGAACGGAAACCTTTGTGATGCGCCACAGAACACCAGCTGTCCCTTCGTGCGCGCTGGACTAGACCTGGCCTCCCTACCGTACCCCACAGGTTAGACCCGGTATCCCTACCTGATGCTCCGCATTAGGCTTGGCACCCATACCCGATGTTCTGGGGTAGTAGCGGTACCCCCACCGTTACTCTGCGGTAGTATCGGTACACCCACCGGTACTCCGGGGTAGTATTTGAACCCTTACTGGTTCACTGGGGTACACCTGATGACGTTACGGGCACGCGGTATAGACCAGACATTCCTACCTGACCCTCCGTTTTAGACCCGGTATCCCTACCTGATGCTCCGTTGTTGGCCTGGCACCCCTACCCGATATGCTGGGGTAGTACCGGTACCCCCACCGGTACTCTGCGGTAGTATTGGTACACCCACCGGTACTCCAGGGTAGTACCTGAACCCTTACTGGTTCGCTGGGGTACACCTGCTGACCTTACGGGCGTGCTCTGTAGACCAGACATTCCTACCTGACCCTCCAGGCTAGGCCCGGTATCCCTACCTGATGCTCTGCGCTACGCCTGGCCCCCTACCCGACAATCTGGGGTAGTACCGGTACACCCACCGGTACTCCGTGGTAGTTTTGCTATACCCACCGGTACTCCTGGATTGTACCGGAACACTTACTGGTGCGCCGGGGTACACCTGCTGACCCTACGGGCGCGCCGCTTTACGTCCACCCTTCCTACCTGACCCGCCGGGGTAGGCCTGGTATACCTACCCGATGTTTCGAGGTAGAACCGGTTCCCCCACCGGTACTCTGGGGTTGGAACGGAACCCTTTGTGATGCGCCACAGAACACCAGCTGTCCCTTCGTGCGCGCTGGACTAGACCTGGCCTCCCTACCGGACCCCACAGGTTAGACCCGATATCACTACCTGATGCTCCGCATATTGGCTTGGCACCCATACCCGATGTTCTGGGGTAGTAGCGGTACCCCCACCGTTACTCTGCGGTAGTATCGGTACACCCACCGGTACTCCGGGGTAGTACGTGAACCCTTACTGGTTCACTGGGGTACACCTGATGACGTTTCGGGCACGCGGTATAGACCAGACATTCCTACCTGACCCTCCGTGTTAGTCCCGGTATCCCTACCTGATGCTCCGTTGTTGGCCTGGCACCCCTACCCGATATGCTGGGGTAGTACCGGTACCCCCACCGGTACTCTGCGGTAGTATTGGTACACCCACCGGTACTCCAGGGTAGTACCTGAACCCTTACTGGTTCGCTGGGGTACACCTGCTGACCTTACGGGCGTGCTGTGTAGACCAGACATTCCTACCTGACCCTCCAGGCTAGGCCCAGTATCCCTACCTGATGCTCTGCGCTAGGCCTGGCCCCCTACCCGACAATCTGGGGTAGTACCGGTACACCCACCGGTACTCCGCGGTACTTTTGCTATACCCACTGGTACTCCTGGATTGTACCGGAACCCTTACTGGTGCGCCGGGTTACACCTGCTGACCCTACGGGCACACTGCTTTGGACCCACCCTTCCTACCTGACCCGCCGGGGTAGGCCTGGTATACCTACCCGATGTTTCGAGGTAGAACCGGTTCCCCCACCGGTACTCTGGGGTTGGAACGGAAACCTTTGTGATGCGCCAGAGAACACCAGCTGTCCCTTCGTGCGCGCTGGACTAGACCTGGCCTCCCTACCGGACCCCACAGGTTAGACCCGCTATCCCTACCTGATGCTCCGCATTAGGCTTGGCACCCATACCCGATGTTCTGGGGTAGTAGCGGTACCCCCACCGTTACTCTGCGGTAGTATCGGTACAACCACCGGTACTCCGGGGTAGTACGTGAACCCTTACTGGTTCACTGGGGTACACCTGCTGACGTTACTGGCGCGCGGTGTAGACCAGACATTCCTACCTGACCCTCCGTTTTAGGCCCGGTATCCCTACCTGATGCTCCGTTGTTGGCCTGGCACCCCTACCCGATATGCTGGGGTAGTACCGGTACCCCCACCGGTACTCTGCGGTAGTATTGGTACACCCACCGGTACTCCAGGGTAGTACCTGAACACTTACTGGTTCGCTGGGGTACACCTGCTGACCTTACGGGCGTGCTGTGTAGACCAGACATTCCTACCTGACCCTCCAGGCTAGGCCCGGTATCCCTACCTGATGCTCTGCGCTAGGCCTGGCCCCCTACCCGACAATCTGGGGTAGTACCGGTACACCCACCGGTACTCCGCGGTAATTTTGCTATACCCGCCGGTACTCCTGGATTGTACCGGAACCCTTACTGGTGCGCCGGGGTACACCTGCTGACCCTACGGGCGCGCCGCTTTACGTCCACCCTTCCTACCTGACCCGCCGGGGTAGGCCTGGTATACCTACCCGATGTTTCGAGGTACAACTGGTTCCCCCACCGGTACTCTGGGGTTGGAACGGAACCCTTTGTGATGCGCCACAGAACACCAGCTGTCCCTTCGTGCGCGCTGGACTAGACCTGGCCTCCCTACCGGACCCCACAGGTTAGACCCGATATCACTACCTGATGCTCCGCATATTGGCTTGGCACCCATACCCGATGTTCTGGGGTAGTAGCGGTACCCCCACCGTTACTCTGCGGTAGTATCGGTACACCCACCGGTACTCCGGGGTAGTACGTGAACCCTTACTGGTTCACTGGGGTACACCTGATGACGTTTCGGGCACGCGGTATAGACCAGACATTCCTACCTGACCCTCCATTTTAGGCCCGGTATCCCTACCTGATGCTCCGTTGTTGGCTTGGCACCCCTACCCGATATGCTGGGGTAGTACCGGTACCCCCACCGGTACTCTGCGGTAGTATTGGTACACCCACCGGTACTCCAGGGTAGTACCTGAACACTTACTGGTTCGCTGGGGTACACCTGCTGACCTTACGGGCGTGCTGTGTGGACCAGACATTCCTACCTGACCCTCCAGGCTAGGCCCGGTATCCCTACCTGATGCTCTGCGGTAGGCCTGGCCCCCTACCCGACAATCTGGTGTAGTACCGGTACACCCACCGGTACTCCGCGGTAGTTTTGCTATACCCACCGGTACTCCTGGATTATACCGGAACCCTTAATGGTGCGCCGGGGTACACCTGCTGGCCCTACGGGCGCGCCGCTTTACGCCCACCCTTCCTACCTGACCCGCCGGGGTAGGCCTGGTATACCTACCAGATGTTTTGAGTTAGAACCGGTTCCCCCACCGGTACTCTGGGCTTGGAACGGAAACCTTTCTGATGCGTCAGAAAACACCAGCTGTCCCTTCATGCGCGCTGGACTAGACCCGGCCTCCCTACCGCACCCCACATGTTACACCCGGTATCCCTACCTGATGCTCCGCATTAGGCTTGGCACCCATACCCGATGTTCTGGGGTAGTAGCGGTACCCCCACCGTTACTCTGCGGTAGTATCGGTACACCCACCGGTACTCCGGGGTAGTACCTGAACACTTACTGGTTCGCTGGGGTACACCTGCTGACCTTACGGGCGTGCTGTGTAGACCAGACATTCCTACCTGACCCTCCAGGCTAGGCCCGGTATCCCTACCTGATGCTCTGCGCTACGCCTGGCCCCCTACCCGACAATCTGGGGTAGTACCGGTACACCCACAGGGACTCCGCGGTACTTTTGCTATACCCACCGGTACTCCTGGATTGTACCGGAACCCTTATTGGTGCGCCGGGTTACACCTGCTGACCCTACAGGCACACTGCTTTGGACCCAACCTTCCTACCTGACCCGCCGGGGTAGGCCTGGTATACCTACCCGATGTTTCGAGGTAGAACCGGTTCCCCCACCGGTACTCTGGGGTTGGAACGGAACCCTTTGTGATGCACCAGAGAACACCAGCTGTCCCTTCGTGCGCGCTGGACTAGACCTGGCCTCCCTACCGGACCCCACAGGTTAGACCCGCTATCACTACCTGATGCTCGGCATATTGGCTTGGCACCCATACCCGATGTTCTGGGGTAGTAGCGGTACCCCCACCGTTACTCTGCGGTAGTATCGGTACACCCACCGGTACTCCGGGGTAGTACTTGAACCCTTACTGGTTCACTGGGGTACACCTGATGACGTTTCGGGCACGCGGTATAGACCAGACATTCTTCCTGACCCTCCGTGTTAGTCCCGGTATCCCTACCTGATGCTCCGTTGTTGGCCTGGCACCCCTACCCGATATGCTGGGGTAGTACCGGTACCCCCAACGGTACTCTGCGGTAGTATTGGTACACCCACCGGTACTCCAGGGTAGTACCTGAACCCTTACTGGTTCGCTGGGGTACACCTGCTGACCTTACGGGCGTGCTGTGTATACCAGACATTCCTACCTGACCCTCCAGGCTAGGCCCGGTATCCCTACCTGATGCTCTGCGCTAGGCCTGGCCCCTTACCCAACAATCTGGGGTAGTACCGGTACACCCACAGGTACTCCGCGGTACTTTTGCTATACCCACTGGTACTCCTGGATTGTACCGGAACCCTTACTGGTGCGCCGGGGTACACCTGCTGACCCTATGGGCTCGCCGCTTTACGCCCACCCTTCCTACCTGACCCTCCGGGGTAGGCCTCGTATACCTACCCGATGTGTCAAGGTAGAACCGGTTCCCCCACCGGTACTCTGGGGTTGGAACGGAACCCTTTGTGATGCGCCAGAGAACACCAGCTGTCCCTTCGTGCGCGCTGGACTAGACCCGGCCTCCCTACCGGACCCCACAGGTTAGACCCGCTATCCCTACCTGATGCTCCACATTAGGCTTGGCACCCATACCCGATGTTCTGGGGTAGTAGCGGTACCCCCACCGTTACTCTGCGGTAGTATCGGTACACCCACCGGTACTCCGGGGTAGTACGTGAGCCCTTACTGGTTCACTGGGGTACACCTGATGACGTTAAGGGCACGCGGTATAGACCAGACATTCCTACCTGACCCTCCGTGTTAGACCCGGTATCCCTACCTGATGCTCCGTTGTTGGCCTGGCACCCCTACCCGATATGCTGGGGTAGTACCTGTACCCCCACCGGTACTCTGCGGTAGTATTGGTACACCCACCGGTACTCCAGGGTAGTACCTGAACCCTTACTGGTTCGCTGGGGTACACCTGCTGACTTTACGGGCGTGCTCTGTAGACCAGACATTCCTACCTGACCCTCCAGGCTAGGCCCGGTATCCCTACCTGATGCTCTGCGCTACGCCTGGCCCCCTACCCGACAATCTGGGGTAGTACCGGTACACCCACCGGTACTCCGCGGTAGTTTTGCTATACCCAGCGGTACTCCTGGATTGTACCGGAACCCTGACTGGTGCGCCGGGGTACACCTGCTGACCCTACGGGCGCGCCGCTTTACGCCCACCCTTCCTACCTGACCCGCCGGGGTATGCCTGGTATACCTACCCGATGTTTCGAGGTAGAACTGGTTCCCCCACCGGTACTCTGGGGTTGGAACGGAACCCTTTGTGATGCGCCAGAGAACACCAGCTGTCCCTTCGTGCGCGCTGGACTAGACCTGGCCTCCCTACCGGACCCCACAGGTTAGACCCGATATCACTACCTGATGCTCCGCATATTGGCTTGGCACCCATACCCGATGTTCTGGGGTAGTAGCGGTACCCCCACCATTACTCTGCGGTAGTATCGGTACACCCACCGGTACTCCGGGGTAGTACGTGAACCCTTACTGGTTCACTGGGGTACACCTGATGACGTTACGGGCACGCGGTATAGACCAGACATTCCTACCTGACCCTCCGTGTTAGACCCGGTATCCCTACCTGATGCTCCGTTGTTGGCCTGGCACCCCTACCCGATATGCTGGGGTAGTACCGGTACCCCCACCGGTACTCTGCGGTAGTATTGGTACACCCACCGGTACTCCAGGGTAGTACCTGAACCCTTACTGGTTCGCTGGGGTACACCTGCTGACCTTACGGGCGTGCTCTGTAGACCAGACATTCCTACCTGACCCTCCAGGCTAGGCCCGGTATCCCTACCTGATGCTCTGCGCTACGCCTGGCCCCCTACCCGACAATCTGGGGTAGTACCGGTACACCCACCGGTACTCCGCGGTAGTTTTGCTATACCCACCGGTACTCCTGGATTGTACCGGAACCCTTACTGGTGCGCCGGGGTACACCTGCTGACCCTACGGGCGCGCCGCTTTACGCCCACCCTTCCTACCTGACCCGCCGGGGTAGGCCTGGTATACCTACCCGATGATTCGAGGTAGAACCGGTTCCCCCACCGGTACTCTGGGGTTGGAACGGAACCCTTTGTGATGCGCCAGAGAACACCACCTGTCCCTTCGTGCGCGCTGGACTAGACCTGGCCTCCCTACCGGACCCCACAGGTTAGACTCGGTTTCCCTACCTGATGCTCCGCATTAGGCTTGGCACCCATACCCGATGTTCTGAGGTAGTAGCGGTACCCCCACCTTTACTCTGCGGTAGTATCGGTACACCCACCGGTACTCCGAGGTAGTACGTGAAAACTTACTGGTTCACTGGGGTACACCTGATGACGTTTCGGGCACGCGGTATAGACCAGACATTCTTCCTGACCCTCCGTGTTAGTCCCGGTATCCCTACCTGATGCTCCGTTGTTGGCCTGGCACCTCTACCCGATATGCTGGGGTAGTACCGGTACCCCCACCGGTACTCTGCTGTAGTATTGGTACACCCACCGGTACTCCAGGGTAGTACCTGAACACTTACTGGTTCGCTGGGGTACACCTGCTGACCTTACGGGCGTGCTCTGTAGACCAGACATTCCTACCTGACCCTCCAGGCTAGGCCCGGTATCCCTACCTGATGCTCTGCGGTAGGCCTGGCCCCCTACCCGACAAACTGGCGTAGTACCAGTACACCCACCGGTATTCCGCGGTAGTTTTGCTATACCCACCGGTACTTCTGGATTGTACCGGAACCCTTACTGGTGCGCCGGGGTACACCTGCTGACCCTAGAGGCGCGCCGCTTTACGCCCACCCTTCCTACCTTCACCCGCCTGTGTAGGCCTGGTATACCAACCCGATGATTCGAGGTAGAACCGGTTCCCCCACCGGTACTCTGGGTTTGGAACGGAACCCTTTGTGATGCGCCAGAGAACACCAGCTGTCCCTTCGTGCGCGCTGGACTAGTCCCGGCCTCCCTAACGGACCCCACAGGTTAGACCCGGTATCCCTACCTGATTCTCCGCATTAGGCTTGGCACCCATACCCGATGTTCTGGGGTAGTAGCGGTACCCCCACCGTTACTCTGCGGTAGTATCGGTACACCCACCGGTACTCCGGGGTAGTACGTGAACCCTTACTGGTTCACTGGGGTACACCTGATGAAGTTACAGGCACGCGGTATAGAACAGACATTCTTCCTGACCCTCCGTGTTAGTCCCGGTATCCCTACCTGATGCTCCGTTGTTGGCCTGGCACCCCTACCCGATATGCTGGGGTAGTACCGGTACCCCCACCGGTACTCTGCGGTAGTATTGGTACACCCACCGGTACTCCAGGGCAGTACCTGAACACTTACTCGTTCGCTGGGGTACCCCTGCTGACCTTACGGGCGTACTCTGTAGACCAGACATTCCTACCTGACCCTCCAGGCTAGGCCCGGTATCCCTACCTGATGCTCTGCGGTAGGCCTGGCCCCCTACCCGACAATCTGGGGTAGTACCGGTACACCAATAGGTACTCCGCGGTAGTTTTGCTATACCCACAGGTATTCCTGGATTGTACCGGAACCCTTACTGGTGCGCCGGGGTACACCTCCTGGCCCTACAGGCGCGCCGCTTTACGCCCACCCTTCCTACCTGACCCGCCGGGGTAGGCCTGGTATACCTACCCGATGTTTCAAGGTAGAACCGGTTCCCCCACCGGTACTCTGGGGTTGGAACGGAACCCTTTGTGATGTGCCAGAGAACACCAGCTGTCCCTTCTTGCGCGCTGGACTAGACCCGGCCTCCCTACCGGACCCCACAGGTTAGACCCGCTATCCCTACCTGATGCTCCGCATTAGGCTTGGCACCCATACCCGATGTTCTGGGGTACTAGCGGTACCCCCACCGTTACTCTGCGGTAGTATCGGTACACCCACCGGTACTCCGGGGTAGTACGTGAACCCTTACTGGTTCACTGGGGTACACCTGATGACGTTACAGGCACGCGGTATAGAACAGACATTCTTCCTGACCCTCCGTGTTAGTCCCGGTATCCCTACCTGATGCTCCGTTGTTGGCCTGGCACCCATACCCGATATGCTGGGGTAGTACAGGTACCCCCACCGGTACTCTGCGGTAGTATTGGTACACCCACCGGTACTCCAGGGCAGTACCTGAACACTTACTGGTTCGCTGGGGTACACCTGCTGACCTTACGGGCGTGCTGTGTAGACCAGACATTCCTACCTGACCCTCAAGGCTAGGCCCACTATCCCTACCTGATGCTCTGCGGTAGGCCTGGCCCCCTACCCGACAATCTGGGGTAGTACCGGTACACCCACAGGTACTCCACGGTACTTTTGCTATACCCACCGGTATTCCTGGATTGTACTGGAACCCTTACTGGTGCGCCGGGGTACACCTGCTGGCCCTACGGGCGCGCCGCTTTACGCCCACCCTTCCTACCTGACCCGCCAGGGTAGGCCTGGTATACCTACCCGATGTTTCAAGGTAGAACCGGTTCCCCCACCGGTACTCTGGGGTGGAACGGAACCCTTTGTGATGCGCCAGAGAACACCAGCTGTCCCTTCGTGCGCGCTGGACTAGACCCGGCCTCCCTACCGGACCCCACAGGTTAGACCCGCTATCCCTACCTGATGCTCCGCATTAGGCTTGGCACCCATACCCGATGTTCTGGGGTAGTAGCGGTACCCCCACCGTTACTCTGCGGTAGTATCAGTACACCCACCGGTACTCCGGGGTAGTACGTGAACCCTTACTGGTTCACTGGGGTACACCTGATGACGTTTCGGGCACGCGGTGTAGAACAGACATTCTTCCTGACCCTCCGTGTTAGTCCCAGTATCCCTACCTGATGCTCCGTTGTTGGCCTGGCACCCATACCCGATATGCTGGGGTAGTACCGGTACCCCCACCGGTACTCTGCGGTAGTATTGGTACACCCTCCGGTACTCCAGGGCAGTACCTGAACCCTTACTGGTTCGCTGGGGTACACCTGCTGACCTTACGGGCGTGCTGTGTAGAACAGACATTCCTACCTGACCCTCCAGGCTAGGCCCGGTATCCCTACCTGATGCTCTGCGGTAGGCCTGGCCCCCTACCCGACAATCTGGGGTAGTACCGGTACACCCACAGGTACTCTGCGGTACGTTTGCTATACCCACAGGTATTCCTGGATTGTATTGGAACCCTTACTGGTGCGCCGGGGTACACCTGCTGGCCCTACGGGACCCTTCCTACCTGACCCGCCGGGGTAGGCCTGGTATACCTACCCGATGTTTCAAGGTAGAACCGGTTCCCCCACCGGTACTCTGGGGCTGGAACGGAACCCTTTGTGATGCGCCAGAGAACACCAGCTGTCCCGTCGTGCGCGCTGGACTAGACCCGGCCTCCCTACCGGACCCCACAGGTTAGACCCGCTATCCCTACCTGATGCTCCGCATTAGGCTTGGCACCCATACCCGATGTTCTGGGGTAGTAGCGGTACCCCCACCGTTACTCTGCGGTAGTATCGGTACACCCACCGGTACTCCGGGGTAGTACGTGAACCCTTACTGGTTCACTGGGGTACACCTGATGACGTTACAGGCACGCGGTATAGAACAGACATTCTTCCTGACCCTCCGTGTTAGTCCCGGTATCCCTACCTGATGCTCCGTTGTTGGCCTGGCACCCCTACCCGATATGCTGGGGTAGTACCGCTACCCCCACCGGTACTCTGCGGTAGTATTGGTACACCCACCGGTACTCCAGGGTAGTACCTGAACCCTTACTGTTTCGCTGGGGTACACCTGCTGACCTTACGGGCGTGCTGTGTAGACCAGACATTCCTACCTGACCCTCCAGGCTAGGCCCGGTATCCCTACCTGATGCTCTGCGGTAGGCCTGGCCCCCTACCGGCAATCTGGGGTAGTACCGGTACACCCACCGGTATTCCGCGGTAGTTTTGCTATACCCACCGGTACTCCTGGATTGTACCGGAACCCTTACTGGTGCGCCGGTGTACACCTCCTGGCCCTACAGGCGCGCCGCTTTACGCCCACCCTTCCTACCTTCACCCGCCGGTGTAGGCCTGGTATACCTACCCGATGTTTCGAGGTAGAACCGGTTCCCCCACCGGTACTCTGGGGTTGGAACGGAACCCTTTGTGATGCGCCACAGAACACCAGCTGTCCCTTCGTGCGCGCTGGACTAGTCCCGGCCTCCCTAACGGACCCCACAGGTTAGACCCAGTATCCCTACCTGATGCTCCGCATTAGGCTTGGCACCCATACCCAATGTTCTGGGGTAGTAGCGGTACTCCCACCGTTACTCTGCGGTAGTATCGGTACACCCACCGGTACTCCGGGGTAGTACGTGAACCCTTACTGGTTCACTGGGGTACACCTGATGACGTTACAGGCACGCGGTATAGACCAGACATTCTTCCTGACCCTCCGTGTTAGTCCCGGTACCCCTACCTGATGCTCCGTTGTTGGCCTGGCACCCCTACCCGATATGCTGGGGTAGTACCGCTACCCCCACCGGTACTCTGCGGTAGTATTGGTACACCCACCGGTACTCCAGGGTAGTACCTGAACACTTACTGGTTCGCTGGGGTACACCTGCTGACCTTACGGTTGTGCTGTGTGGACCAGACATTCCTACCTGACCCTCCAGACTAGGCCCGGTATCCCTACCTGATGCTCTGCGGTAGGCCTGGCCCCCTACCCGACAATCTGGGGTTGTACCGGTACACCCACAGGTACTCCGCGGTAGTTTTGCTATACCCACAGGTATTCCTGGATTGTACCGGAACCCTTACTGGTGCGCCGGGGTACACCTGCTGACCCTACGGGCGCGCCGCTTTACGCCCACCCTTCCTACCTGACCCTCCGGGGTAGGCCTGGTATACCTACCCGATGTTTCGAGGTAGAACCGGTTGCCCCACCGCTACTCTGGGGTTGGACGGAACCCTTTGTGATGCGCCAGAGAACACCAGCTGTCCCTTCGTGCGCGCTGGACTAGACCTGACCTCCCTACCGGACCCCACAGGTTAGACCCGCTATCCCTACCTGATGCTCCGCATTAGGCTTGGCACCCATACCCGATGTTCTGGGGTAGTAGCGGTATCCCCACCGTTACTCTGCGGTAGTATCGGTACACCCACCGGTACTCCGGGGTAGTACGTGAATCCTTACTGGTTCACTGGGGTACACCTGATGACGTTACTGGCGCGCGGTGTAGAGCAGACATTCCTACCTGACCCTCCGTGTTAGGCCCGGTATCCCTACCTGATGCTCTGTTGTTGGCCTGGCACCCCTACCCGATATGCTGGGATAGTACCGGTACCCCCACCGGTACTCTGCGGTAGTATTGGTACACCCACCGGTACTCCAGGGTAGTACCTGAACCCTTACTGGTTCGCTGGGGTACACCTGCTGACCTTACGCGCGTGCTGTGTGGACCAGACGTTCCTACCTGACCCTCCAGGCTAGGCCCGGTATCCCTACCTGATGCTCTGCGGTAGGCCTGGCCCCCTACCCGACAATCTGGGGAAGTATCGGTACACCCACCGGTACTCCGCAGTAGTTTTGCTATACCCAACGGTACTCCTGGATTGTACCGGAACCCTTACTGGTGCGCCGGGGTACACCTGCTGACCCTACGGGCACACTTCTTTGGACCCACCCTTGCTACCTGACCCGCCGGGGTAGGCCTGGTATACCTACCCGATGTTTCGAGGTAGAACCGGTTGCCCCACCGCTACTCTGGGGTTGGACGGAACCCTTTGTGATGCGCCAGAGAACACCAGCTGTCCCTTCGTGCGCGCTGGACTAGACCCGGCCTCCCTACCGGACCCCACAGGTTAGACCCGCTAACCCTACCTGATGCTCCGCATTAGGCTTGGCACCCATACCCGATGTTCTGGGGTAGTAGCGGTACCCCCACCGTTACTCTGCGGTAGTATCGGTACACCCACCGGTACTCCGGGGTAGTACGTGAACCCTTACTGGTTCACTGGGGTACACCTGCTGACGTTACAGGCACGCGGTATAGAACAGACATTCTTCCTGACCCTCCGTGTTAGTCCCGGTATCCCTACCTGATGCTCCGTTGTTGGCCTGGCACCCCTACCCGATATGCTGGGGTAGTACCGGTACCCCCACTGGTACTCTGCGGTAGTATTGGTACACCCACCGGTACTCCAGCGTAGTACCTGAATCCTTACTGGTTCGCTGGGTTACACCTGCTGACCTTACGGGCGTGCTCTGTAGACCAGACATTCCTACCTGACCCTCCAGGCTAGGCCCGGTATCCCTACCTGATGCTCTGCGCTACGCCTGGCCCCCTACCCGACAATCTGGGGTAGTACCGGTACACCCACAGGTACTCCGCGGTAGTTTTGCTATACCCACCGGTACTCCTGGATTGTACCGGAACCCTTACTGGTGCGCCGGGGTACACCTGCTGACCCTATGGGCTCGCCGCTTTACGCCCACCCTTCCTACCTGACCCGCCGGGGTAGGTCTGGTATACCTACCCGATGTTTCGTGGTAGAACCGGTTCCCCCACCGGTACTCTGGGTTTGGAACGGAACCCTTTGTGATGCGCCAGAGAACACCAGCTGTCCCTTCGTGCGCGCTGGACTAGACCTGACCTCCCTACCTGACCCCACAGGTTAGACCCGGTATCCCTACCTGATGCTCCGCATTAGGCTTGGCACCCATACCCGATGTTCTGGGGTAGTAGCGGTACCCCCACCGTTACTCTGCGGTAGTATCGGTACACCCACCGGTACTCCGGGGTAGTACGTGAATCCTTACTGGTTCACTGGGGTACACCTGATGACGTTACTGGCGCGCGGTGTAGAGCAGACATTCCTACCTGACCCTCCGTGTTAGGCCCGGTATCCCTACCTGATGCTCTGTTGTTGGCCTGGCACCCCTACCCGATATGCTGGGATAGTACCGGTACCCCCACCGGTACTCTGCGGTAGTATTGGTACACCCACCGGTACTCCAGGGTAGTACCTGAACCCTTACTGGTTCGCTGGGGTACACCTGCTGACCTTACGCGCGTGCTGTGTGGACCAGACGTTCCTACCTGACCCTCCAGGCTAGGCCCGGTATCCCTACCTGATGCTCTGCGGTAGGCCTGGCCCCCTACCCGACAATCTGGGGAAGTATCGGTACACCCACCGGTACTCCGCAGTAGTTTTGCTATACCCAACGGTACTCCTGGATTGTACCGGAACCCTTACTGGTGCGCCGGGGTACACCTGCTGACCCTACGGGCACACTTCTTTGGACCCACCCTTGCTACCTGACCCGCCGGGGTAGGCCTGGTATACCTACCCGATGTTTCGAGGTAGAACCGGTTGCCCCACCGCTACTCTGGGGTTGGACGGAACCCTTTGTGATGCGCCAGAGAACACCAGCTGTCCCTTCGTGCGCGCTGGACTAGACCCGGCCTCCCTACCGGACCCCACAGGTTAGACCCGCTAACCCTACCTGATGCTCCGCATTAGGCTTGGCACCCATACCCGATGTTCTGGGGTAGTAGCGGTACCCCCACCGTTACTCTGCGGTAGTATCGGTACACCCACCGGTACTCCGGGGTAGTACGTGAACCCTTACTGGTTCACTGGGGTACACCTGCTGACGTTACAGGCACGCGGTATAGAACAGACATTCTTCCTGACCCTCCGTGTTAGTCCCGGTATCCCTACCTGATGCTCCGTTGTTGGCCTGGCACCCCTACCCGATATGCTGGGGTAGTACCGGTACCCCCACTGGTACTCTGCGGTAGTATTGGTACACCCACCGGTACTCCAGCGTAGTACCTGAATCCTTACTGGTTCGCTGGGTTACACCTGCTGACCTTACGGGCGTGCTCTGTAGACCAGACATTCCTACCTGACCCTCCAGGCTAGGCCCGGTATCCCTACCTGATGCTCTGCGCTACGCCTGGCCCCCTACCCGACAATCTGGGGTAGTACCGGTACACCCACAGGTACTCCGCGGTAGTTTTGCTATACCCACCGGTACTCCTGGATTGTACCGGAACCCTTACTGGTGCGCCGGGGTACACCTGCTGACCCTATGGGCTCGCCGCTTTACGCCCACCCTTCCTACCTGACCCGCCGGGGTAGGTCTGGTATACCTACCCGATGTTTCGTGGTAGAACCGGTTCCCCCACCGGTACTCTGGGTTTGGAACGGAACCCTTTGTGATGCGCCAGAGAACACCAGCTGTCCCTTCGTGCGCGCTGGACTAGACCTGGCCTCCCTACCGGACCCCACAGGTTAGACCCGCTATCCCTACCTGATGCTCCGCATTAGGCTTGGCACCCATACCCGATGTTCTGGGGTAGTAGCGGTACCCCCACCGTTACTCTGCGGTAGTATCGGTACACCCACCGGTACTCCGGGGTAGTACGTGAATCCTTACTGGTTCACTGGGGTACACCTGATGACGTTACTGGCGCGCGGTGTAGAGCAGACATTCCTACCTGACCCTCCGTGTTAGGCCCGGTATCCCTACCTGATGCTCTGTTGTTGGCCTGGCACCCCTACCCGATATGCTGGGATAGTACCGGTACCCCCACCGGTACTCTGCGGTAGTATTGGTACACCCACCGGTACTCCAGGGTAGTACCTGAACCCTTACTGGTTCGCTGGGGTACACCTGCTGACCTTACGCGCGTGCTGTGTGGACCAGACGTTCCTACCTGACCCTCCAGGCTAGGCCCGGTATCCCTACCTGATGCTCTGCGGTAGGCCTGGCCCCCTACCCGACAATCTGGGGAAGTATCGGTACACCCACCGGTACTCCGCAGTAGTTTTGCTATACCCAACGTTACTCCTGGATTGTACCGGAACCCTTACTGGTGCGCCGGGGTACACCTGCTGACCCTACGGGCACACTTCTTTGGACCCACCCTTGCTACCTGACCCGCCGGGGTAGGCCTGGTATACCTACCCGATGTTTCGAGGTAGAACCGGTTGCCCCACCGCTACTCTGGGGTTGGACGGAACCCTTTGTGATGCGCCAGAGAACACCAGCTGTCCCTTCGTGCGCGCTGGACTAGACCCGGCCTCCCTACCGGACCCCACAGGTTAGACCCGCTAACCCTACCTGATGCTCCGCATTAGGCTTGGCACCCATACCCGATGTTCTGGGGTAGTAGCGGTACCCCCACCGTTACTCTGCGGTAGTATCGGTTCACCCACCGGTACTCCGGGGTAGTACGTGAACCCTTACTGGTTCACTGGGGTACACCTGCTGACGTTACTGGCGCGCGGTGTAGACCAGACATTCCTACCTGACCCTCCGTGTTAGGCCAGGTATCCCTATCTGATGCTCCGTTGTTGGCCTGGCACCGCTACCCGATATGCTGGGATAGTACCGGTACCCCCACCGGTACTCTGCGGTAGTATTGGTACACCCACCGGTACTCCAGCGTAGTACCTGAACCCTTACTGGTTCGCTGGGGTACACCTGCTGACCTTACGGACGTGCTGTGTAGACCAGACATTCCTACCTGACCCTCCAGGCTAGGCCCGGTATCCCTACCTGATGCTCTGCGGTAGGCCTGGCCCCCTACCCGACAATCTGGGGTAGTACCGGTACACCCACAGGTACTCAGCGGTACTTTTGCTATACCCACAGGTATTCCTGGATTGTACCGGAACCCTTACTGGTGCGCCGGGGTACACCTGCTGGCCCTACGGGCGCGCCGCTTTACGCCCAACCTTCCTACCTGACCCGCCAGGGTAGGCCTGGTATACCTACCCGATGTTTCAAGGTAGAACCGGTTCCCCCACCGGTACTCTGGGGTGGAACGGAACCCTTTGTGATGCGCCAGAGAACACCAGCTGTCCCTTCGTGCGCGCTGGACTAGACCCGGCCTCCCTACCGGACCCCACAGGTTAGACCCGCTATCCCTACCTGATGCTCCGCATTAGGCTTGGCACCCATACCCGATGTTCTGGGGTAGTAGCGGTACCCCCACCGTTACTCTGCGGTAGTATCAGTACACCCACCGGTACTCCGGGGTAGTACGTGAACCCTTACTGGTTCACTGGGGTACACCTGATGACGTTTCGGGCACGCGGTGTAGAACAGACATTCTTCCTGACCCTCCGTGTTAGTCCCAGTATCCCTACCTGATGCTCCGTTGTTGGCCTGGCACCCATACCCGATATGCTGGGGTAGTACCGGTACCCCCACCGGTACTCTGCGGTAGTATTGGTACACCCTCCGGTACTCCAGGGCAGTACCTGAACCCTTACTGGTTCGCTGGGGTACACCTGCTGACCTTACGGGCGTGCTGTGTAGAACAGACATTCCTACCTGACCCTCCAGGCTAGGCCCGGTATCCCTACCTGATGCTCTGCGGTAGGCCTGGCCCCCTACCGGCAATCTGGGGTAGTACCGGTACACCCACCGGTATTCCGCGGTAGTTTTGCTATACCCACCGGTACTCCTGGATTGTACCGGAACCCTTACTGGTGCGCCGGGGTACACCTCCTGGCCCTACAGGCGCGCCGCTTTACGCCCACCCTTCCTACCTTCACCCGCCGGTGTAGGCCTGGTATACCTACCCGATGTTTCGAGGTAGAACCGGTTCCCACACCGGTACTCTGGGGTTGGAACGGAACCCTTTGTGATGCGCCACAGAACACCAGCTGTCCCTTCGTGCGCGCTGGACTAGTCCCGGCCTCCCTAACGGACCCCACAGGTTAGACCCGGTATCCCTACCTGATGCTCCGCATTAGGCTTGGCACCCATACCCAATGTTCTGGGGTAGTAGCGGTACTCCCACCGTTACTCTGCGGTAGTATCGGTACACCCACCGGTACTCCGGGGTAGTACGTGAACCCTTACTGGTTCACTGGGGTACACCTGATGACGTTACAGGCACGCGGTATAGACCAGACATTCTTCCTGACCCTCCGTGTTAGTCCCGGTACCCCTACCTGATGCTCCGTTGTTGGCCTGGCACCCCTACCCGATATGCTGGGGTAGTACCGCTACCCCCACCGGTACTCTGCGGTAGTATTGGTACACCCACCGGTACTCCAGGGTAGTACCTGAACACTTACTGGTTCGCTGGGGTACACCTGCTGACCTTACGGTTGTGCTGTGTGGACCAGACATTCCTACCTGACCCTCCAGACTAGGCCCGGTATCCCTACCTGATGCTCTGCGGTAGGCCTGGCCCCCTACCCGACAATCTGGGGTTGTACCGGTACACCCACAGGTACTCCGCGGTAGTTTTGCTATACCCACAGGTATTCCTGGATTGTACCGGAACCCTTACTGGTGCGCCGGGGTACACCTGCTGACCCTACGGGCGCGCCGCTTTACGCCCACCCTTCCTACCTGACCCTCCGGGGTAGGCCTGGTATACCTACCCGATGTTTCGAGGTAGAACCGGTTGCCCCACCGCTACTCTGGGGTTGGACGGAACCCTTTGTGATGCGCCAGAGAACACCAGCTGTCCCTTCGTGCGCGCTGGACTAGACCTGACCTCCCTACCGGACCCCACAGGTTAGACCCGCTATCCCTACCTGATGCTCCGCATTAGGCTTGGCACCCATACCCGATGTTCTGGGGTAGTAGCGGTATCCCCACCGTTACTCTGCGGTAGTATCGGTACACCCACCGGTACTCCGGGGTAGTACGTGAATCCTTACTGGTTCACTGGGGTACACCTGATGACGTTACTGGCGCGCGGTGTAGAGCAGACATTCCTACCTGACCCTCCGTGTTAGGCCCGGGATCCCTACCTGATGCTCTGTTGTTGGCCTGGCACCCCTACCCGATATGCTGGGATAGTACCGGTACCCCCACCGGTACTCTGCGGTAGTATTGGTACACCCACCGGTACTCCAGGGTAGTACCTGAACCCTTACTGGTTCGCTGGGGTACACCTGCTGACCTTACGCGCGTGCTGTGTGGACCAGACGTTCCTACCTGACCCTCCAGGCTAGGCCCGGTATCCCTACCTGATGCTCTGCGGTAGGCCTGGCCCCCTACCCGACAATCTGGGGAAGTATCGGTACACCCACCGGTACTCCGCAGTAGTTTTGCTATACCCAACGGTACTCCTGGATTGTACCGGAACCCTTACTGGTGCGCCGGGGTACACCTGCTGACCCTACGGGCACACTTCTTTGGACCCACCCTTGCTACCTGACCCGCCGGGGTAGGCCTGGTATACCTACCCGATGTTTCGAGGTAGAACCGGTTGCCCCACCGCTACTCTGGGGTTGGACGGAACCCTTTGTGATGCGCCAGAGAACACCAGCTGTCCCTTCGTGCGCGCTGGACTAGACCCGGCCTCCCTACCGGACCCCACAGGTTAGACCCGCTAACCCTACCTGATGCTCCGCATTAGGCTTGGCACCCATACCCGATGTTCTGGGGTAGTAGCGGTACCCCCACCGTTACTCTGCGGTAGTATCGGTACACCCACCGGTACTCCGGGGTAGTACGTGAACCCTTACTGGTTCACTGGGGTACACCTGCTGACGTTACAGGCACGCGGTATAGAACAGACATTCTTCCTGACCCTCCGTGTTAGTCCCGGTATCCCTACCTGATGCTCCGTTGTTGGCCTGGCACCCCTACCCGATATGCTGGGGTAGTACCGGTACCCCCACTGGTACTCTGCGGTAGTATTGGTACACCCACCGGTACTCCAGCGTAGTACCTGAATCCTTACTGGTTCGCTGGGTTACACCTGCTGACCTTACGGGCGTGCTCTGTAGACCAGACATTCCTACCTGACCCTCCAGGCTAGGCCCGGTATCCCTACCTGATGCTCTGCGCTACGCCTGGCCCCCTACCCGACAATCTGGGGTAGTACCGGTACACCCACAGGTACTCCGCGGTAGTTTTGCTATACCCACCGGTACTCCTGGATTGTACCGGAACCCTTACTGGTGCGCCGGGGTACACCTGCTGACCCTATGGGCTCGCCGCTTTACGCCCACCCTTCCTACCTGACCCGCCGGGGTAGGTCTGGTATACCTACCCGATGTTTCGTGGTAGAACCGGTTCCCCCACCGGTACTCTGGGTTTGGAACGGAACCCTTTGTGATGCGCCAGAGAACACCAGCTGTCCCTTCGTGCGCGCTGGACTAGACCTGACCTCCCTACCGGACCCCACAGGTTAGACCCGCTATCCCTACCTGATGCTCCGCATTAGGCTTGGCACCCATACCCGATGTTCTGGGGTAGTAGCGGTACCCCCACCGTTACTCTGCGGTAGTATCGGTACACCCACCGGTACTCCGGGGTAGTACGTGAATCCTTACTGGTTCACTGGGGTACACCTGATGACCTTACGCGCGTGCTGTGTGGACCAGACGTTCCTACCTGACCCTCCGTGTTCGGCCCGGTATCCCTACCTGATGCTCTGTTGTTGGCCTGGCACCCCTACCCGATATGCTGGGATAGTACCGGTACCCCCACCGGTACTCTGCGGTAGTATTGGTACACCCACCGGTACTCCAGGGTAGTACCTGAACCCTTACTGGTTCGCTGGGGTACACCTGCTGACCTTACGCGCGTGCTGTGTGGACCAGACGTTCCTACCTGACCCTCCAGGCTAGGCCCGGTATCCCTACCTGATGCTCTGCGGTAGGCCTGGCCCCCTACCCGACAATCTGGGGAAGTATCGGTACACCCACCGGTACTCCGCAGTAGTTTTGCTATACCCAACGGTACTCCTGGATTGTACCGGAACCCTTACT
Organism: Astur gentilis; assembly: GCF_929443795.1. Taxonomy (NCBI): domain Eukaryota; kingdom Metazoa; phylum Chordata; class Aves; order Accipitriformes; family Accipitridae; genus Astur; species Astur gentilis. Next base: position 692,840 of record NW_026061008.1, read on the forward strand.
GGTGCGCCGGGGTACACCTGCTGACCCTACGGGCACACTTCTTTGGACCCACCCTTGCTACCTGACCCGCCGGGGTAGGCCTGGTATACCTACCCGATGTTTCGAGGTAGAACCGGTTGCCCCACCGCTACTCTGGGGTTGGACGGAACCCTTTGTGATGCGCCAGAGAACACCAGCTGTCCCTTCGTGCGCGCTGGACTAGACCCGGCCTCCCTACCGGACCCCACAGGCTAGACCCGCTAACCCTACCTGATGCTCCGCATTAGGCTTGGCACCCATACCCGATGTTCTGGGGTAGTAGCGGTACCCCCACCGTTACTCTGCGGTAGTATCGGTACACCCACCGGTACTCCGGGGTAGTACGTGAACCCTTACTGGTTCACTGGGGTACACCTGCTGACGTTACTGGCGCGCGGTGTAGACCAGACATTCCTACCTGACCCTCCGTGTTAGGCCAGGTATCCCTATCTGATGCTCCGTTGTTGGCCTGGCACCGCTACCCGATATGCTGGGATAGTACCGGTACCCCCACCGGTACTCTGCGGTAGTATTGGTACACCCACCGGTACTCCAGCGTAGTACCTGAACCCTTACTGGTTCGCTGGGGTACACCTGCTGACCTTACGGACGTGCTGTGTAGACCAGACATTCCTACCTGACCCTCCAGGCTAGGCCCGGTATCCCTACCTGATGCTCTGCGGTAGGCCTGGCCCCCTACCCGACAATCTGGGGTAGTACCGGTACACCCACAGGTACTCAGCGGTACTTTTGCTATACCCACAGGTATTCCTGGATTGTACCGGAACCCTTACTGGTGCGCCGGGGTACACCTGCTGGCCCTACGGGCGCGCCGCTTTACGCCCAACCTTCCTACCTGACCCGCCAGGGTAGGCCTGGTATACCTACCCGATGTTTCAAGGTAGAACCGGTTCCCCCACCGGTACTCTGGGGTTGGAACGGAACCCTTTGTGATGCGCCAGAGAACACCAGCTGTCCCATCGTGCGTGCTAGACTACACCCGGCCTCCCTACCGGACCCCACAGGTTACACCCGGTATCCATACCTGATGCTCCGCATTAGGCTTGGCACCCATACCCGATGTTCTGGGGTAGTAGTGGTACCCCTACCGTTACTCTGCGGTAGTATCGGTACACCCACCGGTACTCCGGGGTAGTACGTGAACCCTTACTGGTTCACTGGGGTACACCTGATGACGTTACGGGCACGCGGTATAGACCAGACATTCTTCCTGACCCTCCGTCTTAGTCCCGGTATCCCTACCTGATGCTCCGTTGTTGGCCTGGCACCCCTACCCGATATGCTGGGGTAGTACCGGTACCCCCACCGGTACTCTGCGGTAGTATTGGTACACCCACCGGTACTCCAGGGTAGTACGTGAACCCTTACTGGTTCACTGGGGTACACCTGCTGACGTTACTGGCGCGCGGTGTAGACCAGACATTCCTACCTGACCCTCCGTGTTAGGCCCGGTATCCCTACCTGATGCTCTGTTGTTGGCCTGGCACCCCTACCCGATATGCTGGGGTAGTACCGGTACCCCCACCGGTACTCTGCGGTAGTATAGGTACACCCACCGGTACTCCGGGGTAGTACGTGAACCCTTACTGGTTCACTGGGGTACACCTGATGACGTTACGGGCACGCGGTATAGAACAGACATTCTTCCTGATCCTCCGTGTTAGTCCCGGTACCCCTACCTGATGCTCCGTTGTTGGCCTGGCACCCCTACCCGATATGCTGGGGTAGTACCGGTACCCCCACCGGTACTCTGCAGTACTATTGGTACACCCACCGGTACTCCAGGGTAGTACCTGAACACTTAGTGGTTCGCTGGGCTACACCTGCTGACCTTACGGGCGTGCTGTGTAGACCAGACATTCCTACCTGACCCTCCAGGCTAGGCCAGGTACCCCTACCTGATGCTCTGCGGTAGGCCTGGCCCCCTACCCGACAATCTGGGGTAGTACCGGTACACCCACCGGTATTCCGCGGTAGTTTTGCTATACCCACCGGTACTCCTGGATTGTACCGGAACCCTTACTGGTGCGCCGGGGTACACCTGCTGGCCCTAGGGGCGCGCCTCTTTACGCCCACCCTTCCTACCTTCACCCGCCGGTGTAGGCCTGGTATAACTACCCGATGATTCGAGGTAGAACCGGTTCCCCCACCGGTACTCTGGGGTTGGAACGGAACCCTTTGTGATGCTCCAGAGAACACCAGCTGTCCCTTCGTGCTCGCTGGACTAGTCCCGGCCTCCCTAACGGACCCCACAGGTTAGACCCGCTATCCCTACCTGATGCTCCGCATTAGGCTTGGCACCCATACCCGATGTTCTGGCGTAGTAGCGGTACCCCCACCGTTACTCTGCGGTAGTATCAGTACACCCACCGGTACTCCGGGGTAGTACGTGAACCCTTACTGGTTAACTGGGGTACACCTGCTGACGTTACTGGCTCGCGGTATAGACCTGACATTCCTACCTGACCCTCCGTGTTAGTCCCGGTATCCCTACCTGATGCTCTGTTGTTGGCCTGGCACCCCTACCCGATATGCTGGGGTAGTACCGGTACCCCCACCGGTACTCTGCGGTAGTATAGGTACACCCACCGGTACTCCGGGGTAGTACGTGAACACTTACTGGTTCACTGGGATACACCTGATGACGTTACAGGCACGCGGTATAGAACAGACATTCTTCCTGATCCTCCGTGTTAGTCCCGGTACCCCTACCTGATGCTCCGTTGTTGGCCTGGCACCCCTACCCGATATGCTGGGGTAGTACCGGTACCCCCACCGGTACTCTGCAGTAGTATTGGTACACCCACCGGTACTCCAGGGTAGTACCTGAACACTTAGTGGTTCGCTGGGGTACACCTGCTGACCTTACGGTTGTGCTGTGTAGACCAGACATTCCTACCTGACCCTCCAGGCTAGGCCAGGTACCCTTACCTGATGCTCTGCGGTAGGCCTGGACCCCTACCCGACAATCTGGGGTAGTACCGGTACACCCACCGGTATTCCGCGGTAGTTTTGCTATACCCACCGGTACTCCTGGATTGTACCGGAACCCTTACTGGTGCGCCGGGGTACACCTGCTGACACTACGGGCGCGCCTCTTTACGCCCACCCTTCCTACCTTCACCCGCCGGTGTAGGCCTGGTATAACTACCCGATGATTCGAGGTAGAACCGGTTCCCCCACCGGTACTCTGGGGCTGGAACGGAACCCTTTGTGATGCGCCAGAGAACACCAGCTGTCCCTTCGTGCGCGCTGGACTAGACGCGGCCTCCCTACCGGACCCCACAGGTTAGACCCGCTATCCCTACCTGATGCTCCGCATTAGGCTTGGCACCCATACCCGATGTTCTGGGGTACTAGCGGTACCCCCACCGTTACTCTGCGGTAGTATCGGTACACCCACCGGTACTCCGGCGTAGTACGTGAACCCTTACTGGTTCTCTGGGGTACACCTGATGACGTTACAGGCACGCGGTATAGAACAGACATTCTTCCTGACCCTCCGTGTTAGTCCCGGTATCCCTACCTGATGCTCCGTTGTTGGCCTGGCACCCCTACCCGATATGCTGGGGTAGTACCGCTACCCCCACCGGTACTCTGCGGTAGTATTGGTATACCCACCGGTACTCCAGGGTAGTACCTGAACACTTACTGGTTCGCTGGGGTACACCTGCTGACCTTACGGTTGTGCTGTGTGGACCAGACATTCCTACATGACCCTCCAGGCTAGGCCCGGTATCCCTACCTGATGCTCTGCGGTAGGCCTGGCCCCCTACCCGACAATCTGGGGTTGTACCGGTACACCCACAGGTACTCCGCGGTAGTTTTTCTATACCCACAGGTATTCCTGGATTGTACCGGAACCCTTACTGGTGCGCCGGGGTACACCTGCTGACCCTACGGGCGCGCCGCTTTACGCCCACCCTTCCTACCTGACCCGCCGGGGTAGGCCTGGTATACCTACCCGATGTTTCGAGGTAGAACCGGTTCCCCCACCGGTACTCTGGGTTTGGAACGGAACCCTTTGTGATGCGCCAGAGAACACCAGCTGTCCCTTCGTGCGCGCTGGACTAGACCTGACCTCCCTACCGGACCCCACAGGTTAGACCCGCTATCCCTACCTTATGCTCCGCATTAGGCTTGGCACCCATACCCGATGTTCTGGGGTAGTAGCGGTACCCCCACCGTTACTCTGCGGTAGTATCGGTACACCCACCGGTACTCCGGGGTAGTACGTGAACCCTTACTGGTTCACTGGGGTACACCTGATGACGTTACTGGCGCGCGGTGTAGAGCAGACATTCCTACCTGACCCTCCGTGTTAGGCCCGGTATCCCTATCTGATGCTCTGTTGTTGGCCTGGCACCCCTACCCGATATGCTGGGATAGTACCGGTACCCCCACCGGTACTCTGCGGTAGTATTGGTACACCCACCGGTACTCCAGGGTAGTACCTGAACCCTTACTGGTTCGCTGGGGTACACCTGCTGACCTTACGCGCGTGCTGTGTGGACCAGACGTTCCTACCTGACCCTTCAGGCTAGGCCCGGTATCCCTACCTGATGCTCTGCGGTAGGCCTGGCCCCCTACCCGACAATCTGGGGAAGTATCGGTACACCCACCGGTACTCCGCGGTAGTTTTGCTATACCCAACGGTAGTCCTGGATTGTACCGGAACCATTACTGGTGCGCCGGGGTACACCTGCTGACCCTACGGGCACACTTCTTTGGACCCACCCTTGCTACCTGACCCGCCGGGGTAGGCCTGGTATACCTACCCGATGTTTCGAGGTAGAACCGGTTGCCCCACCGGTACTCTGGGGTTGGACGGCACTCTTTGTGATGCGCCAGAGAACACCAGCTGTCCCTTCGTGCGCGCTGGACTAGACCCGGCCTCCCTACCGGACCCCACAGGTTAGACCCGCTAACCCTACCTGATGCTCCGCATTAGGCTTGGCACCCATACCCGATGTTCTGGGGTAGTAGCGGTACCCCCACCGTTACTCTGCGGTAGCATAGGTACACCCACCGGTACTCCGGGGTAGTACGTGAACCCTTACTGGTTCACTGGGGTACACCTGATGACGTTACAGGCACGCGGTATAGAATAGACATTCTTCCTGACCCTCCGTGTTAGTCCCGGTATCCCTACCTGATGCTCCGTTGTTGGCCTGGCACCCCTACCCGATATGCTGGGGTAGTACCGCTACCCCACCGGTACTCTGCGGTAGTATTGGTACACCCACCGGTACTCCAGCGTAGTACGTGAATCCTTACTGGTTCGCTGGGTTACACCTGCTGACCTTACGGGCGTGCTGTGTAGACCAGACATTCCTACCTGACCCTCCAGGCTAGGCCCGGTATCCCTACCTGATGCTCTGCGCTACGCCTGGCCCCCTACCCGACAATCTGGGGTAGTACCGGTACACCCACAGGTACTCCGCGGTAGTTTTGCTATACCCACCGGTACTCCTGGATTGTACCGGAACCCGTACTGGTGCGCCGGGGTACACCTGTTGACCCTATGGGCTCGCCGCTTTACGCCCACCCTTCCTACCTGACCCGCCGGGGTAGGTCTGGTATACCTACCCGATGTTTCGTGGTAGAACCGGTTCCCCCACTGGTACTCTGGGGTTGGAACGGAACCCTTTGTGATGGGCCAGAAAACACCAGCTGTCCCTTCGTGCGCGCTGGACTAGACCCGGCCTCCCTACCGGACCCCACAGGTTAGACCCGCTATCCCTACCTGATGCTCCGCATTAGGCTTGGCACCCATACCCGATGTTCTGGGGTAGTAGCGGTACCCCCACCGTTACTCTGCGGTAGTATCGGTACACCCACCGGTACTCCGGGGTAGTACGTGAACCCTTACTGGTTCACTGGGGTACACCTGCTGACGTTACTGGCGCGCGGTGTAGACCAGACATTCCTACCTGACCCTCCGTGTTAGGCCCGGTATCCCTACCTGATGCTCCGTTTTTGGCCTGGCACCCCTACCCGATATGCTGGGATAGTACCGGTACCCCCACCGGTACTCTGCGGTAGTATTGGTACACCCACCGGTACTCCAGCGTAGTACCTGAACCCTTACTGGTTCGCTGGGGTACACCTGCTGACCTTACGGACGTGCTGTGTAGACCAGACATTCCTACCTGACCCTCCAGGCTAGGCCCGGTATCCCTACCTGATGCTCTGCGGTAGGCCTGGACCCCTACCCGACAATCTGGGGTAGTACCGGTACACCCACAGGTACTCATCTGTACTTTTGCTATACCCACAGGTATTCCTGGATTGTACCGGAACCCTTACTGGTGCGCCGGGGTACACCTGCTGGCCCTACGGGCGCGCCGCTTTATGCCCACCCTTCCTACCTGACCCGCCGGGGTAGGCCTGGTATACCTACCCGATGTTTCAAGGTAGAACCGGTTCCCCCACCGGTACTCTGGGGTTGGAACGGAACCCTTTGTGATGCGCCAGAGAACACCAGCTGTCCCTTCGTGCGCGCTGGACTACACCCGGCCTCCCTACCGGACCCCACAGGTTAGACCCGGTATCCATACCTGATGCTCCGCATTAGGCTTGGCACCCATACCCGATGTTCTGGGGTAGTAGCGGTACCCCCACCGTTACTCTGCGGTAGCATAGGTACACCCACCGGTACTCCGGGGTAGTACGTGAACCCTTACTGGTTCACTGGGATACACCTGATGACGTTACAGGCACGCGGTATAGAACAGACATTCTTCCTAACCCTCCGTGTTAGTCCCGGTACCCCTACCTGATGCTCTGTTGTTGGCCTGGCACCCCTACCCGATATGTTGGGGTAGTACCGGTACCCCCACCGTTACTCTGCGGTAGTATCGGTACACCCACCGGTAATCCGGGGTAGTACGTGAACCCTTACTGGTTCACTGGGGTACACCTGCTGACGTTACTGGCACGAGGTGTAGACCAGAGATTCCTACCTGACCCTCCGTTTTAGGCCCGGTATCCCTACCTTATGCTCCGTTGTTGGCTTGGCACCCATTCCCGATATGCTGGGGTAGTACCGGTACGACCACCGGTACTCTGCGGTAGTATTGGTACACCCACCAGTACTCCAGGGTAGTACCTGAACCCTTACTGGTTCGCTGGGGTACACCTGCTGACCTTACGGGCGTGCTGTGTAGACCAGACATTCCTACCTGACCCTCCAGGCTAGGCCCGGTATCCCTACCTGATGCTCTGCGGTAGGCCTGGCCCCCTACCCGACAATCTGGGGTAGTACCGGTACACCCACCGGTATTCCGCGGTAGTTTTGCTATACCCACCGGTACTCCTGGATTGTACCGGAACCCTTACTGGTGCGCCGGGGTACACCTGCTGGCCCTAGGGGCGCGCCTCTTTACGCCCACCCTTCCTACCTTCACCCGCCGGTGTAGGCCTGGTATAACTACCCGATGATTCGAGGTAGAACCGGTTCCCCCACCGGTACTCTGGGGTTGGAACGGAACCCTTTGTGATGCTCCAGAGAACACCAGCTGTCCCTTCGTGCTCGCTGGACTAGTCCCGGCCTCCCTAACGGACCCCACAGGTTAGACCCGCTATCCCTACCTGATGCTCCGCATTAGGCTTGGCACCCATACCCGATGTTCTGGCGTAGTAGCGGTACCCCCACCGTTACTCTGCGGTAGTATCAGTACACCCACCGGTACTCCGGGGTAGTACGTGAACCCTTACTGGTTAACTGGGGTACACCTGCTGACGTTACTGGCTCGCGGTATAGACCTGACATTCCTACCTGACCCTCCGTGTTAGTCCCGGTATCCCTACCTGATGCTCTGTTGTTGGCCTGGCACCCCTACCCGATATGCTGGGGTAGTACCGGTACCCCCACCGGTACTCTGCGGTAGTATAGGTACACCCACCGGTACTCCGGGGTAGTACGTGAACCCTTACTGGTTCACTGGGATACACCTGATGACGTTACAGGCACGCGGTATAGAACAGACATTCTTCCTGATCCTCCGTGTTAGTCCCGGTACCCCTACCTGATGCTCCGTTGTTGGCCTGGCACCCCTACCCGATATGCTGGGGTAGTACCGGTACCCCCACCGGTACTCTGCAGTAGTATTGGTACACCCACCGGTACTCCAGGGTAGTACCTGAACACTTAGTGGTTCGCTGGGGTACACCTGCTGACCTTACGGTTGTGCTGTGTAGACCAGACATTCCTACCTGACCCTCCAGGCTAGGCCAGGTACCCTTACCTGATGCTCTGCGGTAGGCCTGGACCCCTACCCGACAATCTGGGGTAGTACCGGTACACCCACCGGTATTCCGCGGTAGTTTTGCTATACCCACCGGTACTCCTGGATTGTACCGGAACCCTTACTGGTGCGCCGGGGTACACCTGCTGACACTACGGGCGCGCCTCTTTACGCCCACCCTTCCTACCTTCACCCGCCGGTGTAGGCCTGGTATAACTACCCGATGATTCGAGGTAGAACCGGTTCCCCCACCGGTACTCTGGGGCTGGAACGGAACCCTTTGTGATGCGCCAGAGAACACCAGCTGTCCCTTCGTGCGCGCTGGACTAGACGCGGCCTCCCTACCGGACCCCACAGGTTAGACCCGCTATCCCTACCTGATGCTCCGCATTAGGCTTGGCACCCATACCCGATGTTCTGGGGTACTAGCGGTACCCCCACCGTTACTCTGCGGTAGTATCGGTACACCCACCGGTACTCCGGCGTAGTACGTGAACCCTTACTGGTTCTCTGGGGTACACCTGATGACGTTACAGGCACGCGGTATAGAACAGACATTCTTCCTGACCCTCCGTGTTAGTCCCGGTATCCCTACATGATGCTCCGTTGTTGGCCTGGCACCCCTACCCGATATGCTGGGGTAGTACCGCTACCCCCACCGGTACTCTGCGGTAGTATTGGTATACCCACCGGTACTCCAGGGTAGTACCTGAACACTTACTGGTTCGCTGGGGTACACCTGCTGACCTTACGGTTGTGCTGTGTGGACCAGACATTCCTACATGACCCTCCAGGCTAGGCCCGGTATCCCTACCTGATGCTCTGCGGTAGGCCTGGCCCCCTACCCGACAATCTGGGGTTGTACCGGTACACCCACAGGTACTCCGCGGTAGTTTTTCTATACCCACAGGTATTCCTGGATTGTACCGGAACCCTTACTGGTGCGCCGGGGTACACCTGCTGACCCTACGGGCGCGCCGCTTTACGCCCACCCTTCCTACCTGACCCGCCGGGGTAGGCCTGGTATACCTACCCGATGTTTCGAGGTAGAACCGGTTCCCCCACCGGTACTCTGGGTTTGGAACGGAACCCTTTGTGATGCGCCAGAGAACACCAGCTGTCCCTTCGTGCGCGCTGGACTAGACCCGGCCTCCCTACCGGACCCCACAGGTTAGACCCGCTAACCCTACCTGATGCTCCGCATTAGGCTTGGCACCCATACCCGATGTTCTGGGGTAGTAGCGGTACCCCCACCGTTACTCTGCGGTAGTATCGGTACACCCACCGGTACTCCGGGGTAGTACGTGAACCCTTACTGGTTCACTGGGGTACACCTGATGACGTTACAGGCACGCGGTATAGAATAGACATTCTTCCTGACCCTCCGTGTTAGTCCCGGTATCCCTACCTGATGCTCCGTTGTTGGCCTGGCACCCCTACCCGATATGCTGGGGTAGTACCGCTACCCCACCGGTACTCTGCGGTAGTATTGGTACACCCACCGGTACTCCAGCGTAGTACGTGAATCCTTACTGGTTCGCTGGGTTACACCTGCTGACCTTACGGGCGTGCTGTGTAGACCAGACATTCCTACCTGACCCTCCAGGCTAGGCCCGGTATCCCTACCTGATGCTCTGCGCTACGCCTGGCCCCCTACCCGACAATCTGGGGTAGTACCGGTACACCCACAGGTACTCCGCGGTAGTTTTGCTATACCCACCGGTACTCCTGGATTGTACCGGAATCCGTACTGGTGCGCCGGGGTACACCTGTTGACCCTATGGGCTCGCCGCTTTACGCCCACCCTTCCTACCTGACCCGCCGGGGTAGGTCTGGTATACCTACCCGATGTTTCGTGGTAGAACCGGTTCCCCCACTGGTACTCTGGGGTTGGAACGGAACCCTTTGTGATGGGCCAGAGAACACCAGCTGTCCCTTCGTGCGCGCTGGACTAGACCCGGCCTCCCTACCGGACCCCACAGGTTAGACCCGCTATCCCTACCTGATGCTCCGCATTAGGCTTGGCACCCATACCCGATGTTCTGGGGTAGTAGCGGTACCCCCACCGTTACTCTGCGGTAGTATCGGTACACCCACCGGTACTCCGGGGTAGTACGTGAACCCTTACTGGTTCACTGGGGTACACCTGCTGACGTTACTGGCGCGCGGTGTAGACCAGACATTCCTACCTGACCCTCCGTGTTAGGCCCGGTATCCCTACCTGATGCTCCGTTTTTGGCCTGGCACCCCTACCCGATATGCTGGGATAGTACCGGTACCCCCACCGGTACTCTGCGGTAGTATTGGTACACCCACCGGTACTCCAGCGTAGTACCTGAACCCTTACTGGTTCGCTGGGGTACACCTGCTGACCTTACGGACGTGCTGTGTAGACCAGACATTCCTACCTGACCCTCCAGGCTAGGCCCGGTATCCCTACCTGATGCTCTGCGGTAGGCCTGGACCCCTACCCGACAATCTGGGGTAGTACCGGTACACCCACAGGTACTCATCTGTACTTTTGCTATACCCACAGGTATTCCTGGATTGTACCGGAACCCTTACTGGTGCGCCGGGGTACACCTGCTGGCCCTACGGGCGCGCCGCTTTACGCCCACCCTTCCTACCTGACCCGCCGGGGTAGGCCTGGTATACCTACCCGATGTTTCAAGGTAGAACCGGTTCCCCCACCGGTACTCTGAGGTTGGAACGGAACCCTTTGTGATGCGCCAGAGAACACCAGCTGTCCCTTCGTGCGCGCTGGACTACACCCGGCCTCCCTACCGGACCCCACAGGTTAGACCCGGTATCCATACCTGATGCTCCGCATTAGGCTTGGCACCCATACCCGATGTTCTGGGGTAGTAGCGGTACCCCCACCGTTACTCTGCGGTAGCATAGGTACACCCACCGGTACTCCGGGGTAGTACGTGAACCCTTACTGGTTCACTGGGATACACCTGATGACGTTACAGGCACGCGGTATAGAACAGACATTCTTCCTAACCCTCCGTGTTAGTCCCGGTACCCCTACCTGATGCTCTGTTGTTGGCCTGGCACCCCTACCCGATATGTTGGGGTAGTACCGGTACCCCCACCGTTACTCTGCGGTAGTATCGGTACACCCACCGGTAATCCGGGGTAGTACGTGAACCCTTACTGGTTCACTGGGGTACACCTGCTGACGTTACTGGCACGAGGTGTAGACCAGAGATTCCTACCTGACCCTCCGTTTTAGGCCCGGTATCCCTACCTTATGCTCCGTTGTTGGCTTGGCACCCATTCCCGATATGCTGGGGTAGTACCGGTACGACCACCGGTACTCTGCGGTAGTATTGGTACACCCACCAGTACTCCAGGGTAGTACCTGAACCCTTACTGGTTCGCTGGGGTACACCTGCTGACCTTACGGGCGTGCTGTGTAGACCAGACATTCCTACCTGACCCTCCAGGCAAGGCCCGGTATCCCTACCTGATGCTCTGCGGTAGGCCTGGCCCCCTACCCGACAATCTGGGGTTGTACCGGTACACCCACAGGTACTCCGCGGTAGTTTTGCTATACCCACAGGTATTCCTGGATTGTACCGGAACCCTTACTGGTGCGCCGGGGTACACCTGCTGACCCTACGGGCGCGCCGCTTTACGCCCACCCTTCCTACCTGACCCGCCGGGGTAGGCCTGGTATACCTACCCGATGTTTCGAGGTAGAACCGGTTCCCCCACCGGTACTCTGGGTTTGGAACGGAACCCTTTGTGATGCGCCAGAGAACACCAGCTGTCCCTTCGTGCGCGCTGGACTAGACCTGACCTCCCTACCGGACCCCACAGGTTAGACCCGCTATCCCTACCTTATGCTCCGCATTAGGCTTGGCACCCATACCCGATGTTCTGGGGTAGTAGCGGTACCCCCACCGTTACTCTGCGGTAGTATCGGTACACCCACCGGTACTCCGGGGTAGTACGTGAACCCTTACTGGTTCACTGGGGTACACCTGATGACGTTACTGGCGCGCGGTGTAGAGCAGACATTCCTACCTGACCCTCCGTGTTAGGCCCGGTATCCCTATCTGATGCTCTGTTGTTGGCCTGGCACCCCTACCCGATATGCTGGGGTAGTACCGCTACCCCACCGGTACTCTGCGGTAGTATTGGTACACCCACCGGTACTCCAGCGTAGTACGTGAATCCTTACTGGTTCGCTGGGTTACACCTGCTGACCTTACGGGCGTGCTCTGTAGACCAGACATTCCTACCTGACACTCCAGGCTAGGCCCGGTATCCCTACCTGATGCTCTGCGCTACGCCTGGCCCCCTACCCGACAATCTGGGGTAGTACTGGTACACCCACAGGTACTCCGCGGTAGTTTTGCTATACCCACCGGTACTCCTGGATTGTACCGGAACCCTTACTGGTGCGCCGGGGTACACCTGCTGGCCCTACGGGCGCGCCGCTTTACGCCCACCCTTCCTACCTGACCCGCCGGGGTAGGCCTGGTATACCTACCCGATGTTTCAAGGTAGAACCGGTTCCCCCATCGGTACTCTGGGGTTGGAACGGAACCCTTTGTGATGCGCCAGAGAACACCAGCTGTCCCATCGTGCGTGCTAGACTAAACCCGGCCTCCCTACCGGACCCCACAGGTTAGACCCGGTATCCATACCTGATGCTCCGCATTAGGCTTGGCACCCATACCCGATGTTCTGGGGTAGTAGTGGTACCCCTACCGTTACTCTGCGGTAGTATCAGTACACCCACCGGTACTCCGGGGTAGTACGTGAACCCTTACTGGTTCACTGGGGTACACCTGATGACGTTACAGGCACGCGGTATAGAACAGACATTCTTCCTGACCCTCCGTGTTAGTCCCGGTATCCCTACCTGATGCTCTGTTGTTGGCCTGGCACCCCTACCCGATATGCTGGGGTAGTACCGCTACCCCCACTGGTACTCTGCGGTAGTATTGGTACACCCACCGGTACTCCAGCGTAGTACCTGAATCCTTACTGGTTCGTTGGGTTACACCTGCTGACCTTACGGGCGTGCTCTGTAGACCAGACATTCCTACCTGACCCTCCAGGCTAGGCCCGGTATCCCTACCTGATGCTCTGCGCTACGCCTGGCCCCCTACCCGACAATCTGGGGTAGTACCGGTACACCCACAGGTACTCCGCGGTAGTTTTGCTATACCCAACGGTACCCCTGGATTGTTCCGGAACCATTACTGGTGCGCCGGGGTACACCTGCTGACCCTACGGGCACACTGCTTTGGACCCACCCTTGCTACCTGACCCGCCGGGGTAGGCCTGGTATACCTACCCGATGTTTCGAGGTAGAACCGGTTCCCCCACCGGTACTCTGGGGTTGGAACGGAACCCTTTGTGATGCGCCAGAGAACACCAGCTGTCCCTTCGTGCGCGCTGGACTAGCCCTGGCCTCCCTACCGGACCCCACAGGTTAGACCCGCTATCCCTACCTGATGCTCCGCATTAGGCTTGGCACCCATACCCGATGTTCTGGGGTAGTAGCGGTACCCCCACCGTTACTCTGCGGTAGCATAGGTACACCCACCGGTACTCCGGGGTAGTACGTGAACCCTTACTGGTTCACTGGGGTACACCTGATGACGTTACAGGCACGCGGTATAGAACAGACATTCTTCCTAACCCTCCGTGTTAGTCCCGGTACCCCTACCTGATGCTCTGTTGTTGGCCTGGCACCCCTACCCGATATGTTGGGGTAATACCGGTACCCCCACCGTTACTCTGCGGTAGTATCGGTACACCCACCGGTAATCCGGGGTAGTACGTGAACCCTTACTGGTTCACTGGGGTACACCTGCTGACGTTACTGGCACGAGGTGTAGACCAGAGATTCCTACCTGACCCTCCGTTTTAGGCCCGGTATCCCTACCTTATGCTCCGTTGTTGGCTTGGCACCCATTCCCGATATGCTGGGGTAGTACCGGTACGACCACCGGTACTCTGCGGTAGTATTGGTACACCCACCGGTACTCCAGGGTAGTACCTGAACCCTTACTGGTTCGCTGGGGTACACCTGCTGACCTTACGGGCGTGCTGTGTAGACCAGACATTCCTACCTGACCCTCCAGGCAAGGCCCGGTATCCCTACCTGATGCTCTGCGGTAGGCCTGGCCCCCTACCCGACAATCTGGGGTAGTACCGGTACACCCACAGGTACTCAGCGGTACTTTTGCTATACCCACCGGTACTCCTGGATTGTACCGGTACCCTTACTGGTGCGCCGGGGTACACCTGCTGGCCCTACGGGCGCGCCGCTTTACGCCCACCCTTCCTACCTGACCCGCCTGGGTAGGCCTGGTATACCTACCCGATGTTTCGAGGTAGAACCGGTTCCCCCACCTGTACTCTGGGGTTGGAACGGAACACTTTGTGATGCGCCAGAGAACACCAGCTGTCCCTTCGTGCGCGCTGGACTAGACCTGACCTCTTTAGCGGACCCCACAGGTTAGACCCGCTATCCCTACCTTATGCTCCGCATTAGGCTTGGAACCCATACCCAATGTTCTGGGGTAGTAGCGGTACCCCCACCGTTACTCTGCGGTAGTATCGGTACACCCACCGGTACTCCGGGGTAGTACGTGAACCCTTACTGGTTCACTGCGGTACACCTGCTGACGTTACTGGCACGAGGTGTAGACCAGACATTCCTACCTGACCCTCCGTTTTAGGACCGTTATCCCTACCTGATGGTCCGTTGTTGGCTTGGCACCCATTCCCGATATGCTGGGGTAGTACCGGTACCCCCACCGGTACTCTGCGGTAGTATTGGTACACCCACCGGTACTCCAGGGCAGTACCTGAACCCTTACTGGATCGCTGGGTACACCTGCTGACCTTACGGGCGTGCTGTGTAGACCAGACATTCCTACCTGACCCTCCAGGCTAGGCCCGGTATCCCTACCTGATGCTCTGCGGTAGGCCTGGCCCTCTACCCGACAATCTGGGGCAGTACCGGTACACCCAGAGGTACTCAGCGGTACTTTTGCTATACCCACAGGTATTCCTGGATTGTACCGGAACCCGTACTGGTGCGCCGGGGTACACCTGCTGGCCCTACGGGCGCGCCGCTTTACGCCCACCCTTCCTACCTGACCCGCCGGGGTAGGCCTGGTATACCTACCCGATGTTTCGAGGTAGAACCGGTTCCCCCACCGGTACTCTGGGCTTGGAACGGAACCCTTTGTGATGCGTCAGAGAACACCAGCTGTCCCATCGTGCGCGCTGGACTAGACCCAGCCTCCCTACCGGACCCCACATGTTACAACCGGTATCCTTACCTGATGCTCCGCATTAAGCTTGGCACCCATACCCGATGTTCTGGGGTAGTAGCGGTACCCCCACCGTTACTCTGCGGTAGTATTGGTACACCCACCGGTACTCCAGGGCAGTACCTGAATTCTTACTGGTTCTCTGGGGTACACCTGCTGACCTTACGGGCGTGCTGTGTAGACCACACATTCCTACCTGACCCTCCAGGCTAGGCCCGGTATCCCTACCTGATGCTCTGCGGTAGGCCTGGCCCCCTAACCGACAATCTGGGGTAGTACCGGTACACCCACAGGTACTCCGCGGTAGTTTTGCTATACCCACAGGTATTCCTGGATTGTACCGGAACCCTTACTGGTGCGCCGGGGTACACCTGCTGACCCTACGGGCGCGCCGCTTTACGCCCACCCTTCCTACCTGACCCGCCGGGGTAGGCCTGGTATACCTACCCGATGTTTCGAGGTAGAACCGGTTCCCCCACCGGTACTCTGGGTTTGGAACGGATCCCTTTGTGATGCGCCAGAGAACACCAGCTGTCCCTTCGTGCGCGCTGGACTAGACCTGACCTCCCTACCGGACCCCACAGGTTAGACCCGCTATCCCTACCTGATGCTCCGCATTAGGCTTGGCACCCATACCCGATGTTCTGGGGTAGTAGCGGTACCCCCACCGTTACTCTGCCGTAGTATCGGTACACCCACCGGTACTCCGGGGTAGTACGTGAACCCTTACTGGTTCACTGGGGTACACCTGATGACGTTACTGGCGCGCGGTGTAGACCAGACATTCCTACCTGACCCTCCGTGTTAGGCCCGGTATCCCTACCTGATGCTCCGTTGTTGGCCTGGCACCCCTACCCGATATGCTGGGATAGTACCGGTAACCCCACCGGTACTCTGCGGTAGTATTGGTACACCCACCGGTACTCCAGGGTAGTACCTGAACCCTTACTGGTTCGCTGGGGTACACCTGCTGACCTTACGCGCGTGCTGTGTGGATCAGACGTTCCTACCTGACCCTCCAGGCTAGGCCCGGTGTCCCTACCTGATGCTCTGCGGTAGGCCTGGCCCCCTACCCGACAATCTGGGGAAGTATCGGTACACCCACCGGTACTCCGCGGTAGTTTTGCTATACCCAACGGTACTCCTGGATTGTACCGGAACCATTACTGGTGCGCCGGGATACACCTGCTGACCCTACGGGCACACTTCTTTGGACCCACCCTTTCTACCTGACCCGCCGGGGTAGGCCTGGTATACCTACCCGATGTTTCGAGGTAGAACCGGTTGCCCCACCGGTACTCTGGGGTTGGACGGCACCCTTTGTGATGCGCCAGAGAACACAAGCTGTCCCTTCGTGCGCGCTGGACTAGACCCGGCCTCCCTACCGGACCCCACAGGTTAGACCCTCTAACCCTACCTGATGCTCCGCATTAGGCTTGGCACCCATACCCGATGTTCTGGGGTAGTAGCGGTACCCCCACCGTTACTCTGCGGTAGTATCGGTACACCCACCGGTACTCCGGGGTAGTACGTGAACACTTACTGGTTCACTGGGGTACACCTGATGACGTTACAGGCACGCGGTATAGAATAGACATTCTTCCTGACCCTCCGTGTTAGTCCCGGTATCCCTACCTGATGCTCCGTTGTTGGCCTGGCACCCCTACCCGATATGCTGGGGTAGTACCGCTACCCCACCGGTACTCTGCGGTAGTATTGGTACACCCACCGGTACTCCAGCGTAGTACGTGAATCCTTACTGGTTCGCTGGGTTACACCTGCTGACCTTACGGGCGTGCTCTGTAGACCAGACATTCCTACCTGACCCTCCAGGCTAGGCCCGGTATCCCTACCTGATGCTCTGCGGTAGGCCTGGCCCCCTACCCGACAATCTGGGGTAGTACCGGTACACCCACAGGTACTCCGCGGTACTTTTGCTATACCCACCGGTACTCCTGGATTGTACCGGAACCCTTACTGGTGCGCCGGGGTACACCTGCTGACCCTATGGGCTCGCCGCTTTACGCCCACCCTTCCTACCTGACCCGCCGGGGTAGGTCTGGTATACCTACCCGATGTTTCGTGGTAGAACCGGTTCCCCCACTGGTACTCTGGGGTTGGAACGGAACCCTTTGTGATGGGCCAGAGAACACCAGCTGTCCCTTCGTGCGCGCTGGACTAGACCCGGCCTCCCTACCGGACCCCACAGGTTAGCCCCGCTATCCCTACCTGATGCTCCGCATTAGGCTTGGCACCCATACCCGATGTTCTGGGGTAGTAGCGGTACCCCCACCGTTACTCTGCGGTAGTATCGGTACACCCACCGGTACTCCGGGGTAGTACGTGAACCCTTACTGGTTCACTGGGGTACACCTGCTGACGTTACTGGCGCGCGGTGTAGACCAGACATTCCTACCTGACCCTCCGTGTTAGGCCCGGTATCCCTACCTGATGCTCCGTTTTTGGCCTGGCACCCCTACCCGATATGCTGGGATAGTACCGGTACCCCCACCGGTACTCTGCGGTAGTATTGGTACACCCACCGGTACTCCAGCGTAGTACCTGAACCCTTACTGGTTCGCTGGGGTACACCTGCTGACCTTACGGACGTGCTGTGTAGACCAGACATTCCTACCTGACCCTCCAGGCTAGGCCCGGTATCCCTACCTGATGCTCTGCGGTAGGCCTGGACCCCTACCCGACAATCTGGGGTAGTACCGGTACACCCACAGGTACTCAGCTGTACTTTTGCTATACCCACAGGTATTCCTGGATTGTACCGGAACCCTTACTGGTGCGCCGGGGTACACCTGCTGGCCCTACGGGCGCGCCGCTTTACGCCCACCCTTCCTACCTGACCCGCCGGGGTAGGCCTGGTATACCTACCCGATGTTTCGAGGTAGAACCGGTTCCCCCACCGGTACTCTGGGGTTGGAACGGAACCCTTTGTGATGCGCCAGAGAACACCAGCTGTCCCATCGTGCGTGCTAGACTACACCCGGCCTCCCTACCGGACCCCACAGGTTAGACCCGGTATCCATACCTGATGCTCCGCATTAGGCTTGGCACCCATACCCGATGTTCTGGGGTAGTAGTGGTACCCCTACCGTTACTCTGCGGTAGTATCAGTACACCCACCGGTACTCCGGGGCAGTACGTGAACCCTTACTGGTTCACTGGGGTACACCTGATGACGTTACAGGCACGCGGTATAGAACAGACATTCTTCCTGACCCTCCGTGTTAGTCCCGGTATCCCTACCTGATGCTCCGTTGTTGGCCTGGCACCCCTACCCGATATGCTGGGGTAGTACCGGTACCCCCACCGGTACTCTGCGGTAGTATTGGTACACCCACCGGTACTCCAGGGTAGTACCTGAACCCTTACTGGTTCGCTGGGTTACACCTGCTGACCTTACGGGCGTGCTCTGTAGACCAGACATTCCTACCTGACCCTCCAGGCTAGGCTCGGTATCCCTACCTGATGCTCTGCGGTAGGCCTGGCCCCCTACCCGACAATCTGGGGTAGTACCGGTACACCCACCTGTATTCCGCGGTAGTTTTGCTATACCCACCGGTACTCCTGGATTGTACCAGAACCCTTACTGGTGCGCCGGGGTACACCTGCTGACCCTACGGGCGCGCCGCTTTGCGCCCACCCTTCCTACCTGACCCTCAGGGGTAGGCCTGGTATACCTACCCGATGTTTCGAGGTAGAACCGGTTCCCCCACCGGTACTCTGGGGTTGGAACGGAACCCTTTGTGATGCGCCAGAGAACACCAGCTGTCCCTTCGTGCGCGCTGGACTAGACCAGGCCTCCCTACCGGACCCCACAGGTTAGACCCGCTATCCCTACCTGATGCTCCGCATTAGGCTTGGCACCCATACCCGATGTTCTGGGGTAGTAGCGGTACCCCCACCGTTACTCTGCGGTAGTATCGGTACACCCACCGGTACTCCGGGGTAGTACGTGAACCCTTACTGGTTCACTGGGGTACACCTGCTGACGTTACTGGCGCGCGGTGTAGACCAGACATTCCTACCTGACCCTCCGTGTTAGTCCCGGTATCGCTACCTGATGCTCCGTTGTTGGCCTGGCACCCCTACCCGATATGCTCGGATAGTACCGGTACCCCCACCGGTACTCTGCGGTAGTATTGGTACACCCACCGGTACTCCAGGGTAGTTCCTGAACCCTTACTGGTTCGCTGGGGTACACCTGCTGACCTTACGGGCGTGCTGTGTAGAACAGACATTCCTACCTGACCCTCCAGGCTAGGCCCGGTATCCCTACCTGATGCTCTGCGGTAGGCCTGGCCCCCTACCCGACAATCTGGGGTAGTACCGGTACACCCACAGGTACTCAGCGGTACTTTTGCTATACCCACCGGTATTCCTGGATTGTACCGGAACCCTTACTGGTGCGCCGGGGTACACCTGCTGGCCCTACGGGCGCGCCGCTTTACGCCCACCCTTCCTACCTGACCCGCCGGGGTAGGCCTGGTATACCTACCCGATGTTTCGAGGTAGAACCGGTTCCCCCACCGGTACTCTGGGCTTGGAACGGAACCCTTTGTGATGCGTCAGAGAACACCAGCTGTCCCATCGTGCGCGCTGGACTAGACCCAGCCTCCCTACCGGACCCCACATGTTACACCCGGTATCCTTACCTGATGCTCCGCATTAAGCTTGGCACCCATACCCGATGTTCTGGGGTAGTAGCGGTACCCCCACCGTTACTCTGCGGTAGTATTGGTACACCCACCGGTACTCCAGGGCAGTACCTGAATTCTTACTGGTTCTCTGGGGTACACCTGCTGACCTTACGGGCGTGCTGTGTAGACCACACATTCCTACCTGACCCTCCAGGCTAGGCCCGGTATCCCTACCTGATGCTCTGCGGTAGGCCTGGCCCCCTAACCGACAATCTGGGGTAGTACCGGTACACCCACAGGTACTCCGCGGTAGTTTTGCTATACCCACAGGTATTCCTGGATTGTACCGGAACCCTTACTGGTGCGCCGGGGTACACCTGCTGACCCTACGGGCGCGCCGCTTTACGCCCACCCTTCCTACCTGACCCGCCGGGGTAGGCCTGGTATACCTACCCGATGTTTCGAGGTAGAACCGGTTCCCCCACCGGTACTCTGGGTTTGGAACGGATCCCTTTGTGATGCGCCAGAGAACACCAGCTGTCCCTTCGTGCGCGCTGGACTAGACCTGACCTCCCTACCGGACCCCACAGGTTAGACCCGCTATCCCTACCTTATGCTCCGCATTAGGCTTGGCACCCATACCCGATGTTCTGGGGTAGTAGCGGTACCCCCACCGTTACTCTGCCGTAGTATCGGTACACCCACCGGTACTCCGGGGTAGTACGTGAACCCTTACTGGTTCACTGGGGTACACCTGATGACGTTACTGGCGCGCGGTGTAGACCAGACATTCCTACCTGACCCTCCGTGTTAGGCCCGGTATCCCTACCTGATGCTCCGTTGTTGGCCTGGCACCCCTACCCGATATGCTGGGATAGTACCGGTACCCCCACCGGTACTCTGCGGTAGTATTGGTACACCCACCGGTACTCCAGGGTAGTACCTGAACCCTTACTGGTTCGCTGGGGTACACCTGCTGACCTTACGCGCGTGCTGTGTGGATCAGACGTTCCTACCTGACCCTCCAGGCTAGGCCCGGTATCCCTACCTGATGCTCTGCGGTAGGCCTGGCCCCCTACCCGACAATCTGGGGAAGTATCGGTACACCCACCGGTACTCCGCGGTAGTTTTGCTATACCCAACGGTACTCCTGGATTGTACCGGAACCATTACTGGTGCGCCGGGGTACACCTGCTGACCCTACGGGCACACTTCTTTGGACCCACCCTTTCTACCTGACCCGCCGGGGTAGGCCTGGTATACCTACCCGATGTTTCGAGGTAGAACCGGTTGCCCCACCGGTACTCTGGGGTTGGACGGCACCCTTTGTGATGCGCCAGAGAACACCAGCTGTCCCTTCGTGCGCGCTGGACTAGACCCGGCCTCCCTACCGGACCCCACAGGTTAGACCCGCTAACCCTACCTGATGCTCCGCATTAGGCTTGGCACCCATACCCGATGTTCTGGGGTAGTAGCGGTACCCCCACCGTTACTCTGCGGTAGTATCGGTACACCCACCGGTACTCCGGGGTAGTACGTGAACCCTTACTGGTTCACTGGGGTACACCTGATGACTTTACAGGCACGCGGTATAGAATAGACATTCTTCCTGACCCTCCGTGTTAGTCCCGGTATCCCTACCTGATGCTCCGTTGTTGGCCTGGCACCCCTACCCGATATGCTGGGGTAGTACCGCTACCCCACCGGTACTCTGCGGTAGTATTGGTACACCCACCGGTACTCCAGCGTAGTACGTGAATCCTTACTGGTTCGCTGGGTTACACCTGCTGACCTTACGGGCGTGCTCTGTAGACCAGACATTCCTACCTGACCCTCCAGGCTAGGCCCGGTATCCCTACCTGATGCTCTGCGCTACGCCTGGCCCCCTACCCGACAATCTGGGGTAGTACCGGTACACCCACAGGTACTCCGCGGTAGTTTTGCTATACCCACCGGTACTCCTGGATTGTACCGGGAACCCTTACTGGTGCGCCGGGGTACACCTGCTGACCCTACGGGCTCACCGCTTTACGCCCACCCTTCCTACCTGACCCGCCGGGGTAGGTCTGGTATACCTACCCGATGTTTCGTGGTAGAACCGGTTCCCCCACTGGTACTCTGGGGTTGGAACGGAACCCTTTGTGATGGGCCAGAGAACACCAGCTGTCCCTTCGTGCGCGCTGGACTAGACCCGGCCTCCCTACCGGACCCCACAGGTTAGACCCGCTATCCCTACCTGATGCTCCGCATTAGGCTTGGCACCCATACCCGATGTTCTGGGGTAGTAGCGGTACCCCCACCGTTACTCTGCCGTAGTATCGGTACACCCACCGGTACTCCGGGGTAGTACGTGAACCCTTACTGGTTCACTGGGGTACACCTGCTGACGTTACTGGCGCGCGGTGTAGACCAGACATTCCTAGCTGACCCTCCGTGTTAGGCCCGGTATCCCTACCTGATGCTCCGTTGTTGGCCTGGCACCCCTACCCGATATGCTGGGATAGTACCGGTACCCCCACCGGTACTCTGCGGTAGTATTGGTACACCCACCGGTACTCCAGCGTAGTACCTGAACCCTTACTGGTTCGCTGGGGTACACCTGCTGACCTTACGGACGTGCTGTGTAGACCAGACATTCCTACCTGACCCTCCAGGCTAGGCCCGGTATCCCTACCTGATGCTCTGCGGTAGGCCTGGACCCCTACCCGACAATCTGGGGTAGTACCGGTACACCCACAGGTACTCAGCTGTACTTTTGCTATACCCACAGGTATTCCTGGATTGTACCGGAACCCTTACTGGTGCGCCGGGGTACACCTGCTGGCCCTACGGGCGCGCCGCTTTACGCCCACCCTTCCTAACTGACCCGCCGGGGTAGGCCTGGTATACCTACCCGATGTTTCAAGGTAGAACCGGTTCCCCCACCGGTACTCTGGGGTTGGAACGGAACCCTTTGTGATGCGCCAGAGAACACCAGCTGTCCCATCGTGCGTGCTAGACTACACCCGGCCTCCCTACCGGACCCCACAGGTTAGACCCGGTATCCATACCTGATACTCCGCATTAGGCTTGGCACCCATACCCGATGTTCTGGGGTAGTAGTGGTACCCCTACCGTTACTCTGCGGTAGTATCAGTACACCCACCGGTACTCCGGGGCAGTACGTGAACCCTTACTGGTTCACTGGGGTACACCTGATGACGTTACAGGCACGCGGTATAGAACAGACATTCTTCCTGACCCTCCGTGTTAGTCCCGGTATCCCTACCTGATGCTCTGTTGTTGGCCTGGCACCCCTACCCGATATGCTAGGGTAGTACCGGTACCCCCACCGGTACTCTGCGGTAGTATTGGTACACCCACCGGTACTCCAGGGTAGTACCTGAACCCTTACTGGTTCGCTGGGTTACACCTGCTGACCTTACGGGCGTGCTCTGTAGACCAGACATTCCTACCTGACCCTCCAGGCTAGGCTCGGTATCCCTACCTGATGCTCTGCGGTAGGCCTGGCCCCCTACCCGACAATCTGGGGTAGTACCGGTACACCCACCTGTATTCCGCGGTAGTTTTGCTATACCCACCGGTACTCCTGGATTGTACCAGAACCCTTACTGGTGCGCCGGGGTACACCTGCTGATCCTACGGGCGCGCCGCTTTGCGCCCACCCTTCCTACCTGACCCTCAGGGGTAGGCCTGGTATACCTACCCGATGTTTCGAGGTAGAACCGGTTCCCCCACCGGTACTCTGGGGTTGGAACGGAACCCTTTGTGATGCGCCAGAGAACACCAGCTGTCCCTTCGTGCGCGCTGGACTAGACCTGGCCTCCCTACCGGACCCCACAGGTTAGACCCGCTATCCCTACCTGATGCTCCGCATTAGGCTTGGCACCCATACCCGATGTTCTGGGGTAGTAGCGGTACCCCCACCGTTACTCTGCGGTAGTATCGGTACACCCACCGGTACTCCGGGGTAGTACGTGAACCCTTACTGGTTCACTGGGGTACACCTGCTGACGTTACTGGCGCGCGGTGTAGACCAGACATTCCTACCTGACCCTCCGTGTTAGTCCCGGTATCGCTACCTGATGCTCCGTTGTTGGCCTGGCATCCCTACCCGATATGCTCGGATAGTACCGGTACCCCCACCGGTACTCTGCGGTAGTATTGGTACACCCACCGGTACTCCAGGGTAGTTCCTGAACCCTTACTGGTTCGCTGGGGTACACCTGCTGACCTTACGGGCGTGCTGTGTAGAACAGACATTCCTACCTGACCCTCCAGGCTAGGCCCGGTATCCCTACCTGATGCTCTGCGGTAGGCCTGGCCCCCTACCCGACAATCTGGGGTAGTACCGGTACACCCACAGGTACTCAGCGGTACTTTTGCTATACCCACCGGTACTCCTGGATTGTACCGGAACCCTGACTGGTGCGCCGGGGTACACCTGCTGACCCTACGGGCGCGCCGCTTTACGCCCACCCTTCCTACCTGACCCGCCGGGGTAGGCCTGGTATACCTACCCGATGTTTCGAGGTAGAACCGGTTCCCCCACCGGTACTCTGGGTTTGGAACGGAACCCTTTGTGATGCGCCAGAGAACACCAGCTGTCCCTTCGTGCGCGCTGGACTAGACCTGACCTCCCTACCGGACCCCACAGGTTAGACCCGCTATCCCTACCTTATGCTCCGCATTAGGCTTGGCACCCATACCCGATGTTCTGGGGTAGTAGCGGTACCCCCACCGTTACTCTGCGGTAGTATCGGTACACCCACCGGTACTCCGGGGTAGTACGTGAACCCTTACTGGTTCACTGGGGTACACCTGATGACGTTACTGGCGCGCGGTGTAGAGCAGACATTCCTACCTGACCCTCCGTGTTAGGCCCGGTATCCCTATCTGATGCTCTGTTGTTGGCCTGGCACCCCTACCCGATATGCTGGGATAGTACCGGTACCCCCACCGGTACTCTGCGGTAGTATTGGTACACCCACCGGTACTCCAGGGTAGTACCTGAACCCTTACTGGTTCGCTGGGGTACACCTGCTGACCCTACGGGCACACTGCTTTGGACCCACCCTTGCTACCTGACCCGCCGGGGTAGGCCTGGTATACCTACCCGATGTTTCGAGGTAGAACCGGTTGCCCCACCGGTACTCTGGGGTTGGACGGCACCCTTTGTGATGCGCCAGAGAACACCAGCTGTCCCTTCGTGCGCGCTGGACTAGACCCGGCCTCCCTACCGGACCCCACAGGTTAGACCCGCTAACCCTACCTGATGCTCCGCATTAGGCTTGGCACCCATACCCGATGTTCTGGGGTAGTAGCGGTACCCCCACCGTTACTCTGCGGTAGTATCTGTACACCCACCGGTACTCCGGGGTAGTACGTGAACCCTTACTGGTTCACTGGGGTACACCTGATGACGTTACAGGCACGCGGTATAGAATAGACATTCTTCCTGACCCTCCGTGTTAGTCCCGGTATCCCTACCTGATGCTCCGTTGTTGGCCTGGCACCCCTACCCGATATGCTGGGGTAGTACCGGTACCCCCACCGGTACTCTGCGGTAGTATTGGTACACCCACCGGTACTCCAGCGTAGTACGTGAATCCTTACTGGTTCGCTGGGTTACACCTGCTGACCTTACGGGCGTGCTGTGTAGACCAGACATTCCTACCTGACCCTCCAGGCTAGGCCCGGTATCCCTACCTGATGCTCTGCGCTACGCCTGGCCCCCTACCCGACAATCTGGGGTAGTACCGGTACACCCACAGGTACTCCGCGGTAGTTTTGCTATACCCACCGGTACTCCTGGATTGTACCGGAACCCTTACTGGTGCGCCGGGGTACACCTGCTGACCCTATGGGCTCGCCGCTTTACGCCCACCCTTCCTACCTGACCCGCCGGGGTAGGTCTGGTATACCTACCCGATGTTTCGTGGTAGAACCGGTTCCCCCACTGGTACTCTGGGGTTGGAACGGAACCCTTTGTGATGGGCCAGAGAACACCAGCTGTCCCTTCGTGCGCGCTGGACTAGACCCGGCCTCCCTACCGGACCCCACAGGTTAGACCCGCTATCCCTACCTGATGCTCCGCATTAGGCTTGGCACCCATACCCGATGTTCTGGGGTAGTAGCGGTACCCCCACCGTTACTCTGCGGTAGTATCGGTACACCCACCGGTACTCCGGGGTAGTACGTGAACCCTTACTGGTTCACTGGGGTACACCTGCTGACGTTACTGGCGCGCGGTGTAGAGCAGACATTCCTACCTGACCCTCCGTGTTAGGCCCGGTATCCCTATCTGATGCTCTGTTGTTGGCCTGGCACCCCTACCCGATATGCTGGGATAGTACCGGTACCCCCACCGGTACTCTGCGGTAGTATTGGTACACCCACCGGTACTCCAGGGTAGTACCTGAACCCTTACTGGTTCGCTGGGGTACACCTGCTGACCCTACGGGCACACTTCTTTGGACCCACCCTTGCTACCTGACCCGCCGGGGTAGGCCTGGTATACCTACCCGATGTTTCGAGGTAGAACCGGTTGCCCCACCGGTACTCTGGGGTTGGACGGCACCCTTTGTGATGCGCCAGAGAACACCAGCTGTCCCTTCGTGCGCGCTGGACTAGACCCGGCCTCCCTACCGGACCACACAGGTTAGACCCGCTAACCCTACCTGATGCTCCGCATTAGGCTTGGCACCCATACCCGATGTTCTGGGGTAGTAGCGGTACCCCCACCGTTACTCTGCGGTAGTATCGGTACACCCACCGGTACTCCGGGGTAGTACGTGAACCCTTACTGGTTCACTGGGGTACACCTGATGACGTTACAGGCACGCGGTATAGAATAGACATTCTTCCTGACCCTCCGTGTTAGTCCCGGTATCCCTACCTGATGCTCCGTTGTTGGCCTGGCACCCCTACCCGATATGCTGGGGTAGTACCGGTACCCCCACCGGTACTCTGCGGTAGTATTGGTACACCCACCGGTACTCCAGCGTAGTACGTGAATCCTTACTGGTTCGCTGGGTTACACCTGCTGACCTTACGGGCGTGCTCTGTAGACCAGACATTCCTACCTGACCCTCCAGGCTAGGCCCGGTATCCCTACCTGATGCTCTGCGCTACGCCTGGCCCCCTACCCGACAATCTGGGGTAGTACCGGTACACCCACAGGTACTCCGCGGTAGTTTTGCTATACCCACCGGTACTCCTGGATTGTACCGGAACCCTTACTGGTGCGCCGGGGTACACCTGCTGACCCTATGGGCTCGCCGCTTTACGCCCACCCTTCCTACCTGACCCGCCGGGGTAGGTCTGGTATACCTACCCGATGTTTCGTGGTAGAACCGGTTCCCCCACTGGTACTCTGGGGTTGGAACGGAACCCTTTGTGATGGGCCAGAGAACACCAGCTGTCCCTTCGTGCGCGCTGGACTAGACCCGGCCTCCCTACCGGACCCCACAGGTTAGCCCCGCTATCCCTACCTGATGCTCCGCATTAGGCTTGGCACCCATACCCGATGTTCTGGGGTAGTAGCGGTACCCCCACCGTTACTCTGCGGTAGTATCGGTACACCCACCGGTACTCCGGGGTAGTACGTGAACCCTTACTGGTTCACTGGGGTACACCTGCTGACGTTACTGGCGCGCGGTGTAGACCAGACATTCCTACCTGACCCTCCGTGTTAGGCCCGGTATCCCTACCTGATGCTCCGTTTTTGGCCTGGCACCCCTACCCTATATGCTGGGATAGTACCGGTACCCCCACCGGTACTCTGCGGTAGTATTGGTACACCCACCGGTACTCCAGGGTAGTACCTGAACCCTTACTGGTTCTCTGGGGTACACCTGCTGACCTTACGGACGTGCTCTGTAGACCAGACATTCCTACCTGACCCTCCAGGCTAGGCCCGGTATCCCTACCTGATGCTCTGCGGTAGGCCTGGCCCCCTACCCGACAATCTGGGGTAGTACCGGTACACCCACCTGTATTCCGCGGTAGTTTTGCTATACCCACCGGTACTCCTGGATTGTACCGGAACCCTTACTGGTGCGCCGGGGTACACCTGCTGGCCCTACGGGCACACTGCTTTGGACCCACCCTTCCTACCTGACCCGCCAGGGTAGGCCTGGTATACCTACCCGATGTTTCAAGGTAGAACCGGTTCCCCCACCGGTACTCTGGGGTTGGAACGGAACCCTTTGTGATGCGCCAGAGAACACCAGCTGTCCCATCGTGCGTGCTAGACTACACCCGGCCTCCCTACCGGACCCCACAGGTTAGACCCGGTATCCCTACCTGATGCTCCGCATTAGGCTTGGCACCCATACCCGATGTTCTGGGGTAGTAGCGGTACCCCTACCGTTACTCTGCGGTAGTATCAGTACACCCACTGGTACTCCGAGGTAGTACGTGAACCCTTACTTGTTCACTGGGGTACACCTGATGACGTTACAGGCACGCGGTATAGAACAGACATTCTTCCTGACCCTCCGTGTTAGTCCCGGTATCCCTACCTGATGCTCTGTTGTTGGCCTGGCACCCCTACCCGATATGCTGGGGTAGTACCGGTACCCCCACCGGTACTCTGCGGTACTATTGGTACACCCACCGGTACTCCAGGGTAGTACCTGAACCCTTACTGGTTCTCTGGGGTACACCTGCTGAACTACGGGCGTGCTCTGTAGACCAGACATTCCTACCTGACCCTCCAGGCTAGGCCCGGTATCCCTACCTGATGCTCAGCGGTAGGCCTGGCCCCCTACCCGACAATCTGGGGTAGTACCGGTACACCCACCTGTATTCCGCGGTAGTTTTGCTATACCCACCGGTACTCCTGGATTGTACCGGAACCCTTACTGGTGCGCCGGGTTACACCTGCTGACCCTACGGGCACACTGCTTTGGACCCACCCTTGCTACCTGACCCGCCGGGGTAGGCCTGGTATACCTACCCGATGTTTCGAGATAGAACCGGTTCCCCCACCGGTACTCTGGGCTTGGAACGGAAACCTTTGTGATGCGCCAGAGAACACCAGCTGTCCCTTCGTGCGCGCTGGACTAGACCTGGCCTCCCTAACGGACCCCACAGGTTAGACCCGGTATCCCTACCTGATGCTCCGCATTAGGCTTGGCACCCATACCCGATGTTCTGGCGTAGTAGCGGTACCCCCACCGTTACTCTGCGGTAGTATCGGTACACCCACCGGTACTCCGGGGTAGTACGTGAACCCTTACTGGTTCACTGGGGTACACCTGATGACGTTACAGGCACGCGGTATAGAACAGACATTCTTCCTGACCCTCCGTGTTAGTCCCGGTATTCTTACCTGATGCTCCGTTGTTGGCCTGGCAACCCTACCCGACAATCTGGGCTAGTACCGGTACACCCACAGGTACTACGCGATACTTTTGCTATACCCACCGGTACTCCTGGATTGTACCGGAACCCTTACTGGTGTGCCGGGGTACACCTGCTGACACTACGGGCGCGCCGCTTTACGCCCACCCTTCCTACCTGACCCGCCGGGGTAGGCCTGGTATACCTACCCGATGTTTCGAGGTAGAACCAGTTCCCCACCTCTACTCTGGGGTTGGAACGGAACCCTTTTTGATGCGCCAGAGAACACCAGCTGGCCCTTCGTGCGCGCTGGACTAGACCCGGCCTCCCTACCGGACCCCACAGGTTAGACCCGCTATCCCTACCTGATGCTCCGCATTAGGCTTGGCACCCAGACCCGATGTTCTGGGGTAGTAGCGGTACCCCCACCGTTACTCTGCCGTAGTATCGGTACACCCACCGGTACTCCGGGGTAGTACGTGAACCCTTACTGGTTCACTGGGGTACACCTGCTGACGTTACTGGTGCGCGGTGTACACCAGACATTCCTACCTGACCCTCCGTGTTATGCCCGGTATCCCTACCTGATGCTCTGTTGTTGGCCTGGCACCCCTACCCGATATGCTGGGGTAGTACCGGTACCCCCACCGGTACTCTGCGGTAGTATTGGTACACCCACCGGTACTCCAGGGCAGTACCTGAACCCTTACTGGTTCGCTGGGGTACACCTGCTGACCTTACGGGCGTGCTGTGTGGACCAGACATTCCTACCTGACCCTCCAGGCTAGGCCCGGTATCCCTACCTGATGCTCTGCGGTAGGCCTGGACCCCTACCCGACAATCTGGGGTTGTACCGGTACACCCACAGGTACTCCGCGGTAGTTTTGCTATACCCACAGGTATTCCTGGATTGTACCGGAACCCTTACTGGTGCGCCGGGGTACACCTGCTGACCCTACGTGCGCGCCGCTTTACGCCCACCCTTCCTAACTTACCCGCCGGGGTAGGCCTGGTATACCTACCCGATGTTTCAAGGTAGAACCGGTTCCCCCACCGGTACTCTGGGCTTGGAACGGAACCCTTTGTGATGCGCCAGAGAACACCAGCTGTCCCTTCGTGCGCGCTGGACTAGACCCGGCCTCCCTACCGGACCCCACAGGTTAGACCCGCTATCCCTACCTGATGCTCCGCATTAGGCTTGGCACCCATACCCGATGTTCTGGGGTAGTAGCGGTACCCCCACCGTTACTCTGCCGTAGTATCGGTACACCCACCGGTACTCCGGGGTAGTATGTGAACCCTTACTGGTTCACTGGGGTACACCTGATGACGTTACTGGCGTGCGGTGTAGACCAGACATTCCTACCTGACCCTCCGTGTTAGGCCCGGTATCCCTACCTGATGCTCCGTTGTTGGCCTGGCACCCCTACCCGATATGCTGGGGTAGTAGCGGTACCCCCACCGGTACTCTGCGGTAGTATTGGTACACCCACCGGTACTCCAGGGTAGTACCTGAACCCTTACTGGTTCGCTGGGTTACCCCTGCTGACCTTACGGGCGTGCTTTGTAGACCAGACATTCCTACCTGACCCTCCAGGCTAGGCCCGGTATCCCTACCTGATGCTCTGCGGTAGGCCTGGCCCCCTACCCGACAATCTGGGGTAGTACCGGTACACCCACAGGTACTCAGCAGTACTTTTGCTATACCCACAGGTATTCCTGGATTGTACCGGAACCCTTACTGGTGCGCCGGGGTACACCTGCTGGCCCTAAGGGCGCGCCGCTTTACGCCCACCCTTCCTACCTGACCCTCCGGGGTAGGCCTGGTATACCTACCCGATGTTTCGAGGTAGAAACGGTTCCCCCACCGGTACTCTGGGGTTGGAACGGAACCCTTTGTGATGCGCCAGAGAACACCAGCTGTCCCTTCGTGCGCGCTGGACTAGACCCGGCCTCCCTACCGGACCCCACAGGTTAGACCCGCTATCCCTACCTGATGCTCCGCATTAGGCTTGGCACCCATACCCGATGTTCTGGGGTAGTAGCGGTACCCCCACCGTTACTCTGCGGTAGTATCGGTACTCCCACCGGTACTCCGGGGTAGTACGTGAACCCTTACTGGTTCACTGGGGTACACCTGCTGACGTTACTGGCGTGCGGTGTAGACCAGACATTCCTACCTGACCCTCCGTGCTAGGCCAGGTATCCCTACCTGATGCTCCGTTGTTGGCCTGGCACCCCTACCCGATATGCTGGGATAGTACCGGTACCCCCACCGGTACTCTGCGGTAGTATTGGTACACCCACCGGTACTCCAGGGTAGTACCTGAACCCTTACTGGTTCGCTGGGGTACACCTGCTGACCTTACGGGCGTGCTCTGTAGACCAGACATTCCTACCTGACCCTCCAGGCTAGGCCCGGTATCCCTACGTGATGCTCTGCGGTAGGCCTGGCCCCCTACACGACAATCTGGGGTAGTACCGGTACACCCACAGGTACTCAGCGGTACTTTTGCTATACCCACAGGTATTCCTGGATTGTACCGGAACCCTTACTGGTGCGCCGGGGTACACCTGCTGGCCCTACGGGCACACTGCTTTGGACCCACCCTTCCTACCTGACCCGCCAGGGTAGGCCTGGTATACCTACCCGATGTTTCAAGGTAGAACCGGTTCCCCCACCGGTACTCTGGGGTTGGAACGGAACCCTTTGTGATGCGCCAGAGAACACCAGCTGTCCCATCGTGCGTGCTAGACTACACCCGGCCTCCCTACCGGACCCCACAGGTTAGACCCGGTATCCCTACCTGATGCTCCGCATTAGGCTTGGCACCCATACCCGATGTTCTGGGGTAGTAGCGGTACCCCTACCGTTACTCTGCGGTAGTATCAGTACACCCACCGGTACTCCGAGGTAGTACGTGAACCCTTACTGGTTCACTGGGGTACACCTGATGACGTTACAGGCACGCGGTATAGAACAGACATTCTTCCTGACCCTCCGTGTTAGTCCCGGTATCCCTACCTGATGCTCTGTTGTTGGCCTGGCACCCCTACCCGATATGCTGGGGTAGTACCGGTACCCCCACCGGTACTCTGCGGTACTATTGGTACACCCACCGGTACTCCAGGGTAGTACCTGAACCCTTACTGGTTCTCTGGGGTACACCTGCTGAACTACGGGCGTGCTGTGTGGACCAGACATTCCTACCTGACCCTCCAGGCTAGGCCCGGTATCCCTACCTGATGCTCTGCGGTAGGCCTGGACCCCTACCCGACAATCTGGGGTTGTACCGGTACACCCACAGGTACTCCACGGTAGTTTTGCTATACCCACAGGTATTCCTGGATTGTACCGGAACCCTTACTGGTGCGCCGGGGTACACCTGCTGACCCTACGTGCGCGCCGCTTTACGCCCACCCTTCCTAACTTACCCGCCGGGGTAGGCCTGGTATACCTACCCGATGTTTCAAGGTAGAACCGGTTCCCCCACCGGTACTCTGGGCTTGGAACGGAACCCTTTGTGATGCGCCAGAGAACACCAGCTGTCCCTTCGTGCGCGCTGGACTAGACCCGGCCTCCCTACCGGACCCCACAGGTTAGACCCGCTATCCCTACCTGATGCTCCGCATTAGGCTTGGCACCCATACCCGATGTTCTGGGGTAGTAGCGGTACCCCCACCGTTACTCTGCCGTAGTATCGGTATACCCACCGGTACTCCGGGGTAGTATGTGAACCCTTACTGGTTCACTGGGGTACACCTGATGACGTTACAGGCGCGCGGTATAGACCAGACATTCCTACCTGACCCTCTGTGTTAGGCGCAGTATCCCTACCTGATGCTCCGTTGTTGGCCTGGCACCCCTACCCGATATGCTGGGGTAGTACCGGTACCCCCACCGGTACTCTGCGGTAGTATTGGTACACCCACCGGTACTCCAGGGTAGTACCTGAACCCTTACTGGTTCGCTGGGTTACCCCTGCTGACCTTACGGGCGTGCTTTGTAGACCAGACATTCCTACCTGACCCTCCAGGCTAGGCCCGGTATCCCTACCTGATGCTCTGCGGTAGGCCTGGCCCCCTACCCGACAATCTGGGGTAGTACCGGTACACCCACAGGGACTCCGCGGTAGTTTTGCTATACCCACCGGTACTCCTGGATTGTACCGGAACCCTTACTGGTGCGCCGGGGTACACCTGCTGACACTACGGGCGCGCCGCTTTACGCCCACCCTTCCTACCTGACCCGCCAGGGTAGGCCTGGTATACCTACCCGATGTTTCGAGGTAGAACCGGTTCCCCACCGCTACTCTGCGGTTGGAATGGAACCCTTTGTGATGCGCCAGAGAACACCAGCTGTCCCTTCGTGCGCGCTGGACTAGACCCGGCCTCCCTACCGGACCCCACAGGTTAGACCCGCTATCCCTACCTCATGCTCCGCATTAGGCTTGGCACCCATACCCGATGTTCTGGGGTAGTAGCGGTACCCCCACCGTTACTCTGCCGTAGTATCGGTACACCCACCGGTACTCCGGGGTAGTACGTGAACCCTTACTGGTTCACTGGGGTACACCTGCTGACGTTACTGGTGCGCGGTGTAGACCAGACATTCCTACCTGACCCTCCGTGTTATGCCCGGTATCCCTACCTGATGCTCCGTTGTTGTCCTGGCACCCCTACCCGATATGCTGGGGTAGTAGCGGTACCCCCACCGGTACTCTGCGGTAGTATTGGTACACCCACCGGTACTCCAGGGTAGTACCTGAACCCTTACTGGTTCGCTGGGGTACACCTGCTGACCTCACGGGCGTGCTCTGTAGAACAGACATTCCTACTTGACCCTGCACGCTAGGCCCGGTATCCCTACCTGATGCTCTGCGGTAGGCCTGGCCCCCTACCCGACAATCTGGGGTAGTACCGGTACACCCACAGGTACTCAGCAGTACTTTTGCTATACCCACAGGTATTCCTGGATTGTACCGGAACCCTTACTGGTGCGCCGGGGTACACCTGCTGGCCCTAAGGGCGCGCCGCTTTACGCCCACCCTTCCTACCTGACCCTCCGGGGTAGGCCTGGTATACCTACCCGATGTTTCGAGGTAGAAACGGTTCCCCCACCGGTACTCTGGGGTTGGAACGGAACCCTTTGTGATGCGCCAGAGAACACCAGCTGTCCCTTCGTGCGCGCTGGACTAGACCCGGCCTCCCTACCGGACCCCACAGGTTAGACCCGCTATCCCTACCTGATGCTCCGCATTAGGCTTGGCACCCATACCCGATGTTCTGGGGTAGTAGCGGTACCCCCACCGTTACTCTGCGGTAGTATCGGTACTCCCACCGGTACTCCGGGGTAGTACGTGAACCCTTACTGGTTCACTGGGGTACACCTGCTGACCTTACGCGCGTGCTGTGTGGATCAGACGTTCCTACCTGACCCTCCAGGCTAGGCCCGGTATCCCTACCTGATGCTCTGCGGTAGTCCTGGCCCCCTACCCGACAATCTGGGGAAGTATCGGTACACCCACCGGTACTCCGCGGTAGTTTTGCTATACCCACCGGTACTCCTGGATTGTACCAGAACCCTTACTGGTGCGCCGGGGTACACCTGCTGATCCTACGGGCACACTTCTTTGGACCCACCCTTCCTACCTGACCCGCCGGGGTAGGCCTGGTATACCTACCCGATGTTTCGAGGTAGAACCGGTTGCCCCACCGGTACTTTTGGGTTGGACGGAACCCTTTGTGATGCGCCAGAGAACACCAGCTGTCCGTTCGTGCGTGCTGGACTAGACCCGGCCTCCCTACCGGACCCCACAGGTTAGACCCGCTATTCCTACCTGATGCTCCGCATTAGGCTTGGCACCCATACCCGATGTTCTGGGGTAGTAGCGGTACCCCCACCGTTACTCTGCGGTAGTATCGGTACACCCACCGGTACTCCGGGGTAGTACGTGAACCCTTACTGGTTCACTGGGGTACACCTGATGACGTTACAGGCACGCGGTATAGAACAGACATTCTTCCTGACCCTCCGTGTTAGTCCCGGTATCCCTACCTGATGCTCCGTTGTTGGCCTGGCAACCCTACCCGACAATCTCGGCTAGTACCGGTACACCCACTGGTACTACGCGGTACTTTTGCTATACCCACCGGTACTCCTGGATTGTACCGGAATCCTTACTGGTGTGCCGGGGTACACCTGCTGACACTACGGGCGCGCCGCTTTACTCCCACCCTTCCTACCTGACCCGCCGGGGTAGGCCTGGTATACCTACCCGATGTTTCGAGGTAGAACCGGTTCCCCACCGCTACTCTGCGGTTGGAACGGAACCCTTTGTGATGCGCCAGAGAAGACCAGCTGTCCCTTCGTGCGCGCTGGACTAGACCCGGCATCCCTACCGGACCCCACAGGTTAGACCCGCTATCCCTACCTGATGCTCCGCATTAGGCTTGGCACCCAGACCCTATGTTCTGGGGTAGTAGCGGTACCCCCACCGTTACTCTGCGGTAGTATCGGTACACCCACCGGTACTCCGGGGTAGTACGTGAACCCTTACTGGTTCACTGGGGTACACCAGCTGACGTTACTGTTGCGCGGTGTAGACCAGACATTCCTACCTGACCCTCCGTGTTATGCCCGGTATCCCTACCTGATGCTCTGTTGTTGGCCTGGCACCCCTACCCGATATGCTGGGGTAGTACCGGTACCCCCACTGGTACTCTGCGGTAGTATTGGTACACCCACCGGTACTCCAGGGTAGTACCTGAACCCTTACTGGTTCACTGGGGTACACCTGCTGACCTCACGGGCGTGCTCTGTAGAACAGACATTCCTACTTGACCCTGCACGCTAGGCCCGGTATCCCTACCTGATGCTCTGCGGTAGGCCTGGCCCCCTACCCGACAATCTGGGGTAGTACCGGTACACCCACAGGTACTCAGCAGTACTTTTGCTATACCCACAGGTATTCCTGGATTGTACCGGAACCCTTACTGGTGCGCCGGGGTACACCTGCTGGCCCTAAGGGCGCGCCGCTTTACGCCCACCCTTCCTACCTGACCCTCCGGGGTAGGCCTGGTATACCTACCCGATGTTTCGAGGTAGAAACGGTTCCCCCACCGGTACTCTGGGGTTGGAACGGAACCCTTTGTGATGCGCCAGAGAACACCAGCTGTCCCTTCGTGCGCGCTGGACTAGACCCGGCCTCCCTACCGGACCCCACAGGTTAGACCCGCTATCCCTACCTGATGCTCCGCATTAGGCTTGGCACCCATACCCGATGTTCTGGGGTAGTAGCGGTACCCCCACCGTTACTCTGCGGTAGTATCGGTACTCCCACCGGTACTCCGGGGTAGTACGTGAACCCTTACTGGTTCACTGGGGTACACCTGCTGACCTTACGGGCGTGCTGTGTAGACCAGACATTCCTACCTGACCCTCCAGGCTAGGCCCGGTATCCCTACCTGATGCTCTGCGGTAGTCCTGGCCCCCTACCCGACAATCTGGGGAAGTATCGGTACACCCACCGGTACTCCGCGGTAGTTTTGCTATACCCACCGGTACTCCTGGATTGTACCAGAACCCTTACTGGTGCGCCGGGGTACACCTGCTGATCCTACGGGCACACTTCTTTGGACCCACCCTTCCTACATGACCCGCCGGGGTAGGCCTGGTATACCTACCCGATGTTTCGAGGTAGAACCGGTTGCCCCACCGGTACTTTTGGGTTGGACGGAACCCTTTGTGATGCGCCAGAGAACACCAGCTGTCCGTTCGTGCGTGCTGGACTAGACCCGGCCTCCCTACCGGACCCCACAGGTTAGACCCGCTATTCCTACCTGATGCTCCGCATTAGGCTTGGCACCCATACCCGATGTTCTGGGGTAGTAGCGGTACCCCCACCGTTACTCTGCGGTAGTATCGGTACACTCACCGGTACTCCGGGGTAGTACGTGAACCCTTACTGGTTCACTGGGGTACACCTGATGACGTTACAGGCACGCGGTATAGAACAGACATTCTTCCTGACCCTCCGTGTTAGTCCCGGTATCCCTACCTGATGCTCCGTTGTTGGCCTGGCAACCCTACCCGACAATCTCGGCTAGTACCGGTACACCCACTGGTACTACGCGGTACTTTTGCTATACCCACCGGTACTCCTGGATTGTACCGGAACCCTTACTGGTGTGCCGGGGTACACCTGCTGACACTACGGGCGCGCCGCTTTACTCCCACCCTTCCTACCTGACCCGCCGGGGTAGGCCTGGTATACCTACCCGATGTTTCGAGGTAGAACCGGTTCCCCACCGCTACTCTGCGGTTGGAACGGAACCCTTTGTGATGCGCCAGAGAAGTCCAGCTGTCCCTTCGTGCGCGCTGGACTAGACCCGGCATCCCTACCGGACCCCACAGGTTAGACCCGCTATCCCTACCTGATGCTCCGCATTAGGCTTGGCACCCAGACCCTATGTTCTGGGGTAGTAGCGGTACCCCCACCGTTACTCTGCGGTAGTATCGGTACACCCACCGGTACTCCGGGGTAGTACGTGAACCCTTACTGGTTCACTGGGGTACACCAGCTGACGTTACTGTTGCGCGGTGTAGACCAGACATTCCTACCTGACCCTCCGTGTTATGCCCGGTATCCCTACCTGATGCTCTGTTGTTGGCCTGGCACCCCTACCCGATATGCTGGGGTAGTACCGGTACCCCCACTGGTACTCTGCGGTAGTATTGGTACACCCACCGGTACTCCAGGGTAGTACCTGAACCCTTACTGGTTCGCTGGGGTACACCTGCTGACCTTACGGGCCTGCTGTGTAGACCAGACATTCCTACCTGACCCTCCAGGCTAGGCCCGGTATCCCTACCTGATGCTCTGCGGTAGGCCTGGCCCCCTACCCGACAATCTGGGGTAGTACCGGTACACCCACAGGGACTCCGCGGTACTTTTGCTATACCCACCGGTACTCCTGGATTGTACCGGAACCCTTACTGGTGCGCCGGGGTACACCTGCTGACACTACGGGCGCGCCGATTTACGCCCACCCTTCCTACCTGACCCGCCAGGGTAGGCCTGGTATACCTACCCGATGTTTCGAGGTAGAACCGGTTCCCCCACCGGTACTCTGGGGTTGGAACGGAACCCTTTGTGATGCGCCAGAGAACACCAGCTGTCCCTTCGTGCGCGCTGGACTAGACCCGGCCTCCCTACCGGACCCCACAGGTTAGACCCGCTATCCCTACCTGATGCTCCGCATTAGGCTTGGCACCCATACCCGATGTTCTGGGGTAGTAGCGGTACCCCCACCGTTACTCTGCGGTAGTATCGGTACACCCACCGGTACTCCGGGGTAGTACGTGAACCCTTACTGGTTCACTGGGGTACACCTGCTGACGTTACAGGCACGCGGTATAGAACAGACATTCTTCCTGACCCTCCGTGTTAGTCCGGTATCCCTACCTGATGCTCCGTTGTTGGCCTGGCACCCCTACCCGATATGCTGGGGTAGTACCGCTACCCCCACCGGTACTCTGCGGTAGTATTGGTACACCCACCGGTACTCCAGGGTAGTACCTGAACCCTTACTGGTTCGCTGGGGTACACCTGCTGACCTTACGGGCGTGCTCTGTAGACCAGACATTCCTACCTGACCCTCCAGGCTAGGCCCAGTATCCCTACCTGATGCTCTGCGGTAGGCCTGGCCCCCTACCCGACAATCTGGGGTAGTACCGGTACACCCACAGGTACTCCGCGGTACTTTTGCTATACCCACAGGTACTCCTGGATTTTACCGAAACCCTTACTGGTGCGCCGGGGTACACCTGCTGACCCTATGGGCTTGCCGCTTTACGCCCACTCTTCCTACCTGACCCTGCGGGGTAGGCCTGGTATACCTACCCGATGTTTCGAGGTAGAACCGGTTCCCCCACTGGTACTCTGGGGTTGGAACGGAACCCTTTCTGATGCGCCAGAGAACACCAGCTGTCCCTTCGTGCGCGCTGGACTAGACCCGGCCTCCCTACCGGACCCCACAGGTTAGACCCGCTATCCCTACCTGATTCTCCGCATTAGGCTTGGCACCCATACCCGATGTTCTGGGGTAGTAGCGGTACCCCCACCGTTACTCTGCCGTAGTATCGGTACACCCACCGGTACTCCGGGGTAGTACGTGAACCCTTACTGGTTCACTGGGGTACACCTGATGACGTTACTGGTGCGCGGTGTAGACCAGACATTCCTACCTGACCCTCCGTGTTAGGCCCGGTATCCCTACCTGATGCTCCGTTGTTGGCCTGGCACCCCTACCCGATATGCTGGGGTAGTACCGCTACCCCCACCGGTACTCTGCGGTTGTACTGGTACACCCACCAGTACTCCAGGGCAGTACCTGAACCCTTACTGGTTCGCTGGGGTACACCTGCTGACCTTACGGGCGTGCTGTGTAGACCAGACATTCCTACCTGACCCTCCAGGCTAGGCCCGGTATCCCTACGTGATGCTCTGCGGTAGGCCTGGCCCCCTACCCGACAATCTGGGGTAGTACCGGTACAGCCACCGGTATTCCGCGGTACTTTTGCTATACCCACCGGTACTCCTGGATTGTACCGGAACCCTTACTGGTGCGCCGGGTTACACCTGCTGACCCTACGGGCACACTGCTTTGGACCCACCCTTGCTACCTGACCCGCCGGGGTAGGCCTGGTATACCTACCCGATGTTTCGAGATAGAACCGGTTCCCCCACCGGTACTCTGGGCTTGGAACGGAAACCTTTGTGATGCGCCAGAGAACACCAGCTGTCCCTTCGTGCGCACTGGACTAGTCCCGGCCTCCCTAACGGACCCCACAGGTTAGACCCGGTATCCCTACCTGATGCTCTGCATTAGGCTTGGCACCCATACCCGATGTTCTGGGGTAGTAGCGGTACCCCCACCGTTACTCTGCGGTAGTATCGGTACACCCACCGGTACTCCGGGGTAGTACGTGAACCCTTACTGGTTCACTGGGGTACACCTGATGACGTTACAGGCACGCGGTATAGAACAGACATTCTTCCTGACCCTCCGTGTTAGTCCCGGTATCCCTACCTGATGCTCCGTTGTTGGCCTGGCAACCATACCCGACAATCTGGGGTAGTACCGGTACACCCACAGGTACTCCGCGGTAGTTTTGCTATACCCACCGGTACTCCTGGATTGTACCGGAACCCTTACTGGTGCGCCGGGGTACACCTTCTGACCCTACGTGCGCGCCGCTTTACGCCCACCCTTCCTACCTGACCCGCCGGGGTAGGCCTGGTATACCTACCCGATGTTTCAAGGTAGAACCGGTTCCCCACCGCTACTCTGGGCTTGGAACGGAACCCTTTGTGATGACCCAGAGAACACCAGCTGTCCCTTCGTGCGTGCTGGACTACACCCGGCCTCCCTACCGGACCCCACAGGTTAGACCCGCTATCCCTACCTGATGCTCCGCATTAGGCATGGCACCCATACCCGATGTTCTGGGGTAGTAGCGGTACCCCCACCGTTACTCTGCCGTAGTATCGGTACACCCACCGGTACTCCGGGGTAGTACGTGAACCCTTACTGGTTCACTGGGGTACACCTGATGACGTTACAGGCGCGCGGTATAGACCAGACGTTCCTACCTGACCCTCCGTGTTAGGCCCGGTATCCCTACCTGATGCTCCGTTGTTGGCCTGGCACCCCTACCCGATATGCTGGGGTAGTAGCGGTACCCCCACCGGTACTCTGCGGTAGTATTGGTACACCCACCGGTACTCCAGGGTAGTACCTGAACCCTTACTGGTTCGCTGGGGTACACCTGCTGACCTCACGGGCGTGCTGTGTAGACCAGACATTCCTACCTGACCCTGCACGCTAGGCCCGGTATCCCTACCTGATGCTCTGCGGTAGGCCTGGCCCCCTACCCGACAATCTGGGGTAGTACCGGTACACCCACCGGTATTCCGCGGTACATTTGGTATACCCACCGGTACTCCTGGATTGTACCGGAAACCTTACTGGTGCGCCGGGATACAACTGCAGGCTCTACAGGCGCGCCGCTTTATGCCCACCCTTCCTAACTGACCCGCCAGGGTAGGCCTGGTATACCTACCCGATGTTTCGAGGTAGAACCGGTTCCCCCACCGGTACACTGGGGTTGGAACGGAACCCTTTGTGATGCGCCAGAGAACACCAGCTGTCCCGTCGTGCGCGCTGGACTAGACCCGGCCTCCCTACCGGACCCCACAGGTTAGACCCGCTATCCCTACCTGATGCTCCGCATTAGGCTTGGCACCCATACCCGATGTTCTGGGGTAGTAGCGGTACCCCCACCGTTACTCTGCGGTAGTATCGGTACACCCACCGGTACTCCGGGGTAGTACGTGAACCCTTACTGGTTCACTGGGGTACACCTGCTCACGTTACTGGCGCGTGGTGTAGACCAGACATTCCTACCTGACCCTCCGTGTTAGGCCCGGTATCCCTACCGGATTCTCCGTTGTTGGCATGGCACCCCTACCCGATATGCTGGGCTAGTACCGCTACCCCCACCGGTACTCTGCGGTAGTATCGGTACACCCACCGGTACTCCGAGGTAGTACGAGAACCCTTTCTGGTTCGCTGGGGTACCCATGATGACGTTATGGGCACGCGTTACAGACCAGACATTCCTACCTGACCCTCCGTGTTAGGCCCGGTATCCCTACCTGATGCTCCGTTGTTGGCTTGGCACCCCTACTCGATATGCTGGAGTAGTACCGGTACCCCCACCGTTACTCTGCCGTAGTATCGGTACACCCACCGGTACTCCGAGGTAGTACGAGAACCCTTTCTGGTTCGCTGGGGTACACATGATGACGTTACGGGCACGCGGTATAGACCAGACATTCCTACCTGACCCTCCAGGCTAGGCCCGGTATCCCTACCTCATGCTCTGCGGTAGGCCTGGACCCCTACCCGACAATCTGGGGTAGTACCGGTACACCCACAGGTACTCCACGGTACTTTTGCTATACGCACCGGTACTCCTGGATTGTACCGGAACCCTGACTGGTGCGCCGGGGTACACCTGCTGACACTACGGGCGCGCCGCTTTACGCCCACCCTTCCTACCTGACCCGCCGGGGTAGGCCTGGTATACCTACCCGATGTTTCGAGATAGAACCGGTTCCCCCACCGGTACTCTGGGTTTGGAACGGAACCCTTAGTGATGCGCCAGAGAACATCAGCTGTCCCGTCGTGCACGCTGGACTACACCCGGCCTCTCTACCGGACCCCACAGGTTAGACCCGCTATCCCTACCTGATGCTCCGCATTAGGCTTGGCACCCATACCCGATGTTCTGGGGTACTAGCGGTACCCCCACAGTTACACTGCGGTAGTATCAGTACACCCAGCGGTACTCCGGGGTAGTACGTGAACCCTTACTGGTTCACTGGGGTACACCTGATGACGTTACAGGCACGCGGTATAGAACAGACATTCTTCCTGACCCTCCGTGTTAGTCCCGGTATCCCTACCTGATGCTCTGTTGTTGGCCTGGCACCCCTACCCGATATGCTGGGGTAGTAGCGGTACCCCCACCGGTACTCTGCGGTAGTATTGGTACACCCACCGGTACTCCAGGGTAGTACCTGAACCCTTACTGGTTCGCTGGGTTACCCCTGCTGACCTTACGGGCGCGCTGTGTAGACCAGACATTCCTACCTGACCCTCAAGGCTAGGCCCACTATCCCTACCTGATGCTCTGCGGTAGGCC
Organism: Astur gentilis; assembly: GCF_929443795.1. NCBI lineage: Eukaryota > Metazoa > Chordata > Aves > Accipitriformes > Accipitridae > Astur > Astur gentilis. The sequence goes on from NW_026061008.1 coordinate 736,215, forward strand.
TGGCCCCCTACTCGACAATCTGGGGTAGTACCGGTACACCCACCGGTATTCCGCGGTAGTATTGCTATACCCACCGGTACTCCTGGATTGTACCGGAACCCTTACTGGTGCGCCGGGGTACACCTGCTGACACTACGGGCGCGCCGATTTACGCCCACCCTTCCTACCTGACCCGCCGGGGTAGGCCTGGTATACCTACCCGATGTTTCGAGGTAGAACCGGTTCCCCCACCGGTACTCTGGGGTTGGAACGGAACCCTTTGTGATGCGCCAGAGAACACCAGCTGTCCCTTCATGCGCGCTGGACTAGACCCGGCCTCCCTACCGGACCCCACAGGTTAGACCCGCTATCCCTACCTGATGCTCCGCATTAGGCTTGGCACCCATACCCGATGTTCTGGGGTAGTAGCGGTACCCCCACCGTTACTCTGCCGTAGTATCGGTACACCCACCGGTACTCCGGGGTAGTACGTGAACCCTTACTGGTTCGCTGGGGTACACATGATGACGTTACGGGCACGCGGTATAGACCAGACATTCCTACCTGACCCTCCGTGTTAGGCCCGGTATCCCTACCTGATGCTCTGTTGTTGGCCTGGCACCCCTACCCGATATGCTGGGGTAGTACCGGTACCCCCACCGGTACTCTGCGGTAGTATTGGTACACCCACTTGTATTTCAGGGCAGTACCTGAACCCTTACTGGTTCTCTGGGGTACACCTGCTGACCTTACAGGCGTGCTGTGTAGACCAGACATTCCTACCTGACCCTCCAGGCTAGGCCCGGTATCCCTACCTGATGCTCTGCGGTAGGCCTGGCCCCCTACTCGACAATCTGGGGTAGTACCGGTACACCCACCGGTATTCCGCGGTAGTATTGCTATACCCACCGGTACTCCTGGATTGTACCGGAACCCTTACTGGTGCGCCGGGGTACACCTGCTGACCCTACGGGCACACTGCTTTGGACCCACCCTTCCTACCTGACCCGCCGGGGTAGGCCTGGTATACCTACCCGATGTTTCGAGGTAGAACCGGTTCCCCCACCGGTACTCTGGGCTTGGAACGGAACCCTTTGTGATGCGCCAGAGAACACCAGCTGTCCCTTCGTGCGCGCTGGACTAGACCCGGCCTCCCTACCGGACCCCACAGGTTAGACCCGCTATCCCTACCTGATGCTCCACATTAGGCTTGGCACCCATACCCGATGTTCTGGGGTAGTAGCGGTACCCCCACCGTTACTCTGCGGTAGTATCGGTACACCCACCGGTACTCCGGGGTAGTACGTGAACCCTTACTGGTTCACTGGGGTACACCTGCTGATGTTACTGGTGCGCGGTGTAGACCAGACATTCCTACCTGACCCTCCGTGTTAGACCCGGTATCCCTACCTGATGCTCCGTTGTTGGCCTGGCACCCCTACCCGATATGCTGGGGTAGTACCGGTACCCCCACCGGTACTCTGCGGTAGTATTGGTACACCCACTGGTATTTCAGGGCACTACCTGAACCCTTACTGGTTCTCTGGGGTACACCTGCTGACCTTACAGGCGTGCTGTGTAGACCAGACATTCCTACCTGACCCTCCAGGCTAGGCCCGGTATCCCTACCTATTGCTCTGCGGTAGGCCTGGCCCCCTACCCGACCATCTGGGGTAGTACCGGTACACCCACCGGTATTCCGCGGTAGTTTTGCTATACCCACCGGTACTCCTGGATTGTACCGGAACCCTTACTGGTGCGCCGGGGTACACCTGCTGACCCTACGGGCACATTGCTTTGGACCCACCCTTCCTACCTGACCCGCCGGGGTAGGCCTGGTATACCTACCCGATGTTTCGAGGTAGAACCGGTTCCCCCACCGGTACTCTGGGATTGGAACGGAACCCTTTGTGATGCGCCAGAGAACACCAGCTGTCCCTTCGTGCGCGCTGGACTAGATCCGGCCTCCCTACCGGACCCCACAGGTTAGACCCGCTATCCCTATCCGATGCTCCGCATTAGGCTTGGCACCCATACCCGATGTTCTGGGGTACTAGCGGTACCCCCACCGTTACTCTGCCGTAGTATCGGTACACCCACCGGTACTCCGAGGTAGTACGAGAACCCTTTCTGGTTCGCTGGGGTACACATGATGACGTTACGGGCACGCGGTATAGACCAGACATTCCTACCTGACCCTCCAGGCTAGGCCCGGTATCCCTACCTGATGCTCTGCGGTAGGCCTGGCCCCCTACCCGACAATCTGGGGTAGTACCGGTACACCCAGAGGTACTCCGCGGTACTTTTGCTATACCCACCGGTACTCCTGGATTGTACCGGAACCCTTACTGGTGCGCCGGGGTACACCTGCTGGCCCTACGGGCGCGCCGCTTTACGCCCACCCTTCCTACCTGACCTGCCAGGGTAGGCCTGGTATACCTACCCGATGTTTCGAGGTAGAACCAGTTCCCCCACCGGTACTCTGAGTTTGGAACGGGACCCTTAGTGATGCGCCAGAGAACACCAGCTGTCCCTTCGTGCGCGCAGGACTAGACCTGGCCTCCCTACCGGACCTCACAGGTTAGACCCGCTATCCCTACCTGATGCTCCGCATTAGGCTTGGCACCCATACCCGATGTTCTGGGGTACTAGCGGTACCCCCACCGTTACTCTGCCGTAGTATCGGTACACCCACCGGTACTCCGGGGTAGTACGAGAACCCTTACTGGTTCGCTGGGGTACACATGATGACGTTACGGGCACGCGGTATAGACCAGACATTCCTACCTGACCCTCCGTGTTAGACCCGGTATCCCTACCTGATGCTCCGTTGTTGGCTTGGCACCCCTACCCGATATGCTGGGGTAGTACCGGTACCCCCACCGGTACTCTGCGGTAGTATTGGTACACCAACCGGTACTCCAGGGTAGTACCTGAACCCTTACTGGTTCGCTGGGTTACCCCTGCTGACCTTACGGGCGTGCTGTGTAGACCAGACATTCCTACCTGACCCTCCAGGCTAGGCCCGGTATCCCTACCTGATGCTCTGCGGTAGGCCTGGCCCACTACCCGACAATCTGGGGTAGTACCGGTACACCCACCGGTATTCCGCGGTAGTTTTGCTATACCCACCGGTACTCCTGGATTGTACCGGAACCCTTACTGGTGCGCCGGGGTACACCTGCTGGCCCTACGGGCGCGCCGCTTTACACCCACCCTTCCTACCTGACCCGCCGGGGTAGGCCTGGTATACCTACCCGATGTTTCGAGGTAGAACCGGTTCCCCCACCGGTACTCTGGGGTTGGAACGGAACCCTTTGTGATACGCCAGAGAACACCAGCTGTCCCTTCATGCGCGCTGGACTAGACCCGGCCTCCCTACCGGACCCCACAGGTTAGACCCGCTATCCCTACCTGATGCTCCGCATTAGGCTTGGCACCCATACCCGATGTTCTGGGGTAGTAGCGGTACCCCCACCGTTACTCTGCCGTAGTATCGGTACACGCACCGGTACTCCGAGGTAGTACGAGAACCCTTTCTGGTTCGCTGGGGTACACATGATGACGTTACGGGCACGCGGTATAGACCAAACATTCCTACCTGACCCTCCAGGCTAGGCCCGGTATCCCTACCTGATGCTCTGCGGTAGGCCTGGCCCCCTACCCGACAATCTGGGGTAGTACCGGTACACCCACAGGTACTCCGCGGTACTTTTGCTATACCCACCGGTACTCCTGGATTGTACCGGAACCCTTACTGGTGCGCCGGGGTACACCTGCTGACACTACGGGCACGCCGCTTTACGCCCACCCTTCCTACCTGTCCCGCCGGGGTAGGCCTGGTATACCTACCCGATGTTTCGAGGTAGAACCGGTTCCCCCACCGGTACTCTGGGCTTGGAACGGAACCCTTTGTGATGCGCCAGAGAACACCAGCTGTCCCTTCGTGCGTGGTGGACTAGACCCGGCCTCCCTACCGGACCCCACAGGTTAGACCCGCTATCCCTACCTGATGCTCCGCATTAGGCTTGGCACCCATACCCGATGTTCTGGGGTAGTAGCGGTACCCCCACCGTTACTCTGCGGTAGTATCGGTACACCCACCGGTAATCCGGGGTAGTACGTGAACCCTTACTGGTTCACTGGGGTACACCTGATGACGTTACAGGCACGCGGTATAGAACAGACATTCTTCCTGACCCTCCGTGTTAGTCCCGGTATCCCTACCTGATGCTCTGTTGTTGGCCTGGCACCCCTACCCGATATGCTGGGGTAGTACCGGTACCCCCACCGGTACTCTGCGGTAGTATTGGTACACCCACCGGTACTCCAGGGTAGTACCTGAACCCTTACTGGTTCGCTGGGTTACCCCTGCTGACCTTACGGGCGTGCTGTGTAGACCAGACATTCCTACCTGACCCTCCAGGCTAGGCCCGGTATCCCTACCTGATGCTCTGCGGTAGGCCCCCTACCCGACAATCTGGGGTAGTACCGGTACACCCAGAGGTACTCCGCGGTAATTTTGCTATACCCACCGGTACTCCTGGATTGTACCGGAACCCTTACTGGTGCGCCGGGGTACACCTGCTGACCCTATGGGCTCGCCGCTTTACGCCCACCCTTCTACCTGACCCTCCGGGGTAGGCCTGGTATACCTACCCGATGTTTCGAGGTAGAACCGGTTCCCCCACCGGTACTCTGGGGTTGGAACGGAACCCTTTGTGATGCGCCAGAGAACACCAGCTGTCCCTTCGTGCGCGCTGGACTAGACCCGGCCTCCCTACCGGACCCCACAGGTTAGACCCGCTATCCCTACCTGATGCTCCGCATTAGGCTTGGCACCCATACCCGATGTTCTGGGGTACTAGCGGTACCCCCACCGTTACTCTGCCGTAGTATCGGTACACCCACCGGTACTCCGAGGTAGTACGAGAACCCTTTCTGGTTCGCTGGGGTACACATGATGACGTTACGGGCACGCGGTATAGACCAGACATTCCTACCTGACCCTCCAGGCTAGGCCCGGTATCCCTACCTGATGCTCTGCGGTAGGCCTGGCCCCCTACCCGACAATCTGGAGTAGTACCGGTACACCCACAGGTACTCCGCGGTACTTTTGCTATACCCACCGGTACTCCTGGATTGTACCGGAACCCTTACTGGTGCGCCGGGGTACACCTGCTGACACTACGGGCGCGCCGCTTTACGCCCACCCTTCCTACCTGACCCGCCGGGGTAGGCCTGGTATACCTACCCGATGTTTCGAGGTAGAACCGGTTCCCCCACCGGTACTCTGGGTTTGGAACGGAACCCTTAGTGATGCGCCAGAGAACACCAGCTGTCCCTTCGTGCGCACTGGACTAGACCCGGCCTCCCTACCGGACCCCACAGGTTAGACCCGCTATCCCTACCTGATGCTCCGCATTAGGCTTGGCACCCATACCCGATGTTCTGGGGTACTAGCGGTACCCCCACCGTTACACTGCGGTAGTATCAGTACACCCACCGGTACTCCGGGGTAGTACGTGAACCCTTACTGGTTCACTGGGGTACACCTGATGACGTTACAGGCACGCGGTATAGAACAGACATTCTTCCTGACCCTCCGTGTTAGTCCCGGTATCCCTACCTGATGCTCTGTTGTTGGCCTGGCACGTCTACCCGATATGCTGGGGTAGTACCGGTACCCCCACCGGTACTCTGCGGTAGTATTGGTACACCCACCGGTACTCCAGGGCAGTACCTGAACACTTACTGGTTCGCTGGGGTACACCTGCTGACCTTACGGGCGTGCTGTGTAGACCAGACATTCCTACCTGACCCTCCAGGCTAGGCCCGGTATCCCTACCTGATGCTCTGCGGTAGGCCTGGCCCCCTACCCGACAATCTGGAGTAGTACCGGTACACCCACAGGTACTCCGCGGTACTTTTGCTATACCCACCGGTACTCCTGGATTGTACCGGAACCCTTACTGGTGCGCCGGGGTACACCTGCTGACACTACGGGCGCGCCGCTTTACGCCCACCCTTCCTACCTGACCCGCCGGGGTAGGCCTGGTATACCTACCCGATGTTTCGAGGTAGAACCGGTTCCCCCACCGGTACTCTGGGTTTGGAACGGAACCCTTAGTGATGCGCCAGAGAACACCAGCTGTCCCGTCGTGCGCGCTGGACTAGACCCGGCCTCCCTACCGGACCCCACAGGTTAGACCCGCTATCCCTACCTGATGCTCCGCATTAGGCTTGGCACCCATACCCGATGTTCTGGGGTACTAGCGGTACCCCCACCGTTACACTGCGGTAGTATCGGTACACCCACCGGTACTCCGGGGTAGTACGTGAACCCTTACTGGTTCACTGGGGTACACCTGATGACGTTACAGGCACGCGGTATAGAACAGACATTCTTCCTGACCCTCCGTGTTAGTCCCGGTATCCCTACCTGATGCTCTGTTGTTGGCCTGGCACCCCTACCCGATATGCTGGGGTAGTACCGGTACCCCCACCGGTACTCTGCGGTAGTATTGGTACACCCACCGGTACTCCAGGGCAGTACCTGAACCCTTACTGGTTCGCTGGGTTACCCCTGCTGACCTTACGGGCGTGCTGTGTAGACCAGACATTCCTACCTGACCCTCCAGGCTAGGCCCGGTATCCCTACCTGATGCTCTGCGGTAGGCCTGGCCCACTACCCGACAATCTGGGGTAGTACCGGTACACCCACCGGTATTCCGCGGTATTTTTGTTATACCCACCGGTACTCCTGGATTGTACCGGAACCCTTACTGGTGCGCCGGGGTACACCTGCTGACACTACGGGCGCGCCGCTTTACGCCCACCCTTCCTACCTGACCTGCCAGGGTAGGCCTGGTATACCTACCCGATGTTTCGAGGTAGAACCGGTTCCCCCACCGGTACTCTGGGGTTGGAACGGAACCCTTTGTGATGCGCCAGAGAACACCAGCTGTCCCTTCATGCGCGCTGGACTAGACCCGGCCTCCCTACCGGACGCCACAGGTTAGACCCGCTATCCCTACCTGATGCTCCGCATTAGGCTTGGCACCCATACCCGATGTTCTGGGGTACTAGCGGTACCCCCACCGTTACTCTGCGGTAGTATCGGTACACCCACCGGTACTCCGGGGTAGTACGTGAACCCTTACTGGTTCACTGGGGTACACCTGATGACGTTACAGGCACGCGGTATAGAACAGACATTCTTCCTGACCCTCCGTGTTAGTCCCGGTATCCCTACCTGATGCTCTGTTGTTGGCCTGGCACCCCTACCCGATATGCTGGGGTAGTACCGGTACCCCCACCGGTACTCTGCGGTAGTATTGGTACACCCACCGGTACTCCAGGGCAGTACCTGAACACTTACTGGTTCGCTGGGGTACACCTGCTGACCTTACGGGCGTGCTGTGTAGACCAGACATTCCTACCTGACCCTCCAGGCTAGGCCCGGTATCCCTACCTGATGCTCTGCGGTAGGCCTGGCCCCCTACCCGGCAATCTGGGGTAGTACCGGTACACCCAGAGGTACTCCGCGGTACTTTTGCTATACCCACCGGTACTCCTGGATTGTACCGGAACCCTTACTGGTGCGCCGGGGTACACCTGCTGGCCCTACGGGCGCGCCGCTTTACGCCCACCCTTCCTACCTGACCTGCCAGGGTAGGCCTGGTATACCCACCCGATGTTTCGAGGTAGAACCGGTTCCCCCACCGGTACCTTGGGGTTGGAACGGAAACCTTTGTGATGTGCCAGAGAACACCAGCTGTCCCTTCGTGCGCGCAGGACTAGACCTGGCCTCCCTACCGGACCCCACAGGTTAGACCCGCAATCCCTACCTGATGTTCCGCATTAGGCTTGGCACCCATACCCGATGTTCTGGGGTACTAGCGGTACCCCCACCGTTACTCTGCGGTAGTATCGGTACACCCACCGGTACTCCGGGGTAGTACGAGAACCCTTACTGGTTCGCTGGGGTACACATGATGACGTTACGGGCACGCGGTATAGACCAGACATTCCTACCTGACCCTCCGTGTTTAGGCCCGGTATCCCTACCTGATGCTCAGTTGTTGGCTTGGCACCCCTACCCGATATGCTGGGGTAGTACCGGTACCCCCACCGGTACTCTGCGGTAGTATTGGTACACCCACCGGTACTCCAGGGTAGTACCTGAACCCTTACTGGTTCGCTGGGTTACCCCTGCTGACCTTACGGGCGCGCTGTGTAGACCAGACATTCCTACCTGACCCTCCAGGCTAGGCCCGGTATCCCTACCTGATGCTCTGCGGTAGGCCTGGCCCCCTACCCGACAATCTGGGGTAGTACCGGTACACCCAGAGGTACTCCGCGGTAATTTTGCTATACCCACCGGTACTCCTGGATTGTACCGGAACCCTTACTGGTGCGCCGGGGTACACCTGCTGACAGTAAGGGCGCGCCGATTTACGCCCACCCTTCCTACCTGACCCTCCGGGGTAGGCCTGGTATATCTACCCGATGTTTCAAGGTAGAACCGGTTGCCCCACCGGTACTCTGGGGTTGGAACGGAACCCTTTGTGATGCGCCAGAGAACACCAGCTGTCCCTTCGTGCGCGCTGGACTAGACCCGGCCTCCCTACCGGACCCCACAGGTTAGACCCGCTATCCCTACCTGATGCTCCGCATTAGGCTTGGCACCCATACCCGATGTTCTGGGGTAGTAGCGGTACCCCCACCGTTACTCTGCGGTAGTATCGGTACACCCACCGGTACTCCGGGGTAGTACGTGAACCCTTACTGGTTCACTGGGGTACACCTGCTGACGTTACTGGCGCGCGGTGTAGACCAGACATTCCTACCTGACCCTCCGTCTTAGGCCCATTATCCCTACCTGATGCTCCGCATTAGGCTTGGCACACATACCCGATGTTCTGGGGTACTAGCGGTACCCCCACCGTTACTCTGCGGTAGTATCGGTACACCCACCGGTACTCCGGGGTAGTACGTGAACCCTTACTGGTTCACTGGGGTACACCTGATGACGTTTCGGGCACGCGGTATAGACCAGACATTCTTCCTGACCCTCCGTGTTAGGCCTGGTATCCCTACCTGATGCTCCGTTGTTGGCCTGGCACCCCTACCCGATATGCTGGGGTAGTACCGGTACCCCCACCGGTACTCTGCGGTAGTATTGGTACACCCACCGGTACTCCAGGCTAGTACCTGAACCCTTACTGGTTCGCTGGGCTACACCTGCTGACCTTACGGGCGTGCTCTGTAGACGAGACATTCCTACCTGACCCTCCAGGCTAGGCCCGGTATCCCTACCTGATGCTCTGCGGTAGGCCTGGCCCCCTACCCGACAATCTGGGGTAGTACCGGTACACCCACCGGTACTCCGCGGTAATTTTGCTATACCCACCGGTACTCCTGGATTGTACCGGAACCCTTACTGGTGCGCCGGGGTAGACCTGCTGACCCTACGGGCGCGCCAATTTACGCCCACCCTTCCTACCTGACCCGCCGGGGTAGGCCTGGTATATCTACCCGATGTTTCAAGGTAGAACCGGTTGCCCCACCGGTACTCTGGGGTTGGAACGGAACCCTTTGTGATGCGCCAGAGAACAACAGCTGTCCCATCGTGCGCGCTGGACTAGACCTGGCCTCCCTACCGGACCCCACAGGTTAGACCCGCTATCCCTACCTGATGCTCCGCATTAGGCTTGGCACCCATACCCGATGTTCTGGGGTAGTAGCGGTACCCCCACCGTTACTCTGCGGTAGTATCGGTAAACCCACCGGTACTCCGGGGTAGTACGTGAACCCTTACTGGTTCACTGGGGTACACCTGATGATGTTTCGGGCACGCGGTATAGACCAGACATTCTTCCTGACCCTCCGTGTTAGGCCTGGTATCCCGACCTGATGCTCCGTTGTTGGCCTGGCACCCCTACCCGATATGCTGGGGTAGTACCTGTACCCCCACCGGTACTCTGCGGTAGTATTGGTACACCCACCGGTACTCCAGGGTAGTACCTGAACACTTACTGGTTCGCTGGGGTACACCTGCTGACCTTATGGGCGTGCTCTGTAGACGAGACATTCCTACCTGACCCTCCAGGCTAGGCACGGTATCCCTACCTGATGCTCTACGGTAGGCCTGGCCCCCTATCCGACAATCTGGGGTAGTACCGGTACACCCAGAGGTACTCCGCGTAGTTTTGCTATACCCACCGGTACTCCTGGATTGTACCGGAACCCTTACTGGTGCGCCGGGTTACACCTGCTGACCCTACGGGCGCGCCGATTTACGCCCACCCTTCCTACCTGACCCGCCGGGGTAGGCCTGGTATACCTACCCGATGTTTCGAGGTAGAACCGGTTCCCCCACCGGTACTCTGGGCTTGGAACGGAACCCTTTGTGATGCGCCAGAGAACACCAGCTGTCCCTTCGTGCGCGCTGGACTAGACCCGGCCTCCCTACCGGTCCCCACAGGTTAGAACCGCTATCCCTACCTGATGCTCCGCATTAGGCTTGGCACCCATACCCGATGTTCTGGGGTAGTAGCGGTACCCCCACCGTTACTCTGCAGTAGTATCGGTACACCCACCGGTACTCCGGGGTAGTACGTGAACCCTTACTGGTTCACTGGGGTACACCTGATGATGTTTCGGACACGCGGTATAGACCAGACATTCTTCCTGACCTTCCGTGTTAGTCCCGGTATCCCTACCTGATGCTCCGTTGTTGGCCTGGCACCCCTACCCGATATGCTGGGGTAGTACCGGTACCCCCACGGGTACTCTGCGGTAGTATTGGTACACCCACCGGTACTCCAGGGTAGTACCTGAACCCTTACTGGTTCGCTGGGGTACACCTGCTGACCTTATGGGCGTGCTCTGTAGACGAGACATTCCTACCTGACCCTCCACGCTAGGCCCGGTATCCCTACCTGATGCTCTACGGTAGGCCTGGCCCCCTATCCGACAATCTGGGGTAGTACCTGTACACCCACCGGTACTCCGCGGTAGTTTTGCTATACCCACCGGTACTCCTGTATTGTACCGGAACCCTTACTGGTGCGCCGGGGTACACCTGCTGACAGTACGGGCGCGCCGATTTACGCCCACCCTTCCTACCTGACCCTCCGGGGTAGGCCTGGTATATCTACCCGATGTTTCAAGGTAGAACCGGTTCCCCCACCAGTACTCTGGGGTTGGAACGGAACCCTTTGTGATGCGCCAGAGAACAACAGCTGTCCCATCGTGCGCGCTGGACTAGACCTGGCCTCCCTACCGGACCCCACAGGTTAGACCCGCTATCCCTACCTGATGCTCCGCATTAGGCTTGGCACCCATACCCGATGTTCTGGGGTAGTAGCGGTACCCCCACCGTTACTCTGCGGTAGTATCGGTACACCCACCGGTACTCCGGGGTAGTACGTGAACCCTTACTGGTTCACTGGGGTACACCTGCTGACGTTACTGGCGCGCGGTGTAGACCAGACATTCCTACCTGACCCTCCGTCTTAGGCCCATTATCCCTACCTGATGCTCCGCATTAGGCTTGGCACACATACCCGATGTTCTGGGGTACTAGCGGTACCCCCACCGTTACTCTGCGGTAGTATCGGTACACCCACCGGTACTCCGGGGTAGTACGTGAACCCTTACTGGTTCACTGGGGTACACCTGATGACGTTTCGGGCACGCGGTATAGACCAGACATTCTTCCTGACCCTCCGTGTTAGGCCTGGTATCCCTACCTGATGCTCCGTTGTTGGCCTGGCACCCCTACCCGATATGCTGGGGTAGTACCGGTACCCCCACCGGTACTCTGCGGTAGTATTGGTACACCCACCGGTACTCCAGGCTAGTACCTGAACCCTTACTGGTTCGCTGGGCTACACCTGCTGACCTTACGGGCGTGCTCTGTAGACGAGACATTCCTACCTGACCCTCCAGGCTAGGCCCGGTATCCCTACCTGATGCTCTGCGGTAGGCCTGGCCCCCTACCCGACAATCTGGGGTAGTACCGGTACACCCACCGGTACTCCGCGGTAATTTTGCTATACCCACCGGTACTCCTGGATTGTACCGGAACCCTTACTGGTGCGCCGGGGTAGACCTGCTGACCCTACGGGCGCGCCAATTTACGCCCACCCTTCCTACCTGACCCGCCGGGGTAGGCCTCGTATCCCTACCCGATGTTTCGAGTTAGAACCGGTTTCCCCACCGGTACTCTGGGGTTGGAACGGAACCCTTTGTGATGCGCCAGAGAACAACAGCTGTCCCTTCGTGCGCGCTGGACTAGACCCGGCCTCCCTACCGGACCCCACAGGTTAGACCCGCTATCCCTACCTGATGCTCCGCATTAGGCTTGGCACCCATACCCGATGTTCTGGGGTAGTAGCGGTACCCCCACCGTTACTCTGCGGTAGTATCGGTAAACCCACCGGTACTCCGGGGTAGTACGTGAACCCTTACTGGTTCACTGGGGTACACCTGATGACGTTTCGGGCACGCGGTATAGACCAGACATTCTTCCTGACCCTCCGTGTTAGGCCTGGTATCCCTACCTGATGCTCCGTTGTTGGCCTGGCACCCCTACCCGATATGCTGGGGTAGTACCGGTACCCCCACCGGTACTCTGCGTTAGTATTGGTACACCCACCGGTACTCCAGGCTAGTACCTGAACCCTTACTGGTTCGCTGGGCTACACCTGCTGACCTTACGGGCGTGCTCTGTAGACGAGACATTCCTACATGACCCTCCAGGCTAGGCCCGGTATCCCTACCTGATGCTCTGCGGTAGGCCTGGCCCCCTACCCGACAATCTGGGGTAGTACCGGTACACCCAGAGGTACTCCGCGGTACTTTTGCTATACCCACCGGTACTCCTGGATTGTACCGGAACCCTTACTGGTGCGCCGGGGTACACCTGCTGGCCCTACGGGCGCGCCGCTTTACGCCCACCCTTCCTACCTGACCTGCCAGGGTAGGCCTGGTATACCTACCCGATGTTTCGAGGTAGAACCAGTTCCCCCACCGGTACTCTGAGTTTGGAACGGGACCCTTAGTGATGCGCCAGAGAACACCAGCTGTCCCTTCGTGCGCGCAGGACTAGACCTGGCCTCCCTACCGGACCCCACAGGTTAGACCCGCTATCCCTACCTGATGCTCCGCATTAGGCTTGGCACCCATACCCGATGTTCTGGGGTACTAGCGGTACCCCCACCGTTACTCTGCGGTAGTATCGGTACACCCACCGGTACTCCGGGGTAGTACGAGAACCCTTACTGGTTCGCTGGGGTACACATGATGACGTTACGGGCACGCGGTATAGACCAGACATTCCTACCTGACCCTCCGTGTTAGACCCGGTATCCCTACCTGATGCTCCGTTGTTGGCTTGGCACCCCTACCCGATATGCTGGGGTAGTACCGGTACCCCCACCGGTACTCTGCGGTAGTATTGGTACACCCACCGGTACTCCAGGGTAGTACCTGAACCCTTACTGGTTCGCTGGGTTACCCCTGCTGACCTTACGGGCGTGCTGTGTAGACCAGACATTCCTACCTGACCCTCCAGGCTAGGCCCGGTATCCCTACCTGATGCTCTGCGGTAGGCCTGGCCCACTACCCGACAATCTGGGGTAGTACCGGTACACCCACCGGTATTCCGCGGTAGTTTTGCTATACCCACCGGTACTCCTGGATTGTACCGGAACCCTTACTGGTGCGCCGGGGTACACCTGCTGGCCCTACGGGCGCGCCGCTTTACACCCACCCTTCCTACCTGACCCGCCGGGGTAGGCCTGGTATACCTACCCGATGTTTCGAGGTAGAACCGGTTCCCCCACCGGTACTCTGGGGTTGGAACGGAACCCTTTGTGATACGCCAGAGAACACCAGCTGTCCCTTCATGCGCGCTGGACTAGACCCGGCCTCCCTACCGGACCCCACAGGTTAGACCCGCTATCCCTACCTGATGCTCCGCATTAGGCTTGGCACCCATACCCGATGTTCTGGGGTAGTAGCGGTACCCCCACCGTTACTCTGCCGTAGTATCGGTACACGCACCGGTACTCCGAGGTAGTACGAGAACCCTTTCTGGTTCGCTGGGGTACACATGATGACGTTACGGGCACGCGGTATAGACCAAACATTCCTACCTGACCCTCCAGGCTAGGCCCGGTATCCCTACCTGATGCTCTGCGGTAGGCCTGGCCCCCTACCCGACAATCTGGGGTAGTACCGGTACACCCACAGGTACTCCGCGGTACTTTTGCTATACCCACCGGTACTCCTGGATTGTACCGGAACCCTTACTGGTGCGCCGGGGTACACCTGCTGACACTACGGGCACGCCGCTTTACGCCCACCCTTCCTACCTGTCCCGCCGGGGTAGGCCTGGTATACCTACCCGATGTTTCGAGGTAGAACCGGTTCCCCCACCGGTACTCTGGGCTTGGAACGGAACCCTTTGTGATGCGCCAGAGAACACCAGCTGTCCCTTCGTGCGTGGTGGATTAGACCCGGCCTCCCTACCGGACCCCACAGGTTAGACCCGCTATCCCTACCTGATGCTCCGCATTAGGCTTGGCACCCATACCCGATGTTCTGGGGTAGTAGCGGTACCCCCACCGTTACTCTGCGGTAGTATCGGTACACCCACCGGTAATCCGGGGTAGTACGTGAACCCTTACTGGTTCACTGGGGTACACCTGATGACGTTATTGGCGCGCGGTATATAACAGACATTCTTCCTGACCCTCCGTGTTAGTCCCGGTATCCCTACCTGATGCTCTGTTGTTGGCCTGGCACCCCTACCCGATATGCTGGGGTAGTACCGGTACCCCCACCGGTACTCTGCGGTAGTATTGGTACACCCACCGGTACTCCAGGGTAGTACCTGAACCCTTACTGGTTCGCTGGATTACCCCTGCTGACCTTACGGGCGTGCTGTGTAGACCAGACATTCCTACCTGACCCTCCAGGCTAGGCCCGGTATCCCTACCTGATGCTCTGCGGTAGGCCCCCTACCCGACAATCTGGGGTAGTACCGGTACACCCAGAGGTACTCCGCGGTAATTTTGCTATACCCACCGGTACTCCTGGATTGTACCGGAACCCTTACTGGTGCGCCGGGGTACACCTGCTGACCCTATGGGCTCGCCGCTTTACGCCCACCCTTCTACCTGACCCTCCGGGGTAGGCCTGGTATACCTACCCGATGTTTCGAGGTAGAACCGGTTCCCCCACCGGTACTCTGGGGTTGGAACGGAACCCTTTGTGATGTGCCAGAGAACACCAGCTGTCCCTTCGTGCGCGCTGGACTAGACCCGGCCTCCCTACCGGACCCCACAGGTTAGACCCGCTATCCCTACCTGATGCTCCGCATTAGGCTTGGCACCCATACCCGATGTTCTGGGGTACTAGCGGTACCCCCACCGTTACTCTGCCGTAGTATCGGTACACCCACCGGTACTCCGAGGTAGTACGAGAACCCTTTCTGGTTCGCTGGGGTACACATGATGACGTTACGGGCACGCGGTATAGACCAGACATTCCTACCTGACCCTCCAGGCTAGGCCCGGTATCCCTACCTGATGCTCTGCGGTAGGCCTGGCCCCCTACCCGACAATCTGGAGTAGTACCGGTACACCCACAGGTACTCCGCGGTACTTTTGCTATACCCACCGGTACTCCTGGATTGTACCGGAACCCTTACTGGTGCGCCGGGGTACACCTGCTGACACTACGGGCGCGCCGCTTTACGCCCACCCTTCCTACCTGACCCGCCGGGGTAGGCCTGGTATACCTACCCGATGTTTCGAGGTAGAACCGGTTCCCCCACCGGTACTCTGGGTTTGGAACGGAACCCTTAGTGATGCGCCAGAGAACACCAGCTGTCCCTTCGTGCGCACTGGACTAGACCCGGCCTCCCTACCGGACCCCACAGGTTAGACCCGCTATCCCTACCTGATGCTCCGCATTAGGCTTGGCACCCATACCCGATGTTCTGGGGTACTAGCGGTACCCCCACCGTTACACTGCGGTAGTATCAGTACACCCACCGGTACTCCGGGGTAGTACGTGAACCCTTACTGGTTCACTGGGGTACACCTGATGACGTTTCGGGCACGCGGTATAGAACAGACATTCTTCCTGACCCTCCGTGTTAGTCCCGGTATCCCTACCTGATGCTCTGTTGTTGGCTTGGCACCCCTACCCGATATGCTGGGGTAGTACCGGTACCCCCACCGGTACTCTGCGGTAGTATTGGTACACCCACCGGTACTCCAGGGCAGTACCTGAACACTTACTGGTTCGCTGGGGTACACCTGCTGACCTTACGGGCGTGCTGTGTAGACCAGACATTCCTACCTGACCCTCCAGGCTAGGCCCGGTATCCCTACCTGATGCTCTGCGGTAGGCCTGGCCCCCTACCCGGCAATCTGGGGTAGTACCGGTACACCCAGAGGTACTCCGCGGTACTTTTGCTATACCCACCGGTACTCCTGGATTGTACCGGAACCCTTACTGGTGCGCCGGGGTACACCTGCTGGCCCTACGGGCGCGCCGCTTTACGCCCACCCTTCCTACCTGACCTGCCAGGGTAGGCCTGGTATACCCACCCGATGTTTCGAGGTAGAACCGGTTCCCCCACCGGTACCTTGGGGTTGGAACGGAAACCTTTGTGATGTGCCAGAGAACACCAGCTGTCCCTTCGTGCGCGCAGGACTAGACCTGGCCTCCCTACCGGACCCCACAGGTTAGACCCGCAATCCCTACCTGATGTTCCGCATTAGGCTTGGCACCCATACCCGATGTTCTGGGGTACTAGCGGTACCCCCACCGTTACTCTGCGGTAGTATCGGTACACCCACCGGTACTCCGGGGTAGTACGAGAACCCTTACTGGTTCGCTGGGGTACACATGATGACGTTACGGGCACGCGGTATAGACCAGACATTCCTACCTGACCCTCCGTGTTTAGGCCCGGTATCCCTACCTGATGCTCCGTTGTTGGCTTGGCACCCCTACCCGATATGCTGGGGTAGTACCGGTACCCCCACCGGTACTCTGCGGTAGTATTGGTACACCCACCGGTACTCCAGGGTAGTACCTGAACCCTTACTGGTTCGCTGGGTTACCCCTGCTGACCTTACGGGCGCGCTGTGTAGACCAGACATTCCTACCTGACCCTCCAGGCTAGGCCCGGTATCCCTACCTGATGCTCTGCGGTAGGCCTGGCCCCCTACCCGACAATCTGGGGTAGTACCGGTACACCCAGAGGTACTCCGCGGTAATTTTGCTATACCCACCGGTACTCCTGGATTGTACCGGAACCCTTACTGGTGCGCCGGGGTACACCTGCTGACAGTAAGGGCGCGCCGATTTACGCCCACCCTTCCTACCTGACCCTCCGGGGTAGGCCTGGTATATCTACCCGATGTTTCAAGGTAGAACCGGTTGCCCCACCGGTACTCTGGGGTTGGAACGGAACCCTTTGTGATGCGCCAGAGAACACCAG
Source organism: Astur gentilis (assembly GCF_929443795.1). Classification (NCBI taxonomy): domain Eukaryota; kingdom Metazoa; phylum Chordata; class Aves; order Accipitriformes; family Accipitridae; genus Astur; species Astur gentilis. The sequence continues at coordinate 753,727 of NW_026061008.1, forward strand.
CTGTCCCTTCGTGCGCGCTGGACTAGACCCGGCCTCCCTACCGGACCCCACAGGTTAGACCCGCTATCCCTACCTGATGCTCCGCATTAGGCTTGGCACCCATACCCGATGTTCTGGGGTAGTAGCGGTACCCCCACCGTTACTCTGCGGTAGTATCGGTACACCCACCGGTACTCCGGGGTAGTACGTGAACCCTTACTGGTTCACTGGGGTACACCTGATGACGTTTCGGGCACGCGGTATAGACCAGACATTCCTACCTGACCCTCCGTCTTAGGCCCATTATCCCTACCTGATGCTCCGCATTAGGCTTGGCACCCATACCCGATGTTCTGGGGTACTAGCGGTACCCCACCGTTACTCTGCGGTAGTATCGGTACACCCAACGGTACTCCGGGGTAGTACGTGAACCCTTACTGGTTCACTGGGGTACACCTGATGACGTTACAGGCACGCGGTATAGAACAGACATTCTTCCTGACCCTCCGTGTTAGGCCTGGTATCCCTACCTGATGCTCCGTTGTTGGCCTGGCACCCCTACCCGATATGCTGGGGTAGTACCGGTACCCCCACTGGTACTCTGCGGTAGTATTGGTACACCCACCGGTACTCCAGGGTAGTACCTGAACCCTTACTGGTTCGCTGGGGTACACCTGCTGACCTCACGGGCGTGCTCTGTAGAACAGACATTCCTACTTGACCCTGCACGCTAGGCCCGGTATCCCTACCTGATGCTCTGCGGTAGGCCTGGCCCCCTACCCGACAATCTGGGGTAGTACCGGTACACCCACAGGTACTCAGCAGTACTTTTGCTATACCCACAGGTATTCCTGGATAGTACCGGAACCCTTACTGGTGCGCCGGGGTAGACCTGCTGACCCTACGGGCGCGCCAATTTACGCCCACCCTTCCTACCTGACCCGCCGGGGTAGGCCTCGTATCCCTACCCGATGTTTCGAGTTAGAACCGGTTTCCCCACCGGTACTCTGGGGTTGGAACGGAACCCTTTGTGATGCGCCAGAGAACAACAGCTGTCCCTTCGTGCGTGCTGGACTAGACCCGGCCTCCCTACCGGACCCCACAGGTTAGACCCGCTATCCCTACCTGATGCTCCGCATTAGGCTTGGCACCCATACCCGATGTTCTGGAGTAGTAGCGGTACCCCCACTGTTACTCTGCGGTAGTATCGGTACACCCACCGGTACTCTGGGGTAGTACGTGAACCCTTACTGGTTCACTGGGGTACACCTGATGACGTTTCGGGTACGCGGTATAGACCAGACATTCTTCCTGACCCTCCGTGTTAGGCCTGGTATCCCTACCTGATGCTCCGTTGTTGGCCTGGCACCCCTACCCGATATGCTGGTGTAGTACCGGTACCCCCACCGGTACTCTGCGGTAGTATTGGTACACCCACCGGTACTCCAGGGTAGTACCTGAACCCTTACTGGTTCGCTGGGGTACACCTGCTGACCTTATGGGCGTGCTCTGTAGACGAGACATTCCTACCTGACCCTCCACGCTAGGCCCGGTATCCCTACCTGATGCTCTACGGTAGGCCTGGCCCCCTATCCGACAATCTGGGGTAGTACCTGTACACCCACCGGTACTCCGCGGTAGTTTTGCTATACCCACCGGTACTCCTGTATTGTACCGGAACCCTTACTGGTGCGCCGGGGTACACCTGCTGACAGTACGGGCGCGCCGATTTACGCCCACCCTTCCTACCTGACCCTCCGGGGTAGGCCTGGTATATCTACCCGATGTTTCAAGGTAGAACCGGTTGCCCCACCGGTACTCTGGGGTTGGAACGGAACCCTTTGTGATGCGCCAGAGAACAACAGCTGTCCCATCGTGCGCGCTGGACTAGACCTGGCCTCCCTACCGGACCCCACAGGTTAGACCCGCTATCCCTACCTGATGCTCCGCATTAGGCTTGGCACCCATACCCGATGTTCTGGGGTAGTAGCGGTACCCCCACCGTTACTCTGCGGTAGTATCGGTACACCCACCGGTACTCCGGGGTAGTACGTGAACCCTTACTGGTTCACTGGGGTACACCTGCTGACGTTACTGGCGCGCGGTGTAGACCAGACATTCCTACCTGACCCTCCGGCTTAGACCCGCTATCCCTACCTGATGCTCCGCATTAGGCTTGGCACACATACCCGATGTTCTGGGGTACTAGCGGTACCCCCACCGTTACTCTGCGGTAGTATCGGTACACCCACCGGTACTCCGGGGTAGTACGTGAACCCTTACTGGTTCACTGGGGTACACCTGATGACGTTTCGGGCACGCGGTATAGACCAGACATTCTTCCTGACCCTCCGTGTTAGGCCTGGTATCCCTACCTGATGCTCCGTTGTTGGCCTGGCACCCCTACCCGATATGCTGGGGTAGTACCGGTACCCCCACCGGTACTCTGCGGTAGTATTGGTACACCCACCGGTACTCCAGGCTAGTACCTGAACCCTTACTGGTTCGCTGGGCTACACCTGCTGACCTTACGGGCGTGCTCTGTAGACGAGACATTCCTACCTGACCCTCCAGGCTAGGCCCGGTATCCCTACCTGATGCTCTGCGGTAGGCCTGGCCCCCTACCCGACAATCTGGGGTAGTACCGGTACACCCACCGGTACTCCGCGGTAATTTTGCTATACCCACCGGTACTCCTGGATTGTACCGGAACCCTTACTGGTGCGCCGGGGTAGACCTGCTGACCCTACGGGCGCGCCAATTTACGCCCACCCTTCCTACCTGACCCGCCGGGGTAGGCCTGGTATATCTACCCGATGTTTCAAGGTAGAACCGGTTGCCCCACCGGTACTCTGGGGTTGGAACGGAACCCTTTGTGATGCGCCAGAGAACAACAGCTGTCCCATCGTGCGCGCTGGACTAGACCTGGCCTCCCTACCGGACCCCACAGGTTAGACCCGCTATCCCTACCTGATGCTCCGCATTAGGCTTGGCACCCATACCCGATGTTCTGGGGTAGTAGCGGTACCCCCACCGTTACTCTGCGGTAGTATCGGTAAACCCACCGGTACTCCGGGGTAGTACGTGAACCCTTACTGGTTCACTGGGGTACACCTGATGATGTTTCGGGCACGCGGTATAGACCAGACATTCTTCCTGACCCTCCGTGTTAGGCCTGGTATCCCGACCTGATGCTCCGTTGTTGGCCTGGCACCCCTACCCGATATGCTGGGGTAGTACCTGTACCCCCACCGGTACTCTGCGGTAGTATTGGTACACCCACCGGTACTCCAGGGTAGTACCTGAACACTTACTGGTTCGCTGGGGTACACCTGCTGACCTTATGGGCGTGCTCTGTAGACGAGACATTCCTACCTGACCCTCCAGGCTAGGCACGGTATCCCTACCTGATGCTCTACGGTAGGCCTGGCCCCCTATCCGACAATCTGGGGTAGTACCGGTACACCCAGAGGTACTCCGCGTAGTTTTGCTATACCCACCGGTACTCCTGGATTGTACCGGAACCCTTACTGGTGCGCCGGGTTACACCTGCTGACCCTACGGGCGCGCCGATTTACGCCCACCCTTCCTACCTGACCCGCCGGGGTAGGCCTGGTATACCTACCCGATGTTTCGAGGTAGAACCGGTTCCCCCACCGGTACTCTGGGCTTGGAACGGAACCCTTTGTGATGCGCCAGAGAACACCAGCTGTCCCTTCGTGCGCGCTGGACTAGACCCGGCCTCCCTACCGGTCCCCACAGGTTAGAACCGCTATCCCTACCTGATGCTCCGCATTAGGCTTGGCACCCATACCCGATGTTCTGGGGTAGTAGCGGTACCCCCACCGTTACTCTGCAGTAGTATCGGTACACCCACCGGTACTCCGGGGTAGTACGTGAACCCTTACTGGTTCACTGGGGTACACCTGATGATGTTTCGGACACGCGGTATAGACCAGACATTCTTCCTGACCTTCCGTGTTAGTCCCGGTATCCCTACCTGATGCTCCGTTGTTGGCCTGGCACCCCTACCCGATATGCTGGGGTAGTACCGGTACCCCCACGGGTACTCTGCGGTAGTATTGGTACACCCACCGGTACTCCAGGGTAGTACCTGAACCCTTACTGGTTCGCTGGGGTACACCTGCTGACCTTATGGGCGTGCTCTGTAGACGAGACATTCCTACCTGACCCTCCACGCTAGGCCCGGTATCCCTACCTGATGCTCTACGGTAGGCCTGGCCCCCTATCCGACAATCTGGGGTAGGACCTGTACACCCACCGGTACTCCGCGGTAGTTTTGCTATACCCACCGGTACTCCTGTATTGTACCGGAACCCTTACTGGTGCGCCGGGGTACACCTGCTGACAGTACGGGCGCGCCGATTTACGCCCACCCTTCCTACCTGACCCTCCGGGGTAGGCCTGGTATATCTACCCGATGTTTCAAGGTAGAACCGGTTCCCCCACCAGTACTCTGGGGTTGGAACGGAACCCTTTGTGATGCGCCAGAGAACAACAGCTGTCCCATCGTGCGCGCTGGACTAGACCTGGCCTCCCTACCGGACCCCACAGGTTAGACCCGCTATCCCTACCTGATGCTCCGCATTAGGCTTGGCACCCATACCCGATGTTCTGGGGTAGTAGCGGTACCCCCACCGTTACTCTGCGGTAGTATCGGTACACCCACCGGTACTCCGGGGTAGTACGTGAACCCTTACTGGTTCACTGGGGTACACCTGCTGACGTTACTGGCGCGCGGTGTAGACCAGACATTCCTACCTGACCCTCCGTGTTAGTCCCGCTATCCCTACCTGATGCTCCGCATTAGGCTTGGCACACATACCCGATGTTCTGGGGTAGTAGCGGTACCCCCACCGTTACTCTGCGGTAGTATCGGTACACCCACCGGTACTCCGGGGTAGTACGTGAACCCTTACTGGTTCACTGGGGTACACCTGATGACGTTTCGGGCACGCGGTATAGACCAGACATTCTTCCTGACCCTCCGTGTTAGGCCTGGTATCCCTACCTGATGCTCCGTTGTTGGCCTGGCACCCCTACCCGATATGCTGGGGTAGTACCGGTACCCCCACCGGTACTCTGCGGTAGTATTGGTACACCCACCGGTACTCCAGGCTAGTACCTGAACCCTTACTGGTTCGCTGGGCTACACCTGCTGACCTTACGGGCGTGCTCTGTAGACGAGACATTCCTACATGACCCTCCAGGCTAGGCCCGGTATCCCTACCTGATGCTCTGCGGTAGGCCTGGCCCCCTACCCGACAATCTGGGGTAGTACCGGTACACCCACCGGTACTCCGCGGTAATTTTGCTATACCCACCGGTACTCCTGGATTGTACCGGAACCCTTACTGGTGCGCCGGGGTAGACCTGCTGACCCTACGGGCGCGCCAATTTACGCCCACCCTTCCTACCTGACCCGCCGGGGTAGGCCTCGTATCCCTACCCGATGTTTCGAGTTAGAACCGGTTTCCCCACCGGTACTCTGGGGTTGGAACGGAACCCTTTGTGATGCGCCAGAGAACAACAGCTGTCCCTTCGTGCGCGCTGGACTAGACCCGGCCTCCCTACCGGACCCCACAGGTTAGACCCGCTATCCCTACCTGATGCTCCGCATTAGGCTTGGCACCCATACCCGATGTTCTGGGGTAGTAGCGGTACCCCCACCGTTACTCTGCGGTAGTATCGGTAAACCCACCGGTACTCCGGGGTAGTACGTGAACCCTTACTGGTTCACTGGGGTACACCTGATGACGTTTCGGGCACGCGGTATAGACCAGACATTCTTCCTGACCCTCCGTGTTAGGCCTGGTATCCCTACCTGATGCTCCGTTGTTGGCCTGGCACCCCTACCCGATATGCTGGGGTAGTACCGGTACCCCCACCGGTACTCTGCGTTAGTATTGGTACACCCACCGGTACTCCAGGCTAGTACCTGAACCCTTACTGGTTCGCTGGGCTACACCTGCTGACCTTACGGGCGTGCTCTGTAGACGAGACATTCCTACATGACCCTCCAGGCTAGGCCCGGTATCCCTACCTGATGCTCTGCGGTAGGCCTGGCCCACTACCCGACAATCTGGGGTAGTACCGGTACACCCAGAGGTACTCCGCGGTACTTTTGCTATACCCACCGGTACTCCTGGATTGTACCGGAACCCTTACTGGTGCGCCGGGGTACACCTGCTGGCCCTACGGGCGCGCCGCTTTACGCCCACCCTTCCTACCTGACCTGCCAGGGTAGGCCTGGTATACCTACCCGATGTTTCGAGGTAGAACCAGTTCCCCCACCGGTACTCTGAGTTTGGAACGGGACCCTTAGTGATGCGCCAGAGAACACCAGCTGTCCCTTCGTGCGCGCAGGACTAGACCTGGCCTCCCTACCGGACCCCACAGGTTAGACCCGCTATCCCTACCTGATGCTCCGCATTAGGCTTGGCACCCATACCCGATGTTCTGGGGTACTAGCGGTACCCCCACCGTTACTCTGCGGTAGTATCGGTACACCCACCGGTACTCCGGGGTAGTACGAGAACCCTTACTGGTTCGCTGGGGTACACATGATGACGTTACGGGCACGCGGTATAGACCAGACATTCCTACCTGACCCTCCGTGTTAGACCCGGTATCCCTACCTGATGCTCCGTTGTTGGCTTGGCACCCCTACCCGATATGCTGGGGTAGTACCGGTACCCCCACCGGTACTCTGCGGTAGTATTGGTACACCCACCGGTACTCCAGGGTAGTACCTGAACCCTTACTGGTTCGCTGGGTTACCCCTGCTGACCTTACGGGCGTGCTGTGTAGACCAGACATTCCTACCTGACCCTCCAGGCTAGGCCCGGTATCCCTACCTGATGCTCTGCGGTAGGCCTGGCCCACTACCCGACAATCTGGGGTAGTACCGGTACACCCACCGGTATTCCGCGGTAGTTTTGCTATACCCACCGGTACTCCTGGATTGTACCGGAACCCTTACTGGTGCGCCGGGGTACACCTGCTGGCCCTACGGGCGCGCCGCTTTACACCCACCCTTCCTACCTGACCCGCCGGGGTAGGCCTGGTATACCTACCCGATGTTTCGAGGTAGAACCGGTTCCCCCACCGGTACTCTGGGGTTGGAACGGAACCCTTTGTGATACGCCAGAGAACACCAGCTGTCCCTTCATGCGCGCTGGACTAGACCCGGCCTCCCTACCGGACCCCACAGGTTAGACCCGCTATCCCTACCTGATGCTCCGCATTAGGCTTGGCACCCATACCCGATGTTCTGGGGTAGTAGCGGTACCCCCACCGTTACTCTGCCGTAGTATCGGTACACGCACCGGTACTCCGAGGTAGTACGAGAACCCTTTCTGGTTCGCTGGGGTACACATGATGACGTTACGGGCACGCGGTATAGACCAAACATTCCTACCTGACCCTCCAGGCTAGGCCCGGTATCCCTACCTGATGCTCTGCGGTAGGCCTGGCCCCCTACCCGACAATCTGGGGTAGTACCGGTACACCCACAGGTACTCCGCGGTACTTTTGCTATACCCACCGGTACTCCTGGATTGTACCGGAACCCTTACTGGTGCGCCGGGGTACACCTGCTGACACTACGGGCACGCCGCTTTACGCCCACCCTTCCTACCTGTCCCGCCGGGGTAGGCCTGGTATACCTACCCGATGTTTCGAGGTAGAACCGGTTCCCCCACCGGTACTCTGGGCTTGGAACGGAACCCTTTGTGATGCGCCAGAGAACACCAGCTGTCCCTTCGTGCGTGGTGGATTAGACCCGGCCTCCCTACCGGACCCCACAGGTTAGACCCGCTATCCCTACCTGATGCTCCGCATTAGGCTTGGCACCCATACCCGATGTTCTGGGGTAGTAGCGGTACCCCCACCGTTACTCTGCGGTAGTATCGGTACACCCACCGGTAATCCGGGGTAGTACGTGAACCCTTACTGGTTCACTGGGGTACACCTGATGACGTTACAGGCACGCGGTATAGAACAGACATTCTTCCTGACCCTCCGTGTTAGTCCCGGTATCCCTACCTGATGCTCTGTTGTTGGCCTGGCACCCCTACCCGATATGCTGGGGTAGTACCGGTACCCCCACCGGTACTCTGCGGTAGTATTGGTACACCCACCGGTACTCCAGGGTAGTACCTGAACCCTTACTGGTTCGCTGGATTACCCCTGCTGACCTTACGGGCGTGCTGTGTAGACCAGACATTCCTACCTGACCCTCCAGGCTAGGCCCGGTATCCCTACCTGATGCTCTGCGGTAGGCCCCCTACCCGACAATCTGGGGTAGTACCGGTACACCCAGAGGTACTCCGCGGTAATTTTGCTATACCCACCGGTACTCCTGGATTGTACCGGAACCCTTACTGGTGCGCCGGGGTACACCTGCTGACCCTATGGGCTCGCCGCTTTACGCCCACCCTTCTACCTGACCCTCCGGGGTAGGCCTGGTATACCTACCCGATGTTTCGAGGTAGAACCGGTTCCCCCACCGGTACTCTGGGGTTGGAACGGAACCCTTTGTGATGCGCCAGAGAACACCAGCTGTCCCTTCGTGCGCGCTGGACTAGACCCGGCCTCCCTACCGGACCCCACAGGTTAGACCCGCTATCCCTACCTGATGCTCCGCATTAGGCTTGGCACCCATACCCGATGTTCTGGGGTACTAGCGGTACCCCCACCGTTACTCTGCCGTAGTATCGGTACACCCACCGGTACTCCGAGGTAGTACGAGAACCCTTTCTGGTTCGCTGGGGTACACATGATGACGTTACGGGCACGCGGTATAGACCAGACATTCCTACCTGACCCTCCAGGCTAGGCCCGGTATCCCTACCTGATGCTCTGCGGTAGGCCTGGCCCCCTACCCGACAATCTGGAGTAGTACCGGTACACCCACAGGTACTCCGCGGTACTTTTGCTATACCCACCGGTACTCCTGGATTGTACCGGAACCCTTACTGGTGCGCCGGGGTACACCTGCTGACACTACGGGCGCGCCGCTTTACGCCCACCCTTCCTACCTGACCCGCCGGGGTAGGCCTGGTATACCTACCCGATGTTTCGAGGTAGAACCGGTTCCCCCACCGGTACTCTGGGTTTGGAACGGAACCCTTAGTGATGCGCCAGAGAACACCAGCTGTCCCTTCGTGCGCACTGGACTAGACCCGGCCTCCCTACCGGACCCCACAGGTTAGACCCGCTATCCCTACCTGATGCTCCGCATTAGGCTTGGCACCCATACCCGATGTTCTGGGGTACTAGCGGTACCCCCACCGTTACACTGCGGTAGTATCAGTACACCCACCGGTACTCCGGGGTAGTACGTGAACCCTTACTGGTTCACTGGGGTACACCTGATGACGTTTCGGGCACGCGGTATAGAACAGACATTCTTCCTGACCCTCCGTGTTAGTCCCGGTATCCCTACCTGATGCTCTGTTGTTGGCCTGGCACGTCTACCCGATATGCTGGGGTAGTACCGGTACCCCCACCGGTACTCTGCGGTAGTATTGGTACACCCACCGGTACTCCAGGGCAGTACCTGAACACTTACTGGTTCGCTGGGGTACACCTGCTGACCTTACGGGCGTGCTGTGTAGACCAGACATTCCTACCTGACCCTCCAGGCTAGGCCCGGTATCCCTACCTGATGCTCTGCGGTAGGCCTGGCCCCCTACCCGACAATCTGGAGTAGTACCGGTACACCCACAGGTACTCCGCGGTACTTTTGCTATACCCACCGGTACTCCTGGATTGTACCGGAACCCTTACTGGTGCGCCGGGGTACACCTGCTGACACTACGGGCGCGCCGCTTTACGCCCACCCTTCCTACCTGACCCGCCGGGGTAGGCCTGGTATACCTACCCGATGTTTCGAGGTAGAACCGGTTCCCCCACCGGTACTCTGGGTTTGGAACGGAACCCTTAGTGATGCGCCAGAGAACACCAGCTGTCCCGTCGTGCGCGCTGGACTAGACCCGGCCTCCCTACCGGACCCCACAGGTTAGACCCGCTATCCCTACCTGATGCTCCGCATTAGGCTTGGCACCCATAACCGATGTTCTGGGGTACTAGCGGTACCCCCACCGTTACACTGCGGTAGTATCGGTACACCCAGCGGTACTCCGGGGTAGTACGTGAACCCTTACTGGTTCACTGGGGTACACCTGATGACGTTACAGGCACGCGGTATAGAACAGACATTCTTCCTGACCCTCCGTGTTAGTCCCGGTATCCCTACCTGATGCTCTGTTGTTGGCCTGGCACCCCTACCCGATATGCTGGGGTAGTACCGGTACCCCCACCGGTACTCTGCGGTAGTATTGGTACACCCACCGGTACTCCAGGGCAGTACCTGAACCCTTACTGGTTCGCTGGGTTACCCCTGCTGACCTTACGGGCGTGCTGTGTAGACCAGACATTCCTACCTGACCCTCCAGGCTAGGCCCGGTATCCCTACCTGATGCTCTGCGGTAGGCCTGGCCCACTACCCGACAATCTGGGGTAGTACCGGTACACCCACCGGTATTCCGCGGTATTTTTGTTATACCCACCGGTACTCCTGGATTGTACCGGAACCCTTACTGGTGCGCCGGGGTACACCTGCTGACACTACGGGCGCGCCGCTTTACGCCCACCCTTCCTACCTGACCTGCCAGGGTAGGCCTGGTATACCTACCCGATGTTTCGAGGTAGAACCGGTTCCCCCACCGGTACTCTGGGGTTGGAACGGAACCCTTTGTGATGCGCCAGAGAACACCAGCTGTCCCTTCATGCGCGCTGGACTAGACCCGGCCTCCCTACCGGACGCCACAGGTTAGACCCGCTATCCCTACCTGATGCTCCGCATTAGGCTTGGCACCCATACCCGATGTTCTGGGGTACTAGCGGTACCCCCACCGTTACTCTGCGGTAGTATCGGTACACCCACCGGTACTCCGGGGTAGTACGTGAACCCTTACTGGTTCACTGGGGTACACCTGATGACGTTACAGGCACGCGGTATAGAACAGACATTCTTCCTGACCCTCCGTGTTAGTCCCGGTATCCCTACCTGATGCTCTGTTGTTGGCCTGGCACCCCTACCCGATATGCTGGGGTAGTACCGGTAACCCCACCGGTACTCTGCGGTAGTATTGGTACACCCACCGGTACTCCAGGGCAGTACCTGAACACTTACTGGTTCGCTGGGGTACACCTGCTGACCTTACGGGCGTGCTGTGTAGACCAGACATTCCTACCTGACCCTCCAGGCTAGGCCCGGTATCCCTACCTGATGCTCTGCGGTAGGCCTGGCCCCCTACCCGGCAATCTGGGGTAGTACCGGTACACCCAGAGGTACTCCGCGGTACTTTTGCTATACCCACCGGTACTCCTGGATTGTACCGGAACCCTTACTGGTGCGCCGGGGTACACCTGCTGGCCCTACGGGCGCGCCGCTTTACGCCCACCCTTCCTACCTGACCTGCCAGGGTAGGCCTGGTATACCCACCCGATGTTTCGAGGTAGAACCGGTTCCCCCACCGGTACCTTGGGGTTGGAACGGAAACCTTTGTGATGTGCCAGAGAACACCAGCTGTCCCTTCGTGCGCGCAGGACTAGACCTGGCCTCCCTACCGGACCCCACAGGTTAGACCCGCAATCCCTACCTGATGTTCCGCATTAGGCTTGGCACCCATACCCGATGTTCTGGGGTACTAGCGGTACCCCCACCGTTACTCTGCGGTAGTATCGGTACACCCACCGGTACTCCGGGGTAGTACGAGAACCCTTACTGGTTCGCTGGGGTACACATGATGACGTTACGGGCACGCGGTATAGACCAGACATTCCTACCTGACCCTCCGTGTTTAGGCCCGGTATCCCTACCTGATGCTCCGTTGTTGGCTTGGCACCCCTACCCGATATGCTGGGGTAGTACCGGTACCCCCACCGGTACTCTGCGGTAGTATTGGTACACCCACCGGTACTCCAGGGTAGTACCTGAACCCTTACTGGTTCGCTGGGTTACCCCTGCTGACCTTACGGGCGCGCTGTGTAGACCAGACATTCCTACCTGACCCTCCAGGCTAGGCACGGTATCCCTACCTGATGCTCTACGGTAGGCCTGCCCCCATATCCGACAATCTGGGGTAGTACCTGTACACCCACCGGTACTCCACGGTACTTTTGCTATACCCACCGGTACTCCTGGATTGTACCGGAACCCTTACTGGTGCGCCGGGGTACACCTGCTGACAGTACGGGCGCGCCGCTTTACGCCCACCCTTCCTACCTGACCCTCCGGGGTAGGCCTGGTATATCTACCCGATGTTTCAAGGTAGAACCGGTTGCCCCACCGGTACTCTGGGGTTGGAACGGAACCCTTTGTGATGCGCCAGAGAACAACAGCTGTCCCATCGTGCGCGCTGGACTAGACCTGGCCTCCCTACCGGACCCCACAGGTTAGACCCGCTATCCCTACCTGATGCTCCGCATTAGGCTTGGCACCCATACCCGATGTTCTGGGGTAGTAGCGGTACCCCCACCGTTACTCTGCGGTAGTATCGGTAAACCCACCGGTACTCCGGGGTAGTACGTGAACCCTTACTGGTTCACTGGGGTACACCTGATGATGTTTCGGGCACGCGGTATAGACCAGACATTCTTCCTGACCCTCCGTGTTAGGCCTGGTATCCCGACCTGATGCTCCGTTGTTGGCCTGGCACCCCTACCCGATATGCTGGGGTAGTACCTGTACCCCCACCGGTACTCTGCGGTAGTATTGGTACACCCACCGGTACTCCAGGGTAGTACCTGAACACTTACTGGTTCGCTGGGGTACACCTGCTGACCTTATGGGCGTGCTCTGTAGACGAGACATTCCTACCTGACCCTCCAGGCTAGGCACGGTATCCCTACCTGATGCTCTACGGTAGGCCTGGCCCCCTATCCGACAATCTGGGGTAGTACCGGTACACCCAGAGGTACTCCGCGTAGTTTTGCTATACCCACCGGTACTCCTGGATTGTACCGGAACCCTTACTGGTGCGCCGGGTTACACCTGCTGACCCTACGGGCGCGCCGATTTACGCCCACCCTTCCTACCTGACCCGCCGGGGTAGGCCTGGTATACCTACCCGATGTTTCGAGGTAGAACCGGTTCCCCCACCGGTACTCTGGGCTTGGAACGGAACCCTTTGTGATGCGCCAGAGAACACCAGCTGTCCCTTCGTGCGCGCTGGACTAGACCCGGCCTCCCTACCGGTCCCCACAGGTTAGAACCGCTATCCCTACCTGATGCTCCGCATTAGGCTTGGCACCCATACCCGATGTTCTGGGGTAGTAGCGGTACCCCCACCGTTACTCTGCAGTAGTATCGGTACACCCACCGGTACTCCGGGGTAGTACGTGAACCCTTACTGGTTCACTGGGGTACACCTGATGATGTTTCGGACACGCGGTATAGACCAGACATTCTTCCTGACCTTCCGTGTTAGTCCCGGTATCCCTACCTGATGCTCCGTTGTTGGCCTGGCACCCCTACCCGATATGCTGGGGTAGTACCGGTACCCCCACGGGTACTCTGCGGTAGTATTGGTACACCCACCGGTACTCCAGGGTAGTACCTGAACCCTTACTGGTTCGCTGGGGTACACCTGCTGACCTTATGGGCGTGCTCTGTAGACGAGACATTCCTACCTGACCCTCCACGCTAGGCCCGGTATCCCTACCTGATGCTCTACGGTAGGCCTGGCCCCCTATCCGACAATCTGGGGTAGTACCTGTACACCCACCGGTACTCCGCGGTAGTTTTGCTATACCCACCGGTACTCCTGTATTGTACCGGAACCCTTACTGGTGCGCCGGGGTACACCTGCTGACAGTACGGGCGCGCCGATTTACGCCCACCCTTCCTACCTGACCCTCCGGGGTAGGCCTGGTATATCTACCCGATGTTTCAAGGTAGAACCGGTTCCCCCACCGGTACTCTGGGCTTGGAACGGAACCCTTTGTGATGCGCCAGAGAACAACAGCTGTCCCATCGTGCGCGCTGGACTAGACCTGGCCTCCCTACCGGACCCCACAGGTTAGACCCGCTATCCCTACCTGATGCTCCGCATTAGGCTTGGCACCCATACCCGATGTTCTGGGGTAGTAGCGGTACCCCCACCGTTACTCTGCGGTAGTATCGGTACACCCACCGGTACTCCGGGGTAGTACGTGAACCCTTACTGGTTCACTGGGGTACACCTGCTGACGTTACTGGCGCGCGGTGTAGACCAGACATTCCTACCTGACCCTCCGTCTTAGGCCCATTATCCCTACCTGATGCTCCGCATTAGGCTTGGCACACATACCCGATGTTCTGGGGTACTAGCGGTACCCCCACCGTTACTCTGCGGTAGTATCGGTACACCCACCGGTACTCCGGGGTAGTACGTGAACCCTTACTGGTTCACTGGGGTACACCTGATGACGTTTCGGGCACGCGGTATAGACCAGACATTCTTCCTGACCCTCCGTGTTAGGCCTGGTATCCCTACCTGATGCTCCGTTGTTGGCCTGGCACCCCTACCCGATATGCTGGGGTAGTACCGGTACCCCCACCGGTACTCTGCGGTAGTATTGGTACACCCACCGGTACTCCAGGCTAGTACCTGAACCCTTACTGGTTCGCTGGGCTACACCTGCTGACCTTACGGGCGTGCTCTGTAGACAAGACATTCCTACATGACCCTCCAGGCTAGGCCCGGTATCCCTACCTGATGCTCTGCGGTAGGCCTGGCCCCCTACCCGACAATCTGGGGTAGTACCGGTACACCCACCGGTACTCCGCGGTAATTTTGCTATACCCACCGGTACTCCTGGATTGTACCGGAACCCTTACTGGTGCGCCGGGGTAGACCTGCTGACCCTACGGGCGCGCCAATTTACGCCCACCCTTCCTACCTGACCCGCCGGGGTAGGCCTCGTATCCCTACCCGATGTTTCGAGTTAGAACCGGTTTCCCCACCGGTACTCTGGGGTTGGAACGGAACCCTTTGTGATGCGCCAGAGAACAACAGCTGTCCCTTCGTGCGCGCTGGACTAGACCCGGCCTCCCTACCGGACCCCACAGGTTAGACCCGCTATCCCTACCTGATGCTCCGCATTAGGCTTGGCACCCATACCCGATGTTCTGGGGTAGTAGCGGTACCCCCACCGTTACTCTGCGGTAGTATCGGTAAACCCACCGGTACTCCGGGGTAGTACGTGAACCCTTACTGGTTCACTGGGGTACACCTGATGACGTTTCGGGCACGCGGTATAGACCAGACATTCTTCCTGACCCTCCGTGTTAGGCCTGGTATCCCTACCTGATGCTCCGTTGTTGGCCTGGCACCCCTACCCGATATGCTGGGGTAGTACCGGTACCCCCACCGGTACTCTGCGGTAGTATTGGTACACCCACCGGTACTCCAGGCTAGTACCTGAACCCTTACTGGTTCGCTGGGCTACACCTGCTGACCTTACGGGCGTGCTCTGTAGACGAGACATTCCTACATGACCCTCCAGGCTAGGCCCGGTATCCCTACCTGATGCTCTGCGGTAGGCCTGGCCCCCTACCCGACAATCTGGGGTAGTACCGGTACACCCAGAGGTACTCCGCGGTACTTTTGCTATACCCACCGGTACTCCTGGATTGTACCGGAACCCTTACTGGTGCGCCGGGGTACACCTGCTGGCCCTACGGGCGCGCCGCTTTACGCCCACCCTTCCTACCTGACCTGCCAGGGTAGGCCTGGTATACCTACCCGATGTTTCGAGGTAGAACCAGTTCCCCCACCGGTACTCTGAGTTTGGAACGGGACCCTTAGTGATGCGCCAGAGAACACCAGCTGTCCCTTCGTGCGCGCAGGACTAGACCTGGCCTCCCTACCGGACCCCACAGGTTAGACCCGCTATCCCTACCTGATGCTCCGCATTAGGCTTGGCACCCATACCCGATGTTCTGGGGTACTAGCGGTACCCCCACCGTTACTCTGCGGTAGTATCGGTACACCCACCGGTACTCCGGGGTAGTACGAGAACCCTTACTGGTTCGCTGGGGTACACATGATGACGTTACGGGCACGCGGTATAGACCAGACATTCCTACCTGACCCTCCGTGTTAGACCCGGTATCCCTACCTGATGCTCCGTTGTTGGCTTGGCACCCCTACCCGATATGCTGGGGTAGTACCGGTACCCCCACCGGTACTCTGCGGTAGTATTGGTACACCCACCGGTACTCCAGGGTAGTACCTGAACCCTTACTGGTTCGCTGGGTTACCCCTGCTGACCTTACGGGCGTGCTGTGTAGACCAGACATTCCTACCTGACCCTCCAGGCTAGGCCCGGTATCCCTACCTGATGCTCTGCGGTAGGCCTGGCCCACTACCCGACAATCTGGGGTAGTACCGGTACACCCACCGGTATTCCGCGGTAGTTTTGCTATACCCACCGGTACTCCTGGATTGTACCGGAACCCTTACTGGTGCGCCGGGGTACACCTGCTGGCCCTACGGGCGCGCCGCTTTACACCCACCCTTCCTACCTGACCCGCCGGGGTAGGCCTGGTATACCTACCCGATGTTTCGAGGTAGAACCGGTTCCCCCACCGGTACTCTGGGGTTGGAACGGAACCCTTTGTGATACGCCAGAGAACACCAGCTGTCCCTTCATGCGCGCTGGACTAGACCCGGCCTCCCTACCGGACCCCACAGGTTAGACCCGCTATCCCTACCTGATGCTCCGCATTAGGCTTGGCACCCATACCCGATGTTCTGGGGTAGTAGCGGTACCCCCACCGTTACTCTGCCGTAGTATCGGTACACGCACCGGTACTCCGAGGTAGTACGAGAACCCTTTCTGGTTCGCTGGGGGACACATGATGACGTTACGGGCACGCGGTATAGACCAAACATTCCTACCTGACCCTCCAGGCTAGGCCCGGTATCCCTACCTGATGCTCTGCGGTAGGCCTGGCCCCCTACCCGACAATCTGGGGTAGTACCGGTACACCCACAGGTACTCCGCGGTACTTTTGCTATACCCACCGGTACTCCTGGATTGTACCGGAACCCTTACTGGTGCGCCGGGGTACACCTGCTGACACTACGGGCACGCCGCTTTACGCCCACCCTTCCTACCTGTCCCGCCGGGGTAGGCCTGGTATACCTACCCGATGTTTCGAGGTAGAACCGGTTCCCCCACCGGTACTCTGGGCTTGGAACGGAACCCTTTGTGATGCGCCAGAGAACACCAGCTGTCCCTTCGTGCGTGGTGGACTAGACCCGGCCTCCCTACCGGACCCCACAGGTTAGACCCGCTATCCCTACCTGATGCTCCGCATTAGGCTTGGCACCCATACCCGATGTTCTGGGGTAGTAGCGGTACCCCCACCGTTACTCTGCGGTAGTATCGGTACACCCACCGGTAATCCGGGGTAGTACGTGAACCCTTACTGGTTCACTGGGGTACACCTGATGACGTTACAGGCACGCGGTATAGAACAGACATTCTTCCTGACCCTCCGTGTTAGTCCCGGTATCCCTACCTGATGCTCTGTTGTTGGCCTGGCACCCCTATCCGATATGCTGGGGTAGTACCGGTACCCCCACCGGTACTCTGCGGTAGTATTGGTACACCCACCGGTACTCCAGGGTAGTACCTGAACCCTTACTGGTTCGCTGGATTACCCCTGCTGACCTTACGGGCGTGCTGTGTAGACCAGACATTCCTACCTGACCCTCCAGGCTAGGCCCGGTATCCCTACCTGATGCTCTGCGGTAGGCCCCCTACCCGACAATCTGGGGTAGTACCGGTACACCCAGAGGTACTCCGCGGTAATTTTGCTATACCCACCGGTACTCCTGGATTGTACCGGAACCCTTACTGGTGCGCCGGGGTACACCTGCTGACCCTATGGGCTCGCCGCTTTACGCCCACCCTTCTACCTGACCCTCCGGGGTAGGCCTGGTATACCTACCCGATGTTTCGAGGTAGAACCGGTTCCCCCACCGGTACTCTGGGGTTGGAACGGAACCCTTTGTGATGCGCCAGAGAACACCAGCTGTCCCTTCGTGCGCGCTGGACTAGACCCGGCCTCCCTACCGGACCCCACAGGTTAGACCCGCTATCCCTACCTGATGCTCCGCATTAGGCTTGGCACCCATACCCGATGTTCTGGGGTACTAGCGGTACCCCCACCGTTACTCTGCCGTAGTATCGGTACACCCACCGGTACTCCGAGGTAGTACGAGAACCCTTTCTGGTTCGCTGGGGTACACATGATGACGTTACGGGCACGCGGTATAGACCAGACATTCCTACCTGACCCTCCAGGCTAGGCCCGGTATCCCTACCTGATGCTCTGCGGTAGGCCTGGCCCCCTACCCGACAATCTGGAGTAGTACCGGTACACCCACAGGTACTCCGCGGTACTTTTGCTATACCCACCGGTACTCCTGGATTGTACCGGAACCCTTACTGGTGCGCCGGGGTACACCTGCTGACACTACGGGCGCGCCGCTTTACGCCCACCCTTCCTACCTGACCCGCCGGGGTAGGCCTGGTATACCTACCCGATGTTTCGAGGTAGAACCGGTTCCCCCACCGGTACTCTGGGTTTGGAACGGAACCCTTAGTGATGCGCCAGAGAACACCAGCTGTCCCTTCGTGCGCACTGGACTAGACCCGGCCTCCCTACCGGACCCCACAGGTTAGACCCGCTATCCCTACCTGATGCTCCGCATTAGGCTTGGCACCCATACCCGATGTTCTGGGGTACTAGCGGTACCCCCACCGTTACACTGCGGTAGTATCGGTACACCCACCGGTACTCCGGGGTAGTACGTGAACCCTTACTGGTTCACTGGGGTACACCTGATGACGTTACAGGCACGCGGTATAGAACAGACATTCTTCCTGACCCTCCGTGTTAGTCCCGGTATCCCTACCTGATGCTCTGTTGTTGGCCTGGCACGTCTACCCGATATGCTGGGGTAGTACCGGTACCCCCACCGGTACTCTGCGGTAGTATTGGTACACCCACCGGTACTCCAGGGCAGTACCTGAACACTTACTGGTTCGCTGGGGTACACCTGCTGACCTTACGGGCGTGCTGTGTAGACCAGACATTCCTACCTGACCCTCCAGGCTAGGCCCGGTATCCCTACCTGATGCTCTGCGGTAGGCCTGGCCCCCTACCCGACTATCTGGAGTAGTACCGGTACACCCACAGGTACTCCGCGGTACTTTTGCTATACCCACCGGTACTCCTGGATTGTACCGGAACCCTTACTGGTGCGCCGGGGTACACCTGCTGACACTACGGGCGCGCCGCTTTACGCCCACCCTTCCTACCTGACCCGCCGGGGTAGGCCTGGTATACCTACCCGATGTTTCGAGGTAGAACCGGTTCCCCCACCGGTACTCTGGGTTTGGAACGGAACCCTTAGTGATGCGCCAGAGAACACCAGCTGTCCCGTCGTGCGCGCTGGACTAGACCCGGCCTCCCTACCGGACCCCACAGGTTAGACCCGCTATCCCTACCTGATGCTCCGCATTAGGCTTGGCACCCATACCCGATGTTCTGGGGTACTAGCGGTACCCCCACCGTTACACTGCGGTAGTATCGGTACACCCAGCGGTACTCCGGGGTAGTACGTGAACCCTTACTGGTTCACTGGGGTACACCTGATGACGTTACAGGCACGCGGTATAGAACAGACATTCTTCCTGACCCTCCGTGTTAGTCCCGGTATCCCTACCTGATGCTCCGTTGTTGGCCTGGCACCCCTACCCGATATGCTGGGGTAGTACCGGTACCCCCACCGGTACTCTGCGGTAGTATTGGTACACCCACCGGTACTCCAGGGCAGTACCTGAACCCTTACTGGTTCGCTGGGTTACCCCTGCTGACCTTACGGGCGTGCTGTGTAGACCAGACATTCCTACCTGACCCTCCAGGCTAGGCCCGGTATCCCTACCTGATGCTCTGCGGTAGGCCTGGCCCACTACCCGACAATCTGGGGTAGTACCGGTACACCCACCGGTATTCCGCGGTATTTTTGTTATACCCACCGGTACTCCTGGATTGTACCGGAACCCTTACTGGTGCGCCGGGGTACACCTGCTGACACTACGGGCGCGCCGCTTTACGCCCACCCTTCCTACCTGACCTGCCAGGGTAGGCCTGGTATACCTACCCGATGTTTCGAGGTAGAACCGGTTCCCCCACCGGTACTCTGGGGTTGGAACGGAAACCTTTGTGATGCGCCAGAGAACACCAGCTGTCCCTTCATGCGCGCTGGACTAGACCCGGCCTCCCTACCGGACGCCACAGGTTAGACCCGCTATCCCTACCTGATGCTCCGCATTAGGCTTGGCACCCATACCCGATGTTCTGGGGTACTAGCGGTACCCCCACCGTTACTCTGCGGTAGTATCGGTACACCCACCGGTACTCCGGGGTAGTACGAGAACCCTTACTGGTTCGCTGGGGTACACATGATGACGTTACGGGCACGCGGTATAGACCAGACATTCCTACCTGACCCTCCGTGTTTAGGCCCGGTATCCCTACCTGATGCTCCGTTGTTGGCTTGGCACCCCTACCCGATATGCTGGGGTAGTACCGGTACCCCCACCGGTACTCTGCGGTAGTATTGGTACACCCACCGGTACTCCAGGGTAGTACCTGAACCCTTACTGGTTCGCTGGGTTACCCCTGCTGACCTTACGGGCGCGCTGTGTAGACCAGACATTCCTACCTGACCCTCCAGGCTAGGCCCGGTATCCCTACCTGATGCTCTGCGGTAGGCCTGGCCCCCTACCCGACAATCTGGGGTAGTACCGGTACACCCAGAGGTACTCCGCGGTAATTTTGCTATACCCACCGGTACTCCTGGATTGTACCGGAACCCTTACTGGTGCGCCGGGGTACACCTGCTGACAGTAAGGGCGCGCCGATTTACGCCCACCCTTCCTACCTGACCCTCCGGGGTAGGCCTGGTATATCTACCCGATGTTTCAAGGTAGAACCGGTTGCCCCACCGGTACTCTGGGGTTGGAACGGAACCCTTTGTGATGCGCCAGAGAACACCAGCTGTCCCTTCGTGCGCGCTGGACTAGACCCGGCCTCCCTACCGGACCCCACAGGTTAGACCCGCTATCCCTACCTGATGCTCCGCATTAGGCTTGGCACCCATACCCGATGTTCTGGGGTAGTAGCGGTACCCCCACCGTTACTCTGCGGTAGTATCGGTACACCCACCGGTACTCCGGGGTAGTACGTGAACCCTTACTGGTTCACTGGGGTACACCTGATGACGTTTCGGGCACGCGGTATAGACCAGACATTCCTACCTGACCCTCCGTCTTAGGCCCATTATCCCTACCTGATGCTCCGCATTAGGCTTGGCACCCATACCCGATGTTCTGGGGTAGTAGCGGTACCCCACCGTTACTCTGCGGTAGTATCGGTACACCCAACGGTACTCCGGGGTAGTACGTGAACCCTTACTGGTTCACTGGGGTACACCTGATGACGTTACAGGCACGCGGTATAGAACAGACATTCTTCCTGACCCTCCGTGTTAGGCCTGGTATCCCTACCTGATGCTCCGTTGTTGGCCTGGCACCCCTACCCGATATGCTGGGGTAGTACCGGTACCCCCACTGGTACTCTGCGGTAGTATTGGTACACCCACCGGTACTCCAGGGTAGTACCTGAACCCTTACTGGTTCGCTGGGGTACACCTGCTGACCTCACGGGCGTGCTCTGTAGAACAGACATTCCTACTTGACCCTGCACGCTAGGCCCGGTATCCCTACCTGATGCTCTGCGGTAGGCCTGGCCCCCTACCCGACAATCTGGGGTAGTACCGGTACACCCACAGGTACTCAGCAGTACTTTTGCTATACCCACAGGTATTCCTGGATTGTACCGGAACCCTTACTGGTGCGCCGGGGTAGACCTGCTGACCCTACGGGCGCGCCAATTTACGCCCACCCTTCCTACCTGACCCGCCGGGGTAGGCCTCGTATCCCTACCCGATGTTTCGAGTTAGAACCGGTTTCCCCACCGGTACTCTGGGGTTGGAACGGAACCCTTTGTGATGCGCCAGAGAACACCAGCTGTCCCTTCGTGCGTGCTGGACTAGACCCGGCCTCCCTACCGGACCCCACAGGTTTAACCCGCTATCCCTACCTGATGCTCCGCATTAGGCTTGGCACCCATACCCGATGTTCTGGGGTACTAGCGGTACCCCCACCGTTACTCTGCGGTAGTATCGGTACACCCACCGGTACTCCGGGGTAGTACGTGAACCCTTACTGGTTCACTGGGGTACACCTGATGACGTTTCAGGCACGCGGTATAGACCAGACATTCTTCCTGACCCTCCATTTTAGGCCTGGTATCCCTACCTGATGCTCCGTTGTTGGCCTGGCACCCCTACCCGATATGCTGGGGTAGTACCAGTACCCCCACCGGTACTCTGCGGTAGTATTGGTACACCCACCGGTACTCCAGGGTAGTACCTGAACCCTTACTGGTTCGCTGGGTTACCCCTGCTGACCTTACGGGCGTGCTGTGTAGACCAGACATTCCTACCTGACCCTCCAGGCTAGGCCCGGTATCCCTACCTGATGCTCTGCGGTAGGCCTGGCCCACTACCCGACAATCTGGGGTAGTACCGGTACACCCACCGGTATTCCGCGGTAGTTTTGCTATACCCACCGGTACTCCTGGATTGTACCGGAACCCTTACTGGTGCGCCGGGGTACACCTGCTGGCCCTACGGGCGCGCCTCTTTACACCCACCCTTCCTACCTGACCCGCCGGGGTAGGCCTGGTATACCTACCCGATGTTTCGAGGTAGAACCGGTTCCCCCACCGGTACTCTGGGGTTGGAACGGAACCCTTTGTGATACGCCAGAGAACACCAGCTGTCCCTTCATGCGCGCTGGACTAGACCCGGCCTCCCTACCGGACCCCACAGGTTAGACCCGCTATCCCTACCTGATGCTCCGCATTAGGCTTGGCACCCATACCCGATGTTCTGGGGTAGTAGCGGTACCCCCACCGTTACTCTGCCGTAGTATCGGTACACGCACCGGTACTCCGAGGTAGTACGAGAACCCTTTCTGGTTCGCTGGGGGACACATGATGACGTTACGGGCACGCGGTATAGACCAAACATTCCTACCTGACCCTCCAGGCTAGGCCCGGTATCCCTACCTGATGCTCTGCGGTAGGCCTGGCCCCCTACCCGACAATCTGGGGTAGTACCGGTACACCCACAGGTACTCCGCGGTACTTTTGCTATACCCACCGGTACTCCTGGATTGTACCGGAACCCTTACTGGTGCGCCGGGGTACACCTGCTGACACTACGGGCACGCCGCTTTACGCCCACCCTTCCTACCTGTCCCGCCGGGGTAGGCCTGGTATACCTACCCGATGTTTCGAGGTAGAACCGGTTCCCCCACCGGTACTCTGGGCTTGGAACGGAACCCTTTGTGATGCGCCAGAGAACACCAGCTGTCCCTTCGTGCGTGGTGGACTAGACCCGGCCTCCCTACCGGACCCCACAGGTTAGACCCGCTATCCCTACCTGATGCTCCGCATTAGGCTTGGCACCCATACCCGATGTTCTGGGGTAGTAGCGGTACCCCCACCGTTACTCTGCGGTAGTATCGGTACACCCACCG
Source organism: Astur gentilis (assembly GCF_929443795.1). Classification (NCBI taxonomy): domain Eukaryota; kingdom Metazoa; phylum Chordata; class Aves; order Accipitriformes; family Accipitridae; genus Astur; species Astur gentilis. The sequence goes on from NW_026061008.1 coordinate 777,469, forward strand.
GTAATCCGGGGTAGTACGTGAACCCTTACTGGTTCACTGGGGTACACCTGATGACGTTACAGGCACGCGGTATAGAACAGACATTCTTCCTGACCCTCCGTGTTAGTCCCGGTATCCCTACCTGATGCTCTGTTGTTGGCCTGGCACCCCTATCCGATATGCTGGGGTAGTACCGGTACCCCCACCGGTACTCTGCGGTAGTATTGGTACACCCACCGGTACTCCAGGGTAGTACCTGAACCCTTACTGGTTCGCTGGATTACCCCTGCTGACCTTACGGGCGTGCTGTGTAGACCAGACATTCCTACCTGACCCTCCAGGCTAGGCCCGGTATCCCTACCTGATGCTCTGCGGTAGGCCCCCTACCCGACAATCTGGGGTAGTACCGGTACACCCAGAGGTACTCCGCGGTAATTTTGCTATACCCACCGGTACTCCTGGATTGTACCGGAACCCTTACTGGTGCGCCGGGGTACACCTGCTGACCCTATGGGCTCGCCGCTTTACGCCCACCCTTCTACCACACCCTCCGGGGTAGGCCTGGTATACCTACCCGATGTTTCGAGGTAGAACCGGTTCCCCCACCGGTACTCTGGGGTTGGAACGGAACCCTTTGTGATGCGCCAGAGAACACCAGCTGTCCCTTCGTGCGCGCTGGACTAGACCCGGCCTCCCTACCGGACCCCACAGGTTAGACCCGCTATCCCTACCTGATGCTCCGCATTAGGCTTGGCACCCATACCCGATGTTCTGGGGTACTAGCGGTACCCCCACCGTTACTCTGCCGTAGTATCGGTACACCCACCGGTACTCCGAGGTAGTACGAGAACCCTTTCTGGTTCGCTGGGGTACACATGATGACGTTACGGGCACGCGGTATAGACCAGACATTCCTACCTGACCCTCCAGGCTAGGCCCGGTATCCCTACCTGATGCTCTGCGGTAGGCCTGGCCCCCTACCCGACAATCTGGAGTAGTACCGGTACACCCACAGGTACTCCGCGGTACTTTTGCTATACCCACCGGTACTCCTGGATTGTACCGGAACCCTTACTGGTGCGCCGGGGTACACCTGCTGACACTACGGGCGCGCCGCTTTACGCCCACCCTTCCTACCTGACCCGCCGGGGTAGGCCTGGTATACCTACCCGATGTTTCGAGGTAGAACCGGTTCCCCCACCGGTACTCTGGGTTTGGAACGGAACCCTTAGTGATGCGCCAGAGAACACCAGCTGTCCCTTCGTGCGCACTGGACTAGACCCGGCCTCCCTACCGGACCCCACAGGTTAGACCCGCTATCCCTACCTGATGCTCCGCATTAGGCTTGGCACCCATACCCGATGTTCTGGGGTACTAGCGGTACCCCCACCGTTACACTGCGGTAGTATCAGTACACCCACCGGTACTCCGGGGTAGTACGTGAACCCTTACTGGTTCACTGGGGTACACCTGATGACGTTACAGGCACGCGGTATAGAACAGACATTCTTCCTGACCCTCCGTGTTAGTCCCGGTATCCCTACCTGATGCTCTGTTGTTGGCCTGGCACGTCTACCCGATATGCTGGGGTAGTACCGGTACCCCCACCGGTACTCTGCGGTAGTATTGGTACACCCACCGGTACTCCAGGGCAGTACCTGAACACTTACTGGTTCGCTGGGGTACACCTGCTGACCTTACGGGCGTGCTGTGTAGACCAGACATTCCTACCTGACCCTCCAGGCTAGGCCCGGTATCCCTACCTGATGCTCTGCGGTAGGCCTGGCCCCCTACCCGACAATCTGGAGTAGTACCGGTACACCCACAGGTACTCCGCGGTACTTTTGCTATACCCACCGGTACTCCTGGATTGTACCGGAACCCTTACTGGTGCGCCGGGGTACACCTGCTGACACTACGGGCGCGCCGCTTTACGCCCACCCTTCCTACCTGACCCGCCGGGGTAGGCCTGGTATACCTACCCGATGTTTCGAGGTAGAACCGGTTCCCCCACCGGTACTCTGGGTTTGGAACGGAACCCTTAGTGATGCGCCAGAGAACACCAGCTGTCCCGTCGTGCGCGCTGGACTAGACCCGGCCTCCCTACCGGACCCCACAGGTTAGACCCGCTATCCCTACCTGATGCTCCGCATTAGGCTTGGCACCCATACCCGATGTTCTGGGGTACTAGCGGTACCCCCACCGTTACACTGCGGTAGTATCGGTACACCCAGCGGTACTCCGGGGTAGTACGTGAACCCTTACTGGTTCACTGGGGTACACCTGATGACGTTACAGGCACGCGGTATAGAACAGACATTCTTCCTGACCCTCCGTGTTAGTCCCGGTATCCCTACCTGATGCTCTGTTGTTGGCCTGGCACCCCTACCCGATATGCTGGGGTAGTACCGGTACCCCCACCGGTACTCTGCGGTAGTATTGGTACACCCACCGGTACTCCAGGGCAGTACCTGAACCCTTACTGGTTCGCTGGGTTACCCCTGCTGACCTTACGGGCGTGCTGTGTAGACCAGACATTCCTACCTGACCCTCCAGGCTAGGCCCGGTATCCCTACCTGATGCTCTGCGGTAGGCCTGGCCCACTACCCGACAATCTGGGGTAGTACCGGTACACCCACCGGTATTCCGCGGTATTTTTGTTATACCCACCGGTACTCCTGGATTGTACCGGAACCCTTACTGGTGCGCCGGGGTACACCTGCTGACACTACGGGCGCGCCGCTTTACGCCCACCCTTCCTACCTGACCTGCCAGGGTAGGCCTGGTATACCTACCCGATGTTTCGAGGTAGAACCGGTTCCCCCACCGGTACTCTGGGGTTGGAACGGAAACCTTTGTGATGCGCCAGAGAACACCAGCTGTCCCTTCATGCGCGCTGGACTAGACCCGGCCTCCCTACCGGACGCCACAGGTTAGACCCGCTATCCCTACCTGATGCTCCGCATTAGGCTTGGCACCCATACCCGATGTTCTGGGGTACTAGCGGTACCCCCACCGTTACTCTGCGGTAGTATCGGTACACCCACCGGTACTCCGGGGTAGTACGAGAACCCTTACTGGTTCGCTGGGGTACACATGATGACGTTACGGGCACGCGGTATAGACCAGACATTCCTACCTGACCCTCCGTGTTTAGGCCCGGTATCCCTACCTGATGCTCCGTTGTTGGCTTGGCACCCCTACCCGATATGCTGGGGTAGTACCGGTACCCCCACCGGTACTCTGCGGTAGTATTGGTACACCCACCGGTACTCCAGGGTAGTACCTGAACCCTTACTGGTTCGCTGGGTTACCCCTGCTGACCTTACGGGCGCGCTGTGTAGACCAGACATTCCTACCTGACCCTCCAGGCTAGGCCCGGTATCCCTACCTGATGCTCTGCGGTAGGCCTGGCCCCCTACCCGACAATCTGGGGTAGTACCGGTACACCCAGAGGTACTCCGCGGTAATTTTGCTATACCCACCGGTACTCCTGGATTGTACCGGAACCCTTACTGGTGCGCCGGGGTACACCTGCTGACAGTAAGGGCGCGCCGATTTACGCCCACCCTTCCTACCTGACCCTCCGGGGTAGGCCTGGTATATCTACCCGATGTTTCAAGGTAGAACCGGTTGCCCCACCGGTACTCTGGGGTTGGAACGGAACCCTTTGTGATGCGCCAGAGAACACCAGCTGTCCCTTCGTGCGCGCTGGACTAGACCCGGCCTCCCTACCGGACCCCACAGGTTAGACCCGCTATCCCTACCTGATGCTCCGCATTAGGCTTGGCACCCATACCCGATGTTCTGGGGTAGTAGCGGTACCCCCACCGTTACTCTGCGGTAGTATCGGTACACCCACCGGTACTCCGGGGTAGTACGTGAACCCTTACTGGTTCACTGGGGTACACCTGATGACGTTTCGGGCACGCGGTATAGACCAGACATTCCTACCTGACCCTCCGTCTTAGGCCCATTATCCCTACCTGATGCTCCGCATTAGGCTTGGCACCCATACCCGATGTTCTGGGGTACTAGCGGTACCCCACCGTTACTCTGCGGTAGTATCGGTACACCCAACGGTACTCCGGGGTAGTACGTGAACCCTTACTGGTTCACTGGGGTACACCTGATGACGTTACAGGCACGCGGTATAGAACAGACATTCTTCCTGACCCTCCGTGTTAGGCCTGGTATCCCTACCTGATGCTCCGTTGTTGGCCTGGCACCCCTACCCGATATGCTGGGGTAGTACCGGTACCCCCACTGGTACTCTGCGGTAGTATTGGTACACCCACCGGTACTCCAGGGTAGTACCTGAACCCTTACTGGTTCGCTGGGGTACACCTGCTGACCTCACGGGCGTGCTCTGTAGAACAGACATTCCTACTTGACCCTGCACGCTAGGCCCGGTATCCCTACCTGATGCTCTGCGGTAGGCCTGGCCCCCTACCCGACAATCTGGGGTAGTACCGGTACACCCACAGGTACTCAGCAGTACTTTTGCTATACCCACAGGTATTCCTGGATTGTACCGGAACCCTTACTGGTGCGCCGGGGTAGACCTGCTGACCCTACGGGCGCGCCAATTTACGCCCACCCTTCCTACCTGACCCGCCGGGGTAGGCCTCGTATCCCTACCCGATGTTTCGAGTTAGAACCGGTTTCCCCACCGGTACTCTGGGGTTGGAACGGAACCCTTTGTGATGCGCCAGAGAACACCAGCTGTCCCTTCGTGCGTGCTGGACTAGACCCGGCCTCCCTACCGGACCCCACAGGTTTAACCCGCTATCCCTACCTGATGCTCCGCATTAGGCTTGGCACCCATACCCGATGTTCTGGGGTACTAGCGGTACCCCCACCGTTACTCTGCGGTAGTATCGGTACACCCACCGGTACTCCGGGGTAGTACGTGAACCCTTACTGGTTCACTGGGGTACACCTGATGACGTTTCAGGCACGCGGTATAGACCAGACATTCTTCCTGACCCTCCATTTTAGGCCTGGTATCCCTACCTGATGCTCCGTTGTTGGCCTGGCACCCCTACCCGATATGCTGGGGTAGTACCAGTACCCCCACCGGTACTCTGCGGTAGTATTGGTACACCCACCGGTACTCCAGGGTAGTACCTGAACACTTACTGGTTCGCTGGGGTACACCTGCTGACCTTATGGGCGTGCTCTGTAGACGAGACATTCCTACCTGACCCTCCAGGCTAGGCCCGGTATCCCTACCTGATGCTCTACGGTAGGCCTGGCCCCCTATCCGACAATCTGGGGTAGTACCGGTAAACCTACCGGTACTCTACGGTACTTTTGCTATACCCACCGGTACTCCTGGATTGTACCGGAACCCTTACTGGTGCGCCGGGGTACACCTGCTGACCCTACGGGCGCGCCAATTTACGCCCACCCTTCCTACCTGACCCGCCGGGGTAGGCCTCGTATGCCTACCCGATGTTTCGAGGTATAACCGGTTCCCCCACCGGTACTCTGGGGTTGGAACGGAACCCTTTGTGATGCGCCAGAGAACACCAGCTGTCCCTTCGTGCGCGCTGGACTAGACCCGGCCTCCCTATCGGACCCCACAGGTTAGACCCGCTATCCCTACCTGATGCTCCGCATTAGGCTTGGCACCCATACCCGATGTTCTGGAGTAGTAGCGGTACCCCCACTGTTACTCTGCGGTAGTATCGGTACACCCACCGGTACTCTGGGGTAGTACGTGAACCCTTACTGGTTCACTGGGGTACACCTGATGACGTTTCGGGTACGCGGTATAGACCAGACATTCTTCCTGACCCTCCGTGTTAGGCCTGGTATCCCTACCTGATGCTCCGTTGTTGGCCTGGCACCCCTACCCGATATGCTGGTGTAGTACCGGTACCCCCACCGGTACTCTGCGGTAGTATTGGTACACCCACCGGTACTCCAGGGTAGTACCTGAACCCTTACTGGTTCGCTGGGGTACACCTGCTGACCTTATGGGCGTGCTCTGTAGACGAGACATTCCTACCTGACCCTCCACGCTAGGCCCGGTATCCCTACCTGATGCTCTACGGTAGGCCTGGCCCCCTATCCGACAATCTGGGGTAGTACCTGTACACCCACCGGTACTCCGCGGTAGTTTTGCTATACCCACCGGTACTCCTGTATTGTACCGGAACCCTTACTGGTGCGCCGGGGTACACATGCTGACAGTACGGGCGCGCCGATTTACGCCCACCCTTCCTACCTGACCCTCCGGGGTAGGCCTGGTATATCTACCCGATGTTTCAAGGTAGAACCGGTTGCCCCACCGGTACTCTGGGGTTGGAACGGAACCCTTTGTGATGCGCCAGAGAACAACAGCTGTCCCATCGTGCGCGCTGGACTAGACCTGGCCTCCCTACCGGACCCCACAGGTTAGACCCGCTATCCCTACCTGATGCTCCGCATTAGGCTTGGCACCCATACCCGATGTTCTGGGGTAGTAGCGGTACCCCCACCGTTACTCTGCGGTAGTATCGGTACACCCACCGGTACTCCGGGGTAGTACGTGAACCCTTACTGGTTCACTGGGGTACACCTGCTGACGTTACTGGCGCGCGGTGTAGACCAGACATTCCTACCTGACCCTCCGTCTTAGGCCCATTATCCCTACCTGATGCTCCGCATTAGGCTTGGCACACATACCCGATGTTCTGGGGTACTAGCGGTACCCCCACCGTTACTCTGCGGTAGTATCGGTACACCCACCGGTACTCCGGGGTAGTACGTGAACCCTTACTGGTTCACTGGGGTACACCTGATGACGTTTCGGGCACGCGGTATAGACCAGACATTCTTCCTGACCCTCCGTGTTAGGCCTGGTATCCCTACCTGATGCTCCGTTGTTGGCCTGGCACCCCTACCCGATATGCTGGGGTAGTACCGGTACCCCCACCGGTACTCTGCGGTAGTATTGGTACACCCACCGGTACTCCAGGCTAGTACCTGAACCCTTACTGGTTCGCTGGGCTACACCTGCTGACCTTACGGGCGTGCTCTGTAGACGAGACATTCCTACCTGACCCTCCAGGCTAGGCCCGGTATCCCTACCTGATGCTCTGCGGTAGGCCTGGCCCCCTACCCGACAATCTGGGGTAGTACCGGTACACCCACCGGTACTCCGCGGTAATTTTGCTATACCCACCGGTACTCCTGGATTGTACCGGAACCCTTACTGGTGCGCCGGGGTAGACCTGCTGACCCTACGGGCGCGCCAATTTACGCCCACCCTTCCTACCTGACCCGCCGGGGTAGGCCTCGTATCCCTACCCGATGTTTCGAGTTAGAACCGGTTTCCCCACCGGTACTCTGGGGTTGGAACGGAACCCTTTGTGATGCGCCAGAGAACAACAGCTGTCCCTTCGTGCGCGCTGGACTAGACCCGGCCTCCCTACCGGACCCCACAGGTTTAACCCGCTATCCCTACCTGATGCTCCGCATTAGGCTTGGCACCCATACCCGATGTTCTGGGGTAGTAGCGGTACCCCCACCGTTACTCTGCGGTAGTATCGGTAAACCCACCGGTACTCCGGGGTAGTACGTGAACCCTTACTGGTTCACTGGGGTACACCTGATGATGTTTCGGGCACGCGGTATAGACCAGACATTCTTCCTGACCCTCCGTGTTAGGCCTGGTATCCCTACCTGATGCTCCGTTGTTGGCCTGGCACCCCTACCCGATATGCTGGGGTAGTACCTGTACCCCCACCGGTACTCTGCGGTAGTATTGGTACACCCACCGGTACTCCAGGGTAGTACCTGAACACTTACTGGTTCGCTGGGGTACACCTGCTGACCTTATGGGCGTGCTCTGTAGACGAGACATTCCTACCTGACCCTCCAGGCTAGGCACGGTATCCCTACCTGATGCTCTACGGTAGGCCTGGCCCCCTATCCGACAATCTGGGGTAGTACCGGTACACCCAGAGGTACTCCGCGTAGTTTTGCTATACCCACCGGTACTCCTGGATTGTACCGGAACCCTTACTGGTGCGCCGGGTTACACCTGCTGACCCTACGGGCGCGCCGATTTACGCCCACCCTTCCTACCTGACCCGCCGGGGTAGGCCTGGTATACCTACCCGATGTTTCGAGGTAGAACCGGTTCCCCCACCGGTACTCTGGGCTTGGAACGGAACCCTTTGTGATGCGCCAGAGAACACCAGCTGTCCCTTCGTGCGCGCTGGACTAGACCCGGCCTCCCTACCGGTCCCCACAGGTTAGAACCGCTATCCCTACCTGATGCTCCGCATTAGGCTTGGCACCCATACCCGATGTTCTGGGGTAGTAGCGGTACCCCCACCGTTACTCTGCAGTAGTATCGGTACACCCACCGGTACTCCGGGGTAGTACGTGAACCCTTACTGGTTCACTGGGGTACACCTGATGATGTTTCGGACACGCGGTATAGACCAGACATTCTTCCTGACCTTCCGTGTTAGTCCCGGTATCCCTACCTGATGCTCCGTTGTTGGCCTGGCACCCCTACCCGATATGCTGGGGTAGTACCGGTACCCCCACGGGTACTCTGCGGTAGTATTGGTACACCCACCGGTACTCCAGGGTAGTACCTGAACCCTTACTGGTTCGCTGGGGTACACCTGCTGACCTTATGGGCGTGCTCTGTAGACGAGACATTCCTACCTGACCCTCCACGCTAGGCCCGGTATCCCTACCTGATGCTCTACGGTAGGCCTGGCCCCCTATCCGACAATCTGGGGTAGTACCTGTACACCCACCGGTACTCCGCGGTAGTTTTGCTATACCCACCGGTACTCCTGTATTGTACCGGAACCCTTACTGGTGCGCCGGGGTACACCTGCTGACAGTACGGGCGCGCCGATTTACGCCCACCCTTCCTACCTGACCCTCCGGGGTAGGCCTGGTATATCTACCCGATGTTTCAAGGTAGAACCGGTTGCCCCACCGGTACTCTGGGGTTGGAACGGAACCCTTTGTGATGCGCCAGAGAACAACAGCTGTCCCATCGTGCGCGCTGGACTAGACCTGGCCTCCCTACCGGACCCCACAGGTTAGACCCGCTATCCCTACCTGATGCTCCGCATTAGGCTTGGCACCCATACCCGATGTTCTGGGGTAGTAGCGGTACCCCCACCGTTACTCTGCGGTAGTATCGGTACACCCACCGGTACTCCGGGGTAGTACGTGAACCCTTACTGGTTCACTGGGGTACACCTGCTGACGTTACTGGCGCGCGGTGTAGACCAGACATTCCTACCTGACCCTCCGTCTTAGGCCCATTATCCCTACCTGATGCTCCGCATTAGGCTTGGCACACATACCCGATGTTCTGGGGTACTAGCGGTACCCCCACCGTTACTCTGCGGTAGTATCGGTACACCCACCGGTACTCCGGGGTAGTACGTGAACCCTTACTGGTTCACTGGGGTACACCTGATGACGTTTCGGGCACGCGGTATAGACCAGACATTCTTCCTGACCCTCCGTGTTAGGCCTGGTATCCCTACCTGATGCTCCGTTGTTGGCCTGGCACCCCTACCCGATATGCTGGGGTAGTACCGGTACCCCCACCGGTACTCTGCGGTAGTATTGGTACACCCACCGGTACTCCAGGCTAGTACCTGAACCCTTACTGGTTCGCTGGGCTACACCTGCTGACCTTACGGGCGTGCTCTGTAGACGAGACATTCCTACATGACCCTCCAGGCTAGGCCCGGTATCCCTACCTGATGCTCTGCGGTAGGCCTGGCCCCCTACCCGACAATCTGGGGTAATACCGGTACACCCACCGGTACTCCGCGGTAATTTTGCTATACCCACCGGTACTCCTGGATTGTACCGGAACCCTTACTGGTGCGCCGGGGTAGACCTGCTGACCCTACGGGCGCGCCAATTTACGCCCACCCTTCCTACCTGACCCGCCGGGGTAGGCCTCGTATCCCTACCCGATGTTTCGAGTTAGAACCGGTTTCCCCACCGGTACTCTGGGGTTGGAACGGAACCCTTTGTGATGCGCCAGAGAACAACAGCTGTCCCTTCGTGCGCGCTGGACTAGACCCGGCCTCCCTACCGGACCCCACAGGTTAGACCCGCTATCCCTACCTGATGCTCCGCATTAGGCTTGGCACCCATACCCGATGTTCTGGGGTAGTAGCGGTACCCCCACCGTTACTCTGCGGTAGTATCGGTAAACCCACCGGTACTCCGGGGTAGTACGTGAACCCTTACTGGTTCACTGGGGTACACCTGATGACGTTTCGGGCACGCGGTATAGACCAGACATTCTTCCTGACCCTCCGTGTTAGGCCTGGTATCCCTACCTGATGCTCCGTTGTTGGCCTGGCACCCCTACCCGATATGCTGGGGTAGTACCGGTACCCCCACCGGTACTCTGCGGTAGTATTGGTACACCCACCGGTACTCCAGGCTAGTACCTGAACCCTTACTGGTTCGCTGGGCTACACCTGCTGACCTTACGGGCGTGCTCTGTAGACGAGACATTCCTACATGACCCTCCAGGCTAGGCCCGGTATCCCTACCTGATGCTCTGCGGTAGGCCTGGCCCCCTACCCGACAATCTGGGGTAGTACCGGTACACCCACCGGTACTCCGCGGTAATTTTGCTATACCCACCGGTACTCCTGGATTGTACCGGAACCCTTACTGGTGCGCTGGGGTAGACCTGCTGACCCTACGGGCGCGCCAATTTACGCCCACCCTTCCTACCTGACCCGCCGGGGTAGGCCTCGTATCCCTACCCGATGTTTCGAGTTAGAACCGGTTCCCCCACCGGTACTCTGGGGTTGGAACGGAACCCTTTGTGATGCGCCAGAGAACACCAGCTGTCCCTTCGTGCGCGCTGGACTAGACCCGGCCTCCCTACCGGACCCCACAGGTTAGACCCGCTATCCCTACCTGATGCTCCGCATTAGGCTTGGCACCCATACCCGATGTTCTGGGGTAGTAGCGGTACCCCCACCGTTACTCTGCGGTAGTATCGGTAAACCCACCGGTACTCCGGGGTAGTACGTGAACCCTTACTGGTTCACTGGGGTACACCTGATGATGTTTCGGGCACGCGGTATAGACCAGACATTCTTCCTGACCCTCCGTGTTAGGCCTGGTATCCCTACCTGATGCTCCGTTGTTGGCCTGGCACCCCTACCCGATATGCTGGGGTAGTACCTGTACCCCCACCGGTACTCTGCGGTAGTATTGGTACACCCACCGGTACTCCAGGGTAGTACCTGAACACTTACTGGTTCGCTGGGGTACACCTGCTGACCTTATGGGCGTGCTCTGTAGACGAGACATTCCTACCTGACCCTCCAGGCTAGGCACGGTATCCCTACCTGATGCTCTACGGTAGGCCTGCCCCCATATCCGACAATCTGGGGTAGTACCTGTACACCCACCGGTACTCCACGGTACTTTTGCTATACCCACCGGTACTCCTGGATTGTACCGGAACCCTTACTGGTGCGCCGGGGTACACCTGCTGACAGTACGGGCGCGCCGCTTTACGCCCACCCTTCCTACCTGACCCTCCGGGGTAGGCCTGGTATATCTACCCGATGTTTCAAGGTAGAACCGGTTGCCCCACCGGTACTCTGGGGTTGGAACGGAACCCTTTGTGATGCGCCAGAGAACAACAGCTGTCCCATCGTGCGCGCTGGACTAGACCTGGCCTCCCTACCGGACCCCACAGGTTAGACCCGCTATCCCTACCTGATGCTCCGCATTAGGCTTGGCACCCATACCCGATGTTCTGGGGTAGTAGCGGTACCCCCACCGTTACTCTGCGGTAGTATCGGTAAACCCACCGGTACTCCGGGGTAGTACGTGAACCCTTACTGGTTCACTGGGGTACACCTGATGATGTTTCGGGCACGCGGTATAGACCAGACATTCTTCCTGACCCTCCGTGTTAGGCCTGGTATCCCTACCTGATGCTCCGTTGTTGGCCTGGCACCCCTACCCGATATGCTGGGGTAGTACCTGTACCCCCACCGGTACTCTGCGGTAGTATTGGTACACCCACCGGTACTCCAGGGTAGTACCTGAACACTTACTGGTTCGCTGGGGTACACCTGCTGACCTTATGGGCGTGCTCTGTAGACGAGACATTCCTACCTGACCCTCCAGGCTAGGCACGGTATCCCTACCTGATGCTCTACGGTAGGCCTGGCCCCATATCCGACAATCTGGGGTAGTACCGGTACACCCAGAGGTACTCCGCGTAGTTTTGCTATACCCACCGGTACTCCTGGATTGTACCGGAACCCTTACTGGTGCGCCGGGTTACACCTGCTGACCCTACGGGCGCGCCGATTTACGCCCACCCTTCCTACCTGACCCGCCGGGGTAGGCCTGGTATACCTACCCGATGTTTCGAGGTAGAACCGGTTCCCCCACCGGTACTCTGGGCTTGGAACGGAACCCTTTGTGATGCGCCAGAGAACACCAGCTGTCCCTTCGTGCGCGCTGGACTAGACCCGGCCTCCCTACCGGTCCCCACAGGTTAGAACCGCTATCCCTACCTGATGCTCCGCATTAGGCTTGGCACCCATACCCGATGTTCTGGGGTAGTAGCGGTACCCCCACCGTTACTCTGCAGTAGTATCGGTACACCCACCGGTACTCCGGGGTAGTACGTGAACCCTTACTGGTTCAATGGGGTACACCTGATGATGTTTCGGACACGCGGTATAGACCAGACATTCTTCCTGACCTTCCGTGTTAGTCCCGGTATCCCTACCTGATGCTCCGTTGTTGGCCTGGCACCCCTACCCGATATGCTGGGGTAGTACCGGTACCCCCACGGGTACTCTGCGGTAGTATTGGTACACCCACCGGTACTCCAGGGTAGTACGTGAACCCTTACTGGTTCACTGGGGTACACCTGCTGACGTTACTGGCGCGCGGTGTAGACCAGACATTCCTACCTGACCCTCCGTCTTAGGCCCATTATCCCTACCTGATGCTCCGCATTAGGCTTGGCACCATACCCGATGTTCTGGGGTACTAGCGGTACCCCCACCGTTACTCTGCGGTAGTATCGGTACACCCACCGGTACTCCGGGGTAGTACGTGAACCCTTACTGGTTCACTGGGGTACACCTGATGACGTTTCGGGCACGCGGTATAGACCAGACATTCTTCCTGACCCTCCGTGTTAGGCCTGGTATCCCTACCTGATGCTCCGTTGTTGGCCTGGCACCCCTACCCGATATGCTGGGGTAGTACCGGTACCCCCACCGGTACTCTGCGGTAGTATTGGTACACCCACCGGTACTCCAGGCTAGTACCTGAACCCTTACTGGTTCGCTGGGCTACACCTGCTGACCTTACGGGCGTGCTCTGTAGACGAGACATTCCTACCTGACCCTCCAGGCTAGGCCCGGTATCCCTACCTGATGCTCTGCGGTAGGCCTGGCCCCCTACCCGACAATCTGGGGTAGTACCTGTACACCCACCGGTACTCCACGGTACTTTTGCTATACCCACCGGTACTCCTGGATTGTACCGGAACCCTTACTGGTGCGCCGGGGTACACCTGCTGACAGTACGGGCGCGCCGATTTACGCCCACCCTTCCTACCTGACCCTCCGGGGTAGGCCTGGTATATCTACCCGATGTTTCAAGGTAGAACCGGTTGCCCCACCGGTACTCTGGGGTTGGAACGGAACCCTTTGTGATGCGCCAGAGAACAACAGCTGTCCCATCGTGCGCGCTGGACTAGACCTGGCCTCCCTACCGGACCCCACAGGTTAGACCCGCTATCCCTACCTGATGCTCCGCATTAGGCTTGGCACCCATACCCGATGTTCTGGGGTAGTAGCGGTACCCCCACCGTTACTCTGCGGTAGTATCGGTAAACCCACCGGTACTCCGGGGTAGTACGTGAACACTTACTGGTTCACTGGGGTACACCTGATGATGTTTCGGGCACGCGGTATAGACCAGACATTCTTCCTGACCCTCCGTGTTAGGCCTGGTATCCCTACCTGATGCTCTGTTGTTGGCCTGGCACCCCTACCCGATATGCTGGGGTAGTACCTGTACCCCCACCGGTACTCTGCGGTAGTATTGGTACACCCACCGGTACTCCAGGGTAGTACCTGAACACTTACTGGTTCGCTGGGGTACACCTGCTGACCTTATGGGCGTGCTCTGTAGACGAGACATTCCTACCTGACCCTCCAGGCTAGGCACGGTATCCCTACCTGATGCTCTACGGTAGGCCTGGCCCCATATCCGACAATCTGGGGTAGTACCGGTACACCCAGAGGTACTCCGCGTAGTTTTGCTATACCCACCGGTACTCCTGGATTGTACCGGAACCCTTACTGGTGCGCCGGGTTACACCTGCTGACCCTACGGGCGCGCCGATTTACGCCCACCCTTCCTACCTGACCCGCCGGGGTAGGCCTGGTATACCTACCCGATGTTTCGAGGTAGAACCGGTTCCCCCACCGGTACTCTGGGTTTGGAACGGAACCCTTTGTGATGCGCCAGAGAACACCAGCTGTCCCTTCGTGCGCGCTGGACTAGACCCGGCCTCCCTACCGGACCCCACAGGTTAGAACCGCTATCCCTACCTGATGCTCCGCATTAGGCTTGGCACCCATACCCGATGTTCTGGGGTAGTAGCGGTACCCCCACCGTTACTCTGCAGTAGTATCGGTACACCCACCGGTACTCCGGGGTAGTACGTGAACCCTTACTGGTTCACTGGGGTACACCTGATGATGTTTCGGGCACGCGGTATAGACCAGACATTCTTCCTGACCTTCCGTGTTAGTCCCGGTATCCCTACCTGATGCTCCGTTGTTGGCCTGGCACCCCTACCCGATATGCTGGGGTAGTACCGGTACCCCCACCGGTACTCTGCGGTAGTATTGGTACACCCACCGGTACTCCAGGGTAGTACCTGAACCCTTACAGGTTCGCTGGGGTACACCTGCTGACCTTACGGGCGTGCTGTGTAGACCAGACATTCCTACCTGACCCTCCAGGCTAGGCCCGGTATCCCTACCTGATGCTCTGCGGTAGGCCTGGCCCCCTACCCGACAATGTGGGGTAGTAACGGTACACCCACCGGTACTCCGCGGTAATTTTGCTATACGCACCGGTACTCCTGTATTGTACCGGAACCCTTACTGGTGCGCCGGGGTACACCTGCTGACCCTACGGGCGTGCCGATTTACGCCCACCCTTCCTACCTGACCCGCCGGGGTAGGCCTCGTATCCCTACCCGATGTTTCGAGTTAGAATCGGTTCCCCCACCGGTACTCTGGGGTTGGAACGGAACCCTTTGTCATGCGCCAGAGAACACCAGCTGTCCCTTCGTGCGCGCTGGACTAGACCTGGCCTCCCTACCGGACCCCACAGGTTAGACCCGCTATCCCTACCTGATGCTCCGCATTAGGCTTGGCACCCATACCCGATGTTCTGGGGTAGTAGCGGTACCCCCACCGTTACTCTGCGGTAGTATCGGTACACCCACCGGTACTGCGGGGTAGTATGTGAACCCTTACTGGTTCACTGGGGTACACCTGATGACGTTACTGGCGTGCGGTGTAGACCAGACATTCCTACCTGACCCTCCGTTTTAGGCCCGGTATCCCTACCTGATGCTCCGTTGTTGGCCTGGCACCCCTACCCGATATGCTGGGGTAGTACCGGTACCCCCACGGGTACTCTGCGGTAGTATTGGTACACCCACCGGTACTCCAGGGTAGTACCTGAACCCTTACTGGTTCGCTGGGGTACACCTGCTGACCTTATGGGCGTGCTCTGTAGACCAGACATTCCTACCTGACCCTCCAGGCTAGGCCCGGTATCCCTCTACCTGATGCTCTGCGCTACGCCTGGCCCCCTACCCGACAATCTGGGGTAGTACCGGTACACCCACAGGTACTCCGCGGTACTTTTGCTATACCCACCGGTACTCCTGGATTGTACCGGAACCCTTACTGGTGCGCCGGGGTACACCTGCTGACCCTACGGGCACACTGCTTTGGACCCACCCTTCCTACCTGACCCGCCGGGGTAGGCCTGGTATACCTACCCGATGTTTCGAGGTAGAACCGGTTCCCCCACCGGTACTCTGGGCTTGGAACTGAAACCTTTGTGATGCGCCAGAGAACACCAGCTGTCCATTCGTGCGCGCTGGACTAGACCTGGCCTCCCTACCGGACCCCACAGGTTAGACCCGCTATCCCTACCTGATGCTCCGCATTAGGCTTGGCACCCATACCCGATGTTCTGGGGTAGTAACGGTACCCCCACCGTTACTCTGCGGTAGTATCGGTACACCCACCGGTACTCCGGGGTAGTACGTGAACCCTTACTGGTTCACTGGGGTACACCTGATGACGTTACTGGCGTGCGGTGTAGACCAGACATTCCTACCTGACCCTCCGTTTTAGGCCCGGTATCCCTACCTGATGCTCCGTTGTTGGCCTGGCACCCCTACCCGATATGCTGGGGTAGTACCGGTACCCCCACGGGTACTCTGCGGTAGTATTGGTACACCCACCGGTACTCCAGGGTAGTACGTGAACCCTTACTGGTTCACTGGGGTACACCTGCTGACGTTACTGGCGCGCGGTGTAGACCAGACATTCCTACCTGACCCTCCGTCTTAGGCCCATTATCCCTACCTGATGCTCCGCATTAGGCTTGGCACCCATACCCGATGTTCTGGGGTACTAGCGGTACCCCCACCGTTACTCTGCGGTAGTATCGGTACACCCACCGGTACTCCGGGGTAGTACGTGAACCCTTACTGGTTCACTGGGGTACACCTGATAACGTTTCGGGCACGCGGTATAGACCAGACATTCTTCCTGACCCTCCGTGTTAGGCCTGGTATCCCTACCTGATGCTCCGTTGTTGGCCTGGCACCCCTACCCGATATGCTGGGGTAGTACCGGTACCCCCACCGGTACTCTGCGGTAGTATTGGTACACCCACCGGTACTCCAGGCTAGTACCTGAACCCTTACTGGTTCGCTGGGCTACACCTGCTGACCTTACGGGCGTGCTCTGTAGACGAGACATTCCTACCTGACCCTCCAGGCTAGGCCCGGTATCCCTACCTGATGCTCTGCGGTAGGCCTGGCCCCCTACCCGACAATCTGGGGTAGTACCTGTACACCCACCGGTACTCCACGGTACTTTTGCTATACCCACCGGTACTCCTGGATTGTACCGGAACCCTTACTGGTGCGCCGGGGTACACCTGCTGACAGTACGGGCGCGCCGATTTACGCCCACCCTTCCTACCTGACCCTCCGGGGTAGGCCTAGTATATCTACCCGATGTTTCAAGGTAGAACCGGTTGCCCCACCGGTACTCTGGGGTTGGAACGGAACCCTTTGTCATGCGCCAGAGAACACCAGCTGTCCCTTCGTGCGCGCTAGACTAGACCCGGCCTCCCTACCGGACCCCACAGGTTAGACCCGCTATCCCTACCTGATGCTCCGCATTAGGCTTGGCACCCATACCCGATCTTCTGGGGTAGTAGCGGTACCCCCACCGTTACTCTGCGGTAGTATCGGTAAACCCACCGGTACTCCGGGGTAGTACGTGAACCCTTACTGGTTCACTGGGGTACACCTGATGATGTTTCGGGCACGCGGTATAGACCAGACATTCTTCCTGACCCTCCGTGTTAGGCCTGGTATCCCTACCTGATGCTCCGTTGTTGGCCTGGCACCCCTACCCGATATGCTGGGGTAGTACCTGTACCCCCACCGGTACTCTGCGGTAGTATTGGTACACCCACCGGTACTCCAGGGTAGTACCTGAACACTTACTGGTTCGCTGGGGTACACCTGCTGACCTTATGGGCGTGCTCTGTAGACGAGACATTCCTACCTGACCCTCCAGGCTAGGCACGGTATCCCTACCTGATGCTCTACGGTAGGCCTGGCCCCCTATCCGACAATCTGGGGTAGTACCGGTACACCCAGAGGTACTCCGCGTAGTTTTGCTATACCCACCGGTACTCCTGGATTGTACCGGAACCCTTACTGGTGCGCCGGGTTACACCTGCTGACCCTACGGGCGCGCCGATTTACGCCCACCCTTCCTACCTGACCCGCCGGGGTAGGCCTGGTATACCTACCCGATGTTTCGAGGTAGAACCGGTTCCCCCACCGGTACTCTGGGTTTGGAACGGAACCCTTTGTGATGCGCCAGAGAACACCAGCTGTCCCTTCGTGCGCGCTGGACTAGACCCGGCCTCCCTACCGGACCCCACAGGTTAGAACCGCTATCCCTACCTGATGCTCCGCATTAGGCTTGGCACCCATACCCGATGTTCTGGGGTAGTAGCGGTACCCCCACCGTTACTCTGCAGTAGTATCGGTACACCCACCGGTACTCCGGGGTAGTACGTGAACCCTTACTGGTTCACTGGGGTACACCTGATGATGTTTCGGGCACGCGGTATAGACCAGACATTCTTCCTGACCTTCCGTGTTAGTCCCGGTATCCCTACCTGATGCTCCGTTGTTGGCCTGGCACCCCTACCCGATATGCTGGGGTAGTACCGGTACCCCCACCGGTACTCTGCGGTAGTATTGGTACACCCACCGGTACTCCAGGGTAGTACCTGAACCCTTACAGGTTCGCTGGGGTACACCTGCTGACCTTACGGGCGTGCTGTGTAGACCAGACATTCCTACCTGACCCTCCAGGCTAGGCCCGGTATCCCTACCTGATGCTCTGCGGTAGGCCTGGCCCCCTACCCGACAATGTGGGGTAGTACCGGTACACCCACCGGTACTCCGCGGTAATTTTGCTATACCCACCGGTACTCCTGGATTGTACCGGAACCCTTACTGGTGCGCCGGGGTACACCTGCTGACCCTACGGGCGCGCCGATTTACGCCCACCCTTCCTACCTGACCCGCCGGGGTAGGCCTCGTATCCCTACCCGATGTTTCGAGTTAGAATCGGTTCCCCCACCGGTACTCTGGGGTTGGAACGGAACCCTTTGTCATGCGCCAGAGAACACCAGCTGTCCCTTCGTGCGCGCTGGACTAGACCTGGCCTCCCTACCGGACCCCACAGGTTAGACCCGCTATCCCTACCTGATGCTCCGCATTAGGCTTGGCACCCATACCCGATGTTCTGGGGTACTAGCGGTACCCCCACCGTTACTCTGCGGTAGTATCGGTACACCCACCGGTACTCCGGGGTAGTATGTGAACCCTTACTGGTTCACTGGGGTACACCTGATGACGTTACTGGCGTGCGGTGTAGACCAGACATTCCTACCTGACCCTCCGTTTTAGGCCCGGTATCCCTACCTGATGCTCCGTTGTTGGCCTGGCACCCCTACCCGATATGCTGGGGTAGTACCGGTACCCCCACGGGTACTCTGCGGTAGTATTGGTACACCCACCGGTACTCCAGGGTAGTACGTGAACCCTTACTGGTTCACTGGGGTACACCTGCTGACGTTACTGGCGCGCGGTGTAGACCAGACATTCCTACCTGACCCTCCGTCTTAGGCCCATTATCCCTACCTGATGCTCCGCATTAGGCTTGGCACCCATACCCGATGTTCTGGGGTACTAGCGGTACCCCCACCGTTACTCTGCGGTAGTATCGGTACACCCACCGGTACTCCGGGGTAGTACGTGAACCCTTACTGGTTCACTGGGGTACACCTGATAACGTTTCGGGCACGCGGTATAGACCAGACATTCTTCCTGACCCTCCGTGTTAGGCCTGGTATCCCTACCTGATGCTCCGTTGTTGGCCTGGCACCCCTACCCGATATGCTGGGGTAGTACCGGTACCCCCACCGGTACTCTGCGGTAGTATTGGTACACCCACCGGTACTCCAGGGTAGTACCTGAACCCTTACTGGTTCGCTGGGCTACACCTGCTGACCTTACGGGCGTGCTCTGTAGACGAGACATTCCTACCTGACCCTCCAGGCTAGGCCCGGTATCCCTACCTGATGCTCTGCGGTAGGCCTGGCCCCCTACCCGACAATCTGGGGTAGTACCTGTACACCCACCGGTACTCCACGGTACTTTTGCTATACCCACCGGTACTCCTGGATTGTACCGGAACCCTTACTGGTGCGCCGGGGTACACCTGCTGACAGTACGGGCGCGCCGATTTACGCCCACCCTTCCTACCTGACCCTCCGGGGTAGGCCTGGTATATCTACCCGATGTTTCAAGGTAGAACCGGTTGCCCCACCGGTACTCTGGGGTTGGAACGGAACCCTTTGTGATGCGCCAGAGAACAACAGCTGTCCCATCGTGCGCGCTGGACTAGACCCGGCCTCCCTACCGGACCCCACAGGTTAGACCCGCTATCCCTACCTGATGCTCCGCATTAGGCTTGGCACCCATACCCGATGTTCTGGGGTAGTAGCGGTACCCCCACCGTTACTCTGCGGTAGTATCGGTAAACCCACCGGTACTCCGGGGTAGTACGTGAACCCTTACTGGTTCACTGGGGTACACCTGATGATGTTTCGGGCACGCGGTATAGACCAGACATTCTTCCTGACCCTCCGTGTTAGGCCTGGTATCCCTACCTGATGCTCCGTTGTTGGCCTGGCACCCCTACCCGATATGCTGGGGTAGTACCTGTACCCCCACCGGTACTCTGCGGTAGTATTGGTACACCCACCGGTACTCCAGGGGAGTACCTGAACACTTACTGGTTCGCTGGGGTACACCTGCTGACCTTATGGGCGTGCTCTGTAGACGAGACATTCCTACCTGACCCTCCAGGCTAGGCACGGTATCCCTACCTGATGCTCTACGGTAGGCCTGGCCCCCTATCCGACAATCTGGGGTAGTACCGGTACACCCAGAGGTACTCCGCGTAGTTTTGCTATACCCACCGGTACTCCTGGATTGTACCGGAACCCTTACTGGTGCGCCGGGTTACACCTGCTGACCCTACGGGCGCGCCGATTTACGCCCACCCTTCCTACCTGACCCGCCGGGGTAGGCCTGGTATACCTACCCGATGTTTCGAGGTAGAACCGGTTCCCCCACCGGTACTCTGGGTTTGGAACGGAACCCTTTGTGATGCGCCAGAGAACACCAGCTGTCCCTTCGTGCGCGCTGGACTAGACCCGGCCTCCCTACCGGACCCCACAGGTTAGAACCGCTATCCCTACCTGATGCTCCGCATTAGGCTTGGCACCCATACCCGATGTTCTGGGGTAGTAGCGGTACCCCCACCGTTACTCTGCAGTAGTATCGGTACACCCACCGGTACTCCGGGGTAGTACGTGAACCCTTACTGGTTCACTGGGGTACACCTGATGATGTTTCGGGCACGCGGTATAGACCAGACATTCTTCCTGACCTTCCGTGTTAGTCCCGGTATCCCTACCTGATGCTCCGTTGTTGGCCTGGCACCCCTACCCGATATGCTGGGGTAGTACCGGTACCCCCACCGGTACTCTGCGGTAGTATTGGTACACCCACCGGTACTCCAGGGTAGTACCTGAACCCTTACAGGTTCGCTGGGGTACACCTGCTGACCTTACGGGCGTGCTGTGTAGACCAGACATTCCTACCTGACCCTCCAGGCTAGGCCCGGTATCCCTACCTGATGCTCTGCGGTAGGCCTGGCCCCCTACCCGACAATGTGGGGTAGTACCGGTACACCCACCGGTACTCCGCGGTAATTTTGCTATACCCACCGGTACTCCTGGATTGTACCGGAACCCTTACTGGTGCGCCGGGGTACACCTGCTGACCCTACGGGCGTGCCGATTTACGCCCACCCTTCCTACCTGACCCGCCGGGGTAGGCCTCGTATCCCTACCCGATGTTTCGAGTTAGAATCGGTTCCCCCACCGGTACTCTGGGGTTGGAACGGAACCCTTTGTCATGCGCCAGAGAACACCAGCTGTCCCTTCGTGCGCGCTGGACTAGACCTGGCCTCCCTACCGGACCCCACAGGTTAGACCCGCTATCCCTACCTGATGCTCCGCATTAGGCTTGGCACCCATACCCGATGTTCTGGGGTACTAGCGGTACCCCCACCGTTACTCTGCGGTAGTATCGGTACACCCACCGGTACTCCGGGGTAGTATGTGAACCCTTACTGGTTCACTGGGGTACACCTGATGACGTTACTGGCGTGCGGTGTAGACCAGACATTCCTACCTGACCCTCCGTTTTAGGCCCGGTATCCCTACCTGATGCTCCGTTGTTGGCCTGGCACCCCTACCCGATATGCTGGGGTAGTACCGGTACCCCCACTGGTACTCTGCAGCAGTATCGGTACACCCACCGGTACTCCAGGGTAGTACCTGAACCCTTACTGGTTCGCTGGGGTACACCTGCTGACCTTATGGGCGTGCTCTGTAGACCAGACATTCCTACCTGACCCTCCAGGCTAGGCCCGGTATCCCTCTACCTGATGCTCTGCGCTACGCCTGGCCCCCTACCCGACAATCTGGGGTAGTACCGGTACACCCACCGGTA
Source organism: Astur gentilis (assembly GCF_929443795.1). Lineage (NCBI taxonomy): Eukaryota > Metazoa > Chordata > Aves > Accipitriformes > Accipitridae > Astur > Astur gentilis. The sequence continues at coordinate 799,949 of NW_026061008.1, forward strand.
CTCCGCGGTACTTTTGCTATACCCACCGGTACTCCTGGATTGTACCGGAACCCTTACTGGTGCGCCGGGGTACACCTGCTGACCCTACGGGCACACTGCTTTGGACCCACCCTTCCTACCTGACCCGCCGGGGTAGGCCTGGTATACCTACCCGATGTTTCGAGGTAGAACCGGTTCCCCCACCGGTACTCTGGGCTTGGAACTGAAACCTTTGTGATGCGCCAGAGAACACCAGCTGTCCATTCGTGCGCGCTGGTCTAGACCTGGCCTCCCTACCGGACCCCACAGGTTAGACCCGCTATCCCTACCTGATGCTCCGCATTAGGCTTGGCACCCATACCCGATGTTCTGGGGTAGTAACGGTACCCCCACCGTTACTCTGCGGTAGTATCGGTACACCCACCGGTACTCCGGGGTAGTACGTGAACCCTTACTGGTTCACTGGGGTACACCTGATGACGTTACTGGCGTGCGGTGTAGACCAGACTTTCCTACCTGACCCTCCGTTTTAGGCCCGGTATCCCTACCTGATGCTCCGTTGTTGGCCTGGCACCCCTACCCGATATGCTGGGGTAGTACCGGTACCCCCACGGGTACTCTGCGGTAGTATTGGTACACCCACCGGTACTCCAGGGTAGTACCTGAACCCTTACTGGTTCGCTGGGGTACACCTGCTGACCTTACGGGCGTGCTGTGTAGACCAGACATTCCTACCTGACCCTCCAGGCTAGGCCCGGTATCCCTACCTGATGCTCCGCGCTACGCCTGGCCCCCTACCCGACAATCTGGGGTAGTACCGGTACACCCACAGGTACTCCGCGTAGTTTTGCTATACCCACCGGTACTCCTGGATTGTACCGGAACCCTTACTGGTGCGCCGGGGTACACCTGTTGACCCTACGGGCGCGCCGATTTACGCCCACCCTTCCTACCTGACCCGCCGGGGTAGGCCTGGTATACCTACCCGATGTTTCGAGGTAGAACGGGTTGCCCCACCAATTGTGATGGGTTAACCCTGGCTGAACACCAGGTGCCCACCAAAGCCGTTCTATCACTCCCCCATCCTCAGCTGGATAGGGGAGAGAAAATATAACAAAAGGCTCGCGGGTCGAGATAAGGACAGGAGAGATCATTCACTATTACCGTCACGGGCAAAACAGACTCAATTTGCAAAATTGACTCAATTTATTACAAATCAATCAGAGCATGGTAATGAGAAGTAAAATGAAATCTCAGAACACCTTCCCACCACCAATCCTCCATTCTTCCCGGGCACAACTACCCTCCCGGATTTCACCACCAAGCCCCCCCAGCGGCACAGGGGGACAGGGATGGGGTTTATGGTCATCACACGTTATTTTCTGCCGCTTCACCTCCTCAGGACGAGGGCTGATCACACTCTTCCCCTGCTCCAGCGTGGGGTCCCACCCACGGGAGACAGTCCTCCACGAACTCCTCCAACGTGGGCCATTCCCACGGGCTGCAGTTCTTCACGAACTGCTCCAGCATGGGTCCATTCCACGGTGTGCAGTCCTTCAGGAGCACACTGCTCCAGCGCGGGTCCCCCACGGGGTCACAAGTCCTGCCAGAAAACCTGCTCCGTGGGATCCTCTCTCCACAGATCCACAGGTCCTGCCAGGAACCTGCTCCAGCGCGGGGTTCCCACGGGGTCACAGCCTCCTTCGGGAACCCACCTGCTCCGGCGTGGGGTCCTCCACGGGCTACAGGTTGAGATCTGCTCCACCGTGGACCTCCCTGGACTGCAGGGGGACAGCCTGCCTCACCAGGGTCTTCACCACGGGCTGCAGGGGAATCTTCGCTCCGGCGCCTGGAGCATCTCCTCCCCCTCCTTCTTCACTGACCTTGGTGTCCGCAGGCTTGTTTCTCTTACATGTTCTCACTCCTCACTCCGGCGGCAGTTTCTCTCCGTCCCAACTTTTTTTCCTTCTTAAAAATGTTATCACAGAGGCGTTACCACTATCACTGATTGGCTCGGCCTTGGCCGGCGGCGGGTCCGTCTTAGAGCCGGCTGGTATGGGCTCGCTCTATCTCGAACACAGGGGAAGCTTCCAGCAGTTTCTTACAGAAGCCACCCCTGTAACCCCCCCCCGCTACCAAAACCTTGCCAAACAAAACCAATACACCAATACAATGGGTTTGGAACAGAACCCTTTGTGATGTGCCAGAGAACACCAGCTGTCCCTTCGTGCGCGCTGGACTAGACCCGGCCTCCCTTCCAGACCCCACAGGTTAGACCCGCTATCCCTACCTGATGCTCCGCATTAGGCTTGGCACCCATACCCGATGTTCTGGGGTACTAGCGGTATCCCCACCGTTACTCTGCGGTAGTATCGGTACACCCACCGGTACTCCGGGGTAGTACGTGAACACTTACAGGTTCACTGGGGATCACCTGATGACGTTACGGGCACGCGGTATAGACCAGACATTCCTACCTGACCAACCGTGTTAGACCCGGTATCCCTACCTGATGCTACGTTGTTGGCTTGGCACCCCTACCCGATATGCTGGGGTAGTACCGGTACCCCCACGGGTACTCTGCGGTAGTATTGGTACACCCACCTGTACTCCAGGGTAGTACCTGTACCCTTACAGGTTCGCTGGGGTACACCTGCTGACCTTACGGGCGTGCTGTGTAGACCAGACATTCCTACCTGACCCTCCAGGCTAGGCCCGGTATCCCTACCTGATGCTCTGCGGTAGGCCTGGCCCCCTACCCGACAATCTGGGGTAGTACCGGTACACCCACCGGTACTCCGCGGTAGTTTTTCTATACCCACCGGTACTCCTGGATTGTACCAGAACCCTTACTGGTGCGCCGGGGTACAACTGCTGACCTTACGGGCACACTGCTTTGGACCCACCCTTCCTACCTGACCCGCCGGGGTAGGCCTGGTATACCTACCCGATGTTTCGAGGTAGAACCGGTTCCCCCACCAGTACTCTGGGGTTGGAACAGAACCCTTTGTGATGCGCCAGAGAACACCAGCTGTCCCTTCGTGCGCGCTGGACTAGACCCGGCCTCCCTTCCGGACCCCACAGGTTAGACCCGCTATCCCTACCTGATGCTCCGCATTAGGCTTGGCACCCATACCCGATGTTCTGGGGTAGTAGCGGTACCCCCACCGTTACTCTGCGGTAGTATCGGTACAACCACCGGTACTCCGGGGTAGTACCTGAACCCTTACTGGTTCACTGGGGTACACCTGATGACGTTACTGGCGTGCGGTGTAGACCAGACATTCCTACCTGACCCTCCGTTTTAGGCCCGGTATCCCTACCTGATGCTCCGTTGTTGGCCTGGCACCCCTACCCGATATGCTGGGGTAGTACCGGTACCCCCACCGGTACTCTGCGGTAGTATTGGTACACCCACCGGTACTCCAGGGTAGTACCTGAACACTTACTGGTTCGCTGGGGTACACCTGCTGACCTTACGGGCGTGCTCTGTAGAACAGACATTCCTACCTGACCCTCCAGGCTAGGCCCGGTATCCCTACCTGATGCTCTGCGCTACGCCTGGCCCCCTACCCGACAATCTGGGGTAGTACCGGTACACCCACAGGGACTCCGCGGTACTTTTGCTATACCCACCGGTACTCCTGGATTGTACCGGAACCCTTACTGGTGCGCCGGGGTACACCTGCTGACCCTACGGGCACACTGCTTTGGACCCACCCTTCCTACCTGACCCGCCGGGGTAGGCCTGGTATACCTACCCGATGTTTCGAGGTAGAACCGGTTCCCCCACCGGTACTCTGGGGTTGGAACGGAACCCTTTCTGATGCGCCAGAGAACACCAGCTGTCCCTTCGTGCGCGCTGGACTAGACCCGGCCTCCCTTCCGGACCCCACAGGTTAGACCCGCTATCCCTACCTGATGCTCCGCATTAGGCTTGGCACCCATACCCGATGTTCTGGGGTAGTAGCGGTACCCCCACCGTTACTCTGCGGTAGTATCGGTACACCCACCGGTACTCCGGGGTAGTACGTGAACCCTTACTGGTTCACTGGGGTACACCTGCTGACGTTACTGGCGTGCGGTGTAGACCAGACATTCCTACCTGACCCTCCGTTTTAGGCCCGGTATCCCTACCTGATGCTCCGTTGTTGGCCTGGCACCCCTACCCGATATGCTGGGGTAGTACCGGTACCCCCACCGGTACTCTGCGGTAGTATTGGTACACCCACCGGTACTCCAGGGTAGTACCTGAACACTTACTGGTTCGCTGGGGTACACCTGCTGACCTTACGGGCGTGCTCTGTAGACCAGACATTCCTACCTGACCCTCCAGGCTAGGCCCGGTATCCCTACCTGATGCTCTGCGGTAGGCCTGGCCCCCTACCCGACAATCTGGGGTAGTACCGGTACACCCACAGGGACTCCGCGGTACTTTTGCTATACCCACCGGTACTCCTGGATTGTACCGGAACCCTTACTGGTGCGCCGGGGTACACCTGCTGACCCTACGGGCACACTGCTTTGGACCCACCCTTCCTACCTGACCCGCCGGGGTAGGCCTGGTATACCTACCCGATGTTTCGAGGTAGAACCGGTTCCCCCACCGGTACTCTGGGGTTGGAACGGAACCCTTTCTGATGCGCCAGAGAACACCAGCTGTCCCTTCGTGCGCGCTGGACTAGACCCGGCCTCCCTTCCGGACCCCACAGGTTAGACCCGCTATCCCTACCTGATGCTCCGCATTAGGCTTGGCACCCATACCCGATGTTCTGGGGTAGTAGCGGTACCCCCACCGTTACTCTGCGGTAGTATCGGTACACCCACCGGTACTCCGGGGTAGTACGTGAACCCTTACTGGTTCACTGGGGTACACCTGATGACGTTACTGGCGCGCGGTGTAGACCAGACATTCCTACCTGACCCTCCGTTTTAGCCCCGGTATCCCTACCTGATGCTCCGTTGTTGGCCTGGCACCCCTACCCGATATGCTGGGGTAGTACCGGTACCCCCACGGGTACTCTGCGGTAGTATTGGTACACCCACCGGTACTCCAGGGTAGTACCTGAACCCTAACTGGTTCGCTGGGGTACACCTGCTGACCTTACGGGCGTGCTGTGTAGACCAGACATTCCTACCTGACCCTCCAGGCTAGGCCCGGTATCCCTACCTGATGCTCTGCGCTACGCCTGGCCCCCTACCCGACAATCTGGGGTAGTACCGGTACACCCACAGGGACTCCGCGGTACTTTTGCTATACCCACCGGTACTCCTGGATTGTACCGGAACCCTTACTGGTGCGCCGGGGTACACCTGCTGACCCTACTGGCACACTGCTTTGGACACACCCTTCCTACCTGACCCGCCGGGGTAGGCCTGGTATACCTACCCGATGTTTCGAGGTAGAACCGGTTCCCCCACCGGTACTCTGGGGTTGGAACGGAACCCTTTCTGATGCGCCAGAGAACACCAGCTGTCCCTTCGTGCGCGCTGGACTAGACCTGGCCTCCCTACCAGACCCCACAGGTTAGACCCGCTATCCCTACCTGATGCTCCGCATTAGGCTTGGCACCCATACCCGATGTTCTGGGGTAGTAGCGGTACCCCCACCGTTACTCTGCGGTAGTATCGGTACACCCACCGGTACTCCGGGGTAGTACGTGAACCCTTACTGGTTCACTGGGGTACACCTGATGACGTTACTGGCGCGCGGTGTAGACCAGACATTCCTACCTGACCCTCCGTTTTAGGCCCGGTATCCCTACCTGATGCTCCGTTGTTGGCCTGGCACCCCTACCCGATATGCTGGGGTAGTACCAGTACCCCCACCGGTACTCTGCGGTAGTATTGGTACACCCACCGGTACTCCAGGGCAGTACCTGAACCCTTACTGGTTCGCTGGGGTACACCTGCTGACCTTACGGGCGTGCTGTGTAGACCAGACATTCCTACCTGACCCTCCAGGCTAGGCCCGGTATCCCTACCTGATGCTCTGCGCTACGCCTGGCCCCCTACCTGACAATCTGGGGTAGTACCGGTACACCCACCGGTACTCCGCGGTAGTTTTTCTATACCCACCGGTACTCCTGGATTGTACCAGAACCCTTACTGGTGCGCCGGGGTACACCTGCTGACCTTACGGGCACACTGCTTTGGACCCACCCTTCCTACCTGACCCGCCGGGGTAGGCCTGGTATACCTACCCGATGTTTCGAGGTAGAACCGGTTCCCCCACCGGTACTCTGGGGTTGGAACAGAACCCTTTCTGATGCGCCAGAGAACACCAGCTGTCCCTTCGTGCGCGCTGGACTAGACCCGGCCTCCCTTCCGGACCCCACAGGTTAGACCCGCTATCCCTACCTGATGCTCCGCATTAGGCTTGGCACCCATACCCGATGTTCTGGGGTAGTAGCGGTACCCCCACCGTTACTCTGCGGTAGTATCGGTACAACCACCGGTACTCCGGGGTAGTACCTGAACCCTTACTGGTTCACTGGGGTACACCTGATGACGTTACTGGCGTGCGGTGTAGACCAGACATTCCTACCTGACCCTCCGTTTTAGGCCCGGTATCCCTACCTGATGCTCCGTTGTTGGCCTGGCACCCCTACCCGATATGCTGGGGTAGTACCGGTACCCCCACGGGTACTCTGCGGTAGTATTGGTACACCCACCGGTACTCCAGGGTAGTACCTGAATCCTAACTGGTTCGCTGGGGTACACCTGCTGACCTTACGGGCGTGCTGTGTAGACCAGACATTCCTACCTGACCCTCCAGGCTAGGCCCGGTATCCCTACCTGATGCTCTGCGCTACGCCTGGCCCCCTACCCGACAATCTGGGGTAGTACCGGTACACCCACTGGTACTCCGCGGTAGTTTTGCTATACCCACCGGTACTCCTGGATTGTACCGGAACCCTTACTGGTGCGCCGGGGTACACCTGCTGACCCTACTGGCACACTGCTTTGGACACACCCTTCCTACCTGACCCGCCGGGGTAGGCCTGGTATACCTACCCGATGTTTCGAGGTAGAACCGGTTCCCCCACCGGTACTCTGGGCTTGGAACTGAAACCTTTGTGATGCGCCAGAGAACACCAGCTGTCCATTCGTGCGCGCTGGACTAGACCTGGCCTCCCTAGCGGACCCCACAGGTTAGACCCGCTATCCCTACCTGATGCTCCGCATTAGGCTTGGCACCCATACCCGATGTTCTGGGGTAGTAGCGGTACCCCCACCGTTACTCTGCGGTAGTATCGGTACACCCACCGGTACTCCGGGGTAGTACGTGAACCCTTACTGGTTCACTGGGGTACACCTGCTGACGTTACTGGCGTGCGGTTTAGACCAGACATTCCTACCTGACCCTCCGTTTTAGGCCCGGTATCCCTACCTGATGCTCCGTTGTTGGCCTGGCACCCCTACCCGATATGCTGGGGTAGTACCGGTACCCCCACCGGTACTCTGCGGTAGTATTGGTACACCCACCGGTACTCCAGGGTAGTACCTGAACACTTACTGGTTCGCTGGGGTACACCTGCTGACCTTACGGGCGTGCTCTGTAGACCAGACATTCCTACCTGACCCTCCAGGCTAGGCCCGGTATCCCTACCTGATGCTCTGCGGTAGGCCTGGCCCCCTACCCGACAATCTGGGGTAGTACCGGTACACCCACAGGGACTCCGCGGTACTTTTGCTATACCCACCGGTACTCCTGGATTGTACCGGAACCCTTACTGGTGCGCCGGGGTACACCTGCTGACCCTACGGGCACACTGCTTTGGACCCACCCTTCCTACCTGACCCGCCGGGGTAGGCCTGGTATACCTACCCGATGTTTCGAGGTAGAACCGGTTCCCCCACCGGTACTCTGGGGTTGGAACGGAACCCTTTCTGATGCGCCAGAGAACACCAGCTGTCCCTTCGTGCGCGCTGGACTAGACCCGGCCTCCCTTCCGGACCCCACAGGTTAGACCCGCTATCCCTACCTGATGCTCCGCATTAGGCTTGGCACCCATACCCGATGTTCTGGGGTAGTAGCGGTACCCCCACCGTTACTCTGCGGTAGTATCGGTACACCCACCGGTACTCCGGGGTAGTACGTGAACCCTTACTGGTTCACTGGGGTACACCTGATGACGTTACTGGCGCGCGGTGTAGACCAGACATTCCTACCTGACCCTCCGTTTTAGGCCCGGTATCCCTACCTGATGCTCCGTTGTTGGCCTGGCAACCCTACCCGATATGCTGGGGTAGTACCGGTACCCCCACGGGTACTCTGCGGTAGTATTGGTACACCCACCGGTACTCCAGGGTAGTACCTGAACACTTACTGGTTCGCTGGGGTACACCTGCTGACCTTACGGGCGTGCTGTGTAGACCAGACATTCCTACCTGACCCTCCAGGCTAGGCCCGGTATCCCTACCTGATGCTCTGCGCTACGCCTGGCCCCCTACCCGACAATCTGGGGTAGTACCGGTACACCCACCGGTACTCCGCGGTACTTTTGCTATACCCACCGGTACTCCTGGATTGTACCGGAACCCTTACTGGTGCGCCGGGGTACACCTGCTGACCCTACTGGCACACTGCTTTGGACACACCCTTCCTACCTGACCCGCCGGGGTAGGCCTGGTATACCTACCCGATGTTTCGAGGTAGAACCGGTTCCCCCACCGGTACTCTGGGCTTGGAACTGAAACCTTTGTGATGCGCCAGAGAACACCAGCTGTCCATTCGTGCGCGCTGGACTAGACCTGGCCTCCCTAGCGGACCCCACAGGTTAGACCCGCTATCCCTACCTGATGCTCCGCATTAGGCTTGGCACCCATACCCGATGTTCTGGGGTAGTAGCGGTACCCCCACCGTTACTCTGCGGTAGTATCGGTACACCCACCGGTACTCCGGGGTAGTACGTGAACCCTTACTGGTTCACTGGGGTACACCTGCTGACGTTACTGGCGTGCGGTGTAGACCAGACATTCCTACCTGACCCTCCGTTTTAGGCCCGGTATCCCTACCTGATGCTCCGTTGTTGGCCTGGCACCCCTACCCGATATGCTGGGGTAGTACCGGTACCCCCACCGGTACTCTGCGGTAGTATTGGTACACCCACCGGTACTCCAGGGTAGTACCTGAACACTTACTGGTTCGCTGGGGTACACCTGCTGACCTTACGGGCGTGCTCTGTAGACCAGACATTCCTACCTGACCCTCCAGGCTAGGCCCGGTATCCCTACCTGATGCTCTGCGGTAGGCCTGGCCTCCTACCCGACAATCTGGGGTAGTACCGGTACACCCACAGGGACTCCGCGGTACTTTTGCTATACCCACCGGTACTCCTGGATTGTACCGGAACCCTTACTGGTGCGCCGGGGTACACCTGCTGACCCTACGGGCACACTGCTTTGGACCCACCCTTCCTACCTGACCCGCCGGGGTAGGCCTGGTATACCTACCCGATGTTTCGAGGTAGAACCGGTTCCCCCACCGGTACTCTGGGGTTGGAACGGAACCCTTTCTGATGCGCCAGAGAACACCAGCTGTCCCTTCGTGCGCGCTGGACTAGACCCGGCCTCCCTTCCGGACCCCACAGGTTAGACCCGCTATCCCTACCTGATGCTCCGCATTAGGCTTGGCACCCATACCCGATGTTCTGGGGTAGTAGCGGTACCCCCACCGTTACTCTGCGGTAGTATCGGTACACCCACCGGTACTCCGGGGTAGTACGTGAACCCTTACTGGTTCACTGGGGTACACCTGATGACGTTACTGGCGCGCGGTGTAGACCAGACATTCCTACCTGACCCTCCGTTTTAGGCCCGGTATCCCTACCTGATGCTCCGTTGTTGGCCTGGCAACCCTACCCGATATGCTGGGGTAGTACCGGTACCCCCACCGGTACTCTGCGGTAGTATTGGTACACCCACCGGTACTCCAGGGTAGTACCTGAACACTTACTGGTTCGCTGGGGTACACCTGCTGACCTTACGGGCGTGCTGTGTAGACCAGACATTCCTACCTGACCCTCCAGGCTAGGCCCGGTATCCCTACCTGATGCTCTGCGCTACGCCTGGCCCCCTACCCGACAATCTGGGGTAGTACCGGTACACCCACCGGTACTCCGCGGTACTTTTGCTATACCCACCGGTACTCCTGGATTGTACCGGAACCCTTACTGGTGCGCCGGGGTACACCTGCTGACCCTACTGGCACACTGCTTTGGACACACCCTTCCTACCTGACCCGCCGGGGTAGGCCTGGTATACCTACCCGATGTTTCGAGGTAGAACCGGTTCCCCCACCGGTACTCTGGGCTTGGAACTGAAACCTTTGTGATGCGCCAGAGAACACCAGCTGTCCATTCGTGCGCGCTGGACTAGACCTGGCCTCCCTAGCGGACCCCACAGGTTAGACCCGCTATCCCTACCTGATGCTCCGCATTAGGCTTGGCACCCATACCCGATGTTCTGGGGTAGTAGCGGTACCCCCACCGTTACTCTGCGGTAGTATCGGTACACCCACCGGTACTCCGGGGTAGTACGTGAACCCTTACTGGTTCACTGGGGTACACCTGCTGACGTTACTGGCGTGCGGTGTAGACCAGACATTCCTACCTGACCCTCCGTTTTAGGCCCGGTATCCCTACCTGATGCTCCGTTGTTGGCCTGGCACCCCTACCCGATATGCTGGGGTAGTACCGGTACCCCCACCGGTACTCTGCGGTAGTATTGGTACACCCACCGGTACTCCAGGGTAGTACCTGAACACTTACTGGTTCGCTGGGGTACACCTGCTGACCTTACGGGCGTGCTCTGTAGACCAGACATTCCTACCTGACCCTCCAGGCTAGGCCCGGTATCCCTACCTGATGCTCTGCGGTAGGCCTGGCCTCCTACCCGACAATCTGGGGTAGTACCGGTACACCCACAGGGACTCCGCGGTACTTTTGCTATACCCACCGGTACTCCTGGATTGTACCGGAACCCTTACTGGTGCGCCGGGGTACACCTGCTGACCCTACGGGCACACTGCTTTGGACCCACCCTTCCTACCTGACCCGCCGGGGTAGGCCTGGTATACCTACCCGATGTTTCGAGGTAGAACCGGTTCCCCCACCGGTACTCTGGGGTTGGAACGGAACCCTTTCTGATGCGCCAGAGAACACCAGCTGTCCCTTCGTGCGCGCTGGACTAGACCCGGCCTCCCTTCCGGACCCCACAGGTTAGACCCGCTATCCCTACCTGATGCTCCGCATTAGGCTTGGCACCCATACCCGATGTTCTGGGGTAGTAGCGGTACCCCCACCGTTATTCTGCGGTAGTATCGGTACACCCACCGGTACTCCGGGGTAGTACGTGAACCCTTACTGGTTCACTGGGGTACACCTGATGACGTTACTGGCGCGCGGTGTAGACCAGACATTCCTACCTGACCCTCCGTTTTAGGCCCGGTATCCCTACCTGATGCTCCGTTGTTGGCCTGGCACCCCTACCCGATATGCTGGGGTAGTACCGGTACCCCCACCGGTACTCTGCGGTAGTATTGGTACACCCACCGGTACTCCAGGGTAGTACCTGAACACTTACTGGTTCGCTGGGGTACACCTGCTGACCTTACGGGCGTGCTGTGTAGACCAGACATTCCTACCTGACCCTCCAGGCTAGGCCCGGTATCCCTACCTGATGCTCTGCGCTACGCCTGGCCCCCTACCCGACAATCTGGGGTAGTACCGGTACACCCACCGGTACTCCGCGGTACTTTTGCTATACCCACCGGTACTCCTGGATTGTACCGGAACCCTTACTGGTGCGCCGGGGTACACCTGCTGACCCTACTGGCACACTGCTTTGGACACACCCTTCCTACCTGACCCGCCGGGGTAGGCCTGGTATACCTACCCGATGTTTCGAGGTAGAACCGGTTCCCCCACCGGTACTCTGGGCTTGGAACTGAAACCTTTGTGATGCGCCAGAGAACACCAGCTGTCCATTCGTGCGCGCTGGACTAGACCTGGCCTCCCTAGCGGACCCCACAGGTTAGACCCGCTATCCCTACCTGATGCTCCGCATTAGGCTTGGCACCCATACCCGATGTTCTGGGGTAGTAGCGGTACCCCCACCGTTACTCTGCGGTAGTATCGGTACACCCACCGGTACTCCGGGGTAGTACGTGAACCCTTACTGGTTCACTGGGGTACACCTGCTGACGTTACTGGCGCGCGGTGTAGACCAGACATTCCTACCTGACCCTCCGTTTTAGGCCCGGTATCCCTACCTGATGCTCCGTTGTTGGCCTGGCACCCCTACCCGATATGCTGGGGTAGTACCGGTACCCCCACCGGTACTCTGCGGTAGTATTGGTACACCCACCGGTACTCCAGGGTAGTACCTGAACACTTACTGGTTCGCTGGGGTACACCTGCTGACCTTACGGGCGTGCTCTGTAGACCAGACATTCCTACCTGACCCTCCAGGCTAGGCCCGGTATCCCTACCTGATGCTCTGCGGTAGGCCTGGCCCCCTACCCGACAATCTGGGGTAGTACCGGTACACCCACAGGGACTCCGCGGTACTTTTGCTATACCCACCGGTACTCCTGGATTGTACCGGAACCCTTACTGGTGCGCCGGGTTACACCTGCTGACCCTACGGGCACACTGCTTTGGACCCACCCTTCCTACCTGACCCGCCGGGGTAGGCCTGGTATACCTACCCGATGTTTCGAGGTAGAACCGATTCCCCCACCGGTACTCTGGGGTTGGAACGGAACCCTTTCTGATGCGCCAGAGAACACCAGCTGTCCCTTCGTGCGCGCTGGACTAGACCCGGCCTCCCTTCCGGACCCCACAGGTTAGACCCGCTATCCCTACCTGATGCTCCGCATTAGGCTTGGCACCCATACCCGATGTTCTGGGGTAGTAGCGGTACCCCCACCGTTACTCTGCGGTAGTATCGGTACACCCACCGGTACTCCGGGGTAGTACGTGAGCCCTTACTGGTTCACTGGGGTACACCTGATGACGTTACTGGCGCGCGGTGTAGACCAGACATTCCTACCTGACCCTCCGTTTTAGGCCCGGTATCCCTACCTGATGCTCCGTTGTTGGCCTGGCACCCCTACCCGATATGCTGGGGTAGTACCGGTACCCCCACCGGTACTCTGCGGTAGTATTGGTACACCCACCGGTACTCCAGGGTAGTACCTGAACCCTTACTGGTTCGCTGGGGTACACCTGCTGACCTTACGGGCGTGCTGTGTAGACCAGACATTCCTACCTGACCCTCCAGGCTAGGCCCGGTATCCCTACCTGATGCTCTGTGCTACGCCTGGCCCCCTACCCGACAATCTGGGGTAGTACCGGTACACCCACCGGTACTCCGCGGTACTTTTGCTATACCCACTGGTACTCCTGGATTGTACCGGAACCCTTACTGGTGCGCCGGGGTACACCTGCTGACCCTACGGGCACACTGCTTTGGACCCACCCTTCCTACCTGACCCGCCGGGGTAGGCCTGGTATACCTACCCGATGTTTCGAGGTAGAACCGGTTCCCCCACCGGTACTCTGGGCTTGGAATTGAAACCTTTGTGATGCGCCAGAGAACACCAGCTGTCCATTCGTGCGCGCTGGACTAGACCTGGCCTCCCTAGCGGACCCCACAGGTTAGACCCGCTATCCCTACCTGATGCTCCGCATTAGGCTTGGCACCCATACCCGATGTTCTGGGGTAGTAGCGGTACCCCCACCGTTACTCTGCGGTAGTATCGGTACACCCACCGGTACTCCGGGGTAGTACCTGAACCCTTACTGGTTCACTGGGGTACACCTGCTGACGTTACTGGCGTGCGGTGTAGACCAGACATTCCTACCTGACCCTCCGTTTTAGGCCCGGTATCCCTACCTGATGCTCCGTTGTTGGCCTGGCACCCCTACCCGATATGCTGGGGTAGTACCGGTACCCCCACCGGTACTCTGCGGTAGTATTGGTACACCCACCGGTACTCCAGGGTAGTACCTGAACACTTACTGGTTCGCTGGGGTACACCTGCTGACCTTACGGGCGTGCTCTGTAGACCAGACATTCCTACCTGACCCTCCAGGCTAGGCCCGGTATCCCTACCTGATGCTCTGCGGTAGGCCTGGCCCCCTACCCGACAATCTGGGGTAGTACCGGTACACCCACAGGGACTCCGCGGTACTTTTGCTATACCCACCGGTACTCCTGGATTGTACCGGAACCCTTACTGGTGCGCCGGGGTACACCTGCTGACCCTACGGGCACACTGCTTTGGACCCACCCTTCCTACCTGACCCGCCGGGGTAGGCCTGGTATACCTACCCGATGTTTCGAGGTAGAACCGGTTCCCCCACCGGTACTCTGGGCTTGGAACTGAAACCTTTGTGATGCGCCAGAGAACACCAGCTGTCCCTTCGTGCGCGCTGGACTAGACCCGGCCTCCCTTCCGGACCCCACAGGTTAGACCCGCTATCCCTACCTGATGCTCCGCATTAGGCTTGGCACCCATACCCGATGTTCTGGGGTAGTAGCGGTACCCCCACCGTTACTCTGCGGTAGTATCGGTACACCCACCGGTACTCCGGGGTAGTACGTGAACCCTTACTGGTTCACTGGGGTACACCTGCTGACGTTACTGGCGTGCGGTGTAGACCAGACATTCCTACCTGACCCTCCGTTTTAGGCCCGGTATCCCTACCTGATGCTCCGTTGTTGGCCTGGCACCCCTACCCGATATGCTGGGGTAGTACCGGTACCCCCACCGGTACTCTGCGGTAGTATTGGTACACCCACCGGTACTCCAGGGTAGTACCTGAACACTTACTGGTTCGCTGGGGTACACCTGCTGACCTTACGGGCGTGCTCTGTAGACCAGACATTCCTACCTGACCCTCCAGGCTAGGCCCGGTATCCCTACCTGATGCTCTGCGGTAGGCCTGGCCCCCTACCCGACAATCTGGGGTAGTACCGGTACACCCACAGGGACTCCGCGGTACTTTTGCTATACCCACCGGTACTCCTGGATTGTACCGGAACCCTTACTGGTGCGCCGGGGTACACCAGCTGACACTACGGGCGCACCGCTTTACGCCCACCCTTCCTACCTGACCCGCCGGGGTAGGCCTGGTATACCTACCCGATGTTTCGAGGTAGAACCGGTTCCCCCACCGGTACTCTGGGGTTGGAACGGAACCCTTTCTGATGCGCCAGAGAACACCAGCTGTCCCTTCGTGCGCGCTGGACTAGACCCGGCCTCCCTTCCGGACCCCACAGGTTAGACCCGCTATCCCTACCTGATGCTCCGCATTAGGCTTGGCACCCATACCCGATGTTCTGGGGTAGTAGCGGTACCCCCACCGTTACTCTGCGGTAGTATCGGTACACCCACCGGTACTCCGGGGTAGTACGTGAGCCCTTACTGGTTCACTGGGGTACACCTGATGACGTTACTGGCGCGCGGTGTAGACCAGACATTCCTACCTGACCCTCCGTTTTAGGCCCGGTATCCCTACCTGATGCTCCGTTGTTGGCCTGGCACCCCTACCCGATATGCTGGGGTAGTACCGGTACCCCCACCGGTACTCTGCGGTAGTATTGGTACACCCACCGGTACTCCAGGGTAGTACCTGAACCCTTACTGGTTCGCTGGGGTACACCTGCTGACCTTACGGGCGTTCTGTGTAGACCAGACATTCCTACCTGACCCTCCAGGCTAGGCCCGGTATCCCTACCTGATGCTCTGCGCTACGCCTGGCCCCCTACCCGACAATCTGGGGTAGTACCGGTACACCCACCGGTACTCCGCGGTACTTTTGCTATACCCACTGGTACTCCTGGATTGTACCGGAACCCTTACTGGTGCGCCGGGGTACACCTGCTGACCCTACGGGCACACTGCTTTGGACCCACCCTTCCTACCTGACCCGCCGGGGTAGGCCTGGTATACCTACCCGATGTTTCGAGGTAGAACCGGTTCCCCCACCGGTACTCTGGGCTTGGAACTGAAACCTTTGTGATGCGCCACAGAACACCAGCTGTCCATTCGTGCGCGCTGGACTAGACCTGGCCTCCCTAGCGGACCCCACAGGTTAGACCCGCTATCCCTACCTGATGCTCCGCATTAGGCTTGGCACCCATACCCGATGTTCTGGGGTAGTAGCGGTACCCCCACCGTTACTCTGCGGTAGTATCGGTACTCCCACCGGTACTCCGGGGTAGTACGTGAACCCTTACTGGTTCACTGGGGTACACCTGCTGACGTTACTGGCGTGCGGTGTAGACCAGACATTCCTACCTGACCCTCCGTTTTAGGCCCGGTATCCCTACCTGATGCTCCGTTGTTGGCCTGGCACCCCTACCCGATATGCTGGGGTAGTACCGGTACCCCCACCGGTACTCTGCGGTAGTATTGGTACACCCACCGGTACTCCAGGGTAGTACCTGAACACTTACTGGTTCGCTGGGGTACACCTGCTGACCTTACGGGCGTGCTCTGTAGACCAGACATTCCTACCTGACCCTCCAGGCTAGGCCCGGTATCCCTACCTGATGCTCTGCGGTAGGCCTGGCCCCCTACCCGACAATCTGGGGTAGTACCGGTACACCCACAGGGACTCCGCGGTACTTTTGCTATACCCACCGGTACTCCTGGATTGTACCGGAACCCTTACTGGTGCGCCGGGGTACACCTGCTGACCCTACTGGCACACTGCTTTGGACACACCCTTCCTACCTGACCCGCCGGGGTAGGCCTGGTATACCTACCCGATGTTTCGAGGTAGAACCGGTTCCCCCACCGGTACTCTGGGCTTGGAACTGAAACCTTTGTGATGCGCCAGAGAACACCAGCTGTCCATTCGTGCGCGCTGGACTAGACCTGGCCTCCCTAGCGGACCCCACAGGTTAGACCCGCTATCCCTACCTGATGCTCCGCATTAGGCTTGGCACCCATACCCGATGTTCTGGGGTAGTAGCGGTACCCCCACCGTTACTCTGCGGTAGTATCGGTACACCCACCGGTACTCCGGGGTAGTACGTGAACCCTTACTGGTTCACTGGGGTACACCTGCTGACGTTACTGGCGTGCGGTGTAGACCAGACATTCCTACCTGACCCTCCGTTTTAGGCCCGGTATCCCTACCTGATGCTCCGTTGTTGGCCTGGCACCCCTACCCGATATGCTGGGGTAGTACCGGTACCCCCACCGGTACTCTGCGGTAGTATTGGTACACCCACCGGTACTCCAGGGCAGTACCTGAACACTTACTGGTTCGCTGGGGTACACCTGCTGACCTTACGGGCGTGCTCTGTAGACCAGACATTCCTACCTGACCCTCCAGGCTAGGCCCGGTATCCCTACCTGATGCTCTGCGGTAGGCCTGGCCCCCTACCCGACAATCTGGGGTAGTACCGGTACACCCACAGGGACTCCGCGGTACTTTTGCTATACCCACCGGTACTCCTGGATTGTACCGGAACCCTTACTGGTGCGCCGGGGTACACCTGCTGACCCTACGGGCACACTGCTTTGGACCCACCCTTCCTACCTGACCCGCCGGGGTAGGCCTGGTATACCTACCCGATGTTTCGAGGTAGAACCGGTTCCCCCACCGGTACTCTGGGGTTGGAACGGAACCCTTTCTGATGCGCCAGAGAACACCAGCTGTCCCTTCGTGCGCGCTGGACTAGACCCGGCCTCCCTTCCGGACCCCACAGGTTAGACCCGCTATCCCTACCTGATGCTCCGCATTAGGCTTGGCACCCATACCCGATGTTCTGGGGTAGTAGCGGTACCCCCACCGTTACTCTGCGGTAGTATCGGTACACCCACCGGTACTCCGGGGTAGTACGTGAACCCTTACTGGTTCACTGGGGTACACCTGATGACGTTACTGGCGCGCGGTGTAGACCAGACATTCCTACCTGACCCTCCGTTTTAGGCCCGGTATCCCTACCTGATGCTCCGTTGTTGGCCTGGCACCCCTACCCGATATGCTGGGGTAGTACCGGTACCCCCACGGGTACTCTGCGGTAGTATTGGTACACCCACCGGTACTCCAGGGTAGTACCTGAACACTTACTGGTTCGCTGGGGTACACCTGCTGACCTTACGGGCGTGCTGTGTAGACCAGACATTCCTACCTGACCCTCCAGGCTAGGCCCGGTATCCCTACCTGATGCTCTGCGCTACGCCTGGCCCCCTACCCGACAATCTGGGGTAGTACCGGTACACCCACCGGTACTCCGCGGTACTTTTGCTATACCCACCGGTACTCCTGGATTGTACCGGAACCCTTACTGGTGCGCCGGGGTACACCTGCTGACCCTACTGGCACACTGCTTTGGACACACCCTTCCTACCTGACCCGCCGGGGTAGGCCTGGTATACCTACCCGATGTTTCGAGGTAGAACCGGTTCCCCCACCGGTACTCTGGGCTTGGAACTGAAACCTTTGTGATGCGCCAGAGAACACCAGCTGTCCATTCGTGCGCGCTGGACTAGACCTGGCCTCCCTAGCGGACCCCACAGGTTAGACCCGCTATCCCTACCTGATGCTCCGCATTAGGCTTGGCACCCATACCCGATGTTCTGGGGTAGTAGCGGTACCCCCACCGTTACTCTGCGGTAGTATCGGTACACCCACCGGTACTCCGGGGTAGTACGTGAACCCTTAGTGGTTCACTGGGGTACACCTGCTGACGTTCCTGGCGCGCGGTGTAGACCAGACATTCCTACCTGACCCTCCGTTTTAGGCCCGGTATCCCTACCTGATGCTCCGTTGTTGGCCTGGCACCCCTACCCGATATGCTGGGGTAGTACCGGTACCCCCACCGGTACTCTGCGGTAGTATTGGTACACCCACCGGTACTCCAGGGTAGTACCTGAACACTTACTGGTTCGCTGGGGTACACCTGCTGACCTTACGGGCGTGCTCTGTAGACCAGACATTCCTACCTGACCCTCCAGGCTAGGCCCGGTATCCCTACCTGATGCTCTGCGGTAGGCCTGGCCCCCTACCCGACAATCTGGGGTAGTACCGGTACACCCACAGGGACTCCGCGGTACTTTTGCTATACCCACCGGTACTCCTGGATTGTACCGGAACCCTTACTGGTGCGCCGGGTTACACCTGCTGACCCTACGGGCACACTGCTTTGGACCCACCCTTCCTACCTGACCCGCCGGGGTAGGCCTGGTATACCTACCCGATGTTTCGAGGTAGAACCGGTTCCCCCACCGGTACTCTGGGGTTGGAACGGAACCCTTTCTGATGCGCCAGAGAACACCAGCTGTCCCTTCGTGCGCGCTGGACTAGACCCGGCCTCCCTTCCGGACCCCACAGGTTAGACCCGGTATCCCTACCTGATGCTCCGCATTAGGCTTGGCACCCATACCCGATGTTCTGGGGTAGTAGCGGTACCCCCACCGTTACTCTGCGGTAGTATCGGTACACCCACCGGTACTCCGGGGTAGTACGTGAGCCCTTACTGGTTCACTGGGGTACACCTGATGACGTTACTGGCGCGCGGTGTAGACCAGACATTCCTACCTGACCCTCCGTTTTAGGCCCGGTATCCCTACCTGATGCTCCGTTGTTGGCCTGGCACCCCTACCCGATATGCTGGGGTAGTACCGGTACCCCCACCGGTACTCTGCGGTAGTATTGGTACACCCACCGGTACTCCAGGGTAGTACCTGAACCCTTACTGGTTCGCTGGGGTACACCTGCTGACCTTACGGGCGTGCTCTGTAGACCAGACATTCCTACCTGACCCTCCAGGCTAGGCCCGGTATCCCTACCTGATGCTCTGCGCTACGCCTGGCCCCCTACCCGACAATCTGGGGTAGTACCGGTACACCCACCGGTACTCCGCGGTACTTTTGCTATACCCACTGGTACTCCTGGATTGTACCGGAACCCTTACTGGTGCGCCGGGGTACACCTGCTGACCCTACGGGCACACTGCTTTGGACCCACCCTTCCTACCTGACCCGCCGGGGTAGGCCTGGTATACCTACCCGATGTTTCGAGGTAGAACCGGTTCCCCCACCGGTACTCTGGGCTTGGAACTGAAACCTTTGTGATGCGCCACAGAACACCAGCTGTCCATTCGTGCGCGCTGGACTAGACCTGGCCTCCCTAGCGGACCCCACAGGTTAGACCCGCTATCCCTACCTGATGCTCCGCATTAGGCTTGGCACCCATACCCGATGTTCTGGGGTAGTAGCGGTACCCCCACCGTTACTCTGCGGTAGTATCGGTACACCCACCGGTACTCCGGGGTAGTACGTGAGCCCTTACTGGTTCACTGGGGTACACCTGATGACGTTACTGGCGCGCGGTGTAGACCAGACATTCCTACCTGACCCTCCGTTTTAGGCCCGGTATCCCTACCTGATGCTCCGTTGTTGGCCTGGCACCCCTACCCGATATGCTGGGGTAGTACCGGTACCCCCACCGGTACTCTGCGGTAGTATTGGTACACCCACCGGTACTCCAGGGTAGTACCTGAACACTTACTGGTTCGCTGGGGTACACCTGCTGACCTTACGGGCGTGCTCTGTAGACCAGACATTCCTACCTGACCCTCCAGGCTAGGCCCGGTATCCCTACCTGATGCTCTGCGCTACGCCTGGCCCCCTACCCGACAATCTGGGGTAGTACCGGTACACCCACCGGTACTCCGCGGTACTTTTGCTATACCCACTGGTACTCCTGGATTGTACCGGAACCCTTACTGGTGCGCCGGGGTACACCTGCTGACCCTACGGGCACACTGCTTTGGACCCACCCTTCCTACCTGACCCGCCGGGGTAGGCCTGGTATACCTACCCGATGTTTCGAGGTAGAACCGGTTCCCCCACCGGTACTCTGGGGTTGGAATGGAACCCTTTCTGATGCGCCAGAGAACACCAGCTGTCCATTCGTGCGCGCTGGACTAGACCTGGCCTCCCTAGCGGACCCCACAGGTTAGACCCGCTATCCCTACCTGATGCTCCGCATTAGGCTTGGCACCCATACCCGATGTTCTGGGGTAGTAGCGGTACCCCCACCGTTACTCTGCGGTAGTATCGGTACACCCACCGGTACTCCGGGGTAGTACGTGAACCCTTACTGGTTCACTGGGGTACACCTGCTGACGTTACTGGCGCGCGGTGTAGACCAGACATTCCTACCTGACCCTCCGTTTTAGGCCCGGTATCCCTACCTGATGCTCCGTTGTTGGCCTGGCACCCCTACCCGATATGCTGGGCTAGTACCGGTACCCCCACCGGTACTCTGCGGTAGTATTGGTACACCCACCGGTACTCCAGGGTAGTACCTGAACACTTACTGGTTCGCTGGGGTACACCTGCTGACCTTACGGGCGTGCTCTGTAGACCAGACATTCCTACCTGACCCTCCAGGCTAGGCCCGGTATCCCTACCTGATGCTCCGCGGTAGGCCTGGCCCCCTACCCGACAATCTGGGGTAGTACCGGTACACCCACAGGGACTCCGCGGTACTTTTGCTATACCCACCGGTACTCCTGGATTGTACCGGAACCCTTACTGGTGCGCCGGGGTACACCTGCTGACCCTACGGGCACACTGCTTTGGACCCACCCTTCCTACCTGACCCGCCGGGGTAGGCCTGGTATACCTACCCGATGTTTCGAGGTAGAACCGGTTCCCCCACCGGTACTCTGTGGTTGGAACGGAACCCTTTCTGATGCGCCAGAGAACACCAGCTGTCCCTTCGTGCGCGCTGGACTAGACCCGGCCTCCCTTCCGTACCCCACAGGTTAGACCCGCTATCCCTACCTGATGCTCCGCATTAGGCTTGGCACCCATACCCGATGTTCTGGGGTAGTAGCGGTACCCCCACCGTTACTCTGCGGTAGTATCGGTACACCCACCGGTACTCCGGGGTAGTACGTGAACCCTTACTGGTTCACTGGGGTACACCTGATGACGTTACTGGCGCGCGGTGTAGACCAGACATTCCTACCTGACCCTCCGTTTTAGGCCCGGTATCCCTACCTGATGCTCCGTTGTTGGCCTGGCACCCCTACCCGATATGCTGGGGTAGTACCGGTACCCCCACGGGTACTCTGCGGTAGTATTGGTACACCCACCGGTACTCCAGGGTAGTACCTGAACCCTTACTGGTTCGCTGGGGTACACCTGCTGACCTTACGGGCGTGCTGTGTAGACCAGACATTCCTACCTGACCCTCCAGGCTAGGCCCGGTATCCCTACCTGATGCTCTGCGCTACGCCTGGCCCCTTACCCGACAATCTGGGGTAGTACCGGTACACCCACCGGTACTCCGCGGTACTTTTGCTATACCCACCGGTACTCCTGGATTGTACCGGAACCCTTACTGGTGCGCCGGGGTACACCTGCTGACCCTACTGGCACACTGCTTTGGACACACCCTTCCTACCTGACCCGCCGGGGTAGGCCTGGTATACCTACCCGATGTTTCGAGGTAGAACCGGTTCCCCCACCGGTACTCTGGGCTTGGAACTGAAACCTTTGTGATGCGCCAGAGAACACCAGCTGTCCCTTCGTGCGCGCTGGACTAGACCTGGCCTCCCTAGCGGACCCCACAGGTTAGACCCGCTATCCCTACCTGATGCTCCGCATTAGGCTTGGCACCCATACCCGATGTTCTGGGGTAGTAGCGGTACCCCCACCGTTACTCTGCGGTAGTATCGGTACACCCACCGGTACTCCGGGGTAGTACGTGAACCCTTACTGGTTCACTGGGGTACACCTGCTGACGTTACTGGCGTGCGGTGTAGACCAGACATTCCTACCTGACCCTCCGTTTTAGGCCCGGTATCCCTACCTGATGCTCCGTTGTTGGCCTGGCACCCCTACCCGATATGCTGGGGTAGTACCGGTACCCCCACCGGTACTCTGCGGTAGTATTGGTACACCCACCGGTACTCCAGGGTAGTACCTGAACACTTACTGGTTCGCTGGGGTACACCTGCTGACCTTACGGGCGTGCTCTGTAGACCAGACATTCCTACCTGACCCTCCAGGCTAGGCCCGGTATCCCTACCTGATGCTCTGCGGTAGGCCTGGCCCCCTACCCGACAATCTGGGGTAGTACCGGTACACCCACAGGGACTCCGCGGTACTTTTGCTATACCCACCGGTACTCCTGGATTGTACCGGAACCCTTACTGGTGCGCCGGGGTACACCTGCTGACCCTACGGGCACACTGCTTTGGACCCACCCTTCCTACCTGACCCGCCGGGGTAGGCCTGGTATACCTACCCGATGTTTCGAGGTAGAACCGGTTCCCCCACCGGTACTCTGGGGTTGGAATGGAACCCTTTCTGATGCGCCAGAGAACACCAGCTGTCCCTTCGTGCGCGCTGGACTAGACCCGGCCTCCCTACCGGACCCCACAGGTTAGACCCGGTATCCCTACCTGATGCTCCGCATTAGGCTTGGCACCCATACCCGATGTTCTGGGGTAGTAGCGGTACCCCCACCGTTACTCTGCGGTAGTATCGGTACAACCACCGGTACTCCGGGGTAGTACCTGAACCCTTACTGGTTCACTGGGGTACACCTGATGACGTTACTGGCGTGCGGTGTAGACCAGACTTTCCTACCTGACCCTCCGTTTTAGGCCCGGTATCCCTACCTGATGCTCCGTTGTTGGCCTGGCACCCCTACCCGATATGCTGGGGTAGTACCGGTACCCCCACCGGTACTCTGCGGTAGTATTGGTACACCCACCGGTACTCCAGGGTAGTACCTGAACCCTTACTGGTTCGCTGGGGTACACCTGCTGACCTTACGGGCGTGCTGTGTAGACCAGACATTCCTACCTGACCCTCCAGGCTAGGCCCGGTATCCCTACCTGATGCTCTGCGCTACGCCTGGCCCCCTACCCGACAATCTGGGGTAGTACCGGTACACCCACCGGTACTCCGCGGTACTTTTGCTATACCCACCGGTACTCCTGGATTGTACCGGAACCCTTACTGGTGCGCCGGGGTACACCTGCTGACCCTACTGGCACACTGCTTTGGACACACCCTTCCTACCTGACCCGCCGGGGTAGGCCTGGTATACCTACCCGATGTTTCGAGGTAGAACCGGTTGCCCCACCGCTACTCTGGGCTTGGAACTGAAACCTTTGTGATGCGCCAGAGAACACCAGCTGTCCATTCGTGCGCGCTGGACTAGACCTGGCCTCCCTAGCGGACCCCACAGGTTAGACCCGCTATCCCTACCTGATGCTCCGCATTAGGCTTGGCACCCATACCCGATGTTCTGGGGTAGTAGCGGTACCCCCACCGTTACTCTGCGGTAGTATCGGTACACCCACCGGTACTCCGGGGTAGTACGTGAACCCTTACTGGTTCACTGGGGTACACCTGCTGACGTTACTGGCGTGCGGTGTAGACCAGACATTCCTACCTGACCCTCCGTTTTAGGCCCGGTATCCCTACCTGATGCTCCGTTGTTGGCCTGGCACCCCTACCCGATATGCTGGGGTAGTACCGGTACCCCCACCGGTACTCTGCGGTAGTATTGGTACACCCACCGGTACTCCAGGGTAGTACCTGAACACTTACTGGTTCGCTGGGGTACACCTGCTGACCTTACGGGCGTGCTCTGTAGACCAGACATTCCTACCTGACCCTCCAGGCTAGGCCCGGTATCCCTACCTGATGCTCTGCGCTACGCCTGGCCCCCTACCCGACAATCTGGGGTAGTACCGGTACACCCACCGGTACTCCGCGGTACTTTTGCTATACCCACCGGTACTCCTGGATTGTACCGGAACCCTTACTGGTGCGCCGGGTTACACCTGCTGACCCTACGGGCACACTGCTTTGGACCCACCCTTCCTACCTGACCCGCCGGGGTAGGCCTGGTATACCTACCCGATGTTTCGAGGTAGAACCGGTTCCCCCACCGGTACTCTGGGCTTGGAACTGAAACCTTTGTGATGCGCCAGAGAACACCAGCTGTCCCTTCGTGCGCGCTGGACTAGACCCGGCCTCCCTTCCGGACCCCACAGGTTAGACCCGCTATCCCTACCTGATGCTCCGCATTAGGCTTGGCACCCATACCCGATGTTCTGGGGTAGTAGCGGTACCCCCACCGTTACTCTGCGGTAGTATCGGTACAACCACCGGTATTCCGGGGTAGTACCTGAACCCTTACTGGTTCACTGGGGTACACCTGATGACGTTACTGGCGTGCGGTGTAGACCAGACTTTCCTACCTGACCCTCCGTTTTAGGCCCGGTATCCCTACCTGATGCTCCGTTGTTGGCCTGGCACCCCTACCCGATATGCTGGGGTAGTACCGGTACCCCCACCGGTACTCTGCGGTAGTATTGGTACACCCACCGGTACTCCAGGGTAGTACCTGAACCCTTACTGGTTCGCTGGGGTACACCTGCTGACCTTACGGGCGTGCTGTGTAGACCAGACATTCCTACCTGACCCTCCAGGCTAGGCCCGGTATCCCTACCTGATGCTCTGCGCTACGCCTGGCCCCCTACCCGACAATCTGGGGTAGTACCGGTACACCCACCGGTACTCCGCGGTACTTTTGCTATACCCACCGGTACTCCTGGATTGTACCGGAACCCTTACTGGTGTGCCGGGGTACACCTGCTGACCCTACGGGCACACTGCTTTGGACACACCCTTCCTACCTGACCCGCCGGGGTAGGCCTGGTATACCTACCCGATGTTTCGAGGTAGAACCGGTTCCCCCACCGGTACTCTGGGCTTGGAACTGAAACCTTTGTGATGCGCCAGAGAACACCAGCTGTCCATTCGTGCGCGCTGGACTAGACCTGGCCTCCCTAGCGGACCCCACAGGTTAGACCCGCTATCCCTACCTGATGCTCCGCATTAGGCTTGGCACCCATACCCGATGTTCTGGGGTACTAGGGGTACCCCCACCGTTACTCTGCGGTAGTATCGGTACACCCACCGGTACTCCGGGGTAGTACGTGAACCCTTACTGGTTCACTGGGGTACACCTGCTGACGTTACTGGCGTGCGGTGTAGACCAGACATTCCTACCTGACCCTCCGTTTTAGGCCCGGTATCCCTACCTGATGCTCCGTTGTTGGCCTGGCACCCCTACCCGATATGCTGGGGTAGTACCGGTACCCCCACCGGTACTCTGCGGTAGTATTGGTACACCCACCGGTACTCCAGGGTAGTACCTGAACACTTACTGGTTCGCTGGGGTACACCTGCTGACCTTACGGGCGTGCTCTGTAGACCAGACATTCCTACCTGACCCTCCAGGCTAGGCCCGGTATCCCTACCTGATGCTCTGCGCTACGCCTGGCCCCCTACCCGACAATCTGGGGTAGTACCGGTACACCCACCGGTACTCCGCGGTACTTTTGCTATACCCACCGGTACTCCTGGATTGTACCGGAACCCTTACTGGTGCGCCGGGTTACACCTGCTGACCCTACGGGCACACTGCTTTGGACCCACCCTTCCTACCTGACCCGCCGGGGTAGGCCTGGTATACCTACCCGATGTTTCGAGGTAGAACCGGTTCCCCCACCGGTACTCTGGGCTTGGAACTGAAACCTTTGTGATGCGCCAGAGAACACCAGCTGTCCCTTCGTGCGCGCTGGACTAGACCCGGCCTCCCTTCCGGACCCCACAGGTTAGACCCGCTATCCCTACCTGATGCTCCGCATTAGGCTTGGCACCCATACCCGATGTTCTGGGGTAGTAGCGGTACCCCCACCGTTACTCTGCGGTAGTATCGGTACAACCACCGGTACTCCGGGGTAGTACCTGAACCCTTACTGGTTCACTGGGGTACACCTGATGACGTTACTGGCATGCGGTGTAGACCAGACTTTCCTACCTGACCCTCCGTTTTAGGCCCGGTATCCCTACCTGATGCTCCGTTGTTGGCCTGGCACCCCTACCCGATATGCTGGGGTAGTACCGGTACCCCCACCGGTACTCTGCGGTAGTATTGGTACACCCACCGGTACTCCAGGGTAGTACCTGAACCCTTACTGGTTCGCTGGGGTACACCTGCTGACCTTACGGGCGTGCTGTGTAGACCAGACATTCCTACCTGACCCTCCAGGCTAGGCCCGGTATCCCTACCTGATGCTCTGCGCTACGCCTGGCCCCCTACCCGACAATCTGGGGTAGTACCGGTACACCCACAGGGACTCCGCGGTACTTTTGCTATACCCACCGGTACTCCTGGATTGTACCGGAACCCTTACTGGTGCGCCGGGGTACACCTGCTGACCCTACGGGCACACTGCTTTGGACCCACCCTTCCTACCTGACCCGCCGGGGTAGGCCTGGTATACCTACCCGATGTTTCGAGGTAGAACCGGTTCCCCCACCGGTACTCTGGGGTTGGAACGGAACCCTTTCTGATGCGCCAGAGAACACCAGCTGTCCCTTCGTGCGCGCTGGACTAGACCCGGCCTCCCTTCCGGACCCCACAGGTTAGACCCGGTATCCCTACCTGATGCTCCGCATTAGGCTTGGCACCCATACCCGATGTTCTGGGGTAGTAGCGGTACCCCCACCGTTACTCTGCGGTAGTATCGGTACACCCACCGGTACTCCGGGGTAGTACGTGAACCCTTACTGGTTCACTGGGGTACACATGCTGACGTTACTGGCGTGCGGTGTAGACCAGACATTCCTACCTGACCCTCCGTTTTAGGCCCGGTATCCCTACCTGATGCTCCGTTGTTGGCCTGGCACCACTACCCGATATGCTGGGGTAGTACCGGTACCCCCACGGGTACTCTGCGGTAGTATTGGTACACCCACCGGTACTCCAGGGTAGTACCTGAACCCTTACTGGTTCGCTGGGGTACACCTGCTGACCTTACGGGCGTGCTGTGTAGACCAGACATTCCTACCTGACCCTCCAGGCTAGGCCCGGTATCCCTACCTGATGCTCTGCGCTACGCCTGGCCCCCTACCCGACAATCTGGGGTAGTACCGGTACACCCACCGGTACTCCGCGGTACTTTTGCTATACCCACCGGTACTCCTGGATTGTACCGGAACCCTTACTGGTGCGCCGGGGTACACCTGCTGACCCTACGGGCACACTGCTTTGGACCCACCCTTCCTACCTGACCCGCCGGGGTAGGCCTGGTATACCTACCCGATGTTTCGAGGTAGAACCGGTTCCCCCACCGGTACTCTGGGGTTGGAACGGAACCCTTTCTGATGCGCCAGAGAACACCAGCTGTCCCTTCGTGCGCGCTGGACTAGACCCGGCCTCCCTTCCGGACCCCACAGGTTAGACCCGCTATCCCTACCTGATGCTCCGCATTAGGCTTGGCACCCATACCCGATGTTCTGGGGTAGTAGCGGTACCCCCACCGTTACTCTGCGGTAGTATCGGTACAACCACCGGTACTCCGGGGTAGTACGTGAACCCTTACTGGTTCACTGGGGTACACCTGATGACGTTACTGGCGCGCGGTGTAGACCAGACATTCCTACCTGACCCTCCGTTTTAGGCCCGGTATCCCTACCTGATGCTCCGTTGTTGGCCTGGCACCCCTACCCGATATGCTGGGGTAGTACCGGTACCCCCACCGGTACTCTGCGGTAGTATTGGTACACCCACCGGTACTCCAGGGTAGTACCTGAACCCTTACTGGTTCGCTGGGGTACACCTGCTGACCTTACGGGCGTGCTCTGTAGACCAGACATTCCTACCTGACCCTCCAGGCTAGGCCCGGTATCCCTACCTGATGCTCTGCGGTAGGCCTGGCCCCCTACCCGACAATCTGGGGTAGTACCGGTACACCCACAGGGACTCCGCGGTACATTTGCTATACCCACCGGTACTCCTGGATTGTACCGGAACCCTTACTGGTGCGCCGGGGTACACCTGCTGACCCTACGGGCACACTACTTTGGACCCTGCCATCCTACCTGACCCGCCGTAGTAGGCCTGGTATACCTACCCGATGTTTTGAGGTAGAATCAGTTGCCCCACCAATACTCTGGGTTTGGAACGGAACCCTTTGTGATGCGCCAGAGAACACCAGCTGTCCCTTCGTGCGCGCTGGACTAGACCCGGCCTCCCTACCGGACCCCACATGTTAAAACCGGTATCCCTACCTGATGCTCCGCATTAGGCTTGGCACCCATACCCGATGTTCTGGGGTAGTAGCGGTATCCCCACCGTTACTCTGCGGTAGTATCGGTACACCCACCGGTACTCCGGGGTAGTACGTGAACCCTTACTGGTTCACTGGGGTACACCTGCTGACGTTACTGGCGCGCGGTTTATACCAGACATTCCTACCTGACCCTCCGTTTTAGGCCCGGTATCCCTACCTGATGCTCCGTTGTTGGCCTGGCACCCCTACCCGATATGCTGGGGTAGTACCGGTACCCTCACCGGTACTCTGCGGTATTATTGGTGCACCCACCGGTACTCCAGGGCAGTACCTGAACACTTACTGGTTCGCTGGGGTACACCTGCTGCCATTACGGGCGTGCTGTGTAGACCAGACATTCCTACCTGACCCTCCAGGCTAGGCCCGGTATCCCTACCTGATGCTCTACGGTAGGCCTGGCCTCCTATCCGACAATCTGGGGTAGTACCGGTACACCCAGAGGTACTCCGCGGTACTTTTGCTATACCCACCGGTACTCCTGGATTGTACCGGAACCCTTACTGGTGCGCCGGGGTACACCTGCTGACCCTATGGGCTCGCCGCTTTACGCCCACCCTTCCTACCTGACCCTCCGGGGTAGGCCTGGTATACCTACCCGATGTTTCAAGGTAGAACCGGTTCCCCCACCGGTACTCTGGCGTTTGAACGGAAACCTTTGTGATGCGTCAGAGAACACCAGGTGTCCCTTCGTGCACGCTGGACTAGACCTGGCCTCCCTTCCGGACACCACAGGTTAGACCCGCTATCCCTACCTGATGCTCCGCATTAGGCTTGGCACCCATACCCGATGTTCTGGGGTAGTAGCGGTACCCCCCCCGTTACTCTGCGGTAGTATCGTTACAACCACCGGTACTCCGGGGTAGTACGTGAACCCTTACAGGTTCACTGGGGTACACCTGCTGATGTACTGGCGCGCGGTGTAGACCAGACATTCCTACCTGACCCTCCGTGTTAGGCCCGGTATCCCTACCTGATGCTCCGTTGTTGGCCTGGCACCCCTACCCGATATGCTGGGGTAGTACCGGTACCCCCACCGGTACTCTGCGGTAGTATTGGTACACCCACCGGTACTCCAGGGTAGTACCTGAACCCTTACTGGTTCGCTGGGGTACACCTGCTGACCTTACGGGCATGCTGTGTAGACCAGACATTCCTACCTGACCCTCCAGGCTAGGCCCGGTATCCCTACCTGATGCTCCGTTGTTGGCCTGGCACCCCTACCCGACAATCTGGGGTAGTACCGGTACCCCCACCGGTACTCTGCGGTAGTATTGGTACACCCACAGGTACTCCAGGGTAGTCCCTGAACCCTTACTGGTTCGCTGGGGTACACCTGCTGACCTTACGGGCGTGCTGTGTAGACCAGACATTCCTACCTGACCCGCCAGGCTAGGCCCGGTATCCCTACCTGATGCTCCGTTGTTGGCCTGGCACCCCTACCCGATATTCTGGGGTAGTACCGGTACACCCACCGGTACTCCGCGGTAGTTTTGCTATACCCACCGGTACTCCTGGATTGTACCGGAACACTTACTGGTGCGCCGGGGTACACCTGCTGACCCTACGGGCACACCGCTTTACGCCCACCCTTCCTACCTTATCCACCGGGGTAGGCCTGGTATACCTACCCGATGTTTCGAGGTAGAACCGGTTCCCCCACCGGTACTCTGGGGTTGGAACGGAACCCTTTGTGATGCGCCAGAGAACACCAGCTGTCCCTTCGTGCGCGCTGGACTAGACCCGGCCTCCCTACCGGACCCCACAGGTTAGACTCGGTTTCCCTACCTGATGCTCCGCATTAGGCTTGGCACCCATACCTGATGTTCTGGGGTAGTAGCGGTACCCCCACCGTTACTCTGCGGTAGTATCGGTACACCCACCGGTACTCCGGGGTAGTACGTGAACCCTTACTGGTTCACTGGTGTACACCTGCTGACGTTACTGGCGCGCGGTGTAGACCAGACATTCCTACCTGACCCTCCAGGCTAACCCGGTATCCCTACCTGATGCTCCGTTGTTGGCTTGGCACCCCTACCCGATATGCTGGGGTAGTACCGGTACCCCCACCGGTATTCTGCGGTAGTATTGGTACACCCACCGGTACTCCAGGGTAGTACCTGAACCCTTACTGGTTCGCTGGGGTACACCTGCTGACCTTACGGGCGTGCTGTGTAGACCAGACATTCCTACCTGACCCTCCAGGCTAGGCCCGGTATCCCTACCTGATGCTCTGCGATAGGCCTGGCCCCCTACCCGACAATCTGGGGTAGTACCGGTACACCCACCGGTATTCGGCGGTAGTTTTGCTATACCCACCGGTACTCCTGGATTGTACCGGAACCCTTACTGGTGCGCCGGGGTACACCTGCTGACACTACGGGCGCACCGCTTTACGCCCACCCTTCCTACCTTAGCCGCCGGGGTAGGCCTGGTATACCTACCCGATGTTTCGAGGTAGAACCGGTTCCCCCACCGGTACTCTGGGCTTGGAACGGAACCCTTTGTGATGCGCCAGAGAACACCAGCTGTCCCTTCGTGCGTGCTGGACTAGACCTGGCCTCCCTACCTGACCCCACAGGTTACACCCGCTATCCCTACTTGATGCTCCGCATTAGGCTTGGCACCCATACCCGATGTTCTGGGGTAGTAGCGGTACCCCCACCGTTACTCTGCGGTAGTATCGGTACACCCACGAGTACTCCGGGGTAGTACGTGAACGCTTACTGGTTCACTGGGGTACACCTGATGACATTACGGGCATGCGGTGTAGACCAGACATTCCTACCTGACCCTCTGTGTTAGTCCCGGTATCCCTACCTGATGGTCCGTTGTTGGCCTGGCACCCCTACCCGATATGCTGGGGTAGTACCGGTACCCCCAACGGTACTCTGCGGTAGTATTGGTACACCCACCGGTACTCCAGGGTAGTACCTGAACCCTTACTGGTTCGCTGGGGTACACCTGCTGACCTTACGGGCGTGCTGTGTAGACCAGAAATTCCTACCTGACCCTCCAGGCTAGGCCCGGTATCCCTACCTGATGCTCTGCGGTAGGCCTGGCCCCCTACCCGACAATCTGGGGTAGTACCGGTACACCCACCGGTACTCCGCGGTAGTTTTGCTATACCCACCGGTACTCCTGGATTATACCGGAACCCTTACTGTTGCGTCGGGGTACACCTGCTGACCCTACGGGCGCGCCGCTTTACGCCCACCCTTCCTACCTGACCCGCCAGGGTAGGCCTGGTATACCTACCCGATGTTTCGAGGTAGAACCGGTTCCCGCACCGGTACTCTGGGGTTGGAACGGAACCCTTTGTGATGCGCCAGAGAACACCAGCTGTCCCTTCGTGCGCGCTGGACTAGAACCGGCCTCCCTACCGGACAACACATGTTAGACCCGCTATCCCTACCTGATGCTCCGCATTATGCTTGGCACCCATACCCGATGTTCTGGGGTAGTAGCGGTACCCCCACCGTTACTCTGCGGTAGTATCGGTACACCCACCGGTACTCCGGGGTAGTACGTGAACCCTTACTGGTTCACTGGGGTACACCTGCTGACGTTACTGGCGCGCGGTGTAGACCAGACATTCCTACCTGACCCTCCGTTATAGGCCTGGTATCCCTACCTGATGCTCCATTGTTGGCCTGGCACCCCTACCCATTATGCTGGGGTAGTACCGCTACCCCCACCGGTACTCTGCGGTAGTATTGGTACACCCACCGGTACTCCAGGGCAGTACCTGAACCCTTACAGGTTCGCTGGGGTACACCTGCTGACCTTACGGGCGTGCTGTGTAGACCAGACATTCCTACCTGACCCTCCAGGCTAGGCCCGGTATCCCTACCTGATGCTCTACGGTAGGCCTGGCCCCCTACCCGACAATCTGGGGTAGTACCGGTACACCCACAGGGACTCCGCGGTAATTTTGCTATACCCACCGGTACTTCTGGATTGTACCGGAACCCTTACTGGTGCGCCGGGTTACACCTGCTGACCCTACGGGCACACTGCTTTGGACCCACCCTTCCTACCTGACCCTCCGGGGTAGGCCTGGTATACCTACCCGATGTTTCGAGGTAGAACCGGTTCCCCCACCGGTACTCTGGGATTGGATCGGAACCCTTTGTGATGCGCCAGAGAACACCAGCTGTCCCTTCGTGCGCGCTGGACTAGACCCGGCCTCCCTACCGGACCCCACAGGTTAGACCCGCTATCCCTACCTGATGCTCCGCATTAGGCTTGGCACCCATACCCGATGTTCTGGGGTAGTAGCGGTAACCCCACCGTTACTCTGCGGTAGTATCGGTATACCCACCGGTACTCCGGGGTAGTACGTGAACCCTTACTGGTTCACTGGGGTACACCTGATGACGTTACTGGCGCGTGGTGTAGACCAGACATTCCTACCTGACCCTCTGTGTTAGTCCCGGTATCCCTACCTGATGCACCGTTGTTGGCCTGGCACCCCTACCCGATATGCTGGGGTTGTACCGGTACCCCCACCGGTACTCTGCGGTAGTATTGGTACACCCACCGGTACTCCAGGGTAGTACCTGAACTCTTACTGGTTCGCTGGGGTACACCTGCTGACCTTACGGGCGTGCTGTGTAGACCAGACATTCCTACCTGACCCTCCAGGCTAGGCCCGGTATCCCTACCTGATGCTCTGCGGTAGGCCTGGCCCCCTACCCGACAATCTGGGGTAGTACCTGTACACCCACCGGTACTCCGCGGTAGTTTTGCTATACCCACCGGTACTCCTGGATTATACCGGAACCCTTACTGGTGCGCCGGGGTACACCTGCTGACCCTACGGGGGCGCCGCTTTACACCCACCCTTCCTACCTGACCCGCCAGGGTAGGCCTGGTATACCTACCAGATGTTTTGAGTTAGAACCGGTTCCCCCACCGGTACTGTGGGCTTGGAACGGAACCCTTTGTGATGCGTCAGAGAACACCAGCTGTCCCTTCATGAGCGCTGGACTAGACCCGGCCTCCCTACCGCACCCCACATGTTACACCCGGTATCCCTACCTGATGCTCCGCATTAGGCTTGGCACCCATACCCGATGTTCTGGGGTAGTAGCGGTACCCCCACCGTTACTCTGCGGTAGTATCGGTACACCCACCGGTACTCCGGGGTAGTACGTGAACCCTTACTGGTTCACTGGGGTACACCTGCTGACGTTTCGGGCACGCGGTATAGACCAGACATTCTTCCTGACCCTCCGTGTTAGTCCCGGTATCCCTACCTGATGCTCCGTTGTTGGCCTGGCACCCCTACCCGATATGCTGGGGTGGTACCGGTACCCCCACCGGTACTCTGCGGTAGTATTGGTACACCCACCGGTACTCCAGGGTAGTACCTGAACACTTACTGGTTCGCTGGGGTACACCTGCTGACCTTACGGGCGTGCTCTGTACACCAGACATTCCTACCTGACCCTCCAGGCTAGGCCCGGTATCCCTACCTGATGCTCTGCGCTACGCCTGGCCCCCTACCCGACAATCTGGGGTAGTACCGGTACACCCACAGGGACTCCGCGGTAATTTTGCTATACCCACCGGTACTCCTGGATTGTACCGGAACCCTTACTGGTGCGCCGGGGTACACCTGCTGACCCTACGGGCACACTGCTTTGGACCCACCCTTCCTACCTGACCCGCCGGGGTAGGCCTGGTATACCTACCCGATGTTTCGAGGTAGAACCGGTTCCCCCACCGGTACTCTGGGATTGGATCGGAACCCTTTGTGATGCGCCAGAGAACACCAGCTGTCCCTTCGTGCGCGCTGGACTAGACCCGGCCTCCCTAACGGACCCCACAGGTTAGACCCGCTATCCCTACCTGATGCTCCGCATTAGGCTTGGCACCCATACCCGATGTTCTGGGGTAGTAGCGGTAACCCCACCGTTACTCTGCGGTAGTATCGGTATACCCACCGGTACTCCGGGGTAGTACGTGAACCCTTACTGGTTCACTGGGGTACACCTGATGACGTTACTGGCGTGCGGTATAGACCAGATATTCCTATCTGACCCTCCGTTTTAGGCCCGGTACCCCTACCTGATGCTCCGTTGTTGGCCTGGCACCCCTACCCGATATGCTGGGGTAGTACGGTACCCCCACCGGTACTCTGCGGTAGTATTGGTACACCCACCGGTACTCCAGGGTAGTACCTGAACCCTTACTGGTTCGCTGGGGTACACCTGCTGACCTTACGGGCGTGCTGTGTAGACCAGACATTCCTACCTGACCCTCCAGGCTAGGCCCGGTATCCCTACCTGATGCTCTGCGCTACGCCTGGCCCCCTACCCGACAATCTGGGGTAGTACCGGTACACCCACCGGTATTCCGCGGTACTTTTGCTATACCCACCGGTACTCCTGGATTGTACCGGAACCCTTACTGGTGCGCCGGGGTACACCTGCTGACCCTACGGGGGCGCCGCTTTACACCCACCCTTCCTACCTGACCCGCCAGGGTAGGCCTGGTATACCTACCAGATGTTTTGAGTTAGAACCGGTTCCCCCACCGGTACTGTGGGCTTGGAACGGAACCCTTTGTGATGCGTCAGAGAACACCAGCTGTCCCTTCATGCGCGCTGGACTAGACCCGGCCTCCCTACGGCACCCCACATGTTACACCCGGTTTCCCTACCTGATGCTCCGCATTAGGCTTGGCACCCATACCCGATGTTCTCGGGTAGTAGCGGTACCCCCACCGTTACTCTGCGGTAGTATCGGTACACCCACCGGTACTCCGGGGTAGTACGTGAACCCTTACTGGTTCACTGGGGTACACCTGCTGACGTTACTGGCGCGCGGTGTAGACCAGACATTCCTACCTGACCCTCCGTTTTAGGCCTGGTATCCCTACCTGATGCTCCGTTGTTGGCCTGGCAACCCTACCCAATATGCTGGGGTAGTACCTGTACCCCCACCGGTACTCTGCGGTAGTATTGGTACACCCACCGGTACTCCAGGGTAGTACCTGAACCCTTACTGGTTCGCTGGGGTACACCTGCTGACCTTACGGGCGTGCTGTGTAGACCAGACATTCCTACCTGACCCTCCAGGCTAGGCCCGGTATCCCTACCTGATGCTCTGCGCTACGCCTGGCCCCCTACCCGACAATCTGGGGTAGTACCGGTACACCCACCGGTATTCCGCGGTACTTTTGCTATACCCACCGGTACTCCTGGATTGTACTGGAACCCTTACTGGTGCGCCGGGGTACACCTGCTGACCCTACGGGCACACTGCTTTGGACCCACCCTTCCTACCTGACCCGCCGGGGTAGGCCTGGTATACCTACCCGATGTTTCGAGGTAGAACCGGTTCCCCCACCGGTACTCTGGTATTGGATCGGAACCCTTTGTGATGCGCCAGAGAACACCAGCTGTCCCTTCTTGCGCGCTGGACTAGACCCGGCCTCCCTACCGGACCCCACAGGTTAGACCCGCTATCCGTACCTGATGCTCCGCATTAGGCTTGGCACCCATACCCGATGTTCTGGGGTAGTAGCGGTACCCCCACCGTTACTCTGCGGTAGTATCGGTATACCCACCGGTACTCCGGGGTAGTACGTGAACCCTTACTGGTTCGCTGGGGTACACCTGCTGACCTTACGGGCGTGCTGTGTAGACCAGACATTCCTACCTGACCCTCCAGGCTAGGCCCGGTATCCCTACCTGATGCTCTGCGGTAGGCCTGGCCCCCTACCCGACAATCTGGGGTAGTACCGGTACACCCACAGGGACTCCGCGGTAGTTTTGCTATACCCACCGGTACTCCTGGATTATACCGGAACCCTTACTGGTGCGCCGGGGTACACCTGCTGACCCTACGGGGGCGCCGCTTTACACCCACCCTTCCTACCTGACCCGCCAGGGTAGGCCTGGTATACCTACCAGATGTTTTGAGTTAGAACCGGTTCCCCCACCGGTACTCTGGGCTTGGAACGGAACCCTTTGTGATGCGTCAGAGAACACCAGCTGTCCCTTCATGCGCGCTGGACTAGACCCGGCCTCCCTACTGGAGCCCACAGGTTACACCCGGTATCCCTACCTGATGCTCCGCATTAGGCTTGGCACCCATACCCGATGTTCTGGGGTAGTAGCGGTACCCCCACCGTTACTCTGCGGTAGTATCGGTACACCCACCGGTACTCCGAGGTAGTACGTGAACCCTTACTGGTTCACTGGGGTACACCTGCTGACGTTACTGGCGCGCGGTGTAGACCAGACATTCCTACCTGACCCTCCGTTTTAGGCCTGGTATCCCTACCTGATGCTCCGTTGTTGGCCTGGCAACCCTACCCGATATGCTGGGGTTGTACCGCTACCCCCACCGGTACTCTGCGGTAGTATTGGTACACCCACCGGTACTCCAGGGTAGTACCTGAACCCTTACTGGTTCGCTGGGGTACACCTGCTGACCTTACGGGCGTGCTGTGTAGACCAGACATTCCTACCTGACCCTCCAGGCTAGGCCCGGTATCCCTACCTGATGCTCTGCGGTAGGCCTGGCCCCCTACCCGACAATCTGGGGTAGTACCGGTACACCCACAGGTACTCCGCGGTAGTTTTGCTATACCCACCTGTACTCCTGGATTGTACTGGAACCCTTACTGGTGCGCCGGGGTACACCTGCTGACCCTACGGGCGCGCCGCTTTACGCCCACCCTTTCTACCTTACCCGCCGGGGTAGGCCTGGTATACCTACCAGATGTTTTGAGTTAGAACCGGTTCCCCCACCGGTACTCTGGGCTTGGAACGGAACCCTTTGTGATGCGTCAGAGAACACCAGCTGTCCCTTCACGCGCGCTGGACTAGACCCGGCCTCCCTACCGCACCCCACATGTTACAACCGGTATCCCTACCTGATGCTCCGCATTAGGCTTGGCACCCATACCCGATGTTCTGGGGTAGTAGCGGTACCCCCACCGTTACTCTGCGGTAGTATCGGTACACCCACCGGTACTCCGGGGTAGTACGTGAATCCTTACTGGTTCACTGGGGTACACCTGATGACGTTTCGGGCACGCGGTATAGACCAGACATTCTTCCTGACCCTCCGTGTTAGTCCCGGTATCCCTACCTGATGCTCCGTTGTTGGCCTGGCACCCCTACCCGATATGCTGGGGTGGTACCGGTACCCCCACCGGTACTCTGCGGTAGTATTGGTACACCCACCGGTACTCCAGGGTAGTACCTGAACCCTTACTGGTTCGCTGGGGTACACCTGCTGACCTTACGGGCGTGCTCTGTACACCAGACATTCCTACCTGACCCTCCAGGCTAGGCCCGGTATCCCTACCTGATGCTCTGCGCTACGCCTGGCCCCCTACCCGACAATCTGGGGTAGTACCGGTACACCCACAGGGACTCCGCGGTAATTTTGCTATACCCACCGGTACTCCTGGATTGTACCGGAACCCTTACTGGTGCGCCGGGGTACACCTGCTGACCCTACGGGCACACTGCTTTGGACCCACCCTTCCTACCTGACCCGCCGGGGTAGGCCTGGTATACCTACCCGATGTTTCGAGGTAGAACCGGTTCCCCCACCGGTACTCTGGGATTGGATCGGAACCCTTTGTGATGCGCCAGAGAACACCAGCTGTCCCTTCGTGTGCGCTGGACTAGACCCGGCCTCCCTACCGGACCCCACAGGTTAGACCCGCTATCCCTACCTGATGCTCCGCATTAGGCTTGGCACCCATACCCGATTTTCTGGGGTAGTAGCGGTAACCCCACCGTTACTCTGCGGTAGTATCGGTATACCCACCGGTACTCCGGGGTAGTACGTGAACCCTTACTGGTTCACTGGGGTACACCTGATGACGTTACTGGCGCGCGGTGTAGACCAGACATTCCTACCTGACCCTTTGTGTTAGTCCCGGTATCCCTACCTGATGCTCCGTTGTTGGCCTGGCACCCCTACCCGATATGCTGGGGTAGTACCGGTACCCCCACCGGTAGTCTGCGGTAGTATTGGTACACCCACCGGTACTTTAGGGTAGTACCTGAACCCTTACTGGTTCGCTGGGCTACACCTGCTGACCTTACGGGCGTGCTGTGTAGAGCAGACATTCCTACCTGACCCTCCAGGCTAGGCCCGGTATCCCTACCTGATGCTCTGAGCTACGCCTGGCCCCCTACCCGACAATCTGGGGTCGTACCGGTACACCCACCGGTATTCCGCGGTACTTTTGCTATACCCACCGGTACTCCTGGATTGTACCGGAACCCTTACTGGTGCGCCGGGTTACACCTGCTGACCCTACGGGCACACTGCTTTGGACCCACCCTTCCTACCTGACCCGCCGGGGTAGGCCTGGTATACCTACCCGATGTTTCGAGGTAGAACCGGTTCCCCCACCGGTACTCTGGTATTGGATCGGAACCCTTTGTGATGCGCCAGAGAACACCAGATGTCCCTTCTTGCGCGCTGGACTAGACCCGGCCTCCCTACCGGACCCCACAGGTTAGACCCGCTATCCGTACCTGATGCTCCGCATTAGGCTTGGCACCCATACCCGATGTTCTGGGGTAGTAGCGGTACCCCCACCGTTACTCTGCGGTAGTATCGGTATACCCACCGGTACTCCGGGGTAGTACGTGAACCCTTACTGGTTCACTGGGGTACACCTGCTGACGTTACTGGCGTGCGGTATAGACCAGACATTCCTATCTGACCCTCCGTTTTAGGCCCGGTACCCCTACCTGATGCTCCGTTGTTGGCCTGGCACCCCTACCCGATATGTTGGGGTTGTACCGGTACCCCCACCGGTACTCTGCGGTAGTATTGGTACACCCACCAGTACTCCAGGGTAGTACCTGAACCCTTACTGGTTCGCTGGGGTACACCTGCTGACCTTACGGGCGTGCTGTGTAGACCAGACATTCCTACCTGACCGTCCAGGCTAGGCCCGGTATCCCTACCTGATGCTCTGCGGTAGGCCTGGCCCCCTACCCGACAATCTGGGGTAGTACCGGTACACCCACCGGTACTCCGCGGTAGTTTTGCTATACCCACCGGTACTCCTGGATTATACCGGAACCCTTACTGGTGCGCCGGGGTACACCTGCTGACCCTACGGGCGCGCCGCTTTACGCCCACCCTTCCTACCTGACCCGCCAGGGTAGGCCTGGTATACCTACCAGATGTTTTGAGTTAGAACCGGTTCCCCCACCGGTACTGTGGGCTTGGAACGGAACCCTTTGTGATGCGTCAGAGAACACCAGCTGTCCCTTCATGCGCGCTGGACTAGACCCGGCCTCCCTACCGCACCCCACAGGTTACACCCGGTTTCCCTACCTGATGCTCCGCATTAGGCTTGGCACCCATACCCGATGTTCTGGGGTAGTAGCGGTAACCCCACCGTTACTCTGCGGTAGTATCGGTACACCCACCGGTACTCCGGGGTAGTACGTGAACCCTTACTGGTTCACTGGGGTACACCTGCTGACGTTACTGGCGCGCGGTGTAGACCAGACATTCCTACCTGACCCTCCGTTTTAGGCCTGGTATCCCTACCTGATGCTCCGTTTTTGGCCTTGCAACCCTACCCGATATGCTGGGGTAGTACCGCTACCCCCACCGGTACTCTGCGGTAGTATTGGTACACCCACCGGTACTCCAGGGCAGTACCTGAACCCTTACAGGTTCGCTGGGGTACACCTGCTGACCTTACGGGCGTGCTGTGTAGACCAGACATTCCTACCTGACCCTCCAGGCTAGGCCCGGTATCCCTACCTGATGCTCTGCGGTAGGCCTGGCCCCCTACCCGACAATCTGGGGTAGTACCGGTACACCCACAGGTACTCCGCGGTAGTTTTGCTATACCCACCTGTACTCCTGGATTGTACTGGAACCCTTACTGGTGCGCCGGGGTACACCTGCTGACCCTACGGGCGCGCCGCTTTACGCCCACCCTTTCTACCTTACCCGCCGGGGTAGGCCTGGTATACCTACCAGATGTTTTGAGTTAGAACCGGTTCCCCCACCGGTACTCTGGGCTTGGAACGGAACCCTTTGTGATGCGTCAGAGAACACCAGCTGTCCCTTCACGCGCGCTGGACTAGACCCGGCCTCCCTACCGGACCCCACAGGTTAGACCCGCTATCCGTACCTGATGCTCCGCATTAGGCTTGGCACCCATACCCGATGTTCTGGGGTAGTAGCGGTAACCCCACCGTTACTCTGCGGTAGTATCGGTATACCCACCGGTACTCCGGGGTAGTACGTGAACCCTTACTGGTTCACTGGGGTACACCTGCTGACGTTACTGGAGTGCGGTGTAGACCAGACATTCCTATCTGACCCTCCGTTTTAGGCCCGGTACCCCTACCTGATGCTCCGTTGTTGGCCTGGCACCCCTACCCGATATGCTGGGGTTGTACCGGTACCCCCACCGGTACTCTGCGGTAGTATTGGTACACCCACCGGTACTCCAGGGTAGTACCTGAACCCTTACTGGTTCGCTGGGGTACACCTGCTGACCTTACGGGCGTGCTGTGTAGACCAGACATTCCTACCTGACCCTCCAGGCTAGGCCCGGTATCCCTACCTGATGCTCTGCGGTAGGCCTGGCCCCCTACCCGACAATCTGGGGTAGTACCGGTACACCCACCGGTACTCCGCGGTAGTTTTGCTATACCCACCGGTACTCCTGGATTATACCGGAACCCTTACTGGTGCGCCGGGGTACACCTGCTGACCCTACGGGGGCGCCGCTTTACACCCACCCTTCCTACCTGACCCGCCAGGGTAGGCCTGGTATACCTACCAGATGTTTTGAGTTAGAACCGGTTCCCCCACCGGTACTGTGGGCTTGGAACGGAACCCTTTGTGATGCGTCAGAGAACACCAGCTGTCCCTTCATGCGCGCTGGACTAGACCTGGCCTCCCTACCGCACCCCACATGTTACACCCGGTATTCCTACCTGATGCTCCGCATTAGGCTTGGCACCCATACCCGATGTTCTGGGGTAGTAGCGGTACCCCCACCGTTACTCTGCAGTAGTATCGGTACACCCACCGGTACTCCGGGGTAGTACGTGAACCCTTACTGGTTCACTGGGGTACACCTGCTGACGTTACTGGCGCGCGGTGTAGACCAGACATTCCTACCTGACCCTCCGTTTTAGGCCTGGTATCCCTACCTGATGCTCCGTTGTTGGCCTGGCAACCCTACCCAATATGCTGGGGTAGTACCGCTACCCCCACCGGTACTCTGCGGTAGTATTGGTACACCCACCGGTACTCCAGGGCAGTACCTGAACCCTTACAGGTTCGCTGGGGTACACCTGCTGACCTTACGGGCGTGCTGTGTAGACCAGACATTCCTACCTGACCCTCCAGGCTAGGCCCGGTATCCCTACCTGATGCTCTGCGGTAGGCCTGGCCCCCTACCCGACAATCTGGGGTAGTACCGGTACACCCACAGGGACTCCGCGGTAGTTTTGCTATACCCACCTGTACTCCTGGATTGTACTGGAACCCTTACTGGTGCGCCGGGGTACACCTGCTGACCCTACGGGCGCGCCGCTTTACGCCCACCCTTTCTACCTTACCCGCCGGGGTAGGCCTGGTATACCTACCAGATGTTTTGAGTTAGAACCGGTTCCCCCACCGGTACTCT
The DNA here is from genome assembly GCF_929443795.1 of Astur gentilis. Taxonomy (NCBI): domain Eukaryota; kingdom Metazoa; phylum Chordata; class Aves; order Accipitriformes; family Accipitridae; genus Astur; species Astur gentilis. The sequence continues at coordinate 842,798 of NW_026061008.1, forward strand.
GGGCTTGGAACGGAACCCTTTGTGATGCGTCAGAGAACACCAGCTGTCCCTTCATGCGCGCTGGACTAGACCCGGCCTCCCTACCGCACCCCACATGTTACACCCGGTATCCCTACCTAATGCTCCGCATTAGGCTTGGCACCCATACCCGATGTTCTGGGGTAGTAGCGGTACCCCCACCGTTACTCTGCGGTAGTATCGGTACACCCACCGTTACTCCGGGGTAGTACGTGAACCCTTACTGGTTCACTGGGGTACACCTGATGACGTTACAGGCACGCGGTATAGACCAGACATTCTTCCTGACCCTCCGTGTTAGTCCCGGTATCCCTACCTGATGCTCCGTTGTTGGCCTGGCACCCCTACCCGATATGCTGGGGTGGTACCGGTACCCCCACCGGTACTCTGCGGTAGTATTGGTACACCCACCGGTACTCCGGGGTAGTACCTGAACCCTTACTGGTTCGCTGGGGTACACCTGCTGACCTTACGGGCGTGCTCTGTACACCAGACATTCCTACCTGACCCTCCAGGCTAGGCCCGGTATCCCTACCTGATGCTCTGCGCTACGCCTGGCCCCCTACCCGACAATCTGGGGTAGTACCGGTACACCCACAGGGACTCCGCGGTAATTTTGCTATACCCACCCGTACTCCTGGATTGTTCCGGAACCCTTACTGGTGCGCCGGGTTACACCTGCTGACCCTACGGGCACACTGCTTTGGACCCACCCTTCCTACCTGACCCGCCGGGGTAGGCCTGGTATACCTACCCGATGTTTCGAGGTAGAACCGGTTCCCCCACCAGTACTCTGGGGTAGGAACGGAACCCTTTGTGATGCGCCAGAGAACACCAGCTGTCCCTTCGTGCGCGCTGGACTAGACCCGGCCTCCCTACCGGACCCCACAGCTTAGACCCGCTATCCGTACCTGATGCTCCGCATTAGGCTTGGCACCCATACCCGATGTTCTGGGGTAATAGCGGTACCCCCACCGTTACTCTGCGGTAGTATCGGTACACCCACCGGTACTCCGGGGTAGTACGTGAACCCTTACTGGTTCACTGGGGTACACCTGATGACGTTACTGGCGCGCGGTGTAGACCAGACATTCCTATCTGACCCTCCGTTTTAGGCCCGGTACCCCTATCTGATGCTCCGTTGTTGGCCTGGCACCCCTACCCGATATGCTGGGGTTGTACCGGTACCCCCACCGGTACTCTGCGGTAGTATTGGTACACCCACCGGTACTCCAGGGTAGTACCTGAACCCTTACTGGTTCGCTGGGGTACACCTGCTGACCTTACGGGCGTGCTGTGTAGACCAGACATTCCTACCTGACCCTCCAGGCTAGGCCCGGTATCCCTACCTGATGCTCTGCGGTAGGCCTGGCCCCCTACCCGACAATCTGGGGTAGTACCGGTACACCCACCGGTACTCCGCGGTAGTTTTGCTATACCCACCGGTACTCCTGGATTATACCGGAACCCTTACTGGTGCGCCGGGGTACACCTGCTGACCCTACGGGGGCGCCGCTTTACGCCCACCCTTCCTACCTGACCCGCCGGGGTAGGCCTGGTATACCTACCAGATGGTTTGAGTTAGAACCGGTTCCCCCACCGGTACTCTGGGCTTGGAACGGAACCCTTTGTGATGTGTCAGAGAACACCAGCTGTCCCTTCATGCGCGCTGGACTAGACACGGCCTCCCTACCGGACCCCACATGTTACACCCGGTATCCCTACCTGATGCTCCGCATTAAGCTTGGCACCCATACCCGATGTTCTGGGGTAGTAGCGGTACCCCCACCGTTACTCTGCCGTAGTATCGGTACACCCACCGGTACTCCGGGGTAGTACGTGAACCCTTACTGGTTCACTGGGGTACACCTGCTGACGTTACTGGCGCGCGGTGTAGACCAGACATTCCTACCTGACCCTCCGTTTTAGTCCCGGTATCCCTACCTGATGCTCCGTTGTTGGCCTGGCACCCCTACCCGATATGCTGGGGTAGTACCGGTACCCCCACCGGTACTCTGCGGTAGTATTGGTACACCCACCGGTACTCCAGGGTAGTACCTGAACTCTTACTGGTTCGCTGGGGTACACCTGCTGACCTTACGGGCGTGCTGTGTAGACCAGACATTCCTACCTGACCCTCCAGGCTAGGCCCGGTATCTCTACCTGATGCTCTGCGGTAGGCCTGGCCCCCTACCGGACAATCTGGGGTAGTACCTGTACACCCACCGGTACTCCGCGGTAGTTTTGCTATACCCACCGGTACTCCTGGATTGTACCGGAACCCTTACTGGTGCGCCGGGGTACACCTGCTGACCCTACGGGCACACTGCTTCGGACCCACCCTTCCTACCTGACCCGCCGGGCTAGGCCTGGTATACCTACCCGATGTTTCGAGGTAGAACCGGTTCCCCCACCGGTACTCTGGGATTGGATCGGAACCCTTTGTGATGCGCCAGAGAACACCAGCTGTCCCTTCGTGCGCGCTGGACTAGACCTGGCCTCCCTACCGGACCCCACATGTTAGACCCGGTATCCCTACCTGATGCTCCGCATTAGGCTTGGCACCCATACCCGATGTTCTGGGGTAGTAGCGGTACCCCCACCGTTACTCTGCGGTAGTATCGGTACACCCACCGGTATTCCGGGGTAGTACGTGAACCCTTACTGGTTCACTGGGGTACACCTGCTGACATTTCGGGCACGCGGTATAGACCAGACATTCTTCCTGACCCTCCGTTTTAGTCCCGGTATCCCTACCTGATGCTCCGTTGTTGGCCTGGCACCCCTACCCGATATGCTGGGGTAGTACCGGTACCCACACCGGTACTCTGCGGTAGTATTGGTACACCCACCGGTACTCCAGGGTAGTACCTGAACCCTTAATGGTTCACTGGGGTACACCTGCTGACCTTACGGGCGTGCTCTGTAGACCAGACATTCCTACCTGACCCTCCAGGCTAGGCCCGGTATCCCTACCTGATGCTCTAAGGTAGGCCTGGCCCCCTACCGGACAATCTGGGGTAGTACCTGTACACCCACCGGTACTCCGCGGTAGTTTTGCTATACCCACCGGTACTCCTGGATTGTACCGGAACCCTTACTGGTGCGCCGGGGTACACCTGCTGACCCTACGGGCACACTGCTTTGGACACACCCTTCCTACCTGACACGCCAGCGTAGAACTGGTATACCTACCCGATGTTTCGAGATAGAACCGGTTCCCCCACCGGTACTCTGGGTTTGGAACGGAACCCTTTGTGATGCGCCAGAGAACACCAGCTGTCCCTTCGTGCGCGCTGGACTAGACCCGGCCTCCCTACCGGACCCCACAGGTTAGACCCGCTATCCGTACCTGATGCTCCGCATTAGGCTTGGCACCCATACCCGATGTTCTGGGGTAGTAGCGGTACCCCCACCGTTACTCTGCGGTAGTATCGGTACACCCACCGGTACTCCGGGGTAGTACGTGAACCCTTACTGGTTCACTGGGGTACACCTGCTGACGTTACTGGAGTGCGGTGTAGACCAGACATTCCTATCTGACCCTCCGTTTTAGGCCCGGTACCCCTACCTGATGCTCCGTTGTTGGCCTGGCACCCCTACCCGATATGCTGGGGTAGTACCGGTACCCCCACCGGTACTCTGCGGTAGTATTGGTACACCCACCGGTACTCCAGGCTAGTACCTGAACCCTTACTGGTTCGCTGGGGTACACCTGCTGACCTTACGGGCGTGCTGTGTAGACCAGACATTCCTACCTGACCCTCCAGGCTAGGCCCGGTATCCCTACCTGATGCTCTGCGGTAGGCCTGGCCCCCTACCCGACAATCTGGGGTAGTACCGGTACACCCACCGGTACTCCGCGGTAGTTTTGCTATACCCACCGGTACTCCTGGATTATACCGGAACCCTTACTGGTGCGCCGGGGTACACCTGCTGACCCTACGGGGGCGCCGCTTTACACCCACCCTTCCTACCTGACCCGCCAGGGTAGGCCTGGTATACCTACCAGATGTTTTGAGTTAGAACCGGTTCCCCCACCGGTACTGTGGGCTTGGAACGGAACCCTTTGTGATGCGTCAGAGAACACCAGCTGTCCCTTCATGCGCGCTGGACTAGACCTGGCCTCCCTACCGCACCCCACATGTTACACCCGGTATTCCTACCTGATGCTCCGCATTAGGCTTGGCACCCATACCCGATGTTCTGGGGTAGTAGCGGTACCCCCACCGTTACTCTGCAGTAGTATCGGTACACCCACCGGTACTCCGGGGTAGTACGTGAACCCTTACTGGTTCACTGGGGTACACCTGCTGACGTTACTGGCGCGCGGTGTAGACCAGACATTCCTACCTGACCCTCCGTTTTAGGCCTGGTATCCCTACCTGATGCTCCGTTGTTGGCCTGGCAACCCTACCCGATATGCTGGGGTAGTACCGCTACCCCCACCGGTACTCTGCGGTAGTATTGGTACACCCACCGGTACTCCAGGGCAGTACCTGAACCCTTACAGGTTCGCTGGGGTACACCTGCTGACCTTACGGGCGTGCTGTGTAGACCAGACATTCCTACCTGACCCTCCAGGCTAGGCCCGGTATCCCTACCTGATGCTCTGCGGTAGGCCTGGCCCCCTACCCGACAATCTGGGGTAGTACCGGTACACCCACAGGGACTCCGCGGTAGTTTTGCTATACCCACCTGTACTCCTGGATTGTACTGGAACCCTTACTGGTGCGCCGGGGTACACCTGCTGACCCTACGGGCGCGCCGCTTTACGCCCACCCTTTCTACCTTACCCGCCGGGGTAGGCCTGGTATACCTACCAGATGTTTTGAGTTAGAACCGGTTCCCCCACCGGTACTCTGGGCTTGGAACGGAACCCTTTGTGATGCGTCAGAGAACACCAGCTGTCCCTTCATGCGCGCTGGACTAGACCCGGCCTCCCTACCGCACCCCACATGTTACACCCGGTATCCCTACCTAATGCTCCGCATTAGGCTTGGCACCCATACCCGATGTTCTGGGGTAGTAGCGGTACCCCCACCGTTACTCTGCGGTAGTATCGGTACACCCACCGGTACTCCGGGGTAGTACGTGAATCCTTACTGGTTCACTGGGTTACACCTGATGATGTTTCGGGCACGCGGTATAGACCAGACATTCTTCCTGACCCTCCGTGTTAGTCCCGGTATCCCTACCTGATGCTCCGTTGTTGGCCTGGCACCCCTACCCGATATGCTGGGGTGGTACCGGTACCCCCACCGGTACTCTGCGGTAGTATTGGTACACCCACCGGTACTCCGGGGTAGTACCTGAACCCTTACTGGTTCGCTGGGGTACACCTGCTGACCTTACGGGCGTGCTCTGTACACCAGACATTCCTACCTGACCCTCCAGGCTAGGCCCGGTATCCCTACCTGATGCTCTGCGCTACGCCTGGCCCCCTACCCGACAATCTGGGGTAGTACCGGTACACCCACAGGGACTCCGCGGTAATTTTGCTATACCCACCCGTACTCCTGGATTGTTCCGGAACCCTTACTGGTGCGCCGGGTTACACCTGCTCACCCTACGGGCACACTGCTTTGGACCCACCCTTCCTACCTGACCCGCCGGGGTAGGCCTGGTATACCTACCCGATGTTTCGAGGTAGAACCGGTTCCCCCACCAGTACTCTGGGGTAGGAACGGAACCCTTTGTGATGCGCCAGAGAACACCAGCTGTCCCTTCGTGCGCGCTGGACTAGACCCGGCCTCCCTACCGGACCCCACAGCTTAGACCCGCTATCCGTACCTGATGCTCCGCATTAGGCTTGGCACCCATACCCGATGTTCTGGGGTAATAGCGGTACCCCCACCGTTACTCTGCGGTAGTATCGGTACACCCACCGGTACTCCGGGGTAGTACGTGAACCCTTACTGGTTCACTGGGGTACACCTGATGACGTTACTGGCGCGCGGTGTAGACCAGACATTCCTATCTGACCCTCCGTTTTAGGCCCGGTACCCCTATCTGATGCTCCGTTGTTGGCCTGGCACCCCTACCCGATATGCTGGGGTTGTACCGGTACCCCCACCGGTACTCTGCGGTAGTATTGGTACACCCACCGGTACTCCAGGGTAGTACCTGAACCCTTACTGGTTCGCTGGGGTACACCTGCTGACCTTACGGGCGTGCTGTGTAGACCAGACATTCCTACCTGACCCTCCAGGCTAGGCCCGGTATCCCTACCTGATGCTCTGCGGTAGGCCTGGCCCCCTACCCGACAATCTGGGGTAGTACCGGTACACCCACCGGTACTCCGCGGTAGTTTTGCTATACCCACCGGTACTCCTGGATTATACCGGAACCCTTACTGGTGCGCCGGGGTACACCTGCTGACCCTACGGGGGCGCCGCTTTACACCCACCCTTCCTACCTGACCCGCCGGGGTAGGCCTGGTATACCTACCAGATGGTTTGAGTTAGAACCGGTTCCCCCACCGGTACTCTGGGCTTGGAACGGAACCCTTTGTGATGTGTCAGAGAACACCAGCTGTCCCTTCATGCGCGCTGGACTAGACACGGCCTCCCTACCGGACCCCACATGTTACACCCGGTATCCCTACCTGATGCTCCGCATTAAGCTTGGCACCCATACCCGATGTTCTGGGGTAGTAGCGGTACCCCCACCGTTACTCTGCCGTAGTATCGGTACACCCACCGGTACTCCGGGGTAGTACGTGAACCCTTACTGGTTCACTGGGGTACACCTGCTGACGTTACTGGCGCGCGGTGTAGACCAGACATTCCTACCTGACCCTCCGTGTTAGTCCCGGTATCCCTACCTGATGCTCCGTTGTTGGCCTGGCACCCCTACCCGATATGCTGGGGTAGTACCGGTACCCCCACCGGTACTCTGCGGTAGTATTGGTACACCCACCGGTACTCCAGGGTAGTACCTGAACTCTTACTGGTTCGCTGGGGTACACCTGCTGACCTTACGGGCGTGCTGTGTAGACCAGACATTCCTACCTGACCCTCCAGGCTAGGCCCGGTATCTCTACCTGATGCTCTGCGGTAGGCCTGGCCCCCTACCGGACAATCTGGGGTAGTACCTGTACACCCACCGGTACTCCGCGGTAGTTTTGCTATACCCACCGGTACTCCTGGATTGTACCGGAACCCTTACTGGTGCGCCGGGGTACACCTGCTGACCCTACGGGCACACTGCTTTGGACCCACCCTTCCTACCTGACCCGCCGGGGTAGGCCTGGTATACCTACCCGATGTTTCGAGGTAGAACCGGTTCCCCCACCGGTACTCTGGGATTGGATCGGAACCCTTTGTGATGCGCCAGAGAACACCAGCTGTCCCTTCGTGCGCGCTGGACTAGACCTGGCCTCCCTACCGGACCCCACATGTTAGACCCGGTATCCCTACCTGATGCTCCGCATTAGGCTTGGCACCCATACCCGATGTTCTGGGGTAGTAGCGGTACCCCCACCGTTACTCTGTGGTAGTATCGGTACACCCACCGGTATTCCGGGGTAGTACGTGAACCCTTACTGGTTCACTGGGGTACACCTGCTGACATTTCGGGCACGCGGTATAGACCAGACATTCTTCCTGACCCTCCGTTTTAGTCCCGGTATCCCTACCTGATGCTCCGTTGTTGGCCTGGCACCCCTACCCGATATGCTGGGGTAGTACCGGTACCCACACCGGTACTCTGCGGTAGTATTGGTACACCCACCGGTACTCCAGGGTAGTACCTGAACCCTTAATGGTTCACTGGGGTACACCTGCTGACCTTACGGGCGTGCTCTGTAGACCAGACATTCCTACCTGACCCTCCAGGCTAGGCCCGGTATCCCTACCTGATGCTCTAAGGTAGGCCTGGCCCCCTACCGGACAATCTGGGGTAGTACCTGTACACCCACCGGTACTCCGCGGTAGTTTTGCTATACCCACCGGTACTCCTGGATTGTACCGGAACCCTTACTGGTGCGCCGGGGTACACCTGCTGACCCTACGGGCACACTGCTTTGGACACACCCTTCCTACCTGACACGCCAGCGTAGAACTGGTATACCTACCCGATGTTTCGAGATAGAACCGGTTCCCCCACCGGTACTCTGGGTTTGGAACGGAACCCTTTGTGATGCGCCAGAGAACACCAGCTGTCCCTTCGTGCGCGCTGGACTAGACCCGGCCTCCCTACCGGACCCCACAGGTTAGACCCGCTATCCGTACCTGATGCTCCGCATTAGGCTTGGCACCCATACCCGATGTTCTGGGGTAGTAGCGGTACCCCCACCGTTACTCTGCGGTAGTATCGGTACACCCACCGGTACTCCGGGGTAGTACGTGAACCCTTACTGGTTCACTGGGGTACACCTGATGACGTTACTGGTGCGCGGTGTAGACCAGACATTCCTACCTGACCCTCCGTTTTAGTCCCGGTATCCCTACCTGATGCTCCGTTGTTGGCCTGGCACCTCTACCCGATATGCTGGGGTAGTACCGGTACCCCCACCGGTACTCTGCGGTAGTATTGGTACACCCACCGGTACTCCAGGGCAGTACCTGAACCCTTACTGGTTCGCTGGGGTACACCTGCTGACCTTACGGGCGTGCTGTGTAGACCAGACATTCCTACCTGACCCTCCAGGCTAGGCCCGGTATCCCTACCTGATGCTCTGCGGTAGGCCTGGCCCCCTACCCGACAATCTGGGGTAGTACCGGTACACCCACCGGTACTCCGCGGTAGTTTTGCTATACCCACGGGTACTCCTGGATTATACCGGAACCCTTACTGGTGCGCCGGGGTACACCTGCTGACCCTACGGGGGCGCCGCTTTACACCCACCCTTCCTACCTGACCCGCCGGGGTAGGCCTGGTATACCTACCAGATGGTTTGAGTTAGAACCGGTTCCCCCACCGGTACTCTGGGCTTGGAACGGAACCCTTTGTGATGCGTCAGAGAACACCAGCTGTCCCTTCATGCGCGCTGGACTAGACCCGGCCTCCCTACCGCACCCCACATGTTACACCCGGTATCCATACCTAATGCTCCGCATTAGGCTTGGCACCCATACCCGATGTTCTGGGGTAGTAGCGGTACCCCCACCGTTACTCTGCGGTAGTATCGGTACACCCACCGGTACTCCGGGGTAGTACGTGAACCCTTACTGGTTCACTGGGGTACACCTGATGACGTTTCGGGCACGCGGTATAGACCAGACATTCTTCCTGACCCTCCGTGTTAGTCCCGGTATCCCTACCTGATGCTCCGTTGTTGGCCTGGCACCCCTACCCGATATGCTGGGGTAGTACCGGTACCCCCACCGGTACTCTGCGGTAGTATTGGTACACCCAACGGTACTCCAGGGTAGTACCTGAACCCTTACTGGTTCGCTGGGGTACACCTGCTGAGCTTAGGGGCGTGCTGTGTAGACCAGACATTCCTACCTGACCCTCCAGGCTAGGCCGGGTATCCCTACCTGATGCTCTGCGGTAGGCCTGGCCCCCTACCCGACAATCTGGGGTAGTACCGGTACACCCACCGGTATTCCGCGGTACTTTTGCTATACCCACCGGTACTCCTGGATTGTACCGGAACCCTTACTGGTGCGCCGGGTTACACCTGCTGACCCTACGGGCACACTGCTTTGGACCCACCCTTCCTACCTGACCCGCCGGGGTAGGCCTGGTATACCTACCCGATGTTTCGAGGTAGAACCGGTTCCCCCACCAGTACTCTGGGGTAGGAACGGAACCCTTTGTGATGCGCCAGAGAACACCAGCTGTCCCTTCGTGCGCGCTGGACTAGACCTGGCCTCCCTACCGGACCCCACAGGTTAGACCCGGTATCCCTACCTGATGCTCCGCATTAGGCTTGGCACCCATACCCGATGTTCTGGGGTACTAGCGGTACCCCCACCGTTACACTGCGGTAGTATCGGTACACCCACCGGTATTCCGGGGTAGTACGTGAACCCTTACTGGTTCACTGGGGTGCACCTGCTGACATTTCGGGCACGCGGTATAGACCAGACATTCTTCCTGACCCTCCGTGTTAGTCCCGGTATCCCTACCTGATGCTCCGTTGTTGGCCTGGCACCCCTACCCGATATGCTGGGGTAGTACCGGTACCCACACCGGTACTCTGCGGTAGTATTGGTACACCAACCGGTACTCCAGGGTAGTACCTGAACCCTTACTGGTTCGCTGGGGTACACCTGCTGACCTTACGGGCGTGCTCTGTAGACCAGACATTCCTACCTGACCCTCCAGGCTAGGCCCGGTATCCCTACCTGATGCTCTACGGTAGGCCTGGCCCCCTACCGGACAATCTGGGGTAGTACCTGTACACCCACCGGTACTCCGCGGTAGTTTTGCTATACCCACCGGTACTCCTGGATTGTACCGGAACCCTTACTGGTGCGCCGGGGTACACCTGCTGACCCTACGGGCACACTGCTTTGGACACACCCTTCCTACCTGACACGCCAGCGTATAACTGGTATACCTACCCGATGTTTCGAGATAGAACCGGTTACCCCACCGGTACTCTGGGCTTGGAACGGAACCCTTTGTGATGCGCCAGAGAACACCAGCTGTCCCTTCGTGCGCGCTGGACTAGACCCGGCCTCCCTACCGGACCCCACAGGTTAGACCCGCTATCCGTACCTGATGCTCCGCATTAGGCTTGGCACCCATACCCGATGTTCTGGGGTAGTAGCGGTACCCCCACCGTTACTCTGCGGTAGTATCGGTACACCCACCGGTACTCCGGGGTAGTACGTGAACCCTTACTGGTTCACTGGGGTACACCTGATGACGTTACTGGTGCGCGGTGTAGACCAGACATTCCTACCTGACCCTCCGTTTTAGTCCCGGTATCCCTACCTGATGCTCCGTTGTTGGCCTGGCACCTCTACCCGATATGCTGGGGTAGTACCGGTACCCCCACCGGTACTCTGCGGTAGTATTGGTACACCCACCGGTACTCCAGGGCAGTACCTGAACCCTTACTGGTTCGCTGGGGTACACCTGCTGACCTTACGGGCGTGCTGTGTAGACCAGACATTCCTACCTGACCCTCCAGGCTAGGCCCGGTATCCCTACCTGATGCTCTGCGGTAGGCCTGGCCCCCTACCCGACAATCTGGGGTAGTACCGGTACACCCACCGGTACTCCGCGGTAGTTTTGCTATACCCACCGGTACTCCTGGATTATACCGGAACCCTTACTGGTGCGCCGGGGTACACCTGCTGACCCTACGGGGGCGCCGCTTTACACCCACCCTTCCTACCTGACCCGCCGGGGTAGGCCTGGTATACCTACCAGATGGTTTGAGTTAGAACCGGTTCCCCCACCGGTACTCTGGGCTTGGAACGGAACCCTTTGTGATGTGTCAGAGAACACCAGCTGTCCCTTCATGCGCGCTGGACTAGACACGGCCTCCCTACCGGACCCCACATGTTACACCCGGTATCCCTACCTGATGCTCCGCATTAAGCTTGGCACCCATACCCGATGTTCTGGGGTAGTAACGGTACCCCCACCGTTACTCTGCGGTAGTATCGGTACACCCACCGGTACTCCGGGGTAGTACGTGAACCCTTACTGGTTCACTGGGGTACACCTGCTGACGTTACTGGCGCGCGGTGTAGACCAGACATTCCTACCTGACCCTCCGTTTTAGTCCCGGTATCCCTACCTGATGCTCCGTTGTTGGCCTGGCACCCCTACCCGATATGCTGGGGTAGTACCGGTACCCCCACCGGTACTCTGCGGTAGTATTGGTACACCCACCGGTACTCCAGGGTAGTACCTGAACTCTTACTGGTTCGCTGGGGTACACCTGCTGACCTTACGGGCGTGCTGTGTAGACCAGACATTCCTACCTGACCCTCCAGGCTAGGCCCGGTATCCCTACCTGATGCTCTGCGGTAGGCCTGGCCCCCTACCGGACAATCTGGGGTAGTACCTGTACACCCACCGGTACTCCGCGGTAGTTTTGCTATACCCACCGGTACTCCTGGATTGTACCGGAACCCTTACTGGTGCGCCGGGGTACACCTGCTGACCCTACGGGCACACTGCTTTGGACCCACCCTTCCTACCTGACCCGCCGGGGTAGGCCTGGTATACCTACCCGATGTTTCGAGGTAGAACCGGTTCCCCCACCGGTACTCTGGGATTGGATCGGAACCCTTTGTGATGCGCCAGAGAACACCAGCTGTCCCTTCGTGCGAGCTGGACTAGACCCGGCCTCCCTACCGGACCCCACAGGTTAGACCCGCTATCCGTACCTGATGCTCCGCATTAGGCTTGGCACCCATACCCGATGTTCTGGGGTAGTAGCGGTACCCCCACCGTTACTCTGCGGTAGTATCGGTACACCCACCGGTACTCCGGTGTAGTACGTGAACCCTTACTGGTTCACTGGGGTACACCTGATGACGTTACTGGTGCGCGGTGTAGACCAGACATTCCTACCTGACCCTCCGTTTTAGTCCCGGTATCCCTACCTGATGCTCCGTTGTTGGCCTGGCACCCCTACCCGATATGCTGGGGTAGTACCGGTACCCCCACCGGTACTCTGCGGTAGTATTGGTACACCCACCGGTACTCCAGGGCAGTACCTGAACCCTTACTGGTTCGCTGGGGTACACCTGCTGACCTTACGGGCGTGCTGTGTAGACCAGACATTCCTACCTGACCCTCCAGGCTAGGCCCGGTATCCGTACCTGATGCTCTGCGGTAGGCCTGGCCCCCTACCCGACAATCTGGGGTAGTACCGGTACACCCACTGGGACTCCGCGGTAGTTTTGCTATACCCACCTGTACTCCTGGATTGTACTGGAACCCTTACTGGTGCGCCGGGGTACACCTGCTGACCCTACGGGCGCGCCGCTTTACGCCCACCCTTTCTACCTTACCCGCCGGGGTAGGCCTGGTATACCTACTAGATGTTTTGAGTTAGAACCGGTTCCCCCACCGGTACTCTGGGCTTGGAACGGAACCCTTTGTGATGCGTCAGAGAACACCAGCTGTCCCTTCATGCGCGCTGGACTAGACCCGGCCTCCCTACCGCACCCCACATGTTACACCCGGTATCCCTACCTAATGCTCCGCATTAGGCTTGGCACCCATACCCGATGTTCTGGGGTAGTAGCGGTACCCCCACCGTTACTCTGCGGTAGTATCGGTACACCCACCGGTACTCCGGGGTAGTACGTGAATCCTTACTGGTTCACTGGGGTACACCTGATGACGTTTCGGGCACGCGGTATAGACCAGACATTCTTCCTGACCCTCCGTGTTAGTCCCGGTATCCCTACCTGATGCTCCGTTGTTGGCCTGGCACCCCTACCCGATATGCTGGGGTAGTACCGGTACCCCCACCGGTACTCTGCGGTAGTATTGGTACACCCACCGGTACTCCGGGGTAGTACCTGAACCCTTACTGGTTCGCTGGGGTACACCTGCTGACCTTTCGGGCGTGCTCTGTACACCAGACATTCCTACCTGACCCTCCAGGCTAGGCCCGGTATCCCTACCTGATGCTCTGCGCTACGCCTGGCCCCCTACCCGACAATCTGGGGTAGTACCGGTACACCCACAGGGACTCCGCGGTAATTTTGATATACCCACCCGTACTCCTGGATTGTTCCGGAACCCTTACTGGTGCGCCGGGGTACACCTGCTGACCCTACGGGGGTGCCGCTTTACACCCACCCTTCCTACCTGACCCGCCGGGGTAGGCCTGGTATACCTACCAGATGGTTTGAGTTAGAACCGGTTCCCCCACCGGTACTCTGGGCTTGGAACGGAACCCTTTGTGATGTGTCAGAGAACACCAGCTGTCCCTTCATGCGCGCTGGACTAGACACGGCCTCCCTACCGGACCCCACATGTTAAACCCGGTATCCCTACCTGATGCTCCGCATTAAGCTTGGCACCCATACCCGATGTTCTGGGGTAGTAGCGGTACCCCCACCGTTACTCTGCGGTAGTATCGGTACACCCACCGGTACTCCGGGGTAGTACGTGAACCCTTACTGGTTCACTGGGGTACACCTGCTGACGTTACTGGCGCGCGGTGTAGACCAGACATTCCTACCTGACCCTCCGTTTTAGTCCCGGTATCCCTACCTGATACTCCGTTGTTGGCCTGGCACCCCTACCCGATATGCTGGGGTAGTACCGGTACCCCCACCGGTACTCTGCGGTAGTATTGGTACACCCACCGGTACTCCAGGGTAGTACCTGAACTCTTACTGGTTCGCTGGGGTACACCTGCTGACCTTACGGGCGTGCTGTGTAGACCAGACATTCCTACCTGACCCTCCAGGCTAGGCCCGGTATCCCTACCTGATGCTCTGCGGTAGGCCTGGCCCCCTACCGGATAATCTGGGGTAGTACCTGTACACCCACCGGTACTCCGCGGTAGTTTTGCTATACCCACCGGTACTCCTGGATTGTACCGGAACCCTTACTGGTGCGCTGGGGTACACCTGCTGACCCTACGGGCACACTGCTTTGGACCCACCCTTCCTACCTGACCCGCCGGGGTAGGCCTGGTATACCTACCCGATGTTTCGAGGTAGAACCGGTTCCCCCACCGGTACTCTGGAATTGGATCGGAACCCTTTGTGATGCGCCAGAGAACACCAGCTGTCCCTTCGTGCGCGCTGGACTAGACCCGGCCTCCCTACCGGACCCCACAGGTTAGACCCGCTATCCGTACCTGATGCTCCGCATTAGGCTTGGCACCCATACCCGATGTTCTGGGGTAGTAGCGGTACCCCCACCGTTACTCTGCGGTAGTATCGGTACACCCACCGGTACTCTGGTGTAGTACGTGAACCCTTACTGGTTCACTGGGGTACACCTGATGACGTTACTGGCGCGCAGTGTAGACCAGACATTCCTATCTGACCCTCCGTTTTAGGCCCGGTACCCCTACCTGATGCTCCGTTGTTGGCCTGGCACCCCTACCCGATATGCTGGGGTTGTACCGGTAACGCCACCGGTACTCTGCGGTAGTATTGGTACACCCACCGGTACTCCAGGGTAGTACCTGAACCCTTACTGGTTCGCTGGGGTACACCTGCTGACCTTACGGGCGTGCTGTGTAGACCAGACATTCCTACCTGACCCTCCAGGCTAGGCCCGGTATCCCTACCTGATGCTCTGCGGTAGGCCTGGCCCCCTACCCGACAATCTGGGGTAGTACCGGTACACCCACCGGTACTCCGCGGTAGTTTTGCTATACCCACCGGTACTCCTGGATTATACCGGAACCCTTACTGGTGCGCCGGGGTACACCTGCTGACCCTACGGGCACACTGCTTTGGACCCACCCTTGCTACCTGACCCGCCGGGGTAGGCCTGGTATACCTACCCGATGTTTTGAGTTAGAACCGGTTCCCGCACCGGTACTCTGTGGTTGGAACGGAACCCTTTGTAATGCGCCAGAGAACACCAGCTGTCCCTTCGTGCGCGCTGGACTAGACCCGGCCTCCCTACCGGACCCCACAGGTTAGACCCGGTATCCCTACCTGATGTTCCGCATTAGGCTTGGCACCCATACCCGATGTTCTGGGGTAGTAGCGGTACCCCCACCGTTACTCTGCGGTAGTATCGGTACACCCACCGGTACTCCGGGGTAGTACGTGAACCCTTACTGGTTCACTGGGGTACACCTGATGACGTTACTGGCGCGTGGTGTAGACCAGACATTCCTATCTGACCCTCCGTTTTAGGCCCGGTACCCCTATCTGATGCTCCGTTGTTGGCCTGGCACCCCTACCCGATATGCTGGGGTTGTACCGGTACCCCTACCGGTACTCTGCGGTAGTATTGGTACACCCACCGGTACTCCAGGGTAGTACCTGAACCCTTACTGGTTCGCTGGGGTACACCTGCTGACCTTACGGGCGTGCTGTGTAGACCAGACATTCCTACCTGACCCTCCAGGCTAGGCCCGGTATCCCTACCTGATGCTCTGCGGTAGGCCTGGCCCCCTACCCGACAATCTGGGGTAGTACCGGTACACCCACCGGTACTCCGCGGTACTTTTGCTATACCCACCGGTACTCCTGGATTGTACTGGAACCCTTACTGGTGCGCCGGGGTACACCTGCTGACCCTACGGGCGCGCCGCTTTACGCCCACCCTTTCTACCTTACCCGCCGGGGTAGGCCTGGTATACCTACCAGATGTTTTGAGTTAGAACCGGTTCCCCCACCGGTACTCTGGGCTTGGAACGGAACCCTTTGTGATGCGTCAGAGAACACCAGCTGTCCCTTCACGCGCGCTGGACTAGACCCGGCCTCCCTACCGCACCCCACATGTTACACCCGGTATCCCTACCTAATGCTCCGCATTAGGCTTGGCACCCATACCCGATGTTCTGGGGTAGTAGCGGTACCCCCACCGTTACTCTGCGGTAGTATCGGTACACCCACCGGTACTCCGGGGTAGTACGTGAATCCTTACTGGTTCACTGGGGTACACCTGATGACGTTTCGGGCACGCGGTATAGACCAGACATTCTTCCTGACCCTCCGTGTTAGTCCCGGTATCCCTACCTGATGCTCCGTTGTTGGCCTGGCACCCCTACCCGATATGCTGGGGTGGTACCGGTACCCCCACCGGTACTCTGCGGTAGTAT
Source organism: Astur gentilis (assembly GCF_929443795.1). Taxonomy (NCBI): domain Eukaryota; kingdom Metazoa; phylum Chordata; class Aves; order Accipitriformes; family Accipitridae; genus Astur; species Astur gentilis. The sequence continues at coordinate 859,488 of NW_026061008.1, forward strand.
TGGTACACCCACCGGTACTCCGGGGTAGTACCTGAACCCTTACTGGTTCGCTGGGGTACACCTGCTGACCTTATGGGCGTGCTCTGTACACCAGACATTCCTACCTGACTCTCCAGGCTAGGCCCGGTATCCCTACCTGATGCTCTGCGCTACGCCTGGCCCCCTACCCGACAATCTGGGGTAGTACCGGTACACCCACAGGGACTCCGCGGTAATTTTGCTATACCCACCCGTACTCCTGGATTGTTCCGGAACCCTTACTGGTGCGCCGGGGTACACCTGCTGACCCTACGGGCACACTGCTTTGGACCCACCCTTCCTACCTGACCCGCCGGGGTAGGCCTGGTATACCTACCCGATGTTTCGAGGTAGAACTGGTTCCCCCACCGGTACTCTGGGGTTGGAACGGAACCCTTTGTGATGCGCCAGAGAACACCAGCTGTCCCTTCGTGCGCGCTGGACTAGACCTGGCCTCCCTACCGGACCCCACAGGTTAGACCCGCTATCACTACCTGATGCTCCGCATATTGGCTTGGCACCCATACCCGATCTTCTGGGGTAGTAGCGGTACCCCCACCGTTACTCTGCGGTAGTATCGGTACACCCACCGGTACTCCGGGGTAGTACGTGAATCCTTACTGGTTCACTGGGGTACACCTGATGACGTTTCGGGCACGCGGTATAGAACAGACATTCTTCCTGACCCTCCGTGTTAGTCGCGGTATCCCTACCTGATGCTCCGTTGTTGGCCTGGCACCCCTACCCGATATGCTGGGGTAGTACCGGTACCCCCACCGGTACTCTGCGGTAGTATTGGTACACCCACCGGTACTCCAGGGTAGTACCTGAACACTTACTGGTTCGCTGGGGTACACCTGCTGACCTTACGGGCGTGCTGTGTAGACCAGACATTCCTACCTGACCCTCCAGGCTAGGCCCGGTATCCCTACCTGATGCTCTGCGGTAGGCCTGGCCCCCTACCCGACAATCTGGGGTAGTACCGGTACACCCACCGGTATTCCGCGGTACTTTTGCTATACCCACCGGTACTCCTGGATTGTACCGGAACCCTTACTGGTGCGCCGGGTTACACCTGCTCACCCTACGGGCACACTGCTTTGGACCCACCCTTCCTACCTGACCCGCCGGGGTAGGCCTGGTATACCTACCCGATGTTTCGAGGTAGAACCGGTTCCCCCACCAGTACTCTGGGGTAGGAACGGAACCCTTTGTGATGCGCCAGAGAACACCAGCTGTCCCTTCGTGCGCGCTGGACTAGACCCGGCCTCCCTACCGGACCCCACAGCTTAGACCCGCTATCCGTACCTGATGCTCCGCATTAGGCTTGGCACCCATACCCGATGTTCTGGGGTACTAGCGGTACCCCCACCGTTACTCTGCGGTAGTATCGGTACACCCACCGGTACTCCGGGGTAGTACGTGAACCCTTACTGGTTCACTGGGGTACACCTGATGACGTTACTGGCGCGTGGTGTAGACCAGACATTCCTATCTGACCCTCCGTTTTAGGCCCGGTATCCCTATCTGATGCTCCGTTGTTGGCCTGGCACCCCTACCCGATATGCTGGGGTTGTACTGGTACCCCCACCGGTACTCTGCGGTAGTATTGGTACACCCACCGGTACTCCAGGGTAGTACCTGAACCCTTACTGGTTCGCTGGGGTACACCTGCTGACCTTACGGGCGTGCTGTGTAGACCAGACATTCCTACCTGACCCTCCAGGCTAGGCCCGGTATCCCTACCTGATGCTCTGCGGTAGGCCTGGCCCCCTACCCGACAATCTGGGGTAGTACCGGTACACCCACCGGTACTCCGCGGTAGTTTTGCTATACCCACCGGTACTCCTGGATTATACCGGAACCCTTACTGGTGCGCCGGGGTACACCTGCTGACCCTACGGGCTCGCCGCTTTACGCCCACCCTTCCTACCTGACCCGCCGGGGTAGGCCTGGTATACCTACCAGATGGTTTGAGTTAGAACCGGTTCCCCCACCGGTACTCTGGGCTTGGAACGGAACCCTTTGTGATGTGTCAGAGAACACCAGCTGTCCCTTCATGCGCGCTGGACTAGACACGGCCTCCCTACCGGACCCCACATGTTACACCCGGTATCCCTACCTGATGCTCCGCATTAAGCTTGGCACCCATACCCGATGTTTTGGGGTAGTAGCGGTACCCCCACCGTTACTCTGCGGTAGTATCGGTACACCCACCGGTACTCCGGGGTAGTACGTGAACCCTTACTGGTTCACTGGGGTACACCTGCTGACGTTACTGGCGCGCGGTGTAGACCAGACATTCCTACCTGACCCTCCGTTTTAGTCCCGGTATCCCTACCTGATACTCCGTTGTTGGCCTGGCACCCCTACCCGATATGCTGGGGTAGTACCGGTACCCCCACCGGTACTCTGCGGTAGTATTGGTACACCCACCGGTACTCCAGGGTAGTACCTGAACTCTTACTGGTTCGCTGGGGTACACCTGCTGACCTTACGGGCGTGCTGTGTAGACCAGACATTCCTACCTGACCCTCCAGGCTAGGCCCGGTATCCCTACCTGATGCTCTGCGGTAGGCCTGGCCCCCTACCGGATAATCTGGGGTAGTACCTGTACACCCACCGGTACTCCGCGGTAGTTTTGCTATACCCACCGGTACTCCTGGATTGTACCGGAACCCTTACTGGTGCGCCGGAGTACACCTGCTGACCCTACGGGCACACTGCTTTGGACCCACCCTTCCTACCTGACCCGCCGGGGTAGGCCTGGTATACCTACCCGATGTTTCGAGGTAGAACCGGTTCCCCCACCGGTACTCTGGAATTGGATCGGAACCCTTTGTGATGCGCCAGAGAACACCAGCTGTCCCTTCGTGCGCGCTGGACTAGACCCGGCCTCCCTACCGGACCCCACAGGTTAGACCCGGTATCACTACCTGATGCTCCGCATATTGGCTTGGCACCCATACCCGATGTTCTGGGGTAGTAGCGGTACCCCCACCGTTACTCTGCGGTAGTATCGGTACACCCACCGGTACTCCGGGGTAGTACGTGAACCCTTACTGGTTCACTGGGGTACACCTGATGACGTTACTGGCGCGCAGTGTAGACCAGACATTCCTATCTGACCCTCCGTTTTAGGCCCGGTACCCCTACCTGATGCTCCGTTGTTGGCCTGGCACCCCTACCCGATATGCTGGGGTTGTACCGGTAACCCCACCGGTACTCTGCGGTAGTATTGGTACACCCACCGGTACTCCAGGGTAGTACCTGAACCCTTACTGGTTCGCTGGGGTACACCTGCTGACCTTACGGGCGTGCTGTGTAGACCAGACATTCCTACCTGACCCTCCAGGCTAGGCCCGGTATCCCTACCTGATGCTCTGCGGTAGGCCTGGCCCCCTACCCGACAATCTGGGGTAGTACCGGTACACCCACCGGTACTCCGCGGTAGTTTTGCTATACCCACCGGTACTCCTGGATTATACCGGAACCCTTACTGGTGCGCCGGGGTACACCTGCTGACCATACGGGGGCGCCGCTTTACACCCACCCTTCCTACCTGACCCGCCGGGGTAGGCCTGGTATACCTACCCGATGTTTTGAGTTAGAACCGGTTCCCGCACCGGTACTCTGTGGTTGGAACGGAACCCTTTGTAATGCGCCAGAGAACACCAGCTGTCCCTTCGTGCGCGCTGGACTAGACCCGGCCTCCCTACCGGACCCCACAGGTTAGACCCGGTATCCCTACCTGATGTTCCGCATTAGGCTTGGCACCCATACCCGATGTTCTGGGGTAGTAGCGGTACCCCCACCGTTACTCTGCGGTAGTATCGGTACACCCACCGGTACTCCGGGGTAGTACGTGAACCCTTACTGGTTCACTGGGGTACACCTGCTGACGTTACTGGCGCGCGGTGTAGACCAGACATTCCTACCTGACCCTCCGTTTTAGGCCCGGTATCCCTACCTGATGCTCCGTTGTTGGCCTGGCAACCCTACCCGATATGCTGGGGTAGTACCGGTACCCCCACCGGTACTCTGCGGTAGTATTGGTACACCCACCGGTACTCCAGGGCAGTACCTGAACCCTTACAGGTTCGCTGGGGTACACCTGCTGACCTTACGGGCGTTCTGTGTAGACCAGACATTCCTACCTGACCCTCCAGGCTAGGCCCGGTATCCCTACCTGATGCTCTGCGGTAGGCCTGGCCCCCTACCCGACAATCTGGGGTAGTACCGGTACACCCACCGGTACTCCGCGGTAGTTTTGCTATACCCACCGGTACTCCTGGATTATACCGGAACCCTTACTGGTGCGCCGGGGTACACCTGCTGACCCTACGGGTGCGCCGCTTTACACCCACCCTTCCTATCTGACCCGCCAGGGTAGGCCTGGTATACCTACCCGATGTTTCGAGGTAGAACCGGTTCCCACACCGGTACTCTGTGGTTGGAACGGAACCCTTTGTGATGCGCCAGAGAACACCAGCTGTCCCTTCATGCGCGCTGGACTAGACCCGGCCTCCCTACCGGACCCCACAGGTTAGACCCGGTATCCCTACCTGATGCTCCGCATTAGGCTTGGCACCCATACCCGATGTTCTGGGGTAGTAGCGGTACCCCCACCGTTACTCTGCAGTAGTATCGGTACACCCACCGGTACTCCGGGGTAGTACGTGAACCCTTACTGGTTCACTGGGGTACACCTGCTGACGTTACTGGCGCGCGGTGTAGACCAGACATTCCTACCTGACCCTCCGTTTTAGGCCTGGTATCCCTACCTGATGCTCCGTTGTTGGCCTGGCAACCCTACCCGATATGCTGGGGTAGTACCGCTACCCCCACCAGTACTCTGCGGTAGTATTGGTACACCCACCGGTACTCCAGGGCAGTACCTGAACCCTTACAGGTTCGCTGGGGTACACCTGCTGACCTTAGGGGCGTGCTGTGTAGACCAGACATTCCTACCTGACCCTCCAGGCTAGGCCCGGTATCCCTACCTGATGCTCTGCGCTACGCCTGGCCCCCTACCCGACAATCTGGGGTAGTACCGGTACACCCACCGGTACTCCGCGGTAGTTTTGCTATACCCACCTGTACTCCTGGATTGTACTGGAACCCTTACTGGTGCGCCGGGGTACACCTGCTGACCCTACGGGCGCGCCGCTTTACGCCCACCCTTTCTACCTTACCCGCCGGGGTAGGCCTGGTATACCTACCCGATGTTTTGAGTTAGAACCGGTTCCCCCACCGGTACTGTGGGCTTGGAACGGAACCCTTTGTGATGCGTCAGAGAACACCAGCTGTCCCTTCATGCGCGCTGGACAAGACCCGGCCTCCCTACCGCACCTCACATGTTACACCCGGTATCCCTACCTGATGCTCCGCATTAGGCTTGGCACCCATACCCGATGTTCTGGGGTAGTAGCGGTACCCCCACCGTTACTCTGCGGTAGTATCGGTACACCCACCGGTACTCCGGGGTAGTACGTGAACCCTTACTGGTTCACTGGGGTACACCTGATGACGTTTCGGGCACGCGGTATAGACCAGACATTCTTCCTGACCCTCCGTGTTAGTCCCGGTATCCCTACCTGATGCTCCGTTGTTGGCCTGGCACCCCTACCCGATATGCTGGGGTGGTACCGGTACCCCCACCGGTACTCTGCGGTAGTATTGGTACACCCACCGGTACTCCAGGGTAGTACCTGAACCCTTACTGGTTCGCTGGGGTACACCTGCTGACCTTACGGGCGTGCTGTGTAGACCAGACATTCCTACCTGACCCTCCAGGCTAGGCCCGGTATCCCTACCTGATGCTCTGCGCTACGCCTGGCCCCCTACCCGACAATCTGGGGTAGTACCGGTACACCCACAGGGACTCCGCGGTAATTTTGCTATACCCACCGGTACTCCTGGATTGTACCGGAACCCTTACTGGTGCGCTGGGGTACACCTGCTGACCCTACGGGCACACTGCTTTGGACCCACCCTTCCTACCTGACCCGCCGGGGTAGGCCTGGTATACCTACCCGATGTTTCGAGGTAGAACCGGTTCCCCCACCGGTACTCTGGAATTGGATCGGAACCCTTTGTGATGCGCCAGAGAACACCAGCTGTCCCTTCGTGCGCGCTGGACTAGACCCGGCCTCCCTACCGGACCCCACAGGTTAGACCCGGTATCACTACCTGATGCTCCGCATATTGGCTTGGCACCCATACCCGATGTTCTGGGGTAGTAGCGGTACCCCCACCGTTACTCTGCGGTAGTATCGGTACACCCACCGGTACTCCGGGGTAGTACGTGAACCCTTACTGGTTCACTGGGGTACACCTGCTGACGTTACTGGCGCGCGGTGTAGACCAGACATTCCTACCTGACCCTCCGTTTTAGGCCCGGTATCCCTACCTGATGCTCCGTTGTTGGCCTGGCAACCCTACCCGATATGCTGGGGTAGTACCGGTACCCCCACCGGTACTCTGCGGTAGTATTGGTACACCCACCGGTACTCCAGGGCAGTACCTGAACCCTTACAGGTTCGCTGGGGTACACCTGCTGACCTTACGGGCGTTCTGTGTAGACCAGACATTCCTACCTGACCCTCCAGGCTAGGCCCGGTATCCCTACCTGATGCTCTGCGGTAGGCCTGGCCCCCTACCCGACAATCTGGGGTAGTACCGGTACACCCACCGGTACTCCGCGGTAGTTTTGCTATACCCACCGGTACTCCTGGATTATACCGGAACCCTTACTGGTGCGCCGGGGTACACCTGCTGACCCTACGGGTGCGCCGCTTTACACCCACCCTTCCTATCTGACCCGCCAGGGTAGGCCTGGTATACCTACCCGATGTTTCGAGGTAGAACCGGTTCCCACACCGGTACTCTGTGGTTGGAACGGAACCCTTTGTGATGCGCCAGAGAACACCAGCTGTCCCTTCATGCGCGCTGGACTAGACCCGGCCTCCCTACCGGACCCCACAGGTTAGACCCGGTATCCCTACCTGATGCTCCGCATTAGGCTTGGCACCCATACCCGATGTTCTGGGGTAGTAGCGGTACCCCCACCGTTACTCTGCAGTAGTATCGGTACACCCACCGGTACTCCGGGGTAGTACGTGAACCCTTACTGGTTCACTGGGGTACACCTGCTGACGTTACTGGCGCGCGGTGTAGACCAGACATTCCTACCTGACCCTCCGTTTTAGGCCTGGTATCCCTACCTGATGCTCCGTTGTTGGCCTGGCAACCCTACCCGATATGCTGGGGTAGTACCGCTACCCCCACCAGTACTCTGCGGTAGTATTGGTACACCCACCGGTACTCCAGGGCAGTACCTGAACCCTTACAGGTTCGCTGGGGTACACCTGCTGACCTTAGGGGCGTGCTGTGTAGACCAGACATTCCTACCTGACCCTCCAGGCTAGGCCCGGTATCCCTACCTGATGCTCTGCGCTACGCCTGGCCCCCTACCCGACAATCTGGGGTAGTACCGGTACACCCACCGGTACTCCGCGGTAGTTTTGCTATACCCACCTGTACTCCTGGATTGTACTGGAACCCTTACTGGTGCGCCGGGGTACACCTGCTGACCCTACGGGCGCGCCGCTTTACGCCCACCCTTTCTACCTTACCCGCCGGGGTAGGCCTGGTATACCTACCCGATGTTTTGAGTTAGAACCGGTTCCCCCACCGGTACTGTGGGCTTGGAACGGAACCCTTTGTGATGCGTCAGAGAACACCAGCTGTCCCTTCATGCGCGCTGGACAAGACCCGGCCTCCCTACCGCACCTCACATGTTACACCCGGTATCCCTACCTGATGCTCCGCATTAGGCTTGGCACCCATACCCGATGTTCTGGGGTAGTAGCGGTACCCCCACCGTTACTCTGCGGTAGTATCGGTACACCCACCGGTACTCCGGGGTAGTACGTGAACCCTTACTGGTTCACTGGGGTACACCTGATGACGTTTCGGGCACGCGGTATAGACCAGACATTCTTCCTGACCCTCCGTGTTAGTCCCGGTATCCCTACCTGATGCTCCGTTGTTGGCCTGGCACCCCTACCCGATATGCTGGGGTTGTACCGGTACCCCCACCGGTACTCTGCGGTAGTATTGGTACACCCACCGGTACTCCAGGGTAGTACCTGAACCCTTACTGGTTCGCTGGGGTACACCTGCTGACCTTACGGGCGTGCTGTGTAGACCAGACATTCCTACCTGACCCTCCAGGCTAGGCCCGGTATCCCTACCTGATGCTCTGCGCTACGCCTGGCCCCCTACCCGACAATCTGGGGTAGTACCGGTACACCCACAGGGACTCCGCGGTAATTTTGCTATACCCACCGGTACTCCTGGATTGTACCGGAACCCTTACTGGTGCGCCGGGGTACACCTGCTGACCCTACGGGCACACTGCTTTGGACCCACCCTTCCTACCTGACCCGCCGGTGTAGGCCTGGTATACCTACCCGATGTTTCGAGGTAGAACCGGTTCCCCCACCGGTACTCTGGGGTTGGAACGGAACCCTTTGTGATGCGCCAGAGAACACCAGCTGTCCCTTCGTGCGCGCTGGACTAGACCTGGCCTCCCTACCGGACCCCACAGGTTAGACCCGGTATCCCTACCTGATGCTCCGCATTAGGCTTGGCACCCATACCCGATGTTCTGGGGTACTAGCGGTACCCCCACCGTTACTCTGCGGTAGTATCGGTACACCCACCGGTACTCCGGGGTAGTACGTGAACCCTTACTGGTTCACTGGGGTACACCTGCTGACATTTCGGGCACGCGGTATAGACCAGACATTCTTCCTGACCCTCCGTGTTAGTCCCGGTATCCCTACCTGATGCTCCGTTGTTGGCCTGGCACCCCTACCCGATATGCTGGGGTAGTACCGGTACCCACACCGGTACTCTGCGGTAGTATTGGTACACCCACCGGTACTCCAGGGTAGTACCTGAACCCTTACTGGTTCACTGGGGTACACCTGCTGACCTTACAGGCGTGCTCTGTAGACCAGACATTCCTACCTGACCCTCCAGGCTAGGCCCGGTATCCCTACCTGATGCTCTACGGTAGGCCTGGCCCCCTACCGGACAATCTGGGGTAGTACCTGTACACCCACCGGTACTCCGCGGTAGTTTTGCTATACCCACCGGTACTCCTGGATTGTACCGGAACCCTTACTGGTGCGCCGGGGTACACCTGCTGACCCTATGGGCTCGCCGCTTTACGCCCACCCTTTCTACCTTACCCGCCGCGGTAGGCCTGGTATACCTACCAGATGTTTTGAGTTAGAACCGGTTCCCCCACCGGTACTCTGGGGTTGGAACGGAACCCTTTGTGATGCGTCAGAGAACACCAGCTGTCCCTTTGTGCGCGCTGGACTAGACCCGGCCTCCCTACCAGACCCCACATGTTACACCCGGTATCCCTACCTGATGCTCCGCATTAGGCTTGGCACCCATACCCGATGTTCTGGGGTAGTAGCGGTACCCCCACCGTTACTCTGCGGTAGTATCGGTACACCCACCGGTACTCCGGGGTAGTACGTGAACCCTTACTGGTTCACTGGGGTACACCTGATGACGTTACTGGCGCGCAGTGTAGACCAGACATTCCTACCTGACCCTCCGTTTTAGGCCCGGTATCCCTACCAGATCCTCCGTTGTTGGCCTGGCAACCCTACCCGATATGCTGGGGTTGTACTGCTACCCCCACCGGTACTCTGCGGTAGTATTGGTACACCCACCGGTACTCCAGGGCAGTACCTGAACACTTACAGGTTCACTGGGGTACACCTGCTGACCTTACGGGCGTGCTGTGTAGACCAGACATTCCTACCTGACCCTCCAGGCTAGGCCCTGTATCCCTAGCTGATGCTCTGCGGTAGGCCTGGCCCCCTACCCGACAATCTGGGGTAGTACCGGTACACCCACAGGTATTCCGCGGTACTTTTGCTATACCCACCGGTACTCCTGGATTATACCGGAACCCATACTGGTACGCCGGGGTACACCTGCTGACCCTACGGGGGCGACGCTTTACACCCACCCTTCCTATCTGACCCGCCAGGGTAGGCCTGGTATACCTACCCGATGTTTCGAGGTAGAACCGGTTCCCCCACCGGTACTCTGGGGTTGGAACGGAACCCTTTGTGATGCGCCAGAGAACACCAGCTGTCCCTTCGTGCGCGCTGGACTAGACCTGGCCTCCCTACCGGACCCCACAGGTTAGACCCGCTATCCCTACCTGATGCTCCGCATTAGGCTTGGCACCCATACCCGATGTTCTGGGGTAGTAACGGTACCCCCACCGTTACTCTGCGGTAGTATCGGTACACCCACTGGTATTCCGGGGTAGTACGTGAACACTTACTGGTTCACTGGGGTACACCTGATGACGTTACTGGCGCGCGGTGTAGACCAGACATTCCTACCTGACCCTCCGTTTTAGGCCTGGTATCCCTACCTGATGCTCCGTTGTTGGCCTGGCAACCCTACCCGATATGCTGGGGTAGTACCGGTACCCACACCGGTACTCTGCGGTAGTATTGGTACACCCACCGGTACTCCAGGGTAGTACCTGAACCCTTACTGGTTCACTGGGGTACACCTGCTGACCTTACGGGCGTGCTCTGTAGACCAGACATTCCTACCTGACCCTCCAGGCTAGGCCCGGTATCCCTACCTGATGCTCTACGGTAGGCCTGGCCCCCTACCGGACAATCTGGGGTAGTACCTGTACACCCACCGGTACTCCGCGGTAGTTTTGCTATACCCACCTGTACTCCTGGATTGTACTGGAACCCTCACTGGTGCGCCGGGGTACACCTGCTGACCCTATGGGCGCGCCGCTTTACGCCCACCCTTTCTACCTTACCCGCCGGGGTAGGCCTGGTATACCTACCAGATGTTTTGAGTTAGAACCGGTTCCCCCACCGGTACTCTGGGGTTGGAACGGAACCCTTGGTGATGCGTCAGAGAACACCAGCTGTCCCTTTGTGCGCGCTGGACTAGACCCGGCCTCCCTACCAGACCCCACATGTTACACCCGGTATCCCTACCTGATGCTCCGCATTAGGCTTGGCACCCATACCCGATGTTCTGGGGTAGTAGCGGTACCCCCACCGTTACTCTGCGGTAGTATCGGTACACCCACCGGTACTCCGGGGTAGTACGTGAACCCTTACTGGTTCACTGGGGTACACCTGATGACGTTACTGGTGCGCGGTGTAGACCAGACATTCCTACCTGACCCTCCAGGCTAGGCCCGGTATCCCTACCTGATGCTCTGCGGTAGGCCTGGCCCCCTACCCGACAATCTGGGGTAGTACCGGTACACCCACAGGTACTCCGCGGTAGTTTTGCTATACCCACCGGTACTCCTGGATTGTACCGGAACCCTTACTGGTGCGCCGGGGTACACCTGCTGACCCTACGGGCACACTGCTTTGGACACACCCTTCCTACCTGACACGCCAGCGTATAACTGGTATACCTACCCGATGTTTCGAGATAGAACCGGTTCCCCCACCGGTACTCTGGGTTTGGAACGGAACCCTTTGTGATGCGCCAGAGAACACCAGCTGTCCCTTCGTGCGCGCTGGACTAGACCCGGCCTCCCTACCGGACCCCACAGGTTAGACCCGCTATCCGTACCTGATGCTCCGCATTAGGCTTGGCACCCATACCCGATGTTCTGGGGTAGTAGCGGTACCCCCACCGTTACTCTGCGGTAGTATCGGTACACCCACCGGTACTCCGGGGTAGTACGTGAACCCTTACTGGTTCACTGGGGTACACCTGCTGACGTTACTGGCGCGCGGTGTAGACCAGACATTCCTACCTGACCCTCCGTTTTAGGCCCGGTATCCCTACCTGATGCTCCGTTGTTGGCCTGGCACCCCTACCCGATATGCTGGGGTAGTACCGGTACCCCCACCGGTACTCTGCGGTAGTATTGGTACACCCACCGGTACTCCAGGGCAGTACCTGAACCCTTACAGGTTCGCTGGGGTACACCTGCTGACCTTACGGGCGTTCTGTGTAGACCAGACATTCCTACCTGACCCTCCAGGCTAGGCCCGGTATCCCTACCTGATGCTCTGCGGTAGGCCTGGCCCCCTACCCGACAATCTGGGGTAGTACCGGTACACCCACCGGTACTCCGCGGTAGTTTTGCTATACCCACCGGTACTCCTGGATTATACCGGAACCCTTACTGGTGCGCCGGGGTACACCTGCTGACCCTACGGGTGCGCCGCTTTACACCCACCCTTCCTATCTGACCCGCCAGGGTAGGCCTGGTATACCTACCCGATGTTTCGAGGTAGAACCGGTTCCCACACCGGTACTCTGTGGTTGGAACGGAACCCTTTGTGATGCGCCAGAGAACACCAGCTGTCCCTTCATGCGCGCTGGACTAGACCCGGCCTCCCTACCGGACCCCACAGGTTAGACCCGGTATCCCTACCTGATGCTCCGCATTAGGCTTGGCACCCATACCCGATGTTCTGGGGTAGTAGCGGTACCCCCACCGTTACTCTGCAGTAGTATCGGTACACCCACCGGTACTCCGGGGTAGTACGTGAACCCTTACTGGTTCACTGGGGTACACCTGCTGACGTTACTGGCGCGCGGTGTAGACCAGACATTCCTACCTGACCCTCCGTTTTAGGCCTGGTATCCCTACCTGATGCTCCGTTGTTGGCCTGGCAACCCTACCCGATATGCTGGGGTAGTACCGCTACCCCCACCAGTACTCTGCGGTAGTATTGGTACACCCACCGGTACTCCAGGGCAGTACCTGAACCCTTACAGGTTCGCTGGGGTTCACCTGCTGACCTTAGGGGCGTGCTGTGTAGACCAGACATTCCTACCTGACCCTCCAGGCTAGGCCCGGTATCCCTACCTGATGCTCTGCGCTACGCCTGGCCCCCTACCCGACAATCTGGGGTAGTACCGCTACACCCACCGGTACTCCGCGGTAGTTTTGCTATACCCACCTGTACTCCTGGATTGTACTGGAACCCTTACTGGTGCGCCGGGGTACACCTGCTGACCCTACGGGCGCGCCGCTTTACGCCCACCCTTTCTACCTTACCCGCCGGGGTAGGCCTGGTATACCTACCCGATGTTTTGAGTTAGAACCGGTTCCCCCACCGGTACTGTGGGCTTGGAACGGAACCCTTTGTGATGCGTCAGAGAACACCAGCTGTCCCTTCATGCGCGCTGGACAAGACCCGGCCTCCCTACCGCACCTCACATGTTACACCCGGTATCCCTACCTGATGCTCCGCATTAGGCTTGGCACCCATACCCGATGTTCTGGGGTAGTAGCGGTACCCCCACCGTTACTCTGCGGTAGTATCGGTACACCCACCGGTACTCCGGGGTAGTACGTGAACCCTTACTGGTTCACTGGGGTACACCTGATGACGTTTCGGGCACGCGGTATAGACCAGACATTCTTCCTGACCCTCCGTGTTAGTCCCGGTATCCCTACCTGATGCTCCGTTGTTGGCCTGGCACCCCTACCCGATATGCTGGGGTGGTACCGGTACCCCCACCGGTACTCTGCGGTAGTATTGGTACACCCACCGGTACTCCAGGGTAGTACCTGAACCCTTACTGGTTCGCTGGGGTACACCTGCTGACCTTACGGGCGTGCTGTGTAGACCAGACATTCCTACCTGACCCTCCAGGCTAGGCCCGGTATCCCTACCTGATGCTCTGCGCTACGCCTGGCCCCCTACCCGACAATCTGGGGTAGTACCGGTACATCCACAGGGACTCCGCGGTAATTTTGCTATACCCACCGGTACTCCTGGATTGTACCGGAACCCTTACTGGTGCGCCGGGGTACACCTGCTGACCCTACGGGCACACTGCTTTGGACCCACCCTTCCTACCTGACCCGCCGGGGTAGGCCTGGTATACCTACCCGATGTTTCGAGGTAGAACCGGTTCCCCCACCGGTACTCTGGGGTTGGAACGGAACCCTTTGTGATGCGCCAGAGAACACCAGCTGTCCCTTCGTGCGCGCTGGACTAGACCTGGCCTCCCTACCGGACCCCACAGGTTAGACCCGGTATCCCTACCTGATGCTCCGCATTAGGCTTGGCACCCATACCCGATGTTCTGGGGTACTAGCGGTACCCCCACCGTTACTCTGCGGTAGTATCGGTACACCCACCGGTATTCCGGGGTAGTACGTGAACCCTTACTGGTTCACTGGGGTACACCTGCTGACATTTCGGGCACGCGGTATAGACCAGACATTCTTCCTGACCCTCCGTGTTAGTCCCGGTATCCCTACCTGATGCTCCGTTGTTGGCCTGGCACCCCTACCCGATATGCTGGGGTAGTACCGGTACCCACACCGGTACTCTGCGGTAGTATTGGTACACCCACCGGTACTCCAGGGTAGTACCTGAACCCTTACTGGTTCACTGGGGTACACCTGCTGACCTTACGGGCGTGCTCTGTAGACCAGACATTCCTACCTGACCCTCCAGGCTAGGCCCGGTATCCCTACCTGATGCTCTACGGTAGGCCTGGCCCCCTACCGGACAATCTGGGGTAGTACCTGTACACCCACCGGTACTCCGCGGTAGTTTTGCTATACCCACCGGTACTCCTGGATTGTACCGGAACCCTTACTGGTGCGCCGGGGTACACCTGCTGACCCTACGGGCACACTGCTTTGGACACACCCTTCCTACCTGACACGCCAGCGTATAACTGGTATACCTACCCGATGTTTCGAGATAGAACCGGTTCCCCCACCGGTACTCTGGGTTTGGAACGGAACCCTTTGTGATGCGCCAGAGAACACCAGCTGTCCCTTCGTGCGCGCTGGACTAGACCCGGCCTCCCTACCGGACCCCACAGGTTAGACCCGCTATCCGTACCTGATGCTCCGCATTAGGCTTGGCACCCATACCCGATGTTCTGGGGTAGTAGCGGTACCCCCACCGTTACTCTGCGGTAGTATCGGTACACCCACCGGTACTCCGGGGTAGTACGTGAACCCTTACTGGTTCACTGGGGTACACCTGATGACGTTACTGGTGCGCGGTGTAGACCAGACATTCCTACCTGACCCTCCGTTTTAGGCCCGGTATCCCTACCTGATGCTCCGTTGTTGGCCTGGCACCCCTACCCGATATGCTGGGGTAGTACCGGTACCCCCACCGGTACTCTGCGGTAGTATTGGTACACCCACCGGTACTCCAGGGCAGTACCTGAACCCTTACTGGTTCGCTGGGGTACACCTGCTGACCTTACGGGCGTGCTGTGTAGACCAGACATTCCTACCTGACCCTCCAGGCTAGGCCCGGTATCCCTACCTGATGCTCTGCGGTAGGCCTGGCCCCCTACCCGACAATCTGTGGTAGTACCGGTACACCCACAGGTACTCCGCGGTAGTTTTGCTATACCCACCGGTACTCCTGGATTATACCGGAACCCTTACTGGTGCGCCGGGGTACACCTGCTGACCCTACGGGTGCGCCGCTTTACACCCACCCTTCCTATCTGACCCGCCAGGGTAGGCCTGGTATACCTACCCGATGTTTCGAGGTAGAACCGGTTCCCACACCGGTACTCTGTGGTTGGAACGGAACCCTTTGTGATGCGCCAGAGAACACCAGCTGTCCCTTCATGCGCGCTGGACTAGACCCGGCCTCCCTACCGGACCCCACAGGTTAGACCCGGTATCCCTACCTGATGCTCCGCATTAGGCTTGGCACCCATACCCGATGTTCTGGGGTAGTAGCGGTACCCCCACCGTTACTCTGCAGTAGTATCGGTACACCCACCGGTACTCCGGGGTAGTACGTGAACCCTTACTGGTTCACTGGGGTACACCTGCTGACGTTACTGGCGCGCGGTGTAGACCAGACATTCCTACCTGACCCTCCGTTTTAGGCCTGGTATCCCTACCTGATGCTCCGTTGTTGGCCTGGCAACCCTACCCGATATGCTGGGGTAGTACCGCTACCCCCACCAGTACTCTGCGGTAGTATTGGTACACCCACCGGTACTCCAGGGCAGTACCTGAACCCTTACAGGTTCGCTGGGGTACACCTGCTGACCTTAGGGGCGTGCTGTGTAGACCAGACATTCCTACCTGACCCTCCAGGCTAGGCCCGGTATCCCTACCTGATGCTCTGCGCTACGCCTGGCCCCCTACCCGACAATCTGGGGTAGTACCGGTACACCCACCGGTACTCCGCGGTAGTTTTGCTATACCCACCTGTACTCCTGGATTGTACTGGAACCCTTACTGGTGCGCCGGGGTACACCTGCTGACCCTACGGGCGCGCCGCTTTACGCCCACCCTTTCTACCTTACCCGCCGGGGTAGGCCTGGTATACCTACCCGATGTTTTGAGTTAGAACCGGTTCCCCCACCGGTACTGTGGGCTTGGAACGGAACCCTTTGTGATGCGTCAGAGAACACCAGCTGTCCCTTCATGCGCGCTGGACAAGACCAGGCCTCCCTACCGCACCTCACATGTTACACCCGGTATCCCTACCTGATGCTCCGCATTAGGCTTGGCACCCATACCCGATGTTCTGGGGTAGTAGCGGTACCCCCACCGTTACTCTGCGGTAGTATCGGTACACCCACCGGTACTCCGGGGTAGTACGTGAACCCTTACCGGTTCACTGGGGTACACCTGATGACGTTTCGGGCACGAGGTATAGACCAGACATTCTTCCTGACCCTCCGTGTTAGTCCCGGTATCCCTACCTGATGCTCCGTTGTTGGCCTGGCACCCCTACCCGATATGCTGGGGTGGTACCGGTACCCCCACCGGTACTCTGCGGTAGTATTGGTACACCCACCGGTACTCCAGGGTAGTACCTGAACCCTTACTGGTTCGCTGGGGTACACCTGCTGACCTTACGGGCGTGCTGTGTAGACCAGACATTCCTACCTGACCCTCCAGGCTAGGCCCGGTATCCCTACCTGATGCTCTGCGCTACGCCTGGCCCCCTACCCGACAATCTGGGGTAGTACCGGTACACCCACAGGGACTCCGCGGTAATTTTGCTATACCCACCGGTACTCCTGGATTGTACCGGAACCCTTACTGGTGCGCCGGGGTACACCTGCTGACCCTACGGGCACACTGCTTTGGACCCACCCTTCCTACCTGACCCGCCGGTGTAGGCCTGGTATACCTACCCGATGTTTCGAGGTAGAACCGGTTCCCCCACCGGTACTCTGGGGTTGGAACGGAACCCTTTGTGATGCGCCAGAGAACACCAGCTGTCCCTTCGTGCGCGCTGGACTAGACCCGGCCTCCCTACCGGACCCCACAGGTTACACCCGGTATCCCTACCTGATGCTCCGCATTAGGCTTGGCACCCTTAACCGATCTTCTGGGGTAGTAGCGGTACCCCCACCGTTACTCTGCGGTAGTATCGGTACACCCACCGGTACTCCGGGGTAGTACGTGAACCCTTACTGGTTCACTGGGGTACACCTGATGATGTTTCGGGCACGCGGTATAGACCAGACATTCTTCCTGACCCTCCGTGTTAGTCCCGGTATCCCTACCTGATGCTCCGTTGTTGGCCTGGCACCCCTACCCGATATGCTGGGGTAGTACCGGTACCCACACCGGTACTCTGCGGTAGTATTGGTACACCCACCGGTACTCCAGGGTAGTACCTGAACCCTTACTGGTTCACTGGGGTACACCTGCTGACCTTACGGGCGTGCTGTGTAGACCAGACATTCCTACCTGACCCTCCAGGCTAGGCCCGGTATCCCTACCTGATGCTCTACGGTAGGCCTGGCCCCCTACCGGACAATCTGGGGTAGTACCTGTACACCCACCGGTACTCCGCGGTAGTTTTGCTATACCCACCGGTACTCCTGGATTGTACCGGAACCCTTACTGGTGCGCCGGGGTACACCTGCTGACCCTACGGGCACACTGCTTTGGACACACCCTTCCTACCTGACACGCCAGCGTATAACTGGTATACCTACCCGATGTTTCGAGATAGAACCGGTTCCCCCACCGGTACTCTGGGTTTGGAACGGAACCCTTTGTGATGCGCCAGAGAACACCAGCTGTCCCTTCGTGCGCGCTGGACTAGACCCGGCCTCCCTACCGGACCCCACAGGTTAGACCCGCTATCCGTACCTGATGCTCCGCATTAGGCTTGGCACCCATACCCGATGTTCTGGGGTAGTAGCGGTACCCCCACCGTTACTCTGCGGTAGTATCGGTACACCCACCGGTACTCCGGGGTAGTACGTGAACCCTTACTGGTTCACTGGGGTACACCTGATGACGTTACTGGTGCGCGGTGTAGACCAGACATTCCTACCTGACCCTCCGTTTTAGGCCCGGTATCCCTACCTGATGCTCCGTTGTTGGCCTGGCACCCCTACCCGATATGCTGGGGTAGTACCGGTACCCCCACCGGTACTCTGCGGTAGTATTGGTACACCCACCGGTACTCCAGGGCAGTACCTGAACCCTTACTGGTTCGCTGGGGTACACCTGCTGACCTTACGGGCGTGCTGTGTAGACCAGACATTCCTACCTGACCCTCCAGGCTAGGCCCGGTATCCCTACCTGATGCTCTGCGCTACGCCTGGCCCCCTACCCGACAATCTGTGGTAGTACCGGTACACCCACCGGTACTCCGCGGTAGTTTTGCTATACCCACCTGTACTCCTGGATTGTACCGGAACCCTTACTGGTGCGCCGGGGTACACCAGCTGACATTACGGGCGCACCGCTTTACGCCCACTCTTTCTACCTGACCCGCCGGGGTAGGCCTGGTATACCTACCCGATGTTTCGAGGTAGAACCGGTTCCCCCACCGGTACTCTGGGCTTGGAACGGAAACCTTTGTGATGCGCCACAGAACACCAGCTGTCCCTTCGTGCGCGCTGGACTAGACCCGGCCTCCCTACCGGACCCCAGAGGTTAGACCCGGTATCCCTACCTGATGCTCCGCATTAGGCTTGGCACCCATACCCGATGTTCTGGGGTAGTAGCGGTACCCCCACCGTTACTCTGCGGTAGTATCGGTACACCCACCGGTAGTCCGGGGTAGTACGTGAACCCTTACTGGTTCACTGGGGTACACCTGATGACGTTTCGGGCACGCGGTATAGACCAGACATTCCTACCTGACCCTCCATTTTAGGCCCGGTATCCCTACCTGATGCTCCGTTGTTGGCCTGGTACCCCTATCCGATATGCTGGGGTTGTACCGGTACCCCCACCGGTACTCTGCGGTAGTATTGGTACACCCACCGGTACTCCAGGCTAGTACCTGAACACTTAATGGTTTGCTGGGGTACCCATGCGGACCTTACGGGCGCGCGGTGTAGACCAGACATTCCTACCTGAACCTCCGGGTTAGCCCCGGTATCCCTACCTGATGCTCTGCGGTAGGCCTGGCACCCTACCTGACAGTGTGGGTTACTACCGGTACACCCACCAGTACTCCGCGGTAGTTTTTCTATACCCACCGGTACTCCTGGATTGTACCAGAACCCTTACTGGTGCGCCGGGGTACACCTGCTGACCCTACGGGCGCGCCGCTTTAGACCCACCCTTCCTACCTGACCCGCCGGGGTAGGCCCGGTATCCCTGCCCGATGTTTCGAGGTAGAACCGGTTCCCCCACCGGTACTCTGGGGTTGGAACGGAACCCTTTGTGATGCGCCAGAGAACACCAGCTGTCCCTTCGTGCGCGCTGGACTAGACCTGGCCTCCCTACCGGACCCCACAGGTTACACCCGGTATCCCTACCTGATGCTCTGCGGTAGGCCTGGCCCCCTACCCGACAATCTGGGGTAGTACCGGTACACCCACCGGTACTCTGCGGTAGTATCGGTACACCCACCGGTACTCCGGGGTAGTACGTGAGCCCTTACTGGTTCACTGGGGTACACCTGATGACGTTAAGGGCACGCGGTATAGTCCAGACATTCCTACCTGACCCTCCGTGTTAGACCCGGTATCCCTACCTGATGCTCCGTTGTTGGCCTGGCACCCCTACCCGATATGCTGGGGTAGTACCGGTACCCCCACCGGTACTCTGCGGTAGTATTGGTACACCCACCGGTACTCCAGGGTAGTACCTGAACCCTTACTGGTTCGCTGGGTACACCTGCTGACCTTACGGGCGTGCTCTGTAGACCAGACATTCCTACCTGACCCTCCAGGCTAGGCCCGGTATCCCTACCTGATGCTCTGCGCTACGCCTGGCCCCCTACCCGACAATCTGGGGTAGTACCGGTACACCCACCGGTACTCTGCGGTAGTTTTGCTATACCCACCGGTACTCCTGGATTGTACCGGAACCCTTACTGGTGCGCCGGGGTACACCAGCTGACATTACGGGCGCACTGCTTTGGACACACCCTTCCTACCTGACATGCCGGCGTAGGCCTGGTATACCTACCCGATGTTTCGAGGTAGAACCGGTTCCCCCACCGATACTCTGGGTTTGGAACGGAACCCTTTGTGATGCGCCAGAGAACACCAGCTGTCCTTTCGTGCGCGCTGGACTAGACCCGGCCTCCCTACCGGACCCCACAGTTTAGACCCGCTATCCCTACCTGATGCTCCACATTAGGCTTGGCACCCATACCCGATGTTCTGGGGTAGTAGCGGTACCCCCACCGTTACTCTGCGGTAGTATCGGTACACCCACCGGTACTCCGGGGTAGTACGTGAACCCTTACTGGTTCACTGGGGTACACCTGATGACGTTACGGGCACGCGGTATAGACCAGACATTCCTACCTGACCCTCCGTGTTAGACCCGGTATCCCTACCTGATGCTCCGTTGTTGGCTTGGCACCCCTACCCGATATGCTGGGGTAGTACCGGTACCCCCACCGGTACTCTGCGGTAGTATTGGTACACCCACCGGTACTCCAGGGTAGTACCTGTACCCTTACTGGTTCGCTGGGGTACACCTGCTGACCTTACGGGCATGCTGTGTAGACCAGACATTCCTACCTGACCCTCCAGGCTAGGCCCGGTATCCCTACCTGATGCTCTGCGCTACGCCTGGCCCCCTACCCGACAATCTGGGGTAGTACCGGTACACCCACCGGTACTCCGCGGTACTTTTACTATACCCACCGGTACTCCTGGATTATACGGGAACCCTTACTGGTGCGCCGGGTTACACCTGCTGACCCTACGGGCGCGCCGCTTTACGCCCACCCTTCCTACCT
This sequence comes from Astur gentilis, assembly GCF_929443795.1. Taxonomy (NCBI): domain Eukaryota; kingdom Metazoa; phylum Chordata; class Aves; order Accipitriformes; family Accipitridae; genus Astur; species Astur gentilis. The sequence continues at coordinate 880,751 of NW_026061008.1, forward strand.
GACACGCCGGGGTAGGCCTGGTATACCTACCCGATGTTTCGAGGTAGAACCGGTTCCCCCACCGGTACTCTGGGCTTGGAACGGAACCCTTTGTGATGCGCCAGAGAACACCAGCTGTCCCTTCGTGCGCGCTGGACTAGACCCGGCCTCCCTACCGGACCCCACAGGTTAGACCCGCTATCCCTACCTGATGCTCCGCATTAGGCTTGGTACCCATACCCGATGTTCTGGGGTAGTAGCGGTACCCCCACCGTTACTCTGCGGTAGTATCGGTACACCCACCGGTACTCCGGGGTAGTACGTGAACCCTTACTGGTTCCCTGGGGTACACCTGCTGACGTTAATGGCGCGCGGTGTAGACCAGACATTCCTACCTGACCCTTCGTTTTAGTCCCGGTATCCCTACCTGATGCTCCGTTGTTGGCCTGGCACCCCTACCCAATATGCTGGGGTAGTACCGCTACCCCCACCGGTACTCTGCGGTAGTATTGGTACACCCACCGGTACTCCAGGGCAGTACCTGAACCCTTACTGCTTCGCTGGGCTACACCTGCTGACCCTACGGGCGTGCTCTGTAGACCAGACATTCCTACCTGACCCTCCAGGCTAGGCCCGGTATCCCTACCTGATGCTCTGCGGTAGGCCTGGCCCCCTACCCGACAATGTGGGGTACTACCGGTAAACCCACAAGTACTCCGCGGTAATTTTACTATACCCACCGGTACTCCTGGATTGTACCGGAACCCTTCCTGGTGTGCCGGAGTACACCTGCTCACCCTACGGGCGCGCCGATTTACGCCCACCCTTCCTACCAGACCCGCCGGGGTAGGCCTGGTATCCCTACCCGATGTTTCGAGTTAGAACCGGTTCCCCCACCGGTACTCTGGGTTTGGAACGGAAACCTTTGTGATGCGCCAGAGAACACCAGCTGTCCCTTCGTGCGCGCTGGACTAGACCTGGCCTCCCTACCGGACCCCACAGGTTACACCCGCTATCACTACCTGATGCTCCGCATATTGGCTTGGCACCAATACCCGATGTTCTGGGGTAGTAGCGGTACCCCCACCGTTACTCTGCGGTAGTATCGGTACACCCACCGGTACTCCAAGGTAGTACGTGAATCCTTACTGGTTCACTGGGGTACACCTGATGACGTTTCGGGCACGCGGTATAGACCAGACATTCTTCCTGACCCTCCGTGTTAGTCCCGGTATCCCTACCTGATGCTCCGTTGTTGGCCTGGCACCCCTACCCGATATGCTGGGGTAGTACCGGTACCCCCACTGGTACTCTGCGGTAGTATTGGTATACCCACCGGTACTCCAGGGTAGTACCTGAACCCTTACTGGTTCGCTGGGGTACACCTGCTGACCTACGGGCATGCTGTGTAGACCAGACATTCCTACCTGACCCTCCAGGCTAGGCCCGGTATCCCTACCTGATGCTCTGCGGTAGGCCTGGCCCCCTACCCGACAATCTGGGGTAGTACCGGTACACCCACAGGTACTCCGCGGTACTTTTGCTATACCCACCTGTACTCCTGGATTGTACTGGAACCCTTACTGGTGCGCCGGGCTACACCTGCTGACCCTACGGGCGCGCCGCTTTACGCCCACCCTTTCTACCTTACCCGCCGGGGTAGGCCTGGTATACCTACCCGATGTTTCGAGGTAGAACCGTTTCCCCCACCGGTACTCTGGGTTTGGAACGGAAACCTTTGTGATGCGCCAGAGAACACCAGCTGTCCCTTCGTGCGCGCTGGACTAGACCTGTCCTCCCTACCGGACCCCACAGGTTAGACCCGCTATCCCTACCTGATGCTCCGCATTAGGCTTGGCACCCATACCCGATGTTCTGGGGTAGTAGCGGTACCCCCACCGTTACTCTGCGGTAGTATCGGTACACCCACCGGTACTCCGGGGTAGTACGTGAACCCTTACTGGTTCACTGGGGTACACCTGATGACATTACTGGTGCGCGGTGTAGACCAGACATTCCTACCTGACCCTCCGTGTTAGTCCCGGTATCCCTACCTGATGCTCCGTTGTTGGCCTGGCACCCCTACCCGATATGCTGGGGTAGTACCGGTACCCCCACCGGTACTCTGCGGTAGTATTGGTACACCCACCGGTACTCCAGGGCAGTACCTGAACCCTTACTGGTTCGCTGGGGTACACCTGCTGACCTTACGGGCGTGCTCTGTAGACCAGACATTCCTACCTGACCCTCCAGGCTAGGCCCGGTATCCCTACCTGATGCTCTGCGCTACGCCTGGCCCCCTACCCGACAATCTGGGGTAGTACCGGTACACCCACCGGTACTCCGCGGTACTTTTACTATACCCACCGGTACTCCTGGATTATACGGGAACCCTTACTGGTGCGCCGGGTTACACCTGCTGACCCTACGGGCGCGCCGCTTTACGCCCACCCTTCCTACCTGACACGCCGGCGTAGGCCTGGTATACCTACCCGATGTTTCGAGGTAGAACCGTTTCCCCCACCGATACTCTGGGTTTGGAACGGAACCCTTTGTGATGCGCCAGAGAACACCAGCTGTCCCTTCGTGCGCGCTGGACTAGACCCGGCCTCCCTACCGGACCCCACAGTTTAGACCCGCTATCCCTACCTGATGCTCCACATTAGGCTTGGCACCCATACCCGATGTTCTGGGGTAGTAGCGGTACCCCCACCGTTACTCTGCGGTAGTATCGGTACACCCACCGGTACTCCGGGGTAGTACGTGAACCCTTACTGGTTCCCTGGGGTACACCTGCTGACGTTAATGGCGCGCGGTGTAGACCAGACATTCCTACCTGACCCTCCGTTTTAGTCCCGGTATCCCTACCTGATGCTCCGTTGTTGGCCTGGCACCCCTACCCAATATGCTGGGGTAGTACCGCTACCCCCACCGGTACTCTGCGGTAGTATTGGTACACCCACCGGTACTCCAGGGCAGTACCTGAACCCTTACTGGTTCGCTGGGGTACACCTGCTGACCTTACGGTCGTGCTGTGTAGACCAGACATTCCTACCTGACCCTGCAGGCTAGGCCCGGTATCCCTACCTGACGCTCTGCGGTAGGCCTGGCCCCCTACCCGACAATCTGGGGTAGTACCGGTACACCCACAGGTACTCCGCGGTACTTTTGCTATACCCACCTGTACTCCTGGATTGTACTGGAACCCTCACTGGTGCGCCGGGCTACACCTGCTGACCCTACGGGCGCGCCGCTTTACGCCCACCCTTTCTACCTTACCCGCCGGGGTAGGCCTGGTATACCTACCCGATGTTTCGAGGTAGAACCGGTTCCCCCACCGGTACTCTGGGATTGGATCGGAACCCTTTGTGATGCGCCAGAGAACACCAGCTGTCCCTTCGTGCGCGCTGGACTAGACCTGTCCTCCCTACCGGACCCCACAGGTTAGACCCGCTATCCCTACCTGATGCTCCACATTAGGCTTGGCACCCATACCCGATGTTCTGGGGTAGTAGCGGTACCCCCACCGTTACTCTGCGGTAGTATCGGTACACCCACCGGTACTCCGGGGTAGTACGTGAACCCTTACTGGTTCACTGGGGTACACCTGATGACGTTACTGGTGCGCGGTGTAGACCAGACATTCCTACCTGACCCTCTGTGTTAGTCCCGGTATCCCTACCTGATGCTCCGTTGTTGCCCTGGCACCCCTACCCTATATGCTGGGGTAGTACCGGTACCCCCACCGGTACTCTGCGGTAGTATTGGTACACCCACCGGTACTCCAGGGCAGTACCTGAACCCTTACTGGTTCGCTGGGTTACCCCTGCTGACCTTACGGGCGTGCTGTGTAGACCAGACATTCCTACCTGACCCTCCAGGCTAGGCCCGGTATCCCTACCGGATTCTCTGCGCTACGCCTGGCCCCCTACCCGACAATCTGGGGTAGTACCGGTACACCCACAGGTACTCCGCGGTACTTTTACTATACCCACCGGTACTCCTGGATTATACGGGAACCCTTACTGGTGCGCCGGGTTACACCTGCTGACCCTACGGGCGCGCCGCTTTACGCCCACCCTTCCTACCTGACACGCCGGCGTAGGCCTGGTATACCTACCCGATGTTTCGAGGTAGAACCGTTTCCCCCACCGATACTCTGGGTTTGGAACGGAAACCTTTGTGATGCGCCAGAGAACACCAGCTGTCCCTTCGTGCGCGCTGGACTAGACCCGGCCTCCCTACCGGACCCCACAGTTTAGACCCGCTATCCCTACCTGATGCTCCACATTAGGCTTGGCACCCATACACGATGTTCTGGGGTAGTAGCGGTACCCCCACCGTTACTCTGCGGTAGTATCGGTACACCCACCGGTACTCCGGGGTAGTACGTGAACCCTTACTGGTTCCCTGGGGTACACCTGCTGACGTTAATGGCGCGCGGTGTAGACCAGACATTCCTACCTGACCCTCCGTTTTAGTCCCGGTATCCCTACCTGATGCTCCGTTGTTGGCCTGGCACCCCTACCCAATATGCTGGGGTAGTACCGCTACCCCCACCGGTACTCTGCGGTAGTATTGGTACACCCACCGGTACTCCAGGGCAGTACCTGAACCCTTACTGGTTCGCTGGGGTACACCTGCTGACCTTACGGGCGTGCTGTGTAGACGAGACATTCCTACCTGACCCTCCAGGCTAGGCCCGGTATCCCTACCTGACGCTCTGCGGTAGGCCTGGCCCCCTACCCGACAATCTGGGGTAGTACCGGTACACCCACAGGTACTCCGCGGTAGTTTTCCTATACCCACCTGTACTCCTGGATTGTACTGGAACCCTCACTGGTGCGCCGGGGTACACCTGCTGACCCTACGGGCGCGCCGCTTTACGCCCACCCTTCCTACCTGACCCGCCGGGGTAGGCCTGGTATACCTACCCGATGTTTCGAGGTAGAACCGGTTCCCCCACCGGTACTCTGGGATTGGATCGGAACCCTTTGTGATGCGCCATAGAACACCAGCTGTCCCTTCGTGCGCGCTGGACTAGACCCGGCCTCCCTACCGGACCCCACAGGTTAGACCCGCTATCCCTACCTGATGCTCCGCATTAGGCTTGGCACCCATACCCGATGTTCTGGGGTAGTAGCGGTACCCCCACCGTTACTCTGCGGTAGTATCGGTATACCCACCGGTACTCCGGGGTAGTACGTGAACCCTTACTGGTTCACTGGGGTACACCTGATGACGTTACTGGCGCGCGGTGTAGACCAGACATACCTACCTGACCCTCCGTTTTAGGCCTGGTATCCCTACCTGATGCTCCGTTGTTGGCCTGGCAACCCTACCCGATATGCTGGGGTAGTACCGCTACCCCCACCGGTACTCTGCGGTAGTATTGGTACACCCACCGGTACTCCAGGGCAGTACCTGAACCCTTACTGGTTCGCTGGGGTACACCTGCTGACCTTACGGTCGTGCTGTGTAGAACAGACATTCCTACCTGACCCTCCAGGCTAGGCCCGGTATCCCTACCTGATGCTCTGCGGTAGGCCTGGCCCCCTACTCGACAATCTGGGGTAGTACCGGTACACCCACAGGTACTCCGCGGTAGTTTTGCTATACCCACCTGTACTCCTGGATTGTACTGGAACGCTCACTGGTGCGCCGGGGTACACCTGCTGACCCTATGGGCGCGCCGCTTTACGCCCACCCTTTCTACCTTACCCGCCGGGGTAGGCCTGGTATACCTACCAGATGTTTTGAGTTAGAACCGGTTCCCCCACCGGTACTCTGGGGTTGGAACGGAACCCTTTGTGATGCGTCAGAGAACACCAGCTGTCCCTTTGTGCACGCTGCACTAGACCCGGCCTCCCTACCAGACCCCACATGTTACACCCGGTATCCCTACCTGATGCTCCGCATTAGGCTTGGCACCCATACCCGATGTTCTGGGGTAGTAGCGGTACCCCCACCGTTACTCTGCGGTAGTATCGGTACACCCACCGGTACTCCGGGGTAGTACGTGAACCCTTACTGGTTCACTGGGGTACACCTGATGACGTTACTGGTGCGCGGTGTAGACCAGACATTCCTACCTGACCCTCCGTTTTAGTCCCGGTATCCCTACCTGATGCTCCGTTGTTGGCCTGGCAACCCTACCCGATATGCTGGGGTAGTACCGGTACCCCCACTGGTACTCTGCGGTAGTATTGGTATACCCACCGGTACTCCAGGGTAGTACCTGAACCCTTACTGGTTCGCTGGGGTACACCTGCTGACCTACGGGCGTGCTGTGTAGACCAGACATTCCTACCTGACCCTCCAGGCTAGGCCCGGTATCCCTAAATGATGCTCTGCGGTAGGCCTGGCCCCCTACCCGACAATCTGGGGTAGTACCGGTACACCCACAGGTACTCCGCGGTACTTTTGCTATACCCACCGGTACTCCTGGATTGTACTGGAACCCTTACTGGTGCGCCGGGCTACACCTGCTGACCCTACGGGCGCGCCGCTTTACGCCCACCCTTTCTAACTTACCCGCCGGGGTAGGCCTGGTATACCTACCCGATGTTTCGAGGTAGAACCGGTTCCCCCACCGGTACTCTGGGTTTGGAACGGAAACCTTTGTGATGCGCCAGAGAACACCAGCTGTCCCTTCGTGCGCGCTGGACTAGACCTGTCCTCCCTACCGGACCCCACAGGTTAGACCCGCTATCCCTACCTGATGCTCCGCATTAGGCTTGGCACCCATACCCGATGTTCTGGGGTAGTAGCGGTACCCCCACCGTTACTCTGCGGTAGTATCGGTACACCCACCGGTACTCCGGGGTAGTACGTGAACCCTTACTGGTTCACTGGGGTACACCTGCTGACGTTACTGGCGCGCGGTGTAGACCAGACATTCCTACCTGACCCTCCGTTTTAGTCCCGGTATCCCTACCTGATGCTCCGTTGTTGGCCTGGCACCCCTACCCAATATGCTGGGGTAGTACCGGTACCCCCACCGGTACTCTGCGGTAGTATTGGTACACCCACCGGTACTCCAGGGCAGTACCTGAACCCTTACTGGTTCGCTGGGGTACACCTGCTGACCTTACGGTCGTGCTGTGTAGAACAGACATTCCTACCTGACCCTCCAGGCTAGGCCCGGTATCCCTACCTGATGCTCTGCGGTAGGCCTGGCCCCCTACCCGACAATCTGGGGTAGTACCGGTACACCCACCGGTACTCCGCGGTACTTTTGCTATACCCACCTGTACTCCTGGATTGTACCGGAACCCTTACTGGTGCGCCGGGCTACACCTGCTGACCCTACGGGCGCGCCGCTTTACGCCCACCCTTTCTACCTTACCCGCCGGGGTAGGCCTGGTATACCTACCCGATGTTTCGAGGTAGAACCGGTTCCCCCACCGGTACTCTGGGCTTGGAACGGAACCCTTTGTGATGCGCCAGAGAACACCAGCTGTCCCTTCGTGCGCGCTGGACTAGACCCGGCCTCCCTACCGGACCCCACAGGTTAGACCCGCTATCCCTACCTGATGCTCCACATTAGGCTTGGCACCCATACCCGATGTTCTGGGGTAGTAGCGGTACCCCCACCGTTACTCTGCGGTAGTATCGGTACACCCACCGGTACTCCGGGGTAGTACGTGAGCCCTTACTGGTTCACTGGGGTACACCTGATGACGTTACTGGTGCGCGGTGTAGACCAGACATTCCTACCTGACCCTCTGTGTTAGTCCCGGTATCCCTACCTGATGCTCCGTTGTTGGCCTGGCACCCCTACCCGATATGCTGGGGTAGTACCGGTACCCCCACCGGTACTCTGCGGTAGTATTGGTACACCCACCGGTACTCCAGGGCAGTACCTGAACCCTTACTGGTTCGCTGGGGTACACCTGCTGACCTTACGGGCGTGCTGTGTAGACCAGACATTCCTACCTGACCCTCCAGGCTAGGCCCGGTATCCCTACCGGATTCTCTGCGCTACGCCTGGCCCCCTACCCGACAATCTGGGGTAGTACCGGTACACCCACAGGTACTCCGCGGTACTTTTACTATACCCACCGGTACTCCTGGATTATACGGGAACCCTTACTGGTGCGCCGGGTTACACCTGCTGACCCTACGGGCGCGCCGCTTTACGCCCACCCTTCCTACCTGACCCTCCGGGGTAGGCCTGGTATACCTACCCGATGTTTCGAGGTAGAACCGGTTCCCCCACCGGTACTCTGGGCTTGGAACGGAACCCTTTGTGATGCGCCAGAGAACACCAGCTGTCCCTTCGTGCGCGCTGGACTAGACCCGGCCTCCCTACCGGACCCCACAGGTTAGACCCGCTATCCCTACCTGATGCTCCGCATTAGGCTTGGTACCCATACCCGATGTTCTGGGGTAGTAGCGGTACCCCCACCGTTACTCTGCGGTAGTATCGGTACACCCACCGGTACTCCGGGGTAGTACGTGAACCCTTACTGGTTCCCTGGGGTACACCTGCTGACGTTAATGGCGCGCGGTGTAGACCAGACATTCCTACCTGACCCTCCGTTTTAGTCCCGGTATCCCTACCTGATGCTCCGTTGTTGGCCTGGCACCCCTACCCAATATGCTGGGGTAGTACCGCTACCCCCACCGGTACTCTGCGGTAGTATTGGTACACCCACCGGTACTCCAGGGCAGTACCTGAACCCTTACTGGTTCGCTGGGGTACACCTGCTGACCTTACGGGCGTGCTGTGTAGACGAGACATTCCTACCTGACCCTCCAGGCTAGGCCCGGTATCCCTACCTGATGCTCTGCGGTAGGCCTGGCCCCCTACCCGACAATCTGGGGTAGTACCGGTACACCCACCGGTACTCCGCGGTAATTTTGCTATACCCACTGGTACTCCTGGATTGTACCAGAACCCTTACTGGTGCGCCGGGGTACACCTGCTGACAGTACGGGCGCGCCGATTTACGCCCACCCTTCCTACCTGACCCTCCGGGGTAGGCCTGGTATACATACCCGATGATTCGAGGTAGAACCGGTTCCCCCACCGGTACTCTGGGTTTGGAACGGAACCCTTTGAGATGCACCAGAGAACACCAGCTGTTCCTTTGTGCGCGCTGGACTAGACCTGGCCTCCCTACCGGACCCCACAGGTTAGACCCGCTATCCCTACCTGATGCTCCGCATTAGGCTTGGTACCCATACCCGATGTTCTGGGGTAGTAGCGGTACCCCCACCGTTACTCTTCGGTAGTATCGGTTCACCCACCGGTACTCCGGGGTAGTACGTGAACCCTTACTGGTTCACTGGGGTACACCTGATGACGTTACGGGCACGCGGTATAGAGCAGACATTCTTCCTGACCCTCCGTTTTAGGCCCGGTATCCCTACCTGATGCTCCGTTGTTGGCCTGGCACCCCTACCCGATATGCTGGGGTAGTACCGGTACCCCCACTGGTACTCTGCGGTAGTATTGGTATACCCACCGGTACTCCAGGGTAGTACCTGAACCCTTACTGGTTCGCTGGGGTACACCTGCTGACCTACGGGCATGCTGTGTAGACCAGACATTCCTACCTGACCCTCCAGGCTAGGCCCGGTATCCCTACCTGATGCTCTGCGGTAGGCCTGGCCCCCTACCCGACAATCTGGGGTAGTACCGGTACACCCACAGGTACTCCGCGGTACTTTTGCTATACCCACCGGTACTCCTGGATTGTACCGGAACCCTTCCTGGTGTGCCGGAGTACACCTGCTCACCCTACGGGCGCGCCGCTTTACGCCCACCCTTTCTACCTTACCCGCCGGGGTAGGCCTGGTATACCTACCCGATGTTTCGAGTTAGAACCGGTTCCCCCACCGGTACTCTGGGTTTGGAACGGAAACCTTTGTGATGCGCCAGAGAACACCAGCTGTCCCTTTGTGCGCGCTGGACTAGACCTGTCCTCCCTACCGGACCCCACAGGTTAGACCCGCTATCCCTACCTGATGCTCCGCATTAGGCTTGGCACCCATACCCGATGTTCTGGGGTAGTAGCGGTACCCCCACCGTTACTCTGCGGTAGTATCGGTACACCCACCGGTACTCCGGGGTAGTACGTGAACCCTTACTGGTTCACTGGGGTACACCTGATGACGTTACTGGTGCGCGGTGTAGATCAGACATTCCTACCTGACCCTCTGTGTTAGTCCCGGTATCCCTACCTGATGCTCCGTTGTTGGCCTGGCACCCCTACCGGATATGCTGGGGTAGTACCGGTACCCCCACCGGTACTCTGCGGTAGTATTGGTACACCCACCGGTACTCCAGGGCAGTACCTGAACCCTTACTGGTTCGCTGGGGTACACCTGCTGACCTTACGGGCGTGCTGTGTAGACCAGACATTCCTACCTGACCCTCCAGGCTAGGCCCGGTATCCCTACCGGATTCTCTGCGCTACGCCTGGCCCCCTACCCGACAATCTGGGGTAGTACCGGTACACCCACAGGTACTCCGCAGTACTTTTGCTATACCCACCGGTACTCCTGGATTGTACCGGAACCCTTACAGGTGCGCCGGGGTACACCTGCTGACCCTACGGGCGCGCCGCTTTACGCCCACCCTTCCTACCTGACACGCCGGCGTAGGCCTGGTATACCTACCCGATGTTTCGAGGTAGAACCGTTTCCCCCACCGATACTCTGGGTTTGGAACGGAAACCTTTGTGATGCGCCAGAGAACACCAGCTGTCCCTTCGTGCGCGCTGGACTAGACCCGGCCTCCCTACCGGACCCCAAAGGTTAGACCCGCTATCCCTACCTGATGCTCCACATTAGGCTTGGCACCCATACCCGATGTTCTGGGGTAGTAGCGGTACCCCCACCGTTACTCTGCGGTAGTATCGGTACACCCACCGGTACTCCGGGGTAGTACGTGAACACTTACTAGTTCACTGGGGTACACCTGCTGACGTTACGGACACGCGGTATAGACCAGACATTCCTACCTGACCCTCCGTGTTAGACCCGGTATCCCTACCTGATGCTCCGTTGTTGGCTTGGCACCCCTACCCGATATGCTGGGGTAGTACCGGTACCCCCACCGGTACTCTGCGGTAGTATTGGTACACCCACCGGTACTCCAGGGTAGTACCTGAACCCTTACTGGTTCGCTGGGGTACACCTGCTGACCTTACGGGCATGCTGTGTAGACCAGACATTCCTACCTGACCCTCCAGGCTAGGCCCGGTATCCCTACCTGATGCTCTGCGCTACGCCTGGCCCCCTACCCGACAATCTGGGGTAGTACCGGTACACCCACCGGTACTCCGCGGTACTTTTACTATACCCACTGGTACTCCTGGATTATACGGGAACCCTTACTGGTGCGCCGGGTTACACCTGCTGACCCTACGGGCGCGCCGCTTTACGCCCACCCTTCCTACCTGACCCTCCGGGGTAGGCCTGGTATACCTACCCGATGTTTCGAGGTAGAACCGGTTTCCCCACCGGTACTCTGGGCTTGGAACGGAACCCTTTGTGATGCGCCAGAGAACACCAGCTGTCCCTTCGTGCGCGCTGGACTAGACCCGGCCTCCCTACCGGACCCCACAGGTTAGACCCGCTATCCCTACCTGATGCTCCGCATTAGGCTTGGTACCCATACCCGATGTTCTGGGGTAGTAGCGGTACCCCCACCGTTACTCTGCGGTAGTATCGGTACACCCACCGGTACTCCGGGGTAGTACGTGAACCCTTACTGGTTCCCTGGGGTACACCTGCTGACGTTACGGACACGCGGTATAGACCAGACATTCCTACCTGACCCTCCGTGTTAGACCCGGTATCCCTACCTGATGCTCCGTTTTTGGCTTAGCACCCCTACCCGATATGCTGGGGTAGTACCGGTACCCCCACCGGTACTCTGCGGTAGTATTGGTACACCCACCGGTACTCCAGGGCAGTACCTGAACCCTTACAGGTTCGCTGGGGTACACCTGCTGACCTTATGGGCGTGCTGTGTAGAACAGACATTCCTACCTGACCCTCCAGGCTAGGACCGGTATCCCTACCGGATTCTCTGCGCTACGCCTGGCCCCCTACCCGACAATCTGGGGTAGTACTGGTACACCCACAGGTACTCCGCAGTACTTTTGCTATACCCACCGGTACTCCTGGATTGTACCGGAACCCTTACAGGTGCGCCGGGGTACACCTGCTGACCCTACGGGCGCGCCGCTTTACGCCCACCCTTCCTACCTGACACGCCGGCGTAGGCCTGGTATACCTACCCGATGTTTCGAGGTAGAACCGTTTCCCCCACCGGTACTCTGGGTTTGGAACGGAAACCTTTGTGATGCGCCAGAGAACACCAGCTGTCCCTTCGTGCGCGCTGGACTAGACCCGGCCTCCCTACCGGACCCGACAGGTTAGACCCGCTATCCCTACCTGATGCTCCACATTAGGCTTGGCACCCATACCCGATGTTCTGGGGTAGTAGCGGTACCCCCACCGTTACTCTGCGGTAGTATCGGTACACCCACCGGTACTCCGGGGTAGTACGTGAACACTTACTAGTTCACTGGGGTACACCTGCTGACGTTACGGACACGCGGTATAGACCAGACATTCCTACCTGACCCTCCGTGTTAGACCCGGTATCCCTACCTGATGCTCCGTTGTTGGCTTGGCACCCCTACCCGATATGCTGGGGTAGTACCGGTACCCCCACCGGTACTCTGCGGTAGTATTGGTACACCCACCGGTACTCCAGGGTAGTACCTGAACCCTTACTGGTTCGCTGGGGTACACCTGCTGACCTTACGGGCATGCTGTGTAGACCAGACATTCCTACCTGACCCTCCAGGCTAGGCCCGGTATCCCTACCTGATGCTCTGCGCTACGCCTGGCCCCCTACCCGACAATCTGGGGTAGTACCGGTACACCCACCGGTACTCCGCGGTACTTTTACTATACCCACCGGTACTCCTGGATTATACGGGAACCCTTACTGGTGCGCCGGGTTACACCTGCTGACCCTACGGGCGCGCCGCTTTACGCCCACCCTTCCTACCTGACCCTCCGGGGTAGGCCTGGTATACCTACCCGATGTTTCGAGGTAGAACCGGTTCCCCCACCGGTACTCTGGGCTTGGAACGGAACCCTTTGTGATGCGCCAGAGAACACCAGCTGTCCCTTCGTGCGCGCTGGACTAGACCCGGCCTCCCTACCGGACCCCACAGGTTAGACCCGCTATCCCTACCTGATGCTCCGCATTAGGCTTGGTACCCATACACGATGTTCTGGGGTAGTAGCGGTACCCCCACCGTTACTCTGCGGTAGTATCGGTACACCCACCGGTACTCCGGGGTAGTACGTGAACCCTTACTGGTTCCCTGGGGTACACCTGCTGACGTTAATGGCGCGCGGTGTAGACCAGACATTCCTACCTGACCCTCCGTTTTAGTCCCGGTATCCCTACCTGATGCTCCGTTGTTGGCCTGGCACCCCTACCCAATATGCTGGGGTAGTACCGCTACCCCCACCGGTACTCTGCGGTAGTATTGGTACACCCACCGGTACTCCAGGGCAGTACCTGAACCCTTACTGGTTCGCTGGGGTACACCTGCTGACCTTACGGTCGTGCTGTGTAGAACAGACATTCCTACCTGACCCTCCAGGCTAGGCCCGGTATCCCTACCTGATGCTCTGCGGTAGGCCTGGCCCCCTACCCGACAATCTGGGGTAGTACCGGTACACCCACAGGTACTCCGCGGTACTTTTGCTATACCCACCTGTACTCCTGGATTGTACCGGAACCCTTACTGGTGCGCCGGGCTACACCTGCTGACCCTACGGGCGCGCCGCTTTACGCCCACCCTTCCTACCTGACCCTCCGGGGTAGGCCTGGTATACCTACCCGATGGTTCGAGGTAGAACCGGTTCCCCCACCGGTACTCTGGGGTTGGAACGGAAACCTTTGTGATGCGCCAGAGAACACCAGCTGTCCCTTCGTGCGCGCTGGACTAGACCTGTCCTCCCTACCGGACCCCACAGGTTAGACCCGCTATCCCTACCTGATGCTCCGCATTAGGCTTGGCACCCATACCCGATGTTCTGGGGTACTAGCGGTACCCCCACCGTTACTCTGCGGTAGTATCGGTACACCCACCGGTACTCCGGGGTAGTACGTGAGCCCTTACTGGTTCACTGTGGTACACCTGCTGACGTTACTGGCGCGCGGTGTAGACCAGACATTCCTACCTGACCCTATGTTTTAGTCCCGGTATCCCTACCTGATGCTCCGTTGTTGGCCTGGCACCCCTACCCGATATGCTGGGGTAGTACCTGTACCCCCACCGGTACTCTGCGGTAGTATAGGTACACCCACCGGTACTCCAGGGTAGTACCTGAACCCTTACTGGTTCGCTGGGGTACACCTGCTGACCTTACGGGCGTGCTGTGTAGACCAGACATTCCTACCTGACCCTCCAGGCTAGGCCCGGTATCCCTACCTGATGCTCTGCGCTACGCCTGGCCCCCTATCCGACAATCTGGGGTACAACCGGTACACCCACAGGTACTCCGCGGTACTTTAGCTATACCCATCGGTACTCCTGGATTGTACCAGAACCCTTACTGGTGCGCCGGGGTACACCTGCTGACCCTACGGGCACACTGCTTTGGACCCAGCCATCCTACCTGACCCGCCGTAGTAGACCTGGTATACCTACCCGATGTTTTGAGGTAGAACCGGTTGCCCCACCAATACTCTGGGTTTGGAACGGAACCCTTTGTGATGCGCCAGAGAACACCAGCTGTCCCTTCGTGCGCGCTGGACTAGACCCGGCCTCCCTACCGGACCCCACATGTTAAAACCGGTATCCCTACCTGATGCTCCGCATTAGGCTTGGCACCCATACCCGATGTTCTGGGGTAGTAGCGGTATCCCCACCGTTACTCTGCGGTAGTATCGGTACACCCACCGGTACTCCGGGGTAGTACTTGAACCCTTACTGGTTCACTGGGGTACACCTGATGACGTTACGGGCACGCGGTATAGACCAGACATTCCTACCTGACCCTCCGTGTTAGACCCGGTATCCCTACCTGATGCTCCGTTGTTGGCCTGGCACCCCTACCCGATATGCTGGGGTAGTACCGGTACCCCCACCGGTACTCTGCGGTAGTATTGGTACACCCACCGGTACTCCAGGGTAGTACCTGAACCCTTACTGGTTCGCTGGGGTACACCTGCTGACCTTACGGGCGTGCTGTGTAGACCAGACATTCCTACCTGACCCTCCAGGCTAGGCCCGGTATCCCTACCTGATGCTCTGCGCTACGCCTGGCCCCCTACCCGACAATCTGGGGTAGTACCGGTACACCCAGAGGTACTCCGCGGTACTTTTGCTATACCCACCGGTACTCCTGGATTGTACCGGAACGCTTACTGGTGCGCCGGGGTACACCAGCTGTCACTACGGGCGCACCGCTTTACGCCCACCCTTCCTACCTGACCCGCCGGGGTAGGCCTGGTATACCTACCCGATGTTTCGAGGTAGAACCGGTTCCCCCACCGGTACTCTGGGGTTGGAACGGAACCCTTTGTGATGCGCCAGAGAACACCAGCTGTCCCTTCGTGCGCGCTGGACTAGACCTGGCCTCCCTACCGGACCCCACAGGTTAGACCCGCTATCACTACCTGATGCTCCGCATATTGGCTTGGCACTCATACCCGATGTTCTGGGGTAGTAGCGGTACCCCCACCGTTACTCTGCGGTAGTATCGGTACACCCACCGGTACTCCGGGGTAGTACGTGAACCCTTACTGGTTCACTGGGGTACACCTGCTGACGTTACTGGCGCGCGGTGTAGACCAGACATTCCTACGTGACCCTCCGTTTTAGGCCCGGTATCCCTACCTGATGCTCCGTTGTTGGCCTGGCACCCCTACCCGATATGCTGGGGTAGTACCGGTACCCCCACCGGTACTCTGCGGTAGTATTGGTACACCCACCGGTACTCCAGGGCAGTACCTGAACACTTACTGGTTCGCTGGGGTACACCTGCTGACCTTACGGGCGTGCTGTGTAGACCAGACATTCCTACCTGACCCTCCAGGCTAGGCCCGGTATCCCTACCTGATGCTCTGCGGTAGGCCTGGCCCCCTATCCGACAATCTGGGGTAGGACCGGTACACCCAGAGGTACTGCGCGGTAATTTTGCTATACCCACCGGTACTCCTGGATTGTACCGGAACCCTTACTGGTGCGCCGGGTTACACCTGCTGACCCTACGGGCACACTGCATTGGACCCACCCTTCCTACCTGACCCGCCGGGGTAGGCCTGGTATACCTACCCGATGTTTCGAGGTAGAACCGGTTCCCCCACCGGTACTCTGGGGTTGGAACGGAACCCTTTGTCATGCGCCAGAGAACACCAGCTGTCCCTTCGTGCGCGCTGGACTAGACCCGGCCTCCCTACCGGACCCCACAGGTTAGACCCGCTATCCCTACCTGATGCTCCACATTAGGCTTGGCACCCATACCCGATGTTCTGGGGTAGTAGCGGTACCCCCACCGTTACTCTGCGGTAGTATCGGTACACCCACCGGTACTCCGGGGTAGTACGTGAGCCCTTACTGGTTCACTGGGGTACACCTGATGACGTTAAGGGCACGCGGTATAGACCAGACATTCCTACCTGACCCTCCGTGTTAGACACGGTATCCCTACCTGATGCTCCGTTGTTGGCCTGGCACCCCTACCCGATATGCTGGGGTAGTACCGGTACCCCCACCGGTACTCTGCGGTAGTATTGGTACACCCACCGGTACTCCAGGGTAGTACCTGAACCCTTACTGGTTCGCTGGGGTACACCTGCTGACCTTACGGGCGTGCTGTGTAGACCAGACATTCCT
This sequence comes from Astur gentilis, assembly GCF_929443795.1. NCBI lineage: Eukaryota > Metazoa > Chordata > Aves > Accipitriformes > Accipitridae > Astur > Astur gentilis. The sequence continues at coordinate 897,619 of NW_026061008.1, forward strand.
ACCTGACCCTCCAGGCTAGGCCCGGTATCCCTACCTGATGCTCTGCGCTACGCCTGGCCCCCTACCCGACAATCTGGGGTAGTACCGGTACACCCACCGGTACTCCGTGGTAGTTTTGCTATACCCAGCGGTACTCCTGGATTGTACCGGAACCCTTACTGGTGCGTCAGGGTACACATGCTGGCCCTACGGGCACACTGGTTTGGACCCACCCTTCCTACCTGACCCTCCGGGGTAGGCCTGGTATACCTACCCGATGGTTCGAGGTAGAACTGGTTCCCCCACCGGTACTCTGGGCTTGGAACGGAAACCTTTGTGATGCGCCAGAGAACACCAGCTGTCCCTTCGTGCGCGCTGGACTAGACCTGGCCTCCCTACCGGACCCCACAGGTTAGACCCGCTATCCCTACCTGATGCTCCGCATTAGGCTTGGCACTCATACCCGATGTTCTGGGGTAGTAACGGTACAACCACCGTTACTCTGCTGTAGTATCGGTACACCCACCGGTACTCCGGGGTAGTACGTGAACCCTTACAGGTTCACTGGGGTACACCTGATGACGTTTCAGGCAAGCGGTATAGACCAGACATTCTTCCTGACCCTCCGTGTTAGTCCAGGTATCCCTACCTGATGCTCCGTTTTTGGCCTGGCACCCCTACCCGATATGCTGGGGTAGTACCTGTACCCCCACCGGTACTCTGCGGTAGTATAGGTACACCCACCGGTACTCCAGGGTAGTACCTGAACCCTTACTGGTTCGCTGGGGTACACCTGCTGACCTTACGGGCGTGCTGTGTAGACCAGACATTCCTACCTGACCCTCCAGGCTAGGCCCGGTATCCCTACCTGATGCTCTGCGCTACGCCTGGCCCCCTATCCGACAATCTGGGGTACAACCGGTACACCCACAGGTACTCCGCGGTACTTTTGCTATACCCACCGGTACTCCTGGATTGTACCGGAACCCTTACTGGTGCGCCGGGGTACACCTGCTGACCCTACGGGCACACTGCTTTAGACCCAGCCATCCTACCTGACCCGCCGTAGTAGACCTGGTATACCTACCCGATGTTTTGAGGTAGAACCGGTTGCCCCACCAATACTCTGGGTTTGGAACGGAACCCTTTGTGATGTGCCAGAGAACACCAGCTGTCCCTTCGTGCGCGCTGGACTAGACCCGGCCTCCCTACCGGACCCCACATGTTAAAACCGGTATCCCTACCTGATGCTCCGCATTAGGCTTGGCACCCATACCCGATGTTCTGGGGTAGTAGCGGTATCCCCACCGTTACTCTCCGGTAGTATCGGTACACCCACCGGTACTCCGGGGTAGTACTTGAACCCTTACTGGTTCACTGGGGTACACCTGATGACGTTACGGGCACGCGGTATAGACCAGACATTCCTACCTGACCCTCTGTGTTAGACCCGGTATCCCTACCTGATGCTCCGTTGTTGGCCTGGCACCCCTACCCGATATGCTGGGGTAGTACCGGTACCCCCACCGGTACTCTGCGGTAGTATTGGTACACCCACCGGTACTCCAGGGTAGTACCTGAACCCTTACTGGTTCGCTGGGGTACACCTGCTGACCTTACGGGCGTGCTGTGTAGACCAGACATTCCTACCTGACCCTCCAGGCTAGGCCCGGTATCCCTACCTGATGCTCTGCGCTACGCCTGGCCCCCTACCCGACAATCTGGGGTAGTACCGGTACACCCAGAGGTACTCCGCGGTACTTTTGCTATACCCACCGGTACTCCTGGATTGTACCGGAACGCTTACTGGTGCGCCGGGGTACACCAGCTGTCACTACGGGCGCACCGCTTTACGCCCACCCTTCCTACCTGACCCGCCGGGGTAGGCCTGTATACCTACCCGATGTTTCGAGGTAGAACCGGTTCCCCCACCGGTACTCTGGGGTTGGAACGGAACCCTTTGTGATGCGCCAGAGAACACCAGCTGTCCCTTCGTGCGCGCTGGACTAGACCTGGCCTCCCTACCGGACCCCACAGGTTAGACCCGCTATCACTACCTGATGCTCCGCATATTGGCTTGGCACCCATACCCGATGTTCTGGGGTAGTAGCGGTACCCCCACCGTTACTCTGCGGTAGTATCGGTACACCCACCGGTACTCCGGGGTAGTACGTGAACCCTTACTGGTTCACTGGGGTACACCTGCTGACGTTACTGGCGCGCGGTGTAGACCAGACATTCCTACGTGACCCTCCGTTTTAGGCCCGGTATCCCTACCTGATGCTCCGTTGTTGGCCTGGCACCCCTACCCGATATGCTGGGGTAGTACCGGTACCCCCACCGGTACTCTGCGGTAGTATTGGTACACCCACCGGTACTCCAGGGCAGTACCTGAACACTTACTGGTTCGCTGGGGTACACCTGCTGCCATTACGGGCGTGCTGTGTAGACCAGACATTCCTACCTGACCCTCCAGGCTAGGCCCGGTATCCCTACCTGATCCTCTGCGGTAGGCCTGGCCCCCTATCCGACAATCTGGGGTAGGACCGGTACACCCAGAGGTACTGCGCGGTAATTTTGCTATACCCACCGGTACTCCTGGATTGTACCGGAACCCTTACTGGTGCGCCGGGTTACACCTGCTGACCCTACGGGCACACTGCATTGGACCCACCCTTCCTACCTGACCCGCCGGGGTAGGGCTGGTATACCTACCCGATGTTTCGAGGTAGAACCGGTTCCCCCACCGGTACTCTGGGGTTGGAACGGAACCCTTTGTGATGCGCCAGAGAACACCAGCTGTCCCTTCGTGCGCGCTGGACTAGACCCGGCCTCCCTACCGGACCCCACAGGTTAGACCCGCTATCCCTACCTGATGCTCCACATTAGGCTTGGCACCCATACCCGATGTTCTGGGGTAGTAGCGGTACCCCCACCGTTACTCTGCGGTAGTATCGGTACACCCACCGGTACTCCGGGGTAGTACGTGAGCCCTTACTGGTTCACTGGGGTACACCTGATGACGTTAAGGGCACGCGGTATAGACCAGACATTCCTACCTGACCCTCCGTGTTAGACCCGGTATCCCTACCTGATGCTCCGTTGTTGGCCTGGCACCCCTACCCGATATGCTGGGGTAGTACCGGTACCCCCACCGGTACTCTGCGGTAGTATTGGTACACCCACCGGTACTCCAGGGTAGTACCTGAACCCTTACTGGTTCGCTGGGGTACACCTGCTGACCTTACGGGCGTGCTGTGTAGACCAGACATTCCTACCTGACCCTCCAGGCTAGGCCCGGTATCCCTACCTGATGCTCTGCGCTACGCCTGGCCCCCTACCCGACAATCTGGGGTAGTACCGGTACACCCACCGGTACTCCGTGGTAGTTTTGCTATACCCAGCGGTACTCCTGGATTGTACCGGAACCCTGACTGTTGCGCCGGGGTACACCTGCTGACCCTACGGGCGCGCCGCTTTACGCCCACCCTTCCTACCTGACCCGCCGGGGTAGGCCTGGTATACCTACCCGATGTTTCGAGGTAGAACCGGTTCCCCCACCGGTACTCTGGGCTTGGAACGGAACCCTTTGTGATGCGCCAGAGAACACCAGCTGTCCCTTCGTGCACGCTGGACTAGACCTGGCCTCCCTACCGGACCCCACAGGTTAGACCCGCTATCCCTACCTGATGCTCCGCATTAGGCTTGGCACCCATACCCGATGTTCTGGGGTAGTAGCGGTACCCCCACCGTTACTCTGCGGTAGTATCGGTACACCCACCGGTACTCCGGGGTAGTACGTGAACCCTTACTGGTTCACTGGGGTACACCTGCTGACGTTACTGGCGCGCGGTGTAGACCAGACATTCCTACCTGACCCTCCGTTTTAGGCCCGATATCCCTACCTGATGCTCCGTTGTTGGCCTGGCACCCCTACCCGATATGCTGGGGTAGTACCGGTACCCCCACCGGTACTCTGCAGTAGTATTGGTACACCCACCGGTACTCCAGGGTAGTACCTGAACCCTTACTGGTTCGCTGGGGTACACCTGCTGACCTTACGGGCGTGCTGTGTAGACCAGACATTCCTACCTGACCCTCCAGGCTAGGCCCGGTATCCCTACCTGATGCTCTGCGCTACGCCTGGCCCCCTACCCGACAATCTGGGGTAGTACCGGTACACCCACCGGTACTCCGTGGTAGTTTTGCTATACCCAGCGGTACTCCTGGATTGTACCGGAACCCTGACTGGTGCGCCGGGGTACACCTGCTGACCCTACGGGCGCGCCGCTTTACGCCCACCCTTCCTACCTGACCCGCCGGGGTAGGCCTGGTATACCTACCCGATGTTTCGAGGTAGAACCGGTTCCCCCACCGGTACTCTGGGGTTGGAACGGAACCCTTTGTGATGCGCCACAGAACACCAGCTGTCCCTTCGTGCGCGCTGGACTAGACCTGGCCTCCCTACCGGACCCCACAGGTTAGACCCGCTATCCCTACCTGATGCTCCGCATTAGGCTTGGCACCCATACCCGATGTTCTGGGGTAGTAGCGGTACCCCCACCGTTACTCTGCGGTAGTATCGGTACACCCACCGGTACTCCGGGGTAGTACGTGAGCCCTTACTGGTTCACTGGGGTACACCTGATGACGTTTCGGGCACGCGGTATAGACCAGACATTCCTACCTGACCCTCCGTGTTAGACCCGGTATCCCTACCTGATGCTCCGTTGTTGTCCTGGCACCCCTACCCGATATGCTGGGGTAGTACCGGTACCCCCACCGGTACTCTGCGGTAGTATTGGTACACCCACCGGTACTCCAGGGTAGTACCTGAACCCTTACTGGTTCGCTGGGGTACACCTGCTGACCTTACGGGCGTGCTGTGTAGACCAGACATTCCTACCTGACCCTCCAGGCTAGGCCCGGTATCCCTACCTGATGCTCTGCGGTAGGCCTGGCCCCCTACCCGACAATCTGGGGTAGTACCGGTACACCCACCGGTACTCCGCGGTAGTTTTGCTATACCCACCGGTACTCCTGGATTATACCGGAACCCTTACTGGTGCGCCGGGTTACACCTGCTGACCCTACGGGCGCGCCGCTTTACGCCCACCCTTTCTACCTTCCCCGCCGGGGTAGGCCTGGTATACCTACCCGATGTTTCGAGGTAGAACCGGTTCCCCCACCGGTACTCTGGGGTTGGAACGGAACCCTTTGTGATGCGTCAGAGAACACCAGCTGTCCCTTCATGCGCGCTGGACTAGACCCGGCCTCCCTACCGCACCCCACATGTTACACCCGGTATCCCTACCTGATGCTCCGCATTAGGCTTGGCACCCATACCCGATGTTCTGGGGTAGTAGCGGTACCCCCACCATTACTCTGCGGTAGTATCGGTACACCCACCGGTACTCCGGGGTAGTACGTGAATCCTTACTGGTTCACTGGGGTACACCTGATGACGTTTCGGGCACGCGGTATAGACCAGACATTCCTAGCTGACCCTCCGTGTTAGGCCCGGTATCCCTACCTGATGCTCCGTTGTTGGCCTGGCACCCCTACCCGATATGCTGGGGTAGTACCGGTACCCCCAACGGTACTCTGCGGTAGTATTGGTACACCCACCGGTACTCCAGGGTAGTACCTGAACCCTTACTGGTTCGCTGGGGTACACCTGCTGACCTTACGGGCGTGCTGTGTAGACCAGACATTCCTACCTGACCCTCCAGGCTAGGCCCGGTATCCCTACCTGATGCTCTGCGCTACGCCTGGCCCCCTACCCGACAATCTGGGGTAGTACCGGTACACCCACAGGGACTCCGCAGTACTTTTGCTATACCCACCGGTACTCCTGGATTGTACCGGAACCCTTACTGGTGCGCCGGGTTACACCTGCTGACCCTACGGGCACACTGCTTTGGACCCACCCTTCCTACCTGACCCGCCGGGGTAGGCCTGGTATACCTACCCGATGTTTCGAGGTAGAACCGGTTCCCCCACCGGTACTCTGGGGTTGGAACGGAACCCTTTGTGATGCACCAGAGAACACCAGCTGTCCCTTCGTGCGCGCTGGACTAGACCCGGCCTCCCTACCGGACCCCACAGGTTAGACCCGCTTTCCCTACCTGATGCTCCGCATTAGGCTTGGCACCCATACCCGATGTTCTGGGGTAGTAGCGGTACCCCCACCGTTACTCTGCGGTAGTATCGGTACACCCACCGGTACTCCGGGGTAGTACGTGAACCCTTACTGGTTCACTGGGGTACACCTGCTGACGTTACTGGCGCGCGGTGTAGACCAGACATTCCTACCTGACCCTCCGTTTTAGGCCCGGTATCCCTACCTGATGCTCCGTTGTTGTCCTGGCACCCCTACCCGATATGCTGGGGTAGTACCGGTACCCCCACCGGTACTCTGCGGTAGTATTGGTATACCCACCGGTACTCCAGGGCAGTACCTGAACACTTACTGGTTCGCTGGGGTACACCTGCTGCCATTACGGGCGTGCTGTGTAGACCAGACATTCCTACCTGACCCTCCAGGCTAGGCCCGGTATCCCTACCTGATGCTCTACGGTAGGCCTGGCCCCCTATCCGACAATCTGGGGTAGGACCGGTACACCCAGAGGTACTGCGTGGTAATTTTGCTATACCCACCGGTACTCCTGGATTGTACCGGAACCCTTACTGGTGCGCCGGGTTACACCTGCTGACCCTACGGGCGCGCCGCTTTACGCCCACCCTTCCTACCTGACCCGCCGGGGTAGGCCTGGTATACCTACCCGATGTTTCGAGGTAGAACCGGTTCCCCCACCGGTACTCTGGGCTTGGAACGGAACCCTTTGTGATGCGCCAGAGAACACCAGCTGTCCCTTCGTGCACGCTGGACTAGACCTGGCCTCCCTACCGGACCCCACAGGTTAGACCCGCTATCCCTACCTGATGCTCCGCATTAGGCTTGGCACCCATACCCGATGTTCTGGGGTAGTAGCGGTACCCCCACCGTTACTCTGCGGTAGTATCGGTACACCCACCGGTACTCCGGGGTAGTACGTGAACCCTTACTGGTTCACTGGGGTACACCTGATGACGTTTCGGGCACGCGGTATAGACCAGACATTCCTACCTGACCCTCCGTGTTAGACCCGGTATCCCTACCTGATGCTCCGTTGTTGGCCTGGCACCCCTACCCGATATGCTGGGGTAGTACCGGTACCCCCACCGGTACTCTGCGGTAGTATTGGTACACCCACCGGTACTCCAGGGTAGTACCTGAACCCTTACTGGTTCGCTGGGGTACACCTGCTGACCTTACGGGCGTGCTGTGTAGACCAGACATTCCTACCTGATCCTCCAGGCTAGGCCCGGTATCCCTACCTGATGCTCTGCGGTAGGCCTGGCCCCCTACCCGACAATCTGGGGTAGTACCGGTACACCCACCGGTACTCCGCGGTAGTTTTGCTATACCCAGCGGTACTCCTGGATTGTACCGGAACCCTGACTGGTGCGCCGGGGTACACCTGCTGACCCTACGGGCGCGCCGCTTTACGCCCACCCTTCCTACCTGACCCGCCGGGGTAGGCCTGGTATAACTACCCGATGTTTCGAGGTAGAACCGGTTCCCCCACCGGTACTCTGGGGTTGGAACGGAACCCTTTGTGATGCGCCACAGAACACCAGCTGTCCCTTCGTGCGCGCTGGACTAGACCTGGCCTCCCTACCGGACCCCACAGGTTAGACCCGCTATCCCTACCTGATGCTCCGCATTAGGCTTGGCACCCATACCCGATGTTCTGGGGTAGTAGCGGTACCCCCACCGTTACTCTGCGGTAGTATCGGTACACCCACCGGTACTCCGGGGTAGTACGTGAGCCCTTACTGGTTCACTGGGGTACACCTGATGACGTTTCGGGCACGCGGTATAGACCAGACATTCCTACCTGACCCTCCGTGTTAGACCCGGTATCCCTACCTGATGCTCCGTTGTTGGCCTGGCACCCCTACCCGATATGCTGGGGTAGTACCGGTACCCCCACCGGTACTCTGCGGTAGTATTGGTACACCCACCGGTACTCCAGGGTAGTACCTGAACCCTTACTGGTTCGCTGGGGTACACCTGCTGACCTTACGGGCGTGCTGTGTAGACCAGACATTCCTACCTGACCCTCCAGGCTAGGCCCGGTATCCCTACCTGATGCTCTGCGGTAGGCCTGGCCCCCTACCCGACAATCTGGGGTAGTACCGGTACACCCACCGGTACTCCGCGGTAGTTTTGCTATACCCACCGGTACTCCTGGATTATACCGGAACCCTTACTGGTGCGCCGGGTTACACCTGCTGACCCTACGGGCGCGCCGCTTTACGCCCACCCTTTCTACCTTCCCCGCCGGGGTAGGCCTGGTATACCTACCCGATGTTTCGAGGTAGAACCGGTTCCCCCACCGGTACTCTGGGGTTGGAACGGAACCCTTTGTGATGCGTCAGAGAACACCAGCTGTCCCTTCATGCGCGCTGGACTAGACCCGGCCTCCCTACCGCACCCCACATGTTACACCCGGTATCCCTACCTGATGCTCCGCATTAGGCTTGGCACCCATACCCGATGTTCTGGGGTAGTAGCGGTACCCCCACCATTACTCTGCGGTAGTATCGGTACACCCACCGGTACTCCGGGGTAGTACGTGAATCCTTACTGGTTCACTGGGGTACACCTGATGACGTTTCGGGCACGCGGTATAGACCAGTCATTCCTAGCTGACCCTCCGTGTTAGGCCCGGTATCCCTACCTGATGCTCCGTTGTTGGCCTGGCACCCCTACCCGATATGCTGGGGTAGTACCGGTACCCCCAACGGTACTCTGCGGTAGTATTGGTACACCCACCGGTACTCCAGGGTAGTACCTGAACCCTTACTGGTTCGCTGGGGTACACCTGCTGACCTTACGGGCGTGCTGTGTAGACCAGACATTCCTACCTGACCCTCCAGGCTAGGCCCGGTATCCCTACCTGATGCTCTGCGCTACGCCTGGCCCCCTACCCGACAATCTGGGGTAGTACCGGTACACCCACAGGGACTCCGCAGTACTTTTGCTATACCCACCGGTACTCCTGGATTGTACCGGAACCCTTACTGGTGCGCCGGGTTACACCTGCTGACCCTACGGGCACACTGCTTTGGACCCACCCTTCCTACCTGACCCGCCGGGGTAGGCCTGGTATACCTACCCGATGTTTCGAGGTAGAACCGGTTCCCCCACCGGTACTCTGGGGTTGGAACGGAACCCTTTGTGATGCGCCAGAGAACACCAGCTGTCCCTTCGTGCGCGCTGGACTAGACCCGGCCTCCCTACCGGACCCCACAGGTTAGACCCGCTATCCCTACCTGATGCTCCACATTAGGCTTGGCACCCATACCCGATGTTCTGGGGTAGTAGCGGTACCCCCACCGTTACTCTGCGGTAGTATCGGTACACCCACCGGTACTCCGGGGTAGTACGTGAGCCCTTACTGGTTCACTGGGGTACACCTGATGACGTTTCGGGCACGCGGTATAGACCAGACATTCCTACCTGACCCTCCGTGTTAGACCCGGTATCCCTACCTGATGCTCCGTTGTTGGCCTGGCACCCCTACCCGATATGCTGGGGTAGTACCGGTACCCCCACCGGTACTCTGCGGTAGTATTGGTACACCCACCGGTACTCCAGGGTAGTACCTGAACCCTTACTGGTTCGCTGGGGTACACCTGCTGACCTTACGGGCGTGCTGTGTAGACCAGACATTCCTACCTGACCCTCCAGGCTAGGCCCGGTATCCCTACCTGATGCTCTGCGCTACGCCTGGCCCCCTACCCGACAATCTGGGGTAGTACCGGTACACCCACCGGTACTCCGCGGTAGTTTTGCTATACCCAGCGGTACTCCTGGATTGTACCGGAACCCTGACTGTTGCGCCGGGGTACACCTGCTGACCCTACGGGCGCGCCGCTTTACGCCCACCCTTCCTATCTGACCCGCCGGGGTAGGCCTGGTATACCTACCCGATGTTTCGAGGTAGAACTGGTTCCCCCACCGGTACTCTGGGGTTGGAACGGAACCCTTTGTGATGCGCCACAGAACACCAGCTGTCCCTTCGTGCGCGCTGGACTAGACCTGGCCTCCCTACCGGACCCCACAGTTTAGACCCGATATCACTACCTGATGCTCCGCATATTGGCTTGGCACCCATACCCGATGTTCTGGGGTAGTAGCGGTACCCCCACCGTTACTTTGCGGTAGTATCGGTACACCCACCGGTACTCCGGGGTAGTACGTGAACCCTTACTGGTTCACTGGGGTACACCTGATGACGTTTCGGGCACGCGGTATAGACCAGACATTCCTACCTGACCCTCCGTGTTAGACCCGGTATCCCTACCTGATGCTCCGTTGTTGGCCTGGCACCCCTACCCGATATGGTGGGGTTGTACCGGTACCCCCACCGGTACTCTGCGGTAGTATTGGTACACCCACCGGTACTCCAGGGTAGTACCTGAACCCTTACTGGTTCGCTGGGGTACACCTGCTGACCTTACGGGCGTGCTGTGTAGACCAGACATTCCTACCTGACCCTCCAGGCTAGGCCCGGTATCCCTACCTGATGCTCTGCGCTACGCCTGGCCCCCTACCCGACAATCTGGTGTAGTACCGGTACACCCACAGGTACTCCGCGGTAGTTTTGCTATACCCAGCGGTACTCCTGGATTGTACCGGAACCCTGACTGGTGCGCCGGGGTACACCTGCTGACCCTACGGGCGCGCCGCTTTACGCCCACCCTTCCTACCTGACCCGCCGGGGTAGGCCTGGTATACCTACCCGATGTTTCGAGGTAGAACTGGTTCCCCCACCGGTACTCTGGGGTTGGAACGGAACCCTTTGTGATGCGCCACAGAACACCAGCTGTCCCTTCGTGCGCGCTGGACTAGACCTGGCCTCCCTACCGGACCCCACAGTTTAGACCCGATATCACTACCTGATGCTCCGCATATTGGCTTGGCACCCATACCCGATGTTCTGGGGTAGTAGCGGTACCCCCACCGTTACTTTGCGGTAGTATCGGTACACCCACCGGTACTCCGGGGTAGTACGTGAACCCTTACTGGTTCACTGGGGTACACCTGATGACGTTTCGGGCACGCGGTATAGACCAGACATTCCTACCTGACCCTCCGTGTTAGACCCGGTATCCCTACCTGATGCTCCGTTGTTGGCCTGGCACCCCTACCCGATATGGTGGGGTTGTACCGGTACCCCCACCGGTACTCTGCGGTAGTATTGGTACACCCACCGGTACTCCAGGGTAGTACCTGAACCCTTACTGGTTCGCTGGGGTACACCTGCTGACCTTACGGGCGTGCTGTGTAGACCAGACATTCCTACCTGACCCTCCAGGCTAGGCCCGGTATCCCTACCTGATGCTCTGCGCTACGCCTGGCCCCCTACCCGACAATCTGGGGTAGTACCGGTACACCCACCGGTACTCCGCGGTAGTTTTGCTATACCCAGCGGTACTCCTGGATTGTACCGGAACCCTGACTGGTGCGCCGGGGTACACCTGCTGACCCTACGGGCGCGCCGCTTTACGCCCACCCTTCCTACCTGACCCGCCGGGGTAGGCCTGGTATACCTACCCGATGTTTCGAGGTAGAACTGGTTCCCCCACCGGTACTCTGGGGTTGGAACGGAACCCTTTGTGATGCGCCACAGAACACCAGCTGTCCCTTCGTGCGCGCTGGACTAGACCTGGCCTCCCTACCGGACCCCACAGGTTAGACCCAATATCACTACCTGATGCTCCGCATATTGGCTTGGCACCCATACCCGATGTTCTGGGGTAGTAGCGGTACCCCCACCGTTACTCTGCGGTAGTATCGGTACACCCACCGGTACTCCGGGGTAGTACGTGAACCCTTACTGGTTCACTGGGGTACACCTGATGACGTTTCGGGCACGCGGTATAGACCAGACATTCCTACCTGACCCTCCGTGTTAGACCCGGTATCCCTACCTGATGCTCCGTTGTTGGCCTGGCACCCCTACCCGATATGCTGGGGTAGTACCGGTACCCCCACCGGTACTCTGCGGTAGTATTGGTACACCCACCGGTACTCCAGGGTAGTACCTGAACCCTTACTGGTTCGCTGGGGTACACCTGCTGACCTTACGGGCGTGCTGTGTAGACCAGACATTCCTACCTGACCCTCCAGGCTAGGCCCGGTATCCCTACCTGATGCTCTGCGGTAGGCCTGGCCCCCTACCCGACAATCTGGGGTAGTACCGGTACACCCACCGGTACTCCGCGGTAGTTTTGCTATACCCAGCGGTACTCCTGGATTGTACCGGAACCCTGACTGGTGCGCCGGGGTACACCTGCTGACCCTACGGGCGCGCCGCTTTACGCCCACCCTTCCTACCTGACCCGCCGGGGTAGGGCTGGTATACCTACCCGATGTTTCGAGGTAGAACCGGTTCCCCCACCGGTACTCTGGGGTTGGAACGGAACCCTTTGTGATGCGCCACAGAACACCAGCTGTCCCTTCGTGCGCGCTGGACTAGACCTGGCCTCCCTACCGGACCCCACAGGTTAGACCCGCTATCCCTACCTGATGCTCCGCATTAGGCTTGGCACCCATACCCGATGTTCTGGGGTAGTAGCGGTACCCCCACCGTTACTCTGCGGTAGTATCGGTACACCCACCGGTACTCCGGGGTAGTACGTGAGCCCTTACTGGTTCACTGGGGTACACCTGATGACGTTTCGGGCACGCGGTATAGACCAGACATTCCTACCTGACCCTCCGTGTTAGACCCGGTATCCCTACCTGATGCTCCGTTGTTGTCCTGGCACCCCTACCCGATATGCTGGGGTAGTACCGGTACCCCCACCGGTACTCTGCGGTAGTATTGGTACACCCACCGGTACTCCAGGGTAGTACCTGAACCCTTACTGGTTCGCTGGGGTACACCTGCTGACCTTACGGGCGTGCTGTGTAGACCAGACATTCCTACCTGACCCTCCAGGCTAGGCCCGGTATCCCTACCTGATGCTCTGCGGTAGGCCTGGCCCCCTACCCGACAATCTGGGGTAGTACCGGTACACCCACCGGTACTCCGCGGTAGTTTTGCTATACCCACCGGTACTCCTGGATTATACCGGAACCCTTACTGGTGCGCCGGGTTACACCTGCTGACCCTACGGTCGCGCCGCTTTACGCCCACCCTTTCTACCTTCCCCGCCGGGGTAGGCCTGGTATACCTACCCGATGTTTCGAGGTAGAACCGGTTCCCCCACCGGTACTCTGGGGTTGGAACGGAACCCTTTGTGATGCGTCAGAGAACACCAGCTGTCCCTTCATGCGCGCTGGACTAGACCCGGCCTCCCTACCGCACCCCACATGTTACACCCGGTATCCCTACCTGATGCTCCGCATTAGGCTTGGCACCCATACCCGATGTTCTGGGGTAGTAGCGGTACCCCCACCATTACTCTGCGGTAGTATCGGTACACCCACCGGTACTCCGGGGTAGTACGTGAATCCTTACTGGTTCACTGGGGTACACCTGATGACGTTTCGGGCACGCGGTATAGACGAGACATTCCTAGCTGACCCTCCGTGTTAGGCCCGGTATCCCTACCTGATGCTCCGTTGTTGGCCTGGCACCCCTACCCGATATGCTGGGGTAGTACCGGTACCCCCAACGGTACTCTGCGGTAGTATTGGTACACCCACCGGTACTCCAGGGTAGTACCTGAACCCTTACTGGTTCGCTGGGGTACACCTGCTGACCTTACGGGCGTGCTGTGTAGACCAGACATTCCTACCTGACCCTCCAGGCTAGGCCCGGTATCCCTACCTGATGCTCTGCGCTACGCCTGGCCCCCTACCCGACAATCTGGGGTAGTACCGGTACACCCACAGGGACTCCGCAGTACTTTTGCTATACCCACCGGTACTCCTGGATTGTACCGGAACCCTTACTGGTGCGCCGGGTTACACCTGCTGACCCTACGGGCACACTGCTTTGGACCCACCCTTCCTACCTGACCCGCCGGGGTAGGCCTGGTATACCTACCCGATGTTTCGAGGTAGAACCGGTTCCCCCACCGGTACTCTGGGGTTGGAACGGAACCCTTTGTGATGCACCAGAGAACACCAGCTGTCCCTTCGTGCGCGCTGGACTAGACCCGGCCTCCCTACCGGACCCCACAGGTTAGACCCGCTTTCCCTACCTGATGCTCCGCATTAGGCTTGGCACCCATACCCGATGTTCTGGGGTAGTAGCGGTACCCCCACCGTTACTCTGCGGTAGTATCGGTACACCCACCGGTACTCCGGGGTAGTACGTGAACCCTTACTGGTTCACTGGGGTACACCTGCTGACGTTACTGGCGCGCGGTGTAGACCAGACATTCCTACCTGACCCTCCGTTTTAGGCCCGGTATCCCTACCTGATGCTCCGTTGTTGTCCTGGCACCCCTACCCGATATGCTGGGGTAGTACCGGTACCCCCACCGGTACTCTGCGGTAGTATTGGTATACCCACCGGTACTCCAGGGCAGTACCTGAACACTTACTGGTTCGCTGGGGTACACCTGCTGCCATTACGGGCGTGCTGTGTAGACCAGACATTCCTACCTGACCCTCCAGGCTAGGCCCGGTATCCCTACCTGATGCTCTACGGTAGGCCTGGCCCCCTATCCGACAATCTGGGGTAGGACCGGTACACCCAGAGGTACTGCGCGGTAATTTTGCTATACCCACCGGTACTCCTGGATTGTACCGGAACCCTTACTGGTGCGCCGGGTTACACCTGCTGACCCTACGGGCACACTGCTTTGGACCCACCCTTCCTACCTGACCCGCCGGGGTAGGCCTGGTATACCTACCCGATGTTTCGAGGTAGAACCGGTTCCCCCACCGGTACTCTGGGGTTGGAACGGAACCCTTTGTGATGCGCCAGAGAACACCAGCTGTCCCTTCGTGCGCGCTGGACTAGACCCGGCCTCCCTACCGGACCCCACAGGTTAGACCCGCTATCCCTACCTGATGCTCCACATTAGGCTTGGCACCCATACCCGATGTTCTGGGGTAGTAGCGGTACCCCCACCGTTACTCTGCGGTAGTATCGGTACACCCACCGGTACTCCGGGGTAGTACGTGAGCCCTTACTGGTTCACTGGGGTACACCTGATGACGTTTCGGGCACGCGGTATAGACCAGACATTCCTATCTGACCCTCCGTGTTAGACCCGGTATCCCTACCTGATGCTCCGTTGTTGGCCTGGCACCCCTACCCGATATGCTGGGGTAGTACCGGTACCCCCACCGGTACTCTGCGGTAGTATTGGTACACCCACCGGTACTCCAGGGTAGTACCTGAACCCTTACTGGTTCGCTGGGGTACACCTGCTGACCTTACGGGCGTGCTGTGTAGACCAGACATTCCTACCTGACCCTCCAGGCTAGGCCCGGTATCCCTACCTGATGCTCTGCGCTACGCCTGGCCCCCTACCCGACAATCTGGGGTAGTACCGGTACACCCAGAGGTACTGCGCGGTAATTTTGCTATACCCACCGGTACTCCTGGATTGTACCGGAACCCTGACTGTTGCGCCGGGGTACACCTGCTGACCCTACGGGCGCGCCGCTTTACGCCCACCCTTCCTATCTGACCCGCCGGGGTAGGCCTGGTATACCTACCCGATGTTTCGAGGTAGAACTGGTTCCCCCACCGGTACTCTGGGGTTGGAACGGAACCCTTTGTGATGCGCCACAGAACACCAGCTGTCCCTTCGTGCGCGCTGGACTAGACCTGGCCTCCCTACCGGACCCCACAGTTTAGACCCGATATCACTACCTGATGCTCCGCATATTGGCTTGGCACCCATACCCGATGTTCTGGGGTAGTAGCGGTACCCCCACCGTTACTCTGCGGTAGTATCGGTACACCCACCGGTACTCCGGGGTAGTACGTGAACCCTTACTGGTTCACTGGGGTACACCTGATGACGTTTCGGGCACGCGGTATAGACCAGACATTCCTACCTGACCCTCCGTGTTAGACCCGGTATCCCTACCTGATGCTCCGTTGTTGGCCTGGCACCCCTACCCGATATGCTGGGGTTGTACCGGTACCCCCACCGGTACTCTGCGGTAGTATTGGTACACCCACCGGTACTCCAGGGTAGTACCTGAACCCTTACTGGTTCGCTGGGGTACACCTGCTGAACTTACGGGCGCGCGGTATAGACCAGACATTCCTACCTGACCCTCCAGGCTAGGCCCGGTATCCCTACCTGATGCTCTGCGCTACGCCTGGCCCCCTACCCGACAATCTGGTGTAGTACCGGTACACCCACAGGTACTCCGCGGTAGTTTTGCTATACCCAGCGGTACTCTTGGATTGTACCGGAACCCTGACTGGTGCGCCGGGGTACACCTGCTGACCCTACGGGCGCGCCGCTTTACGCCCACCCTTCCTACCTGACCCGCCGGGGTAGGCCTGGTATACCTACCCGATGTTTCGAGGTAGAACTGGTTCCCCCACCGGTACTCTGGGGTTGGAACGGAACCCTTTGTGATGCGCCACAGAACACCAGCTGTCCCTTCGTGCGCGCTGGACTAGACCTGGCCTCCCTACCGGACCCCACAGGTTAGACCCGATATCACTACCTGATGCTCCGCATATTGGCTTGGCACCCATACCCGATGTTCTGGGGTAGTAGCGGTACCCCCACCGTTACTCTGCGGTAGTATCGGTACACCCACCGGTACTCCGGGGTAGTACGTGAACCCTTACTGGTTCATTGGGGTACACCTGATGACGTTTCGGGCACGCGGTATAGACCAGACATTCCTACCTGACCCTCCGTGTTAGACCCGGTATCCCTACCTGATGCTCCGTTGTTGGCCTGGCACCCCTACCCGATATGCAGGGGTAGTACCGGTACCCCCACCGGTACTCTGCGGTAGTATTGGTACACCCACCGGTACTCCAGGGTAGTACCTGAACCCTTACTGGTTCGCTGGGGTACACCTGCTGACCTTACGGGCGTGCTGTGTAGACCAGACATTCCTACCTGACCCTCCAGGCTAGGCCCGGTATCCCTACCTGATGCTCTGCGCTACGCCTGGCCCCCTACCCGACAATCTGGTGTAGTACCGGTACACCCACCGGTACTCCGCGGTAGTTTTGCTAAACCCACCGGTACTCCTGGATTATACCGGAACCCTTACTGGTGCGCCGGAGTACACCTGCTGACCCTACGGGCGCGCCGCTTTACGCCCACCCTTTCTACCTTCCCCGCCGGGGTAGGCCTGGTATACCTACCAGATGTTTTGAGTTAGAACCGGTTCCCCCACCGGTACTCTGGGCTTGGAACGGAACCCTTTGTGATGCGTCAGAGAACACCAGCTGTCCCTTCATGCGCGCTGGACTAGACCCGGCCTCCCTACCGCACCCCACATGTTACACCCGGTATCCCTACCTGATGCTCCGCATTAGGCTTGGCACCCATACCCGATGTTCTGGGGTAGTAGCGGTACCCCCACCGTTACTCTGCGGTAGTATCGGTACACCCACCGGTACTCCGGGGTAGTACGTGAGCCCTTACTGGTTCACTGGGGTACACCTGATGACGTTTCGGGCACGCGGTATAGACCAGACATTCTTCCTGACCCTCCATGTTAGTCCCGGTATCCCTACCTGATGCTCCGTTGTTGTCCTGGCACCCCTACCCGATATGCTGGGGTAGTACCGGTACCCCCACCGGTACTCTGTGGTAGTATTGGTACACCCACCGGTACTCCAGGGTAGTACCTGAACCCTTACTGGTTCGCTGGGGTACACCTGCTGACCTTACGGGCGTGCTGTGTAGACCAGACATTCCTACCTGACCCTCCAGGCTAGGCCCGGTATCCCTACCTGATGCTCTGCGGTAGGCCTGGCCCCCTACCCGACAATCTGGGGTAGTACCGGTACACCCAACAGGGACTCCGCGGTACTTTTGCTATACCCACCGGTACTCCTGGATTGTACCGGAACCCTTACTGGTGCGCCGGGTTACACCTGCTGACCCTACGGGCACACTGCTTTGGACCCACCCTTCCTACCTGACCCGCCGGGGTAGGCCTGGTATACCTACCCGATGTTTCGAGGTAGAACCGGTTCCCCCACCGGTACTCTGGGCTTGGAACGGAAACCTTTGTGATGCACCAGAGAACACCAGCTGTCCCTTCGTGCGCGCTGGACTAGACCTGGTCTCCCTACCGGACCCCACAGGTTAGACCCGATATCACTACCTGATGCTCCGCATATTGGCTTGGCACCCATACCCGATGTTCTGCGGTAGTAGCGGTACCCCCACCGTTACTCTGCGGTAGTATCGGTACACCCACCGGTACTCCGGAGTAGTACGTGAATCCTTACTGGTTCACTGGGGTACACCTGATGACGTTACTGGTGCGCGGTGTAGACCAGACATTCTTCCTGACCCTCCGTGTTAGTCCCGGTATCCCTACCTGATGCTCCGTTGTTGGCCTGGCACCCCTACCCGATATGATGGGGTAGTACCGGTACCCCCACCGGTACTCTGCGGTAGTATTGGTACACCCACCGGTACTCCAGGGTAGTACCTGAACACTTACTGGTGTGCTGGGGTACACCTGCTGACCTTACGGGCGTGCTGTGTAGACCAGACATTCCTACCTGACCCTCCAGTCTAGGCCCGGTATCCCTACCTGATGCTCTGCGATAGGCCTGGCCCCCTACCCGACAATCTGGGGTAGTACCGGTACACCCACCGGTACTCCGTGGTAGTTTTGCTATACCCAGCGGTACTCCTGGATTGTACCGGAACCCTGACTGGTGCGCCGGGGTACACCTGCTGACCCTACGGGCGCGCCGCTTTACGCCCACCCTTCCTACCTGACCCGCCGGGGTAGGCCTGGTATACCTACCCGATGTTTCGAGGTAGAACTGGTTCCCCCACCGGTACTCTGGGGTTGGAACGGAACCCTTTGTGATGCGCCACAGAACACCAGCTGTCCCTTCGTGCGCGCTGGACTAGACCTGGCCTCCCTACCGGACCCCACAGGTTAGACCCGATATCACTACCTGATGCTCCGCATATTGGCTTGGCACCCATACCCGATGTTCTGGGGTAGTAGCGGTACCCCCACCGTTACTCTGCGGTAGTATCGGTACACCCACCGGTACTCCGGGGTAGTACGTGAACCCTTACTGGTTCACTGGGGTACACCTGATGACGTTTCGGGCACGCGGTATAGACCAGACATTCCTACCTGACCCTCCGTGTTAGACCCGGTATCCCTACCTGATGCTCCGTTGTTGGCCTGGCACCCCTACCCGATATGCTGGGGTAGTACCGGTACCCCCACCGGTACTCTGCGGTAGTATTGGTACACCCACCGGTACTCCAGGGTAGTACCTGAACACTTACTGGTTCGCTGGGGTACACCTGCTGACCTTACGGGCGTGCTGTGTAGACCAGACATTCCTACCTGACCCTCCAGGCTAGGCCCGGTATCCCTACCTGATGCTCTGCGCTACGCCTGGCCCCCTACCCGACAATCTGGTGTAGTACCGGTACACCCACCGGTACTCCGCGGTAGTTTTGCTATACCCACCGGTACTCCTGGATTATACCGGAACCCTGACTGGTGCGCCGGGGTACACCTGCTGACCCTACGGGCGCGCCGCTTTACGCCCACCCTTTCTACCTTCCCCGCCGGGGTAGGCCTGGTATACCTACCAGATGTTTTGAGTTAGAACCGGTTCCCCCACCGGTACTCTGGGCTTGGAACGGAACCCTTTGTGATGCGTCAGAGAACACCAGCTGTCCCTTCATGCGCGCTGGACTAGACCCGGCCTCCCTACCGCACCCCACATGTTACACCCGGTATCCCTACCTGATGCTCCGCATTAGGCTTGGCACCCATACCCGATGTTCTGGGGTAGTAGCGGTACCCACACCGTTACTCTGCGGTAGTATCGGTACACCCACCGGTACTCCGGGGTAGTACTTGAACCCTTACTGGTTCACTGGGGTACACCTGATGACGTTACGGGCACGCGGTATAGACCAGACATTCCTACCTGACCCTCCGTGTTAGACCCGGTATCCCTACCTGATGCTCCGTTGTTGGCCTGGCACCCCTACCCGATATGCTGGGGTAGTACCGGTACCCCCACCGGTACTCTGCGGTAGTATTGGTACACCCACCGGTACTCCAGGGTAGTACCTGAACCCTTACTGGTTCGCTGGGGTACACCTGCTGACCTTACGGGCGTGCTGTGTAGACCAGACATTCCTACCTGACCCTCCAGGCTAGGCCCGGTATCCCTACCTGATGCTCTGCGCTACGCCTGGCCCCCTACCCGACAATCTGGGGTAGTACCGGTAAACCCACCGGTACTCCGCGGTACTTTTGCTATACCCACCGGTACTCCTGGATTGTACCGGAACCCTTACTGGTGCGCCGGGTTACACCAGCTGTCACTACGGGCGCACCGCTTTACGCCCACCCTTCCTACCTGACCCGCCGGGGTAGGCCTGGTATACCTACCCGATGTTTCGAGGTAGAACCGGTTCCCCCACCGGTACTCTGGGGTTGGAACGGAACCCTTTGTGATGCGCCAGAGAACACCAGCTGTCCCTTCGTGCGCGCTGGACTAGACCTGGCCTCCCTACCGGACCCCACAGGTTAGACCCGCTATCCCTACCTGATGCTCCGCATTAGGCTTGGCACCCATACCCGATGTTCTGGGGTAGTAGCGGTACCCCCACCGTTACTCTGCGGTAGTATCGGTACACCCACCGGTACTCCGGGGTAGTACGTGAACCCTTACTGGTTCACTGGGGTACACCTGATGACGTTTCGGGCACGCGGTATAGACCAGACATTCCTACCTGACCCTCCATTTTAGGCCCGGTATCCCTACCTGATGCTCCGTTCTTGGCTTGGCACCCCTACCCGATATGCTGGGGTAGTACCGGTACCCCCACCGGTACTCTGCGGTAGTATTGGTACACCCACCGGTACTCCAGGGTAGTACCTGAACCCTTACTGGTTCGCTGGGGTACCCTTGCCGACCTTACGGGCGTGCTGTGTAGACCAGACATTCCTACCTGACCCTCCAGGCTAGGCCCGGTATCCCTACCTGATGCTCTGCGGTAGGCCTGGCCCCCTACCCGACAATCTGGGGTAGTACCGGTACACCCACAGGGACTCCGCGGTAGTTTTGCTATACCCAGCGGTACTCCTGGATTGTACCGGAACCCTTACTGGTGCGCCGGAGTACACCTGCTGACCCTACGGGCGCGCCGCTTTACGCCCACCCTTTCTACCTTCCCCGCCGGGGTAGGCCTGGTATACCTACCCAATGTTTCGAGGTAGAACCGGTTCCCCCACCGGTACTCTGGGGTTGGAACGGAACCCTTTGTGATGCGCCAGAGAACACCAGCTGTCCCTTCGTGCGCGCTGGACTAGACCTGGCCTCCCTACCGGACCCCACAGGTTAGACCCGCTATCCCTACCTGATGCTCCGCATATTGGCTTGGCACCCATACCCGATGTTCTGCGGTAGTAGCGGTACCCCCACCGTTACTCTGCGGTAGTATCGGTACACCCACCGGTACTCCGGGGTACTACGTGAACCCTTACTGGTTCACTGGGGTACACCTGCTGACGTTACTGGCGCGCGGTGTAGACCAGACATTCCTACCTGACCCTCCGTTTTAGGCCCGGTATCCCTACCTGATGCTCCGTTGTTGGCCTGGCACCCCTACCCGATATGCTGGGGTAGTACCGGTACCCCCACCGGTACTCTGCGGTAGTATTGGTACACCCACCGGTACTCCAGGGCAGTACCTGAACACTTACTGGTTCACTGGGGTACACCTGCTGCCATTACGGGCGTGCTGTGTAGACCAGACATTCCTACCTGACCCTCCAGGCTAGGCCCGGTATCCCTACCTGATGATCTACGGTAGGCTTGGCCCCCTATCCGACAATCTGGGGTAGGACCGGTACACCCAGAGGTACTGCGCGGTAATTTTGCTATACCCACCGGTACTCCTGGATTGTACCGGAACCCGTACTGGTGCGCCGGGTTACACCTGCTGACCCTACGGGCACACTGCTTTGGACCCACCCTTCCTACCTGACCCGCCGGGGTAGGCCTGGTATACCTACCCGATGTTTAGAGGTAGAACCGGTTCCCCCACCGGTACTCTGGGGTTGGAACGGAACCCTTTGTGATGCACCAGAGAACACCAGCTGTCCCTTCGTGCGCGCTGGACTAGACCTGGCCTCCCTACCGGACCCCACAGGTTAGACCCGCTATCACTACCTGATGCTCCGCATATTGGCTTGGCACCCATACCCGATGTTCTGGGGTAGTAGCGGTACCCCCACCGTTACTCTGCGGTAGTATCGGTACACCCACCGGTACTCCGGGGTAGTACGTGAACCCTTACTGGTTCACTGGGGTACACCTGCTGACGTTACTGGCGCGCGGTGTAGACCAGACATTCCTACCTGACCCTCCGTTTTAGGCCCGGTATCCCTACCTGATGCTCCGTTGTTGGCCTGGCACCCCTACCCGATATGCTGGGGTAGTACCGGTACCCCCACCGGTACTCTGCGGTAGTATTGGTACACCCACCGGTACTCCAGGGTAGTACCTGAACCCTTACTGGTTCGCTGGGGTACACCTGCTGAACTTACGGGCGTGCTGTGTAGACCAGACATTCCTACCTGACCCTCCAGGCTAGGCCCGGTATCCCTACCTGATGCTCTGCGGTAGGCCTGGCCCCCTACCCGACAATCTGGGGTAGTACCGGTACACCCACCGGTACTCCGCGGTAGTTTTGCTATACCCACCGGTACTCCTGGATTATACTGGAACCCTTACTGGTGCGCCGGGTTACACCTGCTGACCCTACGGGCGCGCCGCTTTACGCCCACCCTTTCTACCTTCCCCGCCGGGGTAGGCCTGGTATACCTACCCGATGTTTCGAGGTAGAACCGGTTCCCCCACCGGTACTCTGGGGTTGGAACGGAACCCTTTGTGATGCGTCAGAGAACACCAGCTGTCCCTTCATGCGCGCTGGACTAGACCCGGCCTCCCTACCGCACCCCACATGTTACACCCGGTATCCCTACCTGATGCTCCGCATTAGGCTTGGCACCCATACCCGATGTTCTGGGGTAGTAGCGGTACCCCCACCATTACTCTGCGGTAGTATCGGTACACCCACCGGTGCTCCGGGGTAGTACGTGAATCCTTACTGGTTCACTGGGGTACACCTGATGACGTTTCGGGCACGCGGTATAGACCAGACATTCTTCCTGACCCTCCGTGTTAGTCCCGGTATCCCTACCTGATGCTCCGTTGTTGGCCTGGCACCCCTACCCGATATGCTGGGGTAGTACCGGTACCCCCAACGGTACTCTGCGGTAGTATTGGTACACCCACCGGTACTCCAGGGTAGTACCTGAACCCTTACTGGTTCGCTGGGGTACACCTGCTGACCTTACGGGCGTGCTGTGTAGACCAGACATTCCTACCTGACCCTCCAGGCTAGGCCCGGTATCCCTACCTGATGCTCTGCGCTACGGCTGGCCCCCTACCCGACAATCTGGGGTAGTACCGGTACACCCACAGGGACTCCGCAGTACTTTTGCTATACCCACCGGTACTCCTGGATTGTACCGGAACCCTTACTGGTGCGCCGGGTTACACCTGCTGACCCTACGGGCACACTGCTTTGGACCCACCCTTCCTACCTGACCCGCCGGGGTAGGCCTGGTATACCTACCCGATGTTTCGAGGTAGAACCGGTTCCCCCACCGGTACTCTGGGGTTGGAACGGAACCCTTTGTGATGCACCAGAGAACACCAGCTGTCCCTTCGTGCGCGCTGGACTAGACCCGGCCTCCCTACCGGACCCCACAGGTTAGACCCGCTTTCCCTACCTGATGCTCCGCATTAGGCTTGGCACCCATACCTGATGTTCTGGGGTAGTAGCGGTACCCCCACCGTTACTCTGCGGTAGTATCGGTACACCCACCGGTACTCCGGGGTAGTACGTGAACCCTTACTGGTTCACTGGGGTACACCTGCTGACGTTACTGGCGCGCGGTGTAGACCAGACATTCCTACCTGACCCTCCGTTTTAGGCCCGGTATCCCTACCTGATGCTCCGTTGTTGTCCTGGCACCCCTACCCGATATGCTGGGGTAGTACCGGTACCCCCACCGGTACTCTGCGGTAGTATTGGTATACCCACCGGTACTCCAGGGCAGTACCTGAACACTTACTGGTTCGCTGGGGTACACCTGCTGCCATTACGGGCGTGCTGTGTAGACCAGACATTCCTACCTGACCCTCCAGGCTAGGCCCGGTATCCCTACCTGATGCTCTACGGTAGGCCTGGCCCCCTATCCGACAATCTGGGGTAGGACCGGTACACCCACCGGTACTCCGCGGTAATTTTGCTATACCCACCGGTACTCCTGGATTGTACCGGAACCCTTACTGGTGCGCCGGGTTACACCTGCTGACCCTACGGGCACACTGCTTTGGACCCACCCTTCCTACCTGACCCGCCGGGGTAGGCCTGGTATACCTACCCGATGTTTCGAGGTAGAACCGGTTCCCCCACCGGTACTCTGGGTTTGGAACGGAACCCTTTGTGATGCGCCAGAGAACACCAGCTGTCCCTTCGTGCGCGCTGGACTAGACCCGGCCTCCCTACCGGACCCCACAGGTTAGACCCGCTATCCCTACCTGATGCTCCACATTAGGCTTGGCACCCATACCCGATGTTCTGGGGTAGTAGCGGTACCCCCACCGTTACTCTGCGGTAGTATCGGTACACCCACCGGTACTCCGGGGTAGTACGTGAGCCCTTACTGGTTCACTGGGGTACACCTGATGACGTTTCGGGCACGCGGTATAGACCAGACATTCCTACCTGACCCTCCGTGTTAGACCCGGTATCCCTACCTGATGCTCCGTTGTTGGCCTGGCACCCCTACCCGATATGCTGGGGTAGTACCGGTACCCCCACCGGTACTCTGCTGTAGTATTGGTACACCCACCGGTACTCCAGGGTAGTACCTGAACCCTTACTGGTTCGCTGGGGTACACCTGCTGACCTTACGGGCGTGCTGTGTAGACCAGACATTCCTACCTGACCCTCCAGGCTAGGCCCGGTATCCCTACCTGATGCTCTGCGCTACGCCTGGCCCCCTACCCGACAATCTGGGGTAGTACCGGTACACCCACCGGTACTCCGCGGTAGTTTTGCTATACCCAGCGGTACTCCTGGATTGTACCGGAACCCTGACTGGTGCGCCGGGGTACACCTGCTGACCCTACGGGCGCGCCGCTTTACGCCCACCCTTCCTATCTGACCCGCCGGGGTAGGCCTGGTATACCTACCCGATGTTTCGAGGTAGAACTGGTTCCCCCACCGGTACTCTGGGGTTGGAACGGAACCCTTTGTGATGCGCCACAGAACACCAGCTGTCCCTTCGTGCGCGCTGGACTAGACCTGGCCTCCCTACCGGACCCCACAGGTTAGACCCGATATCACTACCTGATGCTCCGCATATTGGCTTGGCACCCATACCCGATGTTCTGGGGTAGTAGCGGTACCCCCACCGTTACTCTGCGGTAGTATCGGTACACCCACCGGTACTCCGGGGTAGTACGTGAACCCTTACTGGTTCACTGGGGTACACCTGATGACGTTACAGGCACGCGGTATAGAACAGACATTCCTACCTGACCCTCCGTGTTAGTCCCGGTATCCCTACCTGATGCTCCGTTGTTGGCCTGGCACCCCTACCCGATATGCTGGGGTTGTACCGGTTCCCCCACCGGTACTCTGCGGTAGTATTGGTACACCCACCGGTACTCCAGGGTAGTACCTGAACCCTTACTGGTTCGCTGGGGTACACCTGCTGACCTTACGGGCGTGCTGTGTAGACCAGACATTCCTACCTGACCCTCCAGGCTAGGCCCGGTATCCCTACCTGATGCTCTGCGCTACGCCTGGCCCCCTACCCGACAATCTGGTGTAGTACCGGTACACCCACAGGTACTCCGCGGTAGTTTTGCTATACCCAGCGGTACTCCTGGATTGTACCGGAACCCTGACTGGTGCGCCGGGGTACACCTGCTGACCCTACGGGCGCGCCGCTTTACGCCCACCCTTCCTACCTGACCCGCCGGGGTAGGCCTGGTATACCTACCCGATGTTTCGAGGTAGAACTGGTTCCCCCACCGGTACTCTGGGGTTGGAACGGAACCCTTTGTGATGCGCCACAGAACACCAGCTGTCCCTTCGTGCGCGCTGGACTAGACCTGGCCTCCCTACCGGACCCCACAGGTTAGACCCGATATCACTACCTGATGCTCCGCATATTGGCTTGGCACCCATACCCGATGTTCTGGGGTAGTAGCGGTACCCCCACCGTTACTCTGCGGTAGTATCGGTACACCCACCGGTACTCCGGGGTAGTACGTGAACCCTTACTGGTTCACTGGGGTACACCTGATGACGTTTCGGGCACGCGGTATAGACCAGACATTCCTACCTGACCCTCCGTGTTAGACCCGGTATCCCTACCTGATGCTCCGTTGTTGGCCTGGCACCCCTACCCGATATGAAGGGGTAGTACCGGTACCCCCACCGGTACTCTGCGGTAGTATTGGTACACCCACCGGTACTCCAGGGTAGTACCTGAACCCTTACTGGTTCGCTGGGGTACACCTGCTGACCTTACGGGCGTGCTGTGTAGACCAGACATTCCTACCTGACCCTCCAGGCTAGGCCCGGTATCCCTACCTGATGCTCTGCGCTACGCCTGGCCCCCTACCCGACAATCTGGTGTAGTACCGGTACACCCACCGGTACTCCGCGGTAGTTTTGCTAAACCCACCGGTACTCCTAGATTATACCGGAACCCTTACTGGTGCGCCGGAGTACACCTGCTGACCCTACGGGCGCGCCGCTTTACGCCCACCCTTTCTACCTTCCCCGCCGGGGTAGGCCTGGTATACCTACCAGATGTTTTGAGTTAGAACCGGTTCCCCCACCGGTACTCTGGGCTTGGAACGGAACCCTTTGTGATGCGTCAGAGAACACCAGCTGTCCCTTCATGCGCGCTGGACTAGACCCGGCCTCCCTACCGCACCCCACATGTTACACCCGGTATCCCTACCTGATGCTCCGCATTAGGCTTGGCACCCATACCCGATGTTCTGGGGTAGTAGCGGTACCCCCACCGTTACTCTGCGGTAGTATCGGTACACCCACCGGTACTCCGGGGTAGTACGTGAATCCTTACTGGTTCACTGGGGTACACCTGATGACGTTTCGGGCACGCGGTATAGACCAGACATTCTTCCTGACCCTCCATGTTAGTCCCGGTATCCCTACCTGATGCTCCGTTGTTGGCCTGGCACCCCTACCCGATATGCTGGGGTAGTACCGGTACCCCCACCGGTACTCTGTGGTAGTATTGGTACACCCACCGGTACTCCAGGGTAGTACCTGAACCCTTACTGGTTCGCTGGGGTACACCTGCTGACCCTACGGGCGTGCTGTGTAGACCAGACATTCCTACCTGACCCTCCAGGCTAGGCCCGGTATCCCTACCTGATGCTCTGCGGTAGGCCTGGCCCCCTACCCGACAATCTGGGGTAGTACCGGTACACCCACAG
Source organism: Astur gentilis (assembly GCF_929443795.1). Lineage (NCBI taxonomy): Eukaryota > Metazoa > Chordata > Aves > Accipitriformes > Accipitridae > Astur > Astur gentilis. Next base: position 925,401 of record NW_026061008.1, read on the forward strand.
GGACTCCGCGGTACTTTTGCTATACCCACCGGTACTCCTGGATTGTACCGGAACCCTTACTGGTGCGCCGGGTTACACCTGCTGACCCTACGGGCACACTGCTTTGGACCCACCCTTCCTACCTGACCCGCCGGGGTAGGCCTGGTATACCTACCCGATGTTTCGAGGTAGAACCGGTTCCCCCACCGGTACTCTGGGCTTGGAACGGAAACCTTTGTGATGCACCAGAGAACACCAGCTGTCCCTTCGTGCGCGCTGGACTAGACCTGGTCTCCCTACCGGACCCCACAGGTTAGACCCGATATCACTACCTGATGCTCCGCATATTGGCTTGGCACCCATACCCGATGTTCTGCGGTAGTAGCGGTACCCCCACCGTTACTCTGCGGTAGTATCGGTACACCCACCGGTACTCCGGAGTAGTACGTGAATCCTTACTGGTTCACTGGGGTACACCTGATGACGTTACTGGTGCGCGGTGTAGACCAGACATTCTTCCTGACCCTCCGTGTTAGTCCCGGTATCCCTACCTGATGCTCCGTTGTTGGCCTGGCACCCCTACCCGATATGATGGGGTAGTACCGGTACCCCCACCGGTACTCTGCAGTAGTATTGGTACACCCACCGGTACTCCAGGGTAGTACCTGAACACTTACTGGTGCGCTGGGGTACACCTGCTGACCTTACGGGCGTGCTGTGTAGACCAGACATTCCTACCTGACCCTCCAGGCTAGGCCCGGTATCCCTACCTGATGCTCTGCGATAGGCCTGGCCCCCTACCCGACAATCTGGGGTAGTACCGGTACACCCACCGGTACTCCGTGGTAGTTTTGCTATACCCAGCGGTACTCCTGGATTGTACCGGAACACTTACTGGTGCGCCGGGGTACACCTGCTGACCCTACGGGCGCGCCGCTTTACGCCCACCCTTCCTACCTGACCCGCCGGGGTAGGCCTGGTATACCTACCCGATGTTTCGAGGTAGAACTGGTTCCCCCACCGGTACTCTGGGGTTGGAACGGAACCCTTTGTGATGCGCCACAGAACACCAGCTGTCCCTTCGTGCGCGCTGGACTAGACCTGGCCTCCCTACCGGACCCCACAGGTTAGACCCGATATCACTACCTGATGCTCCGCATATTGGCTTGGCACCCATACCCGATGTTCTGGGGTAGTAGCGGTACCCCCACCGTTACTCTGCGGTAGTATCGGTACACCCACCGGTACTCCGGGGTAGTACGTGAACCCTTACTGGTTCACTGGGGTACACATGATGACGTTTCGGGCAGGCGGTATAGACCAGACATTCCTACCTGACCCTCCGTGTTAGACCCGGTATCCCTACCTGATGCTCCGTTGTTGGCCTGGCACCCCTACCCGATATGCTGGGGTAGTACCGGTACCCCCACCGGTACTCTGCGGTAGTATTGGTACACCCACTGGTACTCCAGGGTAGTACCTGAACCCTTACTGGTTCGCTGGGGTACACCTGCTGACCTTACGGGCGTGCTGTGTAGACCAGACATTCCTACCTGACCCTCCAGGCTAGGCCCGGTATCCCTACCTGATGCTCTGCGGTAGGCCTGGCCCCCTACCCGACAATCTGGTGTAGTACCGGTACCCCCACCGGTACTCCGCGGTAGTTTTGCTATACCCAGCGGTACTCCTGGATTGTACCGGAACCCTGACTGGTGCGCCGGGGTACACCTGCTGACCCTACGGGCGCGCCGCTTTACGCCCACCCTTCCTACCTGACCCGCCGGGGTAGGCCTGGTATACCTACCCGATGTTTCGAGGTAGAACCGGTTCCCCCACCGGTACTCTGGGCTTGGAACGGAACCCTTTGTGATCCGTCAGAGAACACCAGCTGTCCCTTCATGCGCGCTGGACTAGACCTGGCCTCCCTACCGGACCCCACAGGTTAGACCCGATATCACTACCTGATGCTCCGCATATTGGCTTGGCACCCATACCCGATGTTCTGGGGTAGTAGCGGTACCCCCACCGTTACTCTGCGGTAGTATCGGTACACCCACCGGTACTCCGGGGTAGTACGTGAACCCTTACTGGTTCACTGGGGTACACCTGATGACGTTTCGGGCACGCGGTATAGACCAGACATTCCTACCTGACCCTCCGTGTTAGACCCGGTATCCCTACCTGATGCTCCGTTGTTGGCCTGGCACCCCTACCCGATATTCTGGGGTAGTACCGGTACCCCCACCGGTACTCTGCGGTAGTATTGGTACACCCACCGGTACTCCAGGGTAGTACCTGAACACTTACTGGTTCGCTGGGGTACACCTGCTGACCTTACGGGCGTGCTGTGTAGACCAGACATTCCTACCTGACCCTCCAGGCTAGGCCCGGTATCCCTACCTGATGCTCTGCGCTACGCCTGGCCCCCTACCCGACAATCTGGTGTAGTACCGGTACACCCACCGGTACTCCGCGGTAGTTTTGCTATACCCACCGGTACTCCTGGATTATACCGGAACCCTGACTGGTGCGCCGGGGTACACCTGCTGACCCTACGGGCGCGCCGCTTTACGCCCACCCTTTCTACCTTCCCCGCCGGGGTAGGCCTGGTATACCTACCAGATGTTTTGAGTTAGAACCGGTTCCCCCACCGGTACTCTGGGCTTGGAACGGAACCCTTTGTGATGCGTCAGAGAACACCAGCTGTCCCTTCATGCGCGCTGGACTAGACCCGGCCTCCCTACCGCACCCCACATGTTACACCCGGTATCCCTACCTGATGCTCCGCATTAGGCTTGGCACCCATACCCGATGTTCTGGGGTAGTAGCGGTACCCCCACCGTTACTCTGCGGTAGTATCGGTACACCCACCGGTACTCCGGGGTAGTACGTGAACCCTTACTGGTTCACTGGGGTACACCTGCTGACATTACTGGCGCGCGGTGTAGACCAGACATTCCTACCTGACCCTCCGTGTTAGACCCGGTATCCCTACCTGATGCTCCGTTGTTGGCCTGGCACCCCTACCCGATATGCTGGGGTAGTACCGGTACCCCCACCGGTACTCTGCGGTAGTATTGGTACACCCACCGGTACTCCAGGGTAGTACCTGAACCCTTACTGGTTCGCTGGGGTACACCTGCTGACCTTACGGGCGTGCTGTGTAGACCAGACATTCCTACCTGACCCTCCAGGCTAGGCCCGGTATCCCTACCTGATGCTCTGCGCTACGCCTGGCCCCCTACCCGACAATCTGGGGTAGTACCGGTAAACCCACCGGTACTCCGCGGTACTTTTGCTATACCCACCGGTACTCCTGGATTGTACCGGAACCCTTACTGGTGCGCCGGGTTACACCAGCTGTCACTATGGGCGCACCGCTTTACGCCCACCCTTCCTACCTGACCCGCCGGGGTAGGCCTGGTATACCTACCCGATGTTTCGAGGTAGAACCGGTTCCCCCACCGGTACTCTGGGGTTGGAACGGAACCCTTTGTGATGCGCCAGAGAACACCAGCTGTCCCTTCGTGCGCGCTGGACTAGACCTGGCCTCCCTACCGGACCCCACAGGTTAGACCCGCTATCCCTACCTGATGGTCCGCATTAGGCTTGGCACCCATACCCGATGTTCTGGGGTAGTAGCGGTACCCCCACCGTTACTCTGCGGTAGTATCGGTACACCCACCGGTACTCCGGGGTAGTACGTGAACCCTTACTGGTTCACTGGGGTACACCTGATGACGTTTCGGGCACGCGGTATAGACCAGACATTCCTACCTGACCCTCCGTGTTAGACCCGGTATCCCTACCTGATGCTCCGTTGTTGGCCTGGCACCCCTACCCGATATGCTGGGGTAGTACCGGTACCCCCACCGGTACTCTGCTGTAGTATTGGTACACCCACCGGTACTCCAGGGTAGTACCTGAACCCTTACTGGTTCGCTGGGGTACACCTGCTGACCTTACGGGCGTGCTGTGTAGACCAGACATTCCTACCTGACCCTCCAGGCTAGGCCCGGTATCCCTACCTGATGCTCTGCGCTACGCCTGGCCCCCTACCCGACAATCTGGGGTAGTACCGGTACACCCACCGGTACTCCGCGGTAGTTTTGCTATACCCAGCGGTACTCCTGGATTGTACCGGAACCCTGACTGGTGCGCCGGGGTACACCTGCTGACCCTACGGGCGCGCCGCTTTACGCCCACCCTTCCTATCTGACCCGCCGGGGTAGGCCTGGTATACCTACCCGATGTTTCGAGGTAGAACTGGTTCCCCCACCGGTACTCTGGGGTTGGAACGGAACCCTTTGTGATGCGCCACAGAACACCAGCTGTCCCTTCGTGCGCGCTGGACTAGACCTGGCCTCCCTACCGGACCCCACAGGTTAGACCCGATATCACTACCTGATGCTCCGCATATTGGCTTGGCACCCATACCCGATGTTCTGGGGTAGTAGCGGTACCCCCACCGTTACTCTGCGGTAGTATCGGTACACCCACCGGTACTCCGGGGTAGTACGTGAACCCTTACTGGTTCACTGGGGTACACCTGATGACGTTACGGGCACGCGGTATAGACCAGACATTCCTACCTGACCCTCCGTGTTAGACCCGGTATCCCTACCTGATGCTCCGTTGTTGGCCTGGCACCCCTACCCGATATGCTGGGGTTGTACCGGTACCCCCACCGGTACTCTGCGGTAGTATTGGTACACCCACCGGTACTCCAGGGTAGTACCTGAACCCTTACTGGTTCGCTGGGGTACACCTGCTGACCTTACGGGCGTGCTGTGTAGACCAGACATTCCTACCTGACCCTCCAGGCTAGGCCCGGTATCCCTACCTGATGCTCTGCGCTACGCCTGGCCCCCTACCCGACAATCTGGTGTAGTACCGGTACACCCACAGGTACTCCGCGGTAGTTTTGCTATACCCAGCGGTACTCCTGGATTGTACCGGAACCCTGACTGGTGCGCCGGGGTACACCTGCTGACCCTACGGGCGCGCCGCTTTACGCCCACCCTTCCTACCTGACCCGCCGGGGTAGGCCTGGTATACCTACCCGATGTTTCGAGGTAGAACTGGTTCCCCCACCGGTACTCTGGGGTTGGAACGGAACCCTTTGTGATGCGCCAGAGAACACCAGCTGTCCCTTCGTGCGCGCTGGACTAGACCTGGCCTCCCTACCGGACCCCACAGGTTAGACCCGATATCACTACCTGATGCTCCGCATATTGGCTTGGCACCCATACCCGATGTTCTGGGGTAGTAGCGGTACCCCCACCGTTACTCTGCGGTAGTATCGGTACACCCACCGGTACTCCGGGGTAGTACGTGAACCCTTACTGGTTCACTGGGGTACACCTGATGACGTTTCGGGCACGCGGTATAGACCAGACATTCCTACCTGACCCTCCGTGTTAGACCCGGTATCCCTACCTGATGCTCCGTTGTTGGCCTGGCACCCCTACCCGATATGAAGGGGTAGTACCGGTACCCCCACCGGTACTCTGCGGTAGTATTGGTACACCCACCGGTACTCCAGGGTAGTACCTGAACCCTTACTGGTTCGCTGGGGTACACCTGCTGACCTTACGGGCGTGCTGTGTAGACCAGACATTCCTACCTGACCCTCCAGGCTAGGCCCGGTATCCCTACCTGATGCTCTGCGCTACGCCTGGCCCCCTACCCGACAATCTGGTGTAGTACCGGTACACCCACCGGTACTCCGCGGTAGTTTTGCTAAACCCACCGGTACTCCTAGATTATACCGGAACCCTTACTGGTGCGCCGGAGTACACCTGCTGACCCTACGGGCGCGCCGCTTTACGCCCACCCTTTCTACCTTCCCCGCCGGGGTAGGCCTGGTATACCTACCAGATGTTTTGAGTTAGAACCGGTTCCCCCACCGGTACTCTGGGCTTGGAACGGAACCCTTTGTGATGCGTCAGAGAACACCAGCTGTCCCTTCATGCGCGCTGGACTAGACCCGGCCTCCCTACCGCACCCCACATGTTACACCCGGTATCCCTACCTGATGCTCCGCATTAGGCTTGGCACCCATACCCGATGTTCTGGGGTAGTAGCGGTACCCCCACCGTTACTCTGCGGTAGTATCGGTACACCCACCGGTACTCCGGGGTAGTACGTGAATCCTTACTGGTTCACTGGGGTACACCTGATGACGTTTCGGGCACGCGGTATAGACCAGACATTCTTCCTGACCCTCCATGTTAGTCCCGGTATCCCTACCTGATGCTCCGTTGTTGGCCTGGCACCCCTACCCGATATGCTGGGGTAGTACCGGTACCCCCACCGGTACTCTGTGGTAGTATTGGTACACCCACCGGTACTCCAGGGTAGTACCTGAACCCTTACTGGTTCGCTGGGGTACACCTGCTGACCCTACGGGCGTGCTGTGTAGACCAGACATTCCTACCTGACCCTCCAGGCTAGGCCCGGTATCCCTACCTGATGCTCTGCGGTAGGCCTGGCCCCCTACCCGACAATCTGGGGTAGTACCGGTACACCCACAGGGACTCCGCGGTACTTTTGCTATACCCACCGGTACTCCTGGATTGTACCGGAACCCTTACTGGTGCGCCGGGTTACACCTGCTGACCCTACGGGCACACTGCTTTGGACCCACCCTTCCTACCTGACCCGCCGGGGTAGGCCTGGTATACCTACCCGATGTTTCGAGGTAGAACCGGTTCCCCCACCGGTACTCTGGGCTTGGAACGGAAACCTTTGTGATGCACCAGAGAACACCAGCTGTCCCTTCGTGCGCGCTGGACTAGACCTGGTCTCCCTACCGGACCCCACAGGTTAGACCCGATATCACTACCTGATGCTCCGCATATTGGCTTGGCACCCATACCCGATGTTCTGCGGTAGTAGCGGTACCCCCACCGTTACTCTGCGGTAGTATCGGTACACCCACCGGTACTCCGGAGTAGTACGTGAATCCTTACTGGTTCACTGGGGTACACCTGATGACGTTACTGGTGCGCGGTGTAGACCAGACATTCTTCCTGACCCTCCGTGTTAGTCCCGGTATCCCTACCTGATGCTCCGTTGTTGGCCTGGCACCCCTACCCGATATGATGGGGTAGTACCGGTACCCCCACCGGTACTCTGCAGTAGTATTGGTACACCCACCGGTACTCCAGGGTAGTACCTGAACACTTACTGGTGCGCTGGGGTACACCTGCTGACCTTACGGGCGTGCTGTGTAGACCAGACATTCCTACCTGACCCTCCAGGCTAGGCCCGGTATCCCTACCTGATGCTCTGCGATAGGCCTGGCCCCCTACCCGACAATCTGGGGTAGTACCGGTACACCCACCGGTACTCCGTGGTAGTTTTGCTATACCCAGCGGTACTCCTGGATTGTACCGGAACACTTACTGGTGCGCCGGGGTACACCTGCTGACCCTACGGGCGCGCCGCTTTACGCCCACCCTTCCTACCTGACCCGCCGGGGTAGGCCTGGTATACCTACCCGATGTTTCGAGGTAGAACTGGTTCCCCCACCGGTACTCTGGGGTTGGAACGGAACCCTTTGTGATGCGCCACAGAACACCAGCTGTCCCTTCGTGCGCGCTGGACTAGACCTGGCCTCCCTACCGGACCCCACAGGTTAGACCCGATATCACTACCTGATGCTCCGCATATTGGCTTGGCACCCATACCCGATGTTCTGGGGTAGTAGCGGTACCCCCACCGTTACTCTGCGGTAGTATCGGTACACCCACCGGTACTCCGGGGTAGTACGTGAACCCTTACTGGTTCACTGGGGTACACATGATGACGTTTCGGGCAGGCGGTATAGACCAGACATTCCTACCTGACCCTCCGTGTTAGACCCGGTATCCCTACCTGATGCTCCGTTGTTGGCCTGGCACCCCTACCCGATATGCTGGGGTAGTACCGGTACCCCCACCGGTACTCTGCGGTAGTATTGGTACACCCACTGGTACTCCAGGGTAGTACCTGAACCCTTACTGGTTCGCTGGGGTACACCTGCTGACCTTACGGGCGTGCTGTGTAGACCAGACATTCCTACCTGACCCTCCAGGCTAGGCCCGGTATCCCTACCTGATGCTCTGCGGTAGGCCTGGCCCCCTACCCGACAATCTGGTGTAGTACCGGTACCCCCACCGGTACTCCGCGGTAGTTTTGCTATACCCAGCGGTACTCCTGGATTGTACCGGAACCCTGACTGGTGCGCCGGGGTACAGCTGCTGACCCTACGGGCGCGCCGCTTACGCCCACCCTTCCTACCTGACCCGCCGGGGTAGGCCTGGTATACCTACCCGATGTTTCGAGGTAGAACCGGTTCCCCCACCGGTACTCTGGGCTTGGAACGGAACCCTTTGTGATCCGTCAGAGAACACCAGCTGTCCCTTCATGCGCGCTGGACTAGACCTGGCCTCCCTACCGGACCCCACAGGTTAGACCCGATATCACTACCTGATGCTCCGCATATTGGCTTGGCACCCATACCCGATGTTCTGGGGTAGTAGCGGTACCCCCACCGTTACTCTGCGGTAGTATCGGTACACCCACCGGTACTCCGGGGTAGTACGTGAACCCTTACTGGTTCACTGGGGTACACCTGATGACGTTTCGGGCACGCGGTATAGACCAGACATTCCTACCTGACCCTCCGTGTTAGACCCGGTATCCCTACCTGATGCTCCGTTGTTGGCCTGGCACCCCTACCCGATATTCTGGGGTAGTACCGGTACCCCCACCGGTACTCTGCGGTAGTATTGGTACACCCACCGGTACTCCAGGGTAGTACCTGAACACTTACTGGTTCGCTGGGGTACACCTGCTGACCTTACGGGCGTGCTGTGTAGACCAGACATTCCTACCTGACCCTCCAGGCTAGGCCCGGTATCCCTACCTGATGCTCTGCGCTACGCCTGGCCCCCTACCCGACAATCTGGTGTAGTACCGGTACACCCACCGGTACTCCGCGGTAGTTTTGCTATACCCACCGGTACTCCTGGATTATACCGGAACCCTGACTGGTGCGCCGGGGTACACCTGCTGACCCTACGGGCGCGCCGCTTTACGCCCACCCTTTCTACCTTCCCCGCCGGGGTAGGCCTGGTATACCTACCCGATGTTTCGAGGTAGAACCGGTTCCCCCACCGGTACTCTGGGCTTGGAACGGAACCCTTTGTGATGCGTCAGAGAACACCAGCTGTCCCTTCATGCGCGCTGGACTAGACCCGGCCTCCCTACCGCACCCCACATGTTACACCCGGTATCCCTACCTGATGCTCCGCATTAGGCTTGGCACCCATACCCGATGTTCTGGGGTAGTAGCGGTACCCCCACCGTTACTCTGCGGTAGTATCGGTACACCCACCGGTACTCCGGGGTAGTACGTGAACCCTTACTGGTTCACTGGGGTACACCTGCTGACATTACTGGCGCGCGGTGTAGACCAGACATTCCTACCTGACCCTCCGTGTTAGACCCGGTATCCCTACCTGATGCTCCGTTGTTGGCCTGGCACCCCTACCCGATATGCTGGGGTAGTACCGGTACCCCCACCGGTACTCTGCGGTAGTATTGGTACACCCACCGGTACTCCAGGGTAGTACCTGAACCCTTACTGGTTCGCTGGGGTACACCTGCTGACCTTACGGGCGTGCTGTGTAGACCAGACATTCCTACCTGACCCTCCAGGCTAGGCCCGGTATCCCTACCTGATGCTCTGCGCTACGCCTGGCCCCCTACCCGACAATCTGGGGTAGTACCGGTAAACCCACCGGTACTCCGCGGTACTTTTGCTATACCCACCGGTACTCCTGGATTGTACCGGAACCCTTACTGGTGCGCCGGGTTACACCAGCTGTCACTATGGGCGCACCGCTTTACGCCCACCCTTCCTACCTGACCCGCCGGGGTAGGCCTGGTATACCTACCCGATGTTTCGAGGTAGAACCGGTTCCCCCACCGGTACTCTGGGGTTGGAACGGAACCCTTTGTGATGCGCCAGAGAACACCAGCTGTCCCTTCGTGCGCGCTGGACTAGACCTGGCCTCCCTACCGGACCCCACAGGTTAGACCCGCTATCCCTACCTGATGGTCCGCATTAGGCTTGGCACCCATACCCGATGTTCTGGGGTAGTAGCGGTACCCCCACCGTTACTCTGCGGTAGTATCGGTACACCCACCGGTACTCCGGGGTAGTACGTGAACCCTTACTGGTTCACTGGGGTACACCTGATGACGTTTCGGGCACGCGGTATAGACCAGACATTCCTACCTGACCCTCCATTTTAGGCCCGGTATCCCTACCTGATGCTCCGTTCTTGGCTTGGCACCCCTACCCGATATGCTGGGGTAGTACCGGTACCCCCACCGGTACTCTGCGGTAGTATTGGTACACCCACCGGTACTCCAGGGTAGTACCTGAACCCTTACTGGTTCGCTGGGGTACCCTTGCCGACCTTACGGGCGTGCTGTGTAGACCAGACATTCCTACCTGACCCTCCAGGCTAGGCCCGGTATCCCTACCTGATGCTCTGCGGTAGGCCTGGCCCCCTACCCGACAATCTGGGGTAGTACCGGTACACCCACAGGGACTCCGCGGTACTTTTGCTATAACCACCGGTACTCCTGGATTGTACCGGAACCCTTACTGGTGCGCCGGAGTACACCTGCTGACCCTACGGGCGCGCCGCTTTACGCCCACCCTTTCTACCTTCCCCGCCGGGGTAGGCCTGGTATACCTACCCAATGTTTCGAGGTAGAACCGGTTCCCCCACCGGTACTCTGGGGTTGGAACGGAACCCTTTGTGATGCACCAGAGAACACCAGCTGTCCCTTCGTGCGCGCTGGACTAGACCTGGCCTCCCTACCGGACCCCACAGGTTAGACCCGCTATCCCTACCTGATGCTCCGCATATTGGCTTGGCACCCATACCCGATGTTCTGCGGTAGTAGCGGTACCCCCACCGTTACTCTGCGGTAGTATCGGTACACCCACCGGTACTCCGGGGTAGTACGTGAACCCTTACTGGTTCACTGGGGTACACCTGCTGACGTTACTGGCGCGCGGTGTAGACCAGACATTCCTACCTGACCCTCCGTTTTAGGCCCGGTATCCCTACCTGATGCTCCGTTGTTGGCCTGGCACCCCTACCCGATATGCTGGGGTAGTACCGGTACCCCCACCGGTACTCTGCGGTAGTATTGGTACACCCACCGGTACTCCAGGGCAGTACCTGAACACTTACTGGTTCACTGGGGTACACCTGCTGCCATTACGGGCGTGCTGTGTAGACCAGACATTCCTACCTGACCCTCCAGGCTAGGCCCGGTATCCCTACCTGATGATCTACGGTAGGCTTGGCCCCCTATCCGACAATCTGGGGTAGGACCGGTACACCCAGAGGTACTGCGCGGTAATTTTGCTATACCCACCGGTACTCCTGGATTGTACCGGAACCCTGACTGGTGCGCCGGGGTACACCTGCTGACCCTACGGTCACACTGCTTTGGACCCACCCTTCCTACCTGACCCGCCGGGGTAGGCCTGGTATACCTACCCGATGTTTCGAGGTAGAACCGGTTCCCCCACCGGTACTCTGGGGTTGGAACGGAACCCTTTGTGATGCGCCAGAGAACACCAGCTGTCCCTTCGTGCGCGCTGGACTAGACCCGGCCTCCCTACCGGACCCCACAGGTTAGACCCGCTATCCCTACCTGATGCTCCACATTAGGCTTGGCACCCATACCCGATGTTCTGGGGTAGTAGCGGTACCCCCACCGTTACTCTGCGGTAGTATCGGTACACCCACCGGTACTCCGGGGTAGTACGTGAGCCCTTACTGGTTCACTGGGGTACACCTGATGACGTTTCGGGCACGCGGTATAGACCAGACATTCCTACCTGACCCTCCGTGTTAGACCCGGTATCCCTACCTGACGCTCCGTTGTTGGCCGGGCACCCCTACCCGATATGCTGGGGTAGTACCGGTACCCCCACCGGTACTCTGCGGTAGTATTGGTACACCCACCGGTACTCCAGGGTAGTACCTGAACCCTTACTGGTTCGCTGGGGTACACCTGCTGACCTTACGGGCGTGCTGTGTAGACCAGACATTCCTACCTGACCCTCCAGGCTAGGCCCGGTATCCCTACCTGATGCTCTGCGCTACGCCTGGCCCCCTACCCGACAATCTGGGGTAGTACCGGTACACCCACAGGGACTCCGCGGTACTTTTGCTATACCCACCGGTACTCCTGGATTGTACCGGAACCCGTACTGGTGCGCCGGGTTACACCTGCTGACCCTACGGGCACACTGCTTTGGACCCACCCTTCCTACATGACCCGCCGGGGTAGGCCTGGTATACCTACCCGATGTTTAGAGGTAGAACCGGTTCCCCCACCGGTACTCTGGGGTTGGAACGGAACCCTTTGTGATGCACCAGAGAACACCAGCTGTCCCTTCGTGCGCGCTGGACTAGACCTGGCCTCCCTACCGGACCCCACAGGTTAGACCCGCTATCACTACCTGATGCTCCGCATATTGGCTTGGCACCCATACCCGATGTTCTGCGGTAGTAGCGGTACCCCCACCGTTACTCTGCGGTAGTATCGGTACACCCACCGGTACTCCGGAGTAGTACGTGAATCCTTACTGGTTCACTGGGGTACACCTCATGACGTTACGGGCACGCGGTATAGACCAGACATTCCTACCTGACCAACCGTGTTAGACCCGGTATCCCTACCTGATGCTACGTTGTTGGCTTGGCACCCCTACCCGATATGCTGGGGTAGTACCGGTACCCCCACCGGTACTCTGCGGTAGTATTGGTACACCCACCGGTACTCCAGGGTAGTACCTGAACCCTTACTGGTTCGCTGGGGTACCCTTGCCGACCTTACGGGCGTGCTGTGTAGACCAGACATTCCTACCTGACCCTCCAGGCTAGGCCCGTTATCCCTACCTGATGCTCTGCGATAGGCCTGGCCCCCTACCCGACAATCTGGTGTAGTACCGGTACACCCACCGGTACTCCGCGGTAGTTTTGCTATTCCCACCGGTACTCCTGGATTGTACCGGAACCCTTACTGTTGCGCCGGGGTACACCTGCTGACACTACGGGCGCACCGCTTTACGCCCACCCTTCCTACCTGACCCGCCGGGGTAGGCCTGGTATACCTACCCGATGTTTCGAGGTAGAACTGGTTCCCCCACCGGTACTCTGGGCTTGGAACGGAACCCTTTGTGATGCGCCAGAGAACACCAGCTGTCCCTTCGTGCACGCTGGACTAGACCTGGCCTCCCTACCGTACCCCACAGGTTAGACCCGGTATCCCTACCTGATGCTCCGCATTAGGCTTGGCACCCATACCCGATGTTCTGGGGTACTAGCGGTACCCCCACCGTTACTCTGCCGTAGTATCGGTACACCCACCGGTACTCCGGGGTAGTACGTGAACCCTTACTGGTTCACTGGGGTACACCTGATGACGTTTCGGGCACGCGGTATAGACCAGACATTCCTACCTGACCCTCCGTGTTAGACCCGGTATCCCTACCTGATGCTCCGTTGTTGGCCTGGCACCGCTACCCGATATGCTGGGGTAGTACCGGTACCCCCACCGTTACTCTGCAGTAGTATTGGTACACCCACCGGTACTCCAGGGTAGTACCTGAATCCTTACTGGTTCGCTGGGGTACACCTGCTGACCTTACGGGCGTGCTGTGTAGACCAGACATTCCTACCTGAACCCTCCAGGCTAGGCCTGGTATCCCTACCTGATGCTCTGCGATAGGCCTGGCCCCCTACCCGACAATCTGGGGTAGTACCGGTACACCCACCGGTACTCCGCGGTAGTTTTGCTATACCCACCGGTACTCCTGGATTGTACCGGAACCCTTACTGGTGCGCCGGGGTACACCTGCTGACCCTACGGGCGCGCCGCTTTACGCCCACCCTTCCTACCTGACCCGCCGGGATAGGCCTGGTATACCTACCCGATGTTTCGAGGTAGAACTGGTTCCCCCACCGGTACTCTGGGGTTGGAACGGAACCCTTTGTGAATGCGCCACAGAACACCAGCTGTCCCTTCGTGCGCGCTGGACTAGACCTGGCCTCCCTACCGGACCCCACAGGTTAGACCCGATATCACTACCTGATGCTCCGCATATTGGCTTGGCACCCATACCCGATGTTCTGGGGTAGTAGCGGTACCCCCACCGTTACTCTGCGGTAGTATCGGTACACCCACCGGTACTCCGGGGTAGTACGTGAACCCTTACTGGTTCACTGGGGTACACCTGATGACGTTTCGGGCACGCGGTATAGACCAGACATTCCTACCTGACCCTCCGTGTTAGACCCGGTATCCCTACCTGATGCTCCGTTGTTGGCCTGGCACCCCTACCCGATATGCAGGGGTAGTACCGGTACCCCCACCGGTACTCTGCGGTAGTATTGGTACACCCACCGGTACTCCAGGGTAGTACCTGAATCCTTACTGGTTCGCTGGGGTACACCTGCTGACCTTACGGGCGTGCTGTGTAGACCAGACATTCCTACCTGACCCTCCAGGCTAGGCCCGGTATCCCTACCTGATGCTCTGCGGTAGGCCTGGCCCCCTACCCGACAATCTGGTGTAGTACCGGTACACCCACCGGTACTCCGCGGTAGTTTTGCTATACCCACCGGTACTCCTGGATTGTACCGGAACCCTTACTGGTGCGCCGGGTTACACCTGCTGACCCTACGGGCGCACCGCTTTACGCCCACCCTTCCTACCTGACCCGCCGGGGTAGGCCTGGTATACCTACCCGATGTTTCGAGGTAGAACCGGTTCCCCCACCGGTACTCTGGGCTTGGAACGGAACCCTTTGTGATGCGCCAGAGAACACCAGCTGTCCCTTCGTGCACGCTGGACTAGACCTGGCCTCCCTACAGTACCCCACAGGTTAGACCCGCTATCCCTACCTGATGCTCCGCATTAGGCTTGGCACCCATACCCGATGTTCTGGGGTACTAGCGGTACCCCCACCATTACTCTGCGGTAGTATCGGTACACCCACCAGTACTCCGGGGTAGTACTTGAACCCTTACTGGTTCACTGGGGTACACCTGCTGACGTTACTGGCGCGCGGTGTAGACCAGACATTCCTACCTGACCCTCCGTGTTAGACCCGGTATCCCTACCTGATGCTCCGTTGTTGGCCTGGCACCCATACCCGATATGCTGGGGTAGTACCGGTACCCCCACCGGTACTCTGCGGTAGTATTGGTACACCCACCGCTACTCCAGGGTAGTACCTGAACCCTTACTGGTTCGCTGGGGTACACCTGCTGACCTTACGGGCGTGCTGTGTAGACCAGACATTCCTACCTGACCCTCCAGGCTAGGCCCGGTATCCCTACCTGATGCTCTGCGGTAGGCCTGGCCCCCTACCCGACAATCTGGGGTAGTACCGGTACACCCACCGGTACTCCGCGGTAGTTTTGCTATACCCAGCGGTACTCCTGGATTGTACCGGAACCCTTACTGGTGCGCCGGGGTACACCTGCTGACCCTACGGGCGCGCCGCTTTACGCCCACCCTTCCTACCTGACCCGCCGGGGTAGGCCTGGTATACCTACCCGATGTTTCGAGGTAGAACTGGTTCCCCCACCGGTACTCTGGAGTTGGAACGGAACCCTTTGTGATGCGCCACAGAACACCAGCTGTCCCTTCGTGCGCGCTGGACTAGACCCGGCCACCCTACCGCACCCCACATGTTACACCCGGTATCCCTACCTGATGCTCCGCATTAGGCTTGGCACCCATACCCGATGTTCTGGGGTAGTAGCGGTACCCCCACCGTTACTCTGCGGTAGTATCGGTACACCCACCGGTACTCCGGGGTAGTACGTGAACACTTACAGGTTCACTGGGGTACACCTCATGACGTTACGGGCACGCGGTATAGACCAGACATTCCTATCTGACCCTCCGTGTTAGACCCGGTATCCCTACCTGATGCTACGTTGTTGGCTTGGCACCCCTACCCGATATGCTGGGGTAGTACCGGTACGCCCACCGGTACTCTGCGGTAGTATTGGTACACCCACCGGTACTCCAGGGTAGTACCTGAACCCTTACTGGTTCGCTGGGGTACCCTTGCCGACCTTACCGGCGTGCTGTGTAGACCAGACATTCCTACCTGACCCTCCAGGCTAGGCCCGGTATCCCTACCTGATGCTCTGCGATAGGCCTGGCCCCCTACCCGACAATCTGGGGTAGTACCGGTACACCCACCGGTACTCCGCGGTAGTTTTGCTATACCCACCGGTACTCCTGGATTGTACCGGAACCCTTACTGGTGCGCCGGGTTACACCTGCTGACCCTAAGGGCGCGCCGCTTTACGCCCACCCTTCCTACCTGACCCGCCGGGGTAGGCCTGGTATACCTACCCGATGTTTCGAGGTAGAACCGGTTCCCCCACCGGTACTCTGGGGTTGGAACGGAACCCTTTGTGATGCGCCAGAGAACACCAGCTGTCCCTTCGTGCACGCTGGACTAGACCTGGTCTCCCTACCGTACCCCACAGGTTAGACCCGGTATCCCTACCTGATGCTCCGCATTAGGCTTGGCACCCATACCCGATGTTCTGGGGTAGTAGCGGTACCCCCACCGTTACTCTGCGGTAGTATCGGTACACCCACCAGTACTCCGGGGTACTACGTGAATCCTTACTGGTTCACTGGGGTACACCTGATGACGTTACGGGCACGCGGTATAGACCAGACATTCCTACCTGACCCTCCGTGTTAGACCCGGTATCCCTACCTGATGCTCCGTTGTTGGCCTGGCACCCCTACCCGATATGCTGGGGTAGTACCGGTACCCCCACCGGTACTCTGCGGTAGTATTGGTACACCCACCGGTACTCCAGGGTAATACCTGAACCCTTACTGGTTCGCTGGGGTACACCTGCTGACCTTACGGGCGTGCTGTGTAGACCAGACATTCCTACCTGACCCTCCAGGCTAGGCCCGGTATCCCTACCTGATGCTCTGCGCTACGCCTGGCCCCCTACCCGACAATCTGGGGTAGTACCGGTAAACCCACCGGTACTCCGCGGTACTTTTGCTATACCCACCGGTACTCCTGGATTGCACCGGAACCCTTACTGGTGCGCCGGGGTACACCAGCTGTCACTACGGGCGCACCGCTTTACGCCCACCCTTCCTACCTGACCCGCCGGGGTAGGCCTGGTACACCTACCCGATGTTTTGAGTTAGAACCGGTTCCCCCACCGGTACTCTGGGGTTGGAACGGAACCCTTTGTGATGCGCCAGAGAACACCAGCTGTCCCTTCGTGCGCGCTGGACTAGACCTGGCCTCCCTACCGGACCCCACAGGTTAGACCCGGTATCCCTACCTGATGCTCCGCATTAGGCTTGGCACCCATACCCGATGTTCTGGGGTACTAGCGGTACCCCCACCGTTACTCTGCGGTAGTATCGGTACACCCACCAGTACTCCGGGGTAGTAATTGAACCTTTACTGGTTCACCTGGGTACACCTGATGACGTTACGGGCACGCGGTATAGACCAGACATTCCTACCTGACCCTCCGTGTTAGACCCGGTATCCCTACCTGATGCTCCGTTGTTGGCCTGGCACCCCTACCCGATATGCTGGGGTAGTACCGGTACCCCCACCGGTACTCTGCGGTAGTATTGGTACACCCACCGGTACTCCAGGGTAGTACCTGAACCCTTACTGGTTCGCTGGGGTACACCTGCTGACCTTACGGGCGTGCTGTGTAACCAGACATTCCTACCTGACCCTCCAGGCTAGGCCCGATATCCCTACCTGATGCTCTGCGGTAGGCCTGGCCCCCTACCCGACAATCTGGTGTAGTACCGGTACACCCACAGGTACTCCGCGGTAGTTTTGCTATACCCAGCGGTACTCCTGGATTGTACCGGAACCCTGACTGGTGCGCCGGGGTACACCTGCTGACCCTACGGGCGCGCCGCTTTACGCCCACCCTTCCTACCTGACCCGCCGGGATAGGCCTGGTATACCTACCCGATGTTTCGAGGTAGAACTGGTTCCCCCACCGGTACTCTGGGGTTGGAACGGAACCCTTTGTGAATGCGCCACAGAACACCAGCTGTCCCTTCGTGCGCGCTGGACTAGACCTGGCCTCCCTACCGGACCCCACAGGTTAGACCCGATATCACTACCTGATGCTCCGCATATTGGCTTGGCACCCATACCCGATGTTCTGGGGTAGTAGCGGTACCCCCACCGTTACTCTGCGGTAGTATCGGTACACCCACCGGTACTCCGGGGTAGTACGTGAACCCTTACTGGTTCACTGGGGTACACCTGATGACGTTTCGGGCACGCGGTATAGACCAGACATTCCTACCTGACCCTCCGTGTTAGACCCGGTATCCCTACCTGATGCTCCGTTGTTGGCCTGGCACCCCTACCCGATATGCAGGGGTAGTACCGGTACCCCCACCGGTACTCTGCGGTAGTATTGGTACACCCACCGGTACTCCAGGGTAGTACCTGAATCCTTACTGGTTCGCTGGGGTACACCTGCTGACCTTACGGGCGTGCTGTGTAGACCAGACATTCCTACCTGACCCTCCAGGCTAGGCCCGGTATCCCTACCTGATGCTCTGCGGTAGGCCTGGCCCCCTACCCGACAATCTGGTGTAGTACCGGTACCCCCACCGGTACTCCGCGGTAGTTTTGCTATACCCACCGGTACTCCTGGATTGTACCGGAACCCTTACTGGTGCGCTGGGTTACACCTGCTGACCCTACGGGCGCACCGCTTTACGCCCACCCTTCCTACCTGACCCGCCGGGGTAGGCCTGGTATACCTACCCGATGTTTCGAGGTAGAACCGGTTCCCCCACCGGTACTCTGGGCTTGGAACGGAACCCTTTGTGATGCGCCAGAGAACACCAGCTGTCCCTTCGTGCACGCTGGACTAGACCTGGCCTCCCTACAGTACCCCACAGGTTAGACCCGCTATCCCTACCTGATGCTCCGCATTAGGCTTGGCACCCATACCCGATGTTCTGGGGTACTAGCGGTACCCCCACCATTACTCTGCGGTAGTATCGGTACACCCACCAGTACTCCGGGGTAGTACTTGAACCCTTACTGGTTCACTGGGGTACACCTGCTGACGTTACTGGCGCGCGGTGTAGACCAGACATTCCTACCTGACCCTCCGTGTTAGACCCGGTATCCCTACCTGATGCTCCGTTGTTGGCCTGGCACCCCTACCCGATATGCTGGGGTAGTACCGGTACCCCCACCGGTACTCTGCGGTAGTATTGGTACACCCACCGGTACTCCAGGGTAGTACCTGAACCCTTACTGGTTCGCTGGGGTACACCTGCTGACCTTACGGGCGTGCTGTGTAGACCAGACATTCCTACCTGACCCTCCAGGCTAGGCCCGGTATCCCTACCTGATGCTCTGCGGTAGGCCTGGCCCCCTACCCGACAATCTGGGGTAGTACCGGTACACCCACCGGTACTCCGCGGTAGTTTTGCTATACCCAGCGGTACTCCTGGATTGTACCGGAACCCTTACTGGTGCGCCGGGGTACACCTGCTGACCCTACGGGCGCGCCGCTTTACGCCCACCCTTCCTACCTGACCCGCCGGGGTAGGCCTGGTATACCTACCCGATGTTTCGAGGTAGAACTGGTTCCCCCACCGGTACTCTGGAGTTGGAACGGAACCCTTTGTGATGCGCCACAGAACACCAGCTGTCCCTTCGTGCGCGCTGGACTAGACCCGGCCACCCTACCGCACCCCACATGTTACACCCGGTATCCCTACCTGATGCTCCGCATTAGGCTTGGCACCCATACCCGATGTTCTGGGGTAGTAGCGGTACCCCCACCGTTACTCTGCGGTAGTATCGGTACACCCACCGGTACTCCGGGGTAGTACGTGAACACTTACAGGTTCACTGGGGTACACCTCATGACGTTACGGGCACGCGGTATAGACCAGACATTCCTATCTGACCCTCCGTGTTAGACCCGGTATCCCTACCTGATGCTACGTTGTTGGCTTGGCACCCCTACCCGATATGCTGGGGTAGTACCGGTACGCCCACCGGTACTCTGCGGTAGTATTGGTACACCCACCGGTACTCCAGGGTAGTACCTGAACCCTTACTGGTTCGCTGGGGTACCCTTGCCGACCTTACCGGCGTGCTGTGTAGACCAGACATTCCTACCTGACCCTCCAGGCTAGGCCCGGTATCCCTACCTGATGCTCTGCGATAGGCCTGGCCCCCTACCCGACAATCTGGGGTAGTACCGGTACACCCACCGGTACTCCGCGGTAGTTTTGCTATACCCACCGGTACTCCTGGATTGTACCGGAACCCTTACTGGTGCGCCGGGTTACACCTGCTGACCCTAAGGGCGCGCCGCTTTACGCCCACCCTTCCTACCTGACCCGCCGGGGTAGGCCTGGTATACCTACCCGATGTTTCGAGGTAGAACCGGTTCCCCCACCGGTACTCTGGGGTTGGAACGGAACCCTTTGTGATGCGCCAGAGAACACCAGCTGTCCCTTCGTGCACGCTGGACTAGACCTGGTCTCCCTACCGTACCCCACAGGTTAGACCCGGTATCCCTACCTGATGCTCCGCATTAGGCTTGGCACCCATACCCGATGTTCTGGGGTAGTAGCGGTACCCCCACCGTTACTCTGCGGTAGTATCGGTACACCCACCAGTACTCCGGGGTACTACGTGAATCCTTACTGGTTCACTGGGGTACACCTGATGACGTTACGGGCACGCGGTATAGACCAGACATTCCTACCTGACCCTCCGTGTTAGACCCGGTATCCCTACCTGATGCTCCGTTGTTGGCCTGGCACCCCTACCCGATATGCTGGGGTAGTACCGGTACCCCCACCGGTACTCTGCGGTAGTATTGGTACACCCACCGGTACTCCAGGGTAATACCTGAACCCTTACTGGTTCGCTGGGGTACACCTGCTGACCTTACGGGCGTGCTGTGTAGACCAGACATTCCTACCTGACCCTCCAGGCTAGGCCCGGTATCCCTACCTGATGCTCTGCGCTACGCCTGGCCCCCTACCCGACAATCTGGGGTAGTACCGGTAAACCCACCGGTACTCCGCGGTACTTTTGCTATACCCACCGGTACTCCTGGATTGCACCGGAACCCTTACTGGTGCGCCGGGGTACACCAGCTGTCACTACGGGCGCACCGCTTTACGCCCACCCTTCCTACCTGACCCGCCGGGGTAGGCCTGGTACACCTACCCGATGTTTTGAGTTAGAACCGGTTCCCCCACCGGTACTCTGGGGTTGGAACGGAACCCTTTGTGATGCGCCAGAGAACACCAGCTGTCCCTTCGTGCGCGCTGGACTAGACCTGGCCTCCCTACCGGACCCCACAGGTTAGACCCGCTATCCCTACCTGATGCTCCGCATTAGGCTTGGCACCCACACCCGATGTTCTGGGGTAGTAGCGGTACCCCCACCGTTACTCTGCGGTAGTATCGGTACACCCACCGGTACTCCGGGGTAGTACGTGAACCCTTGCTGGTTCACTGGGGTACACCTGATGACGTTACTGGCGCGCGGTGTAGACCAGACATTCCTACCTGACCCTCCGTTTTAGGCCCGGTATCCCTACCTGATGCTCCGTTGTTGGCTTGGCACCCCTACCCGATATGCTGGGGTAGTACCGGTACCCCCACCGGTACTCTGCGGTAGTATTGGTACACCCACCGGTACTCCAGGGTAGTACCTGAACCCTTACTGGTTCGCTGGGGTACACCTGCTGACCTTACGGGCGTGCTGTGTAGACCAGACATTCCTACCTGACCCTCCAGGCTAGGCCCGGTATCCCTACCTGATGCTCTGCGCTACGCCTGGCCCCCTACCCGACAATCTGGGGTAGTACCGGTACACCCACCGGTACTCCGTGGTAGTTTTGCTATACCCAGCGGTACTCCTGGATTGTACCGGAACCCTGACTGGTGCGCCGGGGTACACCTGCTGACCCTACGGGCGCGCCGCTTTACGCCCACCCTTCCTTCCTGACCCGCCGGGGTAGGCCTGGTATACCTACCCGATGTTTCGAGGTAGAACCGGTTCCCCCACCGGTACTCTGGGGTTGGAACGGAACCCTTTGTGATGCGCCACAGAACACCAGCTGTCCCTTCGTGCGCGCTGGACTAGACCTGGCCTCCCTACCGGACCCCACAGGTTAGACCCGATATCACTACCTGATGCTCCGCATATTGGCTTGGCACCCATACCCGATGTTCTGGGGTAGTAGCGGTACCCCCACCGTTACTCTGCGGTAGTATCGGTACACCCACCGGTACTCCGGGGTAGTACGTGAACCCTTACTGGTTCACTGGGGTACACCTGATGACGTTACGGGCACGCGGTATAGACCAGACATTCCTACCTGACCCTCCGTGTTAGACCCGGTATCCCTACCTGATGCTCCGTTGTTGGCCTGGCACCCCTACCCGATATGCTGGGGTAGTACCGGTACCCCCACCGGTACTCTGCGGTAGTATTGGTACACCCACCGGTACTCCAGGGTAGTACCTGAACCCTTACTGGTTCGCTGGGGTACACCTGCTGACCTTACGGGCGTGCTGTGTAGACCAGACATTCCTACCTGACCCTCCAGGCTAGGCCCGGTATCCCTACCTGATGCTCTGCGGTAGGCCTGGCCCCCTACCCGACAATCTGGTGTAGTACCGGTACACCCACCGGTACTCCGCGGTAGTTTTGCTATACCCAGCGGTACTCCTGGATTGTACCGGAACCCTGACTGGTGCGCCGGGGTACACCTGCTGACCCTACGGGCGCGCCGCTTTACGCCCACCCTTCCTACCTGACCCGCCGGGGTAGGCCTGGTATACCTACCCGATGTTTCGAGGTAGAACTGGTAGCCGCATCGGTACTCTGGGGTTGGAACGGAACCCTTTGTGATGCGCCACAGAACACCAGCTGTCCCTTCGTGCGCGCTGGACTAGACCTGGCCTCCCTACCGGACCCCACAGGTTAGACCCGATATCACTACCTGATGCTCCGCATATTGGCTTGGCACCCATACCCGATGTTCTGGGGTAGTAGCGGTACCCCCACCGTTACTCTGCGGTAGTATCGGTACACCCACCGGTACTCCGGGGTAGTACGTGAACCCTTACTGGTTCACTGGGGTACACCTGATGACGTTTCGGGCACGCGGTATAGACCAGACATTCCTACCTGACCCTCCGTGTTAGACCCGGTATCCCTACCTGATGCTCCGTTGTTGGCCTGGCACCCCTACCCGATATGCAGGGGTAGTACCGGTACCCCCACCGGTACTCTGCGGTAGTATTGGTACACCCACCGGTACTCCAGGGTAGTACCTGAACCCTTACTGGTTCGCTGGGGTACACCTGCTGACCTTACGGGCGTGCTGTGTAGACCAGACATTCCTACCTGACCCTCCAGGCTAGGCCCGGTATCCCTACCTGATGCTCTGCGGTAGGCCTGGCCCCCTACCCGACAATCTGGTGTAGTACCGGTACACCCACCGGTACTCCGCGGTAGTTTTGCTATTCCCACCGGTACTCCTGGATTGTACCGGAACCCTTACTGGTGCGCCGGGGTACACCTGCTGACACTACGGGCGGACCGCTTTACGCCCACCCTTCCTACCTGACCCGCCGGGGTAGGCCTGGTATACCTACCCGATGTTTCGAGGTAGAACCGGTTCCCCCACCGGTACTCTGGGGTTGGAACGGAACCCTTTGTGATGCGCCAGAGAACACCAGCTGTCCCTTCGTGCGCGCTGGACTAGACCCGGCCTCCCTACCGGACCCCACAGTTTAGACCCGCTCTCCCTACCTGATGCTCCACATTAGGCTTGGCACCCATACCCGATGTTCTGGGGTAGTAGCGGTACCCCCACCGTTACTCTGCGGTAGTATCGGTACACCCACCGGTACTCCGGGGTAGTACGTGAGCCCTTACTGGTTCACTGGGGTACACCTGATGACGTTTCGGGCACGCGGTATAGACCAGACATTCCTACCTGACCCTCCGTGTTAGACCCGGTATCCCTACCTGATGCTCCGTTGTTGGCCTGGCACCCCTACCCGATATGCTGGGGTAGTACCGGTACCCCCACCGGTACTCTGCGGTAGTATTGGTACACCCACCGGTACTCCAGGGTAGTACCTGAACCCTTACTGGTTCGCTGGGGTACACCTGCTGACCTTACGGGC
The DNA here is from genome assembly GCF_929443795.1 of Astur gentilis. Lineage (NCBI taxonomy): Eukaryota > Metazoa > Chordata > Aves > Accipitriformes > Accipitridae > Astur > Astur gentilis. The sequence continues at coordinate 949,710 of NW_026061008.1, forward strand.
GTGCTGTGTAGACCAGACATTCCTACCTGACCCTCCAGGCTAGGCCCGGTATCCCTACCTGATGCTCTGCGGTAGGCCTGGCCCCCTACCCGACAATCTGGTGTAGTACCGGTACACCCACCGGTACTCCGCGGTAGTTTTGCTATACCCAGCGGTACTCCTGGATTGTACCGGAACCCTGACTGGTGCGCCGGGGTACACCTGCTGACCCTACGGGCGCGCCGCTTTACGCCCACCCTTCCTACCTGACCCGCCGGGGTAGGCCTGGTATACCTACCCGATGTTTCGAGGTAGAACTGGTAGCCGCATCGGTACTCTGGGGTTGGAACGGAACCCTTTGTGATGCGCCACAGAACACCAGCTGTCCCTTCGTGCGCGCTGGACTAGACCTGGCCTCCCTACCGGACCCCACAGGTTAGACCCGATATCACTACCTGATGCTCCGCATATTGGCTTGGCACCCATACCCGATGTTCTGGGGTAGTAGCGGTACCCCCACCGTTACTCTGCGGTAGTATCGGTACACCCACCGGTACTCCGGGGTAGTACGTGAACCCTTACTGGTTCACTGGGGTACACCTGATGACGTTTCGGGCACGCGGTATAGACCAGACATTCCTACCTGACCCTCCGTGTTAGACCCGGTATCCCTACCTGATGCTCCGTTGTTGGCCTGGCACCCCTACCCGATATGCAGGGGTAGTACCGGTACCCCCACCGGTACTCTGCGGTAGTATTGGTACACCCACCGGTACTCCAGGGTAGTACCTGAACCCTTACTGGTTCGCTGGGGTACACCTGCTGACCTTACGGGCGTGCTGTGTAGACCAGACATTCCTACCTGAACCTCCAGGCTAGGCCCGGTATCCCTACCTGATGCTCTGCGGTAGGCCTGGCCCCCTACCCGACAATCTGGGGTAGTACCGGTACACCCACAGGTACTCCGCGGTACTTTTGCTATACCCACCGGTACTCCTGGATTATACCGGAACCCTTACTGGTGCGCCGGGGTACACCTGCTGACCCTAAGGGCGCGCCGCTTTACGCCCAACCTTCCTACCTTCACCCGCCGGTGTAGGCCTGGTATACCAACCCGATGATTTGAGGTAGAACCGGTTCCCCCACCGGTACTCTGGGTTTGGAACGGAACCCTTTGTGATGCGCCAGAGAACACCAGCTGTCCCTTCGTGCGCGCTGGACTAGACCCGGCCTCCCTAACGGACCCCACAGGTTAGACCCGCTATCACTACCTGATGCTCCGCATATTGGCTTGGCACAAATACCCGATGTTCTGGGGTAGTAGCGGTACCCCCACCGTTACTCTGCGGTAGTATCGGTACACCCACCGGTACTCCGGGGTAGTACGTGAACCCTTACTGGTTCACTGGGGTACACCTGATGACGTTTCGGGCACGCGGTATAGACCAGACATTCTTCCTGACCCTCCGTGTTAGTCCCGGTATCCCTACCTGATGCTCCGTTGTTGGCCTGGCACCCCTACCCGATATGCTGGGGTAGTACCGGTACCCCCACCGGTACTCTGCGGTAGTATTGGTACACCCACCGGTACTCCAGGGTAGTACCTGAACCCTTACTGGTTCGCTGGGGTACACCTGCTGACCTTACGGGCGTGCTGTGTAGACCAGACATTCCTACCTGACCCTCCAGGCTAGGCCCGGTATCCCTACCTGATGCTCTGCGGTAGGCCTGGCCCCCTACCCGACAATCTGGTGTAGTACCGGTACATCCACCGGTATTCCGCGGTACTTTTGCTATACCCACCGGTACTCCTGGATTGTACCGGAACCCTTACTGGTGCGCCGGGTTACACCTGCTGACCCTACGGGCACACTGCATTGGACCCACCCTTCCTACCTGATCCGCCGGAGTAGGCCTGGTATACCTACCCGATGTTTCGAGGTAGAACCGGTTCCCCCACCGGTACTCTGGGGTTGGAACGGAACCCTTTGTGATGCGCCAGAGAACACCAGCTGTCCCTTCGTGCGCGCTGGACTAGACCCGGCCTCCCTACCGGACCCCACAGGTTAGACCCGGTATCCCTACCTGATGCTCCACATTAGGCTTGGCACCCATACCCGATGTTCTGGGGTAGTAGCGGTACCCCCACCGTTACTTAGCGGTAGTATCGGTACACCCACCGGTACTCCGTGGTAGTACGTGAGCCCTTACTGGTTCACTGGGGTACACCTGATGACGTTAAGGGCACGCGGTATAGACCAGACATTCCTACCTGACCCTCCATGTTAGACCCGGTATCCCTACCTGATGCTCCGTTGTTGGCCTGGCACCCCTACCCGATATGCTGGGGTAGTACCGGTACCCCCACCGGTACTCTGCGGTAGTATTGGTACACCCACCGGTACTCCAGGGTGGTACCTGAACCCTTACTGGTTCGCTGGGGTACACCTGCTGACCTTACGGGCGTGCTCTGTAGACCAGACATTCCTACCTGACCCTCCAGGCTAGGCCCGGTATCCCTACCTGATGCTCTGCGCTACGCCTGGCCCCCTACCCGACAATCTGGGGTAGTACCGGTACACCCACCGGTACTCCGCGGTAGTTTTGCTATACCCAGCGGTACTCCTGGATTGTACCGGAACCCTGACTGGTGCGCCGGGGTACAGCTGATGACCCTACGGGCGCGCCGCTTTACGCCCACCCTTCCTACCTGACCCGCCGGGGTAGGCCTGGTATACCTACCCGATGTTTCGAGGTAGAACTGGTTCCCCCACCGGTACTCTGGGGTTGGAACGGAACCCTTTTTGATGCGCCACAGAACACCAGCTGTCCCTTCGTGCGCGCTGGACTAGACCTGGCCTCCCTACCGGACCCCACAGGTTAGACCCGATATCACTACCTGATGCTCCGCATATTGGCTTGGCACCCATACCCGATGTTCTGGGTTAGTAGCGGTACCCCCACCGTTACTCTGCGGTAGTATCGGTACACCCACCGGTACTCCGGGGTAGTACCTGAACACTTAGTGGTTCGCTGGGCTACACCTGCTGACCTTACGGGCGTGCTGTGTAGACCAGACATTCCTACCTGACCCTCCAGGCTAGTACAGGTACCCCTACCTGATGCTCTGCGGTAGGCCTGGCCCCCTACCCGACAATCTGGGGTAGTACCGGTACACCCACCGGTATTCGGCGGTAGTTTTGCTATACCCACCGGTACTCCTGGATTGTACCGGAACCCTTACTGGTGCGCCGGGGTACACCTGCTGGCCCTACCGGATCGCCGCTTTACGCCCACCCTTCCTACCTCACCCGCCGGGGTAGGCCTGGTATACCTACCCGATGTTTCGAGGTAGAACCGGTTCCCCCACCAGTACTCTGGGGTTGGAACGGAACCCTTTGTGATGACCCAGAGAACACCAGCTGTCCCATCGTGCGTGCTGGACTACACCCGGCCTCCGTACCGGACCCCACAGGTTAGACCCGGTATCCCTACCTGATGCTCCGCATTAGGCTTGGCACCCATACCCGATGTTCTGGGGTAGTAGCGGTACCCCCACCGTTACTCTGCGGTAGTATCGGTACACCCACCGGTACTCCGGGGTAGTACGTGAACCCTTACTGGTTCACTGGGGTACACCTGCTGACGTTACTGGCGCGCGGTGTAGACCAGACATTCCTACCTGACCCTCCGTGTTAGGCCCTGTATCCCTACCTGATGCTCCGTTGTTGGCCTGGCACCCCTACCCGATATGCTGGGGTAGTACCGGTACCCCCACCGGTACTCTGCGGTAGTATTGGTACACCCACCGGTACTCCAGGGTAGTACCTGAACCCTTACTGGTTCTCTGGGGTACACCTGCTGACCTTACGGGCGTGCTGTGTAGACCAGACATTCCTACCTGACCCTCCAGACTAGGCCCGGTATCCCTACCTGATGCTCTGCGGTAGGCCTGGCCCCCTACCCGACAATCTGGGGAAGTATCGGTACACCCACCGGTACTCCGCGGTAGTTTTGCTATACCCACCGCTACTCCTGGGTTGTACCGGAACCATTACTGGTGCGCCGGGCTACACCTGCTGACCCTACGGGCACACTTCTTTGGACCCACCCTTGCTACCTGACCCGCCGGGGTAGGCCTGGTATACCTACCCGATGTTTCGAGGTAGAACCGGTTGCCCCACCGGTACTCTGGGGTTGGACGGAACCCTTTGTGATGCGCCAGAGAACACCAGCTGTCCCTTCGTGCGCGCTGGACTAGACCCGGCTTCCCTACCGGACCCCACAGGTTAGACCCGCTAACCCTACCTGATGCTCCGCATAAGGCTTGGCACCCATACCCGATGTTCTGGGGTAGTAGCGGTACCCCCACCGTTACTCTGCGGTAGTATCGGTACACCCACCGGTACTCCGGGGTAGTACGGGAACCCTTACTGGTTCACTGGGGTACACCTGATGACGTTACTGGCACGAGGTATAGACCAGACATTCCTACCTGACCCTCCGTTTTAGGCCCGTTATCCCTACCTGATGCTCCGTTGTTGGCTTGGCACCCATTCCCGATATGCTGGGGTAGTACCGGTACCCCCACCGGTACTCTGCGGTAGTATTGGTACACCCACCGGTACTCCAGGGTAGTACCTGAACCCTTACTGGATCGCTGGGGTACACCTGCTGACCTTACGGGCGTGCTGTGTAGACCAGACATTCCTACCTGACCCTCCAGGCTAGGCCCGGTATCCCTACCTGATGCTCTGCGGTAGGCCTGGCCCTCTACCCGACAATCTGGGGTAGTACCGGTACACACACAGGTACTCAGCGGTAGTTTTGCTATACCCACAGGTATTCCTGGATTGTACCGGAACCCTTACTGGTGCGCCGGGGTACACCTGCTGACCCTACGGGCACACTTCTTTGGACCCACCCTTGCTACCTGACCCGCCGGGGTAGGCCTGGTATACCTACCCGATGTTTCGAGGTAGAACCGGTTGCCCCACCGGTACTCTGGGGTTGGACGGAACCCTTTGTGATGCGCCAGAGAACACCAGCTGTCCCTTCGTGCGCGCTGGACTAGACCCGGCTTCCCTACCGGACCCCACAGGTTAGACCCGCTAACCCTACCTGATGCTCCGCATAAGGCTTGGCACCCATACCCGATGTTCTGGGGTAGTAGCGGTACCCCCACCGTTACTCTGCGGTAGTATCGGTACACCCACCGGTACTCCGGGGTAGTACGGGAACCCTTACTGGTTCACTGGGGTACACCTGATGACGTTACTGGCACGAGGTATAGACCAGACATTCCTACCTGACCCTCCGTTTTAGGCCCGTTATCCCTACCTGATGCTCCGTTGTTGGCTTGGCACCCATTCCCGATATGCTGGGGTAGTACCGGTACCCCCACCGGTACTCTGCGGTAGTATTGGTACACCCACCGGTACTCCAGGGTAGTACCTGAACCCTTACTGGATCGCTGGGGTACACCTGCTGACCTTACGGGCGTGCTGTGTAGACCAGACATTCCTACCTGACCCTCCAGGCTAGGCCCGGTATCCCTACCTGATGCTCTGCGGTAGGCCTGGCCCTCTACCCGACAATCTGGGGTAGTACCGGTACACACACAGGTACTCAGCGGTAGTTTTGCTATACCCACAGGTATTCCTGGATTGTACCGGAACCCTTACTGGTGCGCCGGGGTACACCTGCTGACCCTACGGGCACACTGCTTTGGACACACCCTTGCTACCTGACCCGCCGGGGTAGGCCTGGTATACCTACCCGATGTTTCGAGATAGAACCGGTTCCCCCACCGGTACTCTGGGCTTGGAACGGAAACCTTTGTGATGCGCCAGAGAACACCAGCTGTCCCTTCGTGCGCGCTGGACTAGTCCCGGCCTCCTTACAGGACCCCAGAGGTTAGACCCGGTATCCCTACCTGATGCTCCGCATTAGGCTTGGCACCCATACCCGATGTTCTGGGGTACTAGCGGTACCCCCACCGTTACTCTGCGGTAGTATCGGTATACCCACCGGTACTCCGGGGTAGTACGTGAACCCTTACTGGTTCACTGGGATACACCTGATGACGTTACTGGCGCGCGGTGTAGACCAGACATTCCTACCTGACCCTCCGTTTTAGGCCCGGTACCCCTACCTGATGCTCCGTTGTTGGCCTGGCACCCCTACCTGATATGCTGGGGTAGTACCGGTACCCCCACCGGTACTCTGCAGTAGTATCGGTACACCCACCGGTACTCCAGGGTAGTACCTGAACCCTTACTGGTTCGCTGGGGTACACCTGCTGACCTTACGGGCGTGCTGTGTAGACCAGACATTCCTACCTGACCCTGCAGGCTAGGCCCGGTATCCCTACCTGATGCTCTGCGCTACGCCTGGCCCCCTATCCGACAATCTGGGGTAGGACCGGTACACCCAGAGGTACTGCGCGGTAATTTTGCTATACCCACCGGTACTCCTGGATTGTACCGGAACCCTTACTGGTGCGCCGGGGTACACCTGCTGACCCTATGGGCGCGCCGCTTTACGCCCACCCTTCCTACCTGACCCTCCGGGGTAGGCCTGGTATACCTACCCGATGTTTCAAGTTAGAACCGGTTCCCCCACCGGTACTCTGGGGCTGGAACGGAACCCTTTGTGATGCGCCAGAGAACACCAGCTGTCCCTTCGTGCGCGCTGGACTAGACCCGGCCTCCCTACCGGACCCCACAGGTTAGACCCGGTATGCCTACCTGATGCTCCACATTAGGCTTGGCACCCATACCCGATGTTCTGGGGTAGTAGCGGTACCCCCACCGTTACTCTGCGGTAGTATCGGTACACCCACCGGTACTCCGGGGTAGTACGTGAGCCCTTACTGGTTCACTGGGGTACACCTGATGACGTTAAGGGCACGCGGTATAGACCAGACATTCCTACCTGACCCTCCATGTTAGACCCGGTATCCCTACCTGATGCTCCGTTGTTGGCCTGGCACCCCTACCCGATATGCTGGGGTAGTACCGGTACCCCCACCGGTACTCTGCGGTAGTATTGGTACACCCACCGGTACTCCAGGGTAGTACCTGAACCCTTACTGGTTCTCTGGGGTACACCTGCTGACCTTACGGGCGTGCTGTGTAGACCAGACATTCCTACCTGACCCTCCAGACTAGGCCCGGTATCCCTACCTGATGCTCTGCGGTAGGCCTGGCCCCCTACCCGACAATCTGGGGAAGTATCGGTACACCCGCCGGTACTCCGCGGTAGTTTTGCTATACCCACCGCTACTCCTGGGTTGTACCGGAACCCTTACTGGTGCGCCGGGCTACACCTGCTGACCCTACGGGCACACTTCTTTGGACCCACCCTTGCTACCTGACCCGCCGGGGTAGGCCTGGTATACCTACCCGATGTTTCGAGGTAGAACCGGTTGCCCCACCGGTACTCTGGGGTTGGACGGAACCCTTTGTGATGCGCCAGAGAACACCAGCTGTCCCTTCGTGCGCGCTGGACTAGACCCGGCTTCCCTACCGGACCCCACAGGTTAGACCCGCTAACCCTACCTGATGCTCCGCATAAGGCTTGGCACCCATACCCGATGTTCTGGGGTAGTAGCGGTACCCCCACCGTTACTCTGCGGTAGTATCGGTACACCCACCGGTACTCCGGGGTAGTACGGGAACCCTTACTGGTTCACTGGGGTACACCTGATGACGTTACTGGCACGAGGTATAGACCAGACATTCCTAACTGACCCTCCGTTTTAGGCCCGTTATCCCTACCTGATGCTCCGTTGTTGGCTTGGCACCCATTCCCGATATGCTGGGGTAGTACCGGTACCCCCACCGGTACTCTGCGGTAGTATTGGTACACCCACCGGTACTCCAGGGTAGTACCTGAACCCTTACTGGATCGCTGGGGTACACCTGCTGACCTTACGGGCGTGCTGTGTAGACCAGACATTCCTACCTGACCCTCCAGGCTAGGCCCGGTATCCCTACCTGATGCTCTGCGGTAGGCCTGGCCCTCTACCCGACAATCTGGGGTAGTACCGGTACACACACAGGTACTCAGCGGTAGTTTTGCTATACCCACAGGTATTCCTGGATTGTACCGGAACCCTTACTGGTGCGCCGGGGTACACCTGCTGACCCTACGGGCACACTGCTTTGGACACACCCTTGCTACCTGACCCGCCGGGGTAGGCCTGGTATACCTACCCGATGTTTCGAGATAGAACCGGTTCCCCCACCGGTACTCTGGGCTTGGAACGGAAACCTTTGTGATGCGCCAGAGAACACCAGCTGTCCCTTCGTGCGCGCTGGACTAGTCCCGGCCTCCTTACAGGACCCCAGAGGTTAGACCCGGTATCCCTACCTGATGCTCCGCATTAGGCTTGGCACCCATACCCGATGTTCTGGGGTACTAGCGGTACCCCCACCGTTACTCTGCGGTAGTATCGGTACACCCACCGGTACTCCGGGGTAGTACGTGAACCCTTACTGGTTCTCTGGGGTACACCTGATGACGTTACAGGCACGCGGTATAGAACAGACATTCTTCCTGACCCTCCGTGTTAGTCCCGGTATCCCTACCTGATGCTCCGTTGTTGGCCTGGCACCCCTACCCGATATGCTGGGGTAGTACCGCTACCCCCACCGGTACTCTGCGGTAGTATTGGTACACCCACCGGTACTCCAGGGTAGTACCTGAACCCTTACTGGTTCGCTGGGGTACACCTGCTGACCTTACGGTTGTGCTGTGTGGACCAGACATTCCTACCTGACCCTCCAGGCTAGGCCCGGTATCCCTACCTGATGCTCTGCGGTAGGCCTGGCCCCCTACCCGACAATCTGGGGTTGTACCGGTACACCCACAGGTACTCCGCGGTAGTTTTGCTATACCCACAGGTATTCCTGGATTCTACCGGAACCCTTACTGGTGCGCCGGGGTACACCTGCTGGCCCTACGGGATCGCCGCTTTACGCCCACCCTTCCTACCTTACCCGCCGGCGTAGGCCTGGTATACCTACCCGATGTTTCAAGGTAGAACCGGTTCGCCCACCGGTACTCTGGGGTTGGAACGGAACCCTTTGTGATGACCCAGAGAACACCAGCTGTCCCATCGTGCGTGCTGGACTACACCCGGCCTCCCTACCGGACCCCACAGGTTAGACCCGGTATCCCTACCTGATGCTCCGCATTAGGCTTGGCACCCATACCCGATGTTCTGGGGTAGTAGCGGTACCCCCACCGTTACTCTGCGGTAGTATCGGTACACCCACCGGTACTCCGGGGTAGTACGTGAACCCTTACTGGTTCACTGGGGTACACCTGCTGACGTTACTGGCGCGCGGTGTAGACCAGACATTCCTACCTGACCCTCCGTGTTAGGCCCGGTATCCCTACCTGATGCTCCGTTGTTGGCCTGGCACCCCTACCCGATATGCTGGGGTAGTACCGGTACCCCCACCGGTACTCTGCGGTAGTATTGGTACACCCACCGGTACTCCAGGGTAGTACCTGAACCCTTACTGGTTCTCTGGGGTACACCTGCTGACCTTACGGGCGTGCTGTGTAGACCAGACATTCCTACCTGACCCTCCAGGCTAGGCCCGGTATCCCTACCTGATGCTCTGCGGTAGGCCTGGCCCCCTACCCTACAATCTGGGGAAGTATCGGTACACCCACCGGTACTCCGCGGTAGTTTTGCTATACCCACCGGTACTCCTGGATTGTACCGGAACCATTACTGGTGCGCCGGGCTACACCTGCTGACCCTACGGGCACACTTCTTTGGACCCACCCTTCCTACCTGACCCGCCGGGGTAGGCCTGGTATACCTACCCGATGTTTCGAGGTAGAACCGGTTGCCCCACCAGTACTCTGGGGTTGGACAGAACCCTTTGTGATGCGCCAGAGAACACCAGCTGTCCCTTCGTGCGCGCTGGACTAGACCCGGCCTCCCTACCGGACCCCAGAGGTTAGACCCGGTATCCCTACCTGATGCTCCGCATTAGGCTTGGCACCCATACCCGATGTTCTGGGGTAGTAGCGGTACCCCCACCGTTACTCTGCGGTAGTATCGGTACACCCACCGGTACTCCGGGGTAGTACGGGAACCCTTACTGGTTCACTGGGGTACACCTGATGACGTTACAGGCACGCGGTATAGAACAGACATTCTTCCTGACCCTCCGTGTTAGTCCCGGTATCCCTACCTGATGCTCCGTTGTTGGCCTGGCACCCCTACCCGATATGCTGGGGTAGTACCGCTACCCCCACCGGTACTCTGCGGTAGTATTGGTACACCCACCGGTACTCCAGCGTAGTACCAGAACCCTTACTGGTTCGCTGGGGTACACCTGCTGACCTTACGGGCGTGCTCTGTAGACCAGACATTCCTACCTGACCCTCCAGGCTAGGCCCGGTATCCCTACCTGATGCTCTGCGCTACGCCTGGCCCCCTACCCGACAATCTGGGGTAGTACCGGTACACCCACAGGTACTCAGCGGTACTTTTGCTATACCCACCGGTACTCCTGGATTGTACCGGAACCCTTACTGGTGCGCCGGGGTACACCTGCGGACCCTACGAGCGCGCCGCTTTGCGCCCACCCTTCCTACCTGACCCGCCAGAGTAGGCCCGGTATACGTACCCGATGTTTCGAGGTAGAACCGGTTCCCCCACCGGTACTCTGGGGTTGGAACGGAACCCTTTGTGATGCGCCAGAGAACACCAGCTGTCCCTTCGTGCGCGCTGGACTAGACCTGACCTCCCTACCGGACCCCACAGGTTAGACCCGCTATCCCTACCTTATGCTCCGCATTAGGCTTGGCACCCATACCCGATGTTCTGCGGTAGTAGCGGTACCCCCACCGTTACTCTGCGGTAGTATCGGTACACCCACCGGTACTCCGGGGTAGTACGTGAACCCTTACTGGTTCACTGGGGTACACCTGCTGACGTTACTGGCGCGCGGTGTAGACCAGACATTCCTACCTGACCCTCCGTGTTAGGCCAGGTATCCCTACCTGATGCTCTGTTGTTGGCCTGGCACCCCTACCCGATATGCTGGGATAGTACCGGTACCCCCACCGGTACTCTGCGGTAGTATTGGTACACCCACCGGTACTCCAGGGTAGTACCTGAACCCTTACTGGTTCGCTGGGGTACACCTGCTGACCTTACGGGCGTGCTCTGTAGACCAGACATTCCTACCTGACCCTCCAGGCTAGGCCCGGTATCCCTACCTGATGCTCTGCGGTAGGCCTGGCCCCCTACCCGACAATCTGGGGTAGTACCGGTACACGCACAGGTACTCAGCGGTACTTTTGCTATACCCACAGGTATTCCTGGATTGTACCGGAACCCTTACTGGTGCGCCGGGGTACACCTGCTGGCCCTACGGGCGCGCCGCTTTACGCCCACCCTTCCTACCTGACCCGCCAGGGTAGGCCTGGTATACCTACCCGATGTTTCAAGGTAGAACCGGTTCCCCCACCGGTACTCTGGGGTTGGAACGGAACCCTTTGTGATGCGCCAGAGAACACCAGCTGTCCCATCGTGCGTGCTAGACTACACCCGGCCTCCCTACCGGACCCCACAGGTTACACCCGGTATCCCTACCTGATGCTCCGCATTAGGCTTGGCACCCATACCCGATGTTCTGGGGTAGTAGCGGTACCCCTACCGTTACTCTGCGGTAGTATCAGTGCACCCACCCGTACTCCGGGGTAGTACGTGAACACTTACTGGTTCACTGGGGTACACCTGATGACGTTACAGGCACGCGGTATAGAACAGACATTCTTCCTGACCCTCCGTGTTAGTCCCGGTATCCCTACCTGATGCTCCGTTGTTGGCTTGGCACCCCTACCCGATATGCAGGGGTAGTACCGGTACCCCCACCGGTACTCTGCGGTAGTATTGGTACACCCACCGGTACTCCAGGGTAGTACCTGAACCCTTACTGGTTCGCTGGGTTACCCCTGCTGACCTTACGGGCGTGCTGTGTAGACCAGACATTCCTACCTGACCCTCCAGGCTAGGCCCGGTATCCCTACCTGATGCTCTGCGGTAGGCCTGGCCCCCTACCCGACAATCTGGGGTAGTACCGGTACACCCAGAGGTACTCCGCGGTACTTTTGCTATACCCACCGGTACTCCTGGATTGTACCGGAACCCTTACTGGTGCGCCGGGATACACCTGCTGACCCTACGGGCGCGCCGCTTTACGCCCACCCTTTCTACCTGACCCTCCGGGGTAGGCCTGGTATACCTACCTGATGTTTCGAGGTAGAACCGGTTCCCCCACCGGTACTCTGGGCTTGGAACGGAACCCTTTGTGATGCGCCAGAGAACACCAGCTGTCCCTTCGTGCGCGCTGGACTAGACCCGGCCTCCCTACCGGACCCCACAGGTTAGACCCGCTATCCCTACCTGATGCTCCGCATTAGGCTTGGCACCCATACCCGATGTTCTGGGGTACTAGGGGTACCCCCACCGTTACTCTGCGGTAGTATCGGTACACCCACCGGTACTCCGAGGTAGTACGAGAACGCTTTCTGGTTCGCTGGGGTACACATGATGACGTTACGGGCACGCTGTATAGACCAGACAATCCTACATGACCCTCCAGGCTAGGCCCGGTATCCCTACCTGACGCTCTGCGGTAGGCCTGGCCCCCTACCCGACAATCTGGGGTCGTACCGGTACACCCAGAGGTACTCCGCGGTAATTTTGCTATACCCACCGGTACTCCTGGATTGTACCGGAACCCTTACTGGTGCGCCGGGGTACACCTGCTGACCCTATGGGCGCGCCGCTTTACGCCCACCCTTCCTACCTGACCCTCCGGGGTAGGCCTGGTATACCTACCCGATGTGTCGAGGTAGAACCGGTTCCCCCACCGGTACTCTGGGGTTGGAACGGAACCCTTTGTGATGCGCCAGAGAACACCAGCTGTCCCTTCGTGCGCGCTGGACTAGACCCGGGCTCCCTACCGGACCCCACAGGTTAGACCCGCTATCCCTACCTGATGCTCCGCATTAGGCTTGGCACCCATACCCGATGTTCTGGGGTACTAGCGGTACCCCCACCGTTACACTGCGGTAGTATCAGTACACCCACCGGTACTCCGGGGTAGTACGTGAACCCTTACTGGTTCACTGGGGTACACCTGATGACGTTACAGGCACGCGGTATAGAACAGACATTCTTCCTGACCCTCCGTGTTAGTCCCGGTATCCCTACCTGATGCTCTGTTGTTGGCCTGGCACCCCTACCCGATATGCTGGGGTAGTACCGGTACCCCCACCGGTACTCTGCGGTAGTATTGGTACACCCACCGGTACTCCAGGGTAGTACCTGAACCCTTACTGGTTCGCTGGGTTACCCCTGCTGACATTACGGGCGTGCTGTGTAGACCAGACATTCCTACCTGACCCTCCAGGCTAGGCCCGGTATCCCTACCTGATGCTCTGCGGTAGGCCTGGCCCCCTACCCGACAATCTGGGGTAGTACCGGTACACCCACAGGTACTCCGCGGTAATTTTGCTATACCCACCGGTACTCCTGGATTATACCGGAACCCTTACTGGTGCGCCGGGGTACACCTGCTGACCCTAAGGGCGCGCCGCTTTACGCCCAACCTTCCTACCTTCACCCGCCGGTGTAGGCCTGGTATACCAACCCGATGATTTGAGGTAGAACCGGTTCCCCCACCGGTACTCTGGGTTTGGAACGGAAGCCTTTGTGATGCGCCAGAGAACACCAGCTGTCCCTTCGTGCGCGCTGGACTAGACCCGGCCTCCCTAACGGACCCCACAGGTTAGACCCGCTATCACTACCTGATGCTCCGCATATAGGCTTGGCACCCATACCCGATGTTCTGGGGTAGTAGCGGTACCCCCACCGTTACTCTGCGGTAGTATCGGTACACCCACCGGTACTCCGGGGTAGTACGTGAACCCTTACTGGTTCACTGGGGTACACCTGATGACGTTTCGGGCACGCGGTATAGACCAGACATTCTTCCTGACCCTCCGTGTTAGTCCCGGTATCCCTACCTGATGCTCCGTTGTTGGCCTGGCACCCCTACCCGATATGCTGGGGTAGTACCGGTACCCCCACCGGTACTCTGCGGTAGTATTGGTACACCCACCGGTACTCCAGGGTAGTACCTGAACCCTTACTGGTTCGCTGGGGTACACCTGCTGACCTTACGGGCGTGCTGTGTAGACCAGACATTCCTACCTGACCCTCCAGGCTAGGCCCGGTATCCCTACCTGATGCTCTGCGGTAGGCCTGGCCCCCTACCCGACAATCTGGGGTAGTACCGGTACATCCACCGGTATTCCGCGGTACTTTTGCTATACCCACCGGTACTCCTGGATTGTACCGGAACCCTTACTGGTGCGCCGGGTTACACCTGCTGACCCTACGGGCACACTGCATTGGACCCACCCTTCCTACCTGACCCGCCGGAGTAGGCCTGGTATACCTACCCGATGTTTCGAGGTAGAACCGGTTCCCCCAGCGGTACTCTGGGGTTGGAACGGAACCCTTTGTGATGCGCCAGAGAACACCAGCTGTCCCTTCATGCGCGCTGGACTAGACCCGTCCTCCCTACCGGACCCCACAGGTTAGACCCGCTATCCGTACCTGATGCTCCGCATTAGGCTTGGCACCCATACCCGATGTTCTGGGGTAGTAGCGGTACCCCCACCGTTACTCTGCGGTAGTATCGGTATACCCACCGGTACTCCGGGGTAGTACGTGAACCCTTACTGGTTCACTGGGATACACCTGATGACGTTACTGGCGCGCGGTGTAGACCAGACATTCCTACCTGACCCTCCGTTTTAGGCCCGGTACCCCTACCTGATGCTCCGTTGTTGGCCTGGCACCCCTACCTGATATGCTGGGGTAGTACCGCTACCCCCACCGGTACTCTGCGGTAGTATTGGTACACCCACCGGTACTCCAGGGTAGTACCTGAACCCTTACTTGTTCGCTGGGGTACACCTGCTGACCTTACGGGCGTGCTGTGTAGACCAGACATTCCTACCTGACCCTGCAGGCTAGGCCCGGTATCCCTACCTGATGCTCTGCGCTACGCCTGGCCCCCTATCCGACAATCTGGGGTAGGACCGGTACACCCAGAGGTACTGCGCGGTAATTTTGCTATACCCACCGGTACTCCTGGATTGTACCGGAACCCTTACTCGTGCGCCGGGTTACACCTGCTGACCCTACGGGCGCGACGCTTTACGCCCACCCTTCCTACCTGACCCTCCGGGGTAGGCCTGGTATACCTACCCGATGTTTCAAGTTAGAACCGGTTCCCCCACCGGTACTCTGGGCTTGGAACGGAACCCTTTGTGATGCGCCAGAGAACACCAGCTGTCCCTTCGTGCGCGCTGGACTAGACCCGGCCTCCCTACCGGACCCCACAGGTTAGACCTGCTATCCCTACCTGATGCTCCACATTAGGCTTGGCACCCATACCCGATGTTCTGGGGTAGTAGCGGTACCCCCACCGTTACTCTGCGGTAGTATCGGTACACCCACATGTACTCCGGGGTAGTACGTGAGCCCTTACTGGTTCACTGGGGTACACCTGATGACGTTAAGGGCACGCGGTATAGACCAGACATTCCTACCTGACCCTCCATGTTAGACCCGGTATCCCTACCTGATGCTCCGTTGTTGGCCTGGCACCCCTACCCGATATGCTGGGGTAGTACCGGTACCCCCACCGGTACTCTGCGGTAGTATTGGTACACCCACCGGTACTCCAGGGTGGTACCTGAACCCTTACTGGTTCGCTGGGGTACACCTGCTGACCTTACGGGCGTGCTCTGTAGACCAGACATTCCTACCTGACCCTCCAGGCTAGGCCCGGTATCCCTACCTGATGCTCTGCGCTACGCCTGGCCCCCTACCCGACAATCTGGGGTAGTACCGGTACACCCAGAGGTACTCCGCGGTAATTTTGCTATACCCACCGGTACTCCTGGATTGTACCGGAACCCTGACTGGTGCGCCGGGGTACACCTGCTGACCCTACGGGCGCGCCGCTTTACGCCCACCCTTTCTACCTGACCCGCCGGGGTAGGCCTGGTATACCTACCCGATGTTTCGAGGTAGAACCGGTTCCCCCACCGGTACTCTGGGGTTGGAACGGAACCCTTTGTGATGCGCCAGAGAACACCAGCTGTCCCTTCGTGCGCGCTGGACTATACCTGGCCTCCCTACCGGACCCCACAGGTTAGACCCGCTATCACTACCTGATGCTCCGCATATTGGCTTGGCACCCATACCCGATGTTCTGGGGTAGTAGCGGTACCCCCACCGTTACTCTGCGGTAGTATCGGTACACCCACCGGTACTCCCGGGCAGTACGTAAATCCTTACCGGTTCACTGGGGTACACCTGATGACGTTTCGGGCACGCGGTATAGACCAGACATTCTTCCTGACCCTCCGTGTTAGTCCCGGTATCCCTACCTGATGCTCCGTTGTTGGCCTGGCACCCCTACCCGATATGCTGGGGTGGTACCGGTACCCCCACCGGTACTCTGCGGTAGTATTGGTACACCCACCGGTACTCCAGGGTAGTACCTGAACCCTTACTGGTTCGCTGGGGTACACCTGCTGACCTTAAGGGCGTGCTGTGTAGACCAGACATTCCTACCTGACCCTCCAGGCTAGGCCCGGTATCCCTACCTGATGCTCTGCGCTACGCCTGGCCCCCTACCCGACAATCTGGGGTAGTACCAGTACACCCACAGGGACTCGGCGGTACTTTTGCTATACCCACCGGTACTCCTGGATTGTACCGGAACCCTTACTGGTGCGCCGGGTTACACCTGCTGACCCTACGGGCACACTGCTTTGGACCCACCCTTCCTACCTGACCCGCCGGGGTAGGCCTGGTATACCTACCCGATGTTTCGAGGTAGAACCGGTTCCCCCACCGGTACTCTGGGGTTGGAACGGAACCCTTTGTGATGCGCCAGAGAACACCAGCTGTCCCTTCGTGCGCGCTGGACTAGACCCGGCCTCCCTACCGGACCCCACAGGTTAGACCCGCTATCACTACCTGATGCTCCGCATATTGGCTTGGCACCCATACCCGATGTTCTGGGGTAGTAGCGGTACCCCCACCGTTACTCTGTGGTAGTATCGGTACACCCACCGGTACTCCGGGGTAGTACGTGAACCCTTAGTGGTTCACTGGGGTACACCTGCTGACGTTCCTGGCGCGCGGTGTAGACCAGACATTCCTACCTGACCCTCCGTTTTAGGCCCGGTATCCCTACCTGATGCTCCGTTGTTGGCCTGGCAACCCTACCCGATATGCTGGGGTAGTACCGCTACCCCCACCGGTACTCTGCGGTAGTATTGGTACACCCACCGGTAATCCAGGGCAGTACCTGAACCCTTACAGGTTCGCTGGGGTACACCTGCTGACCTTACGGGCGTGCTGTGTAGACCAGACATTCCTACCTGACCCTCCAGGCTAGGCCCGGTATCCCTACCTGATGCTCTGCGCTACGCCTGGCCCCCTACCCGACAATCTGGTGTAGTACCGGTACACCCACCGGTACTCCGCGGTAGTTTTGCTATACCCACCGGTACTCCTGGATTATACCGGAACCCTTACTGGTGCGCCGGGGTACACCTGCTGACCCTACGGGCGCGCCGCTTTACGCCCACCCTTCCTACCTGACCCGCCAGGGTAGGCCTGGTATACCTACCCGATGTTTCGAGGTAGAACCGGTTCCCCCACCGGTACTCTGTGGTTGGAACGGAACCCTTTGTGATGCGCCAGAGAACACCAGCTGTCCCTTCGTGCGCGCTGGACTAGACCCGGCCTCCCTACCGGACCCCACAGGTTAGACCCGCTATCCCTACCTGATGCTCCACATTAGGCTTGGCACCCATACCCGATGTTCTGGGGTAGTAGCGGTACCCCCACCGTTACTCTGTGGTAGTATCGGTACACCCACCGGTACTCCGGGGTAGTACGTGAACCCTTAGTGGTTCACTGGGGTACACCTGCTGACGTTCCTGGCGCGCGGTGTAGACCAGACATTCCTACCTGACCCTCCGTTTTAGGCCTGGTATCCCTACCTGATGCTCCGTTGTTGGCCTGACAACCTTACCCGATATGCTGGGGTAGTACCGCTACCCCCACCGGTACTCTGCGGTAGTATTGGTACACCCACCGGTACTCCAGGGCAGTACCTGAACCCTTACAGGTTCGCTGGGGTACACCTGCTGACCTTACGGGCGTGCTGTGTAGACCAGACATTCCTACCTGACCCTCCAGGCTAGGCCCGGTATCCCTACCTGATGCTCTGCGCTACGCCTGGCCCCCTACCCGACAATCTGGGGTAGTACCGGTACACCCACAGGTACTCCGCGGTAGTTTTGCTATGCCCACCTGTACTCCTGGATTGTACTGGAACCCTTACTGGTGCGCCGGGGTACACCTGCTGACCCTACGGGCGCGCCGCTTTACGCCCACCCTTCCTACCTGACCCGCCGGGGTAGGCCCGGTATCCCTACCTGAGGTTTTGAGTTAGAACCGGTTCCCCCACCGGAACTCTGGGGTTGGAACGGAACCCTTTGTGATGCGCCAGAGAACACCAGCTGTCCCTTCGTGCACGCTGGATTAGACCTGGCCTCCCTACCGGACCACACAGGTTAGACACGGTATGCCTACCTGATGCTCCGCATTAGGCTTGGCACCCATACCCGATCTTCTGGGGTAGTAGCAGTACCCCCACCATTACTCTGCGGTAGTATCGGTACACCCACCGGTACTCCGAGGTAGTACGTGAACCCTTACTGGTTCACTGGGTTACACCTGATGACGTTACGGGTGCGCGGTGTAGACCAGACATTCCTACCTGACCCTCCGTTTTAGGCCCGGTATCCCTACCTGATGCTCCGTTGTTGGCCTGGCACCCCTACCCGATATGCTGGGGTTGTACCGGTACCCCCACCGGTACTCTGCGGTAGTATTGGTACACCCACCGGTACTCCAGGCTAGTACCTGAACCCTTACTGGTTCGCTGGGCTACACCTGCTGACCTTACGGGCGTGCTCTGTAGACCAGACATTCCTACCTGACCCTCCAGGCTAGGCCCGGTATCCCTACCTGATGCTCTGCGGTAGGCCTGGCCCCCTACCCGACAATCTGGGGTAGTACCAGTACACCCACCGGTATTCCGCGGTAGTTTTGCTATACCCACCGGTACTCCTGGATTGTACCGGAACCCTTACTGGTGCGCCGTGGTACACCTGCTGACCCTAAGGGCGCGCCGCTTTACGCCCACCCTTCCTACCTTCACCCGCCGGTGTAGGCCTGGTATACCAACCCGATGATTTGAGGTAGAACCGGTTCCCCCACCGGTACTCTGGGTTTGGAACGGAACCATTTGTGATGCGCCAGAGAACACCAGCTGTCCCTTCGTGCGCGCTGGACTAGACCCGGCCTCCCTAACGGACCCCACAGGTTAGACCCGCTATCACTACCTGATGCTCCGCATATTGGCTTGGCACCCATACCCGATGTTCTGGGGTAGTAGCGGTACCCCCACCGTTACTCTGCGGTAGTATCGGTACACCCACCGGTACTCCGGGGTAGTACGTGAACCCTTACTGGTTCACTGGGGTACACCTGATGACGTTTCGGGCACGCGGTATAGACCAGACATTCTTCCTGACCCTCCGTGTTAGTCCCGGTATCCCTACCTGATGCTCCGTTGTTGGCCTGGCACCCCTACCCGATATGCTGGGGTAGTACCGGTACCCCCACCGGTACTCTGCGGTAGTATTGGTACACCCACCGGTACTCCAGGGTAGTACCTGAACACTTACTGGTTCGCTGGGGTACACCTACTGACCTTACGGGCGTGCTGTGTAGACCAGACATTCCTACCTGACCCTCCAGGCTAGGCCCGGTATCCCTACCTGATGCTCTGCGGTAGGCCTGGCCCCCTACCCGACAATCTGGGGTAGTACCGGTACATCCACCGGTATTCCGCGGTACTTTTGCTATACCCACCGGTACTCCTGGATTATACCGGAACCCTTACTGGTGCGCCGGGGTACACCTGCTGACCCTACGGGCGCGCCGCTTTACGCCCACCCTTTCTACCTGACCCGCCGGGGTAGGCCTGGTATACCTACCCGATGTTTCGAGGTAGAACCGGTTCCCCCACCGGTACTCTGGGGTTGGAACGGAACCCTTTGTGATGCGCCAGAGAAGACCAGCTGTCCCTTCGTGCGCGCTGGACTAGACCTGGCCTCCCTACCGGACCCCACAGGTTAGACCCGCTATCACTACCTGATGCTCCGCATATTGGCTTGGCACCCATACCCGATGTTCTGGGGTAGTAGCGGTACCCCCACCGTTACTCTGCGGTAGTATCGGTACACCCACCGGTACTCCGGGGTAGTACGTGAAACTTTACTGGTTCACTGGGGTACACCTGCTGACGTTACTGGCGCGCGGTGTAGACCAGACATTCCTACCTGACCCTCCGTTTCAGGCCTGGTATCCCTACCTGATGCTCCGTTGTTGGCCTGGCAACCCTACCCGGTATGCTGGGGTAGTACCCCTACCCCCACCGGTACTCTGCGGTAGTATTGGTACACCCACCGGTACTCCAGGGCAGTACCTGAACCCTTACAGGTTCGCTGGGGTACACCTGCTGACCTTACGGGCGTGCTGTGTAGACCAGACATTCCTACCTGACCCTCCAGGCTAGGCCCGGTATCCCTACCTGATGCTCTGCGGTAGGCCTGTCCCCCTACCCGACAATCTGGGGTAGTACCGGTACACCCAGAGGTACTCCGCGGTAATTTTGCTATACCCACCGGTACTCCTGGATTGTACCGGAACCCTTACTGGTGCGCCGGGGTACACCTGCTGACCCTATGGGCGCGCCGCTTTACGCCCACCCTTTCTACCTTACCCGCCGGGCTAGACCTGGTATACCTACCAGATGTTTTGAGTTAGAACCGGTTGCCCCACCGGTACTCTGGGCTTGGAACGGAACCCTTTGTGATGCGCCACAGAACACCAGCTGTCCCTTCATGCGCGCTGGACTAGACCCGGCCTCCCTACCGGACCCCACATGTTACACCCGGTATCCCTACCTGATGCTCCGCATTAGGCTTGGCACCCATACCCGATGTTCTGGGGTAGTAGCGGTACCCCCACCATTACTCTGCGGTAGTATCGGTACACCCACCGGTACTCCGGGGTAGTACGTAAATCCTTACCGGTTCACTGGGGTACACCTGATGACGTTTCGGGCACGCGGTATAGACGAGACATTCTTCCTGACCCTCCGTGTTAGTCCCGGTATCCCTACCTGATGCTCCGTTGTTGGCCTGGCACCCCTACCCGATATGCTGGGGTAGTACCGGTACCCCCACCGGTACTCTGCGGTAGTATTGGTACACCCACCGGTACTCCAGGGTAGTACCTGAACCCTTACTGGTTCGCTGGGGTACACCTGCTGACCTTAAGGGCGTGCTGTGTAGACCAGACATTCCTACCTGACCCTCCAGGCTAGGCCCGGTATCCCTACCTGATGCTCTGCGCTACGCCTGGCCCCCTACCCGACAATCTGGGGTAGTACCAGTACACCCACAGGGACTCGGCGGTACTTTTGCTATACCCACCGGTACTCCTGGATTGTACCGGAACCCTTACTGGTGCGCCGGGTTACACCTGCTGACCCTACGGGCACACTGCTTTGGACCCACCCTTCCTACCTGACCCGCCGGGGTAGGCCTGGTATACCTACCCGATGTTTCGAGGTAGAACCGGTTCCCTCACCGGTACTCTGGGGTTGGAACGGAACCCTTTGTGATGCGCCAGAGAACACCAGCTGTCCCTTCGTGCGCCCTGGACTAGACCCGGCCTCCCTACCGGACCCCACAGGTTAGACCCGCTATCCCTACCTGATGCTCCGCATTAGGCTTGGCACCCATACCCGATGTTCTGGGGTAGTAGCGGTACCCCCACCGTTACTCTGTGGTAGTATCGGTACACCCACCGGTACTCCGGGGTAGTACGTGAGCCCTTACTGGTTCACTGGGGTACACCTGCTGACGTTCCTGGCGCGCGGTGTAGACCAGACATTCCTACCTGACCCTCCGTTTTAGGCCTGGTATCCCTACCTGATGCTCCGTTGTTGGCCTGACAACCTTACCCGATATGCTGGGGTAGTACCGCTACCCCCACCGGTACTCTGCGGTAGTATTGGTACACCCACCGGTACTCCAGGGCAGTACCTGAACCCTTACAGGTTCGCTGGGGTACACCTGCTGACCTTACGGGCGTGCTGTGTAGACCAGACATTCCTACCTGACCCTCCAGGCTAGGCCCGGTATCCCTACCTGATGCTCTGCGGTAGGCCTGGCCCCCTACCCGACAATCTGGGGTAGTACCGGTACACCCACAGGTACTCCGCGGTAGTTTTGCTATGCCCACCTGTACTCCTGGATTGTACTGGAACCCTTACTGGTGCGCCGGGGTACACCTGCTTACCCTACGGGCGCGCTGCTTTACGCCCACCCTTCCTACCTGACCCGCCGGGGTAGGCCCGGTATCCCTACCTGAGGTTTCGAGGTAGAACCGGTTCCCCCACCGGTACTCTGGGGTTGGAACGGAACCCTTTGTGATGCGCCAGAGAACACCAGCTGTCCCTTCGTGCGCGCTGGACTAGACCTGGCCTCCCTACCGGACCCCACAGGTTAGACCCGGTATCCCTACCTGATGCTCCGCATTAGGCTTGGCACCCATACCCGATCTTCTGGGGTAGTAGCAGTACCCCCACCATTACTCTGCGGTAGTATCGGTACACCCACCGGTACTCCGAGGTAGTACGTGAACCCTTACTGGTTCACTGGGTTACACCTGATGACGTTACGGGTGCGCGGTGTAGACCAGACATTCCTACCTGACCCTCCGTTTTAGGCCCGGTATCCCTACCTGATGCTCCGTTGTTGGCCTGGCACCCCTACCCGATATGCTGGGGTTGTACCGGTACCCCCACCGGTACTCTGCGGTAGTATTGGTACACCCACCGGTACTCCAGGGTAGTACCTGAACCCTTACTGGTTCGCTGGGGTACACCTGCTGACCTTACTGGCGTGGTCTGTAGACCAGACATTCCTACCTGACCCTCCAGGCTAGGCCCGGTATCCCTACCTGATGCTCTGCGGTAGGCCTGGCCCCCTACCCGACAATCTGGGGTAGTACCAGTACACCCACCGGTATTCCGCGGTAGTTTTGCTATACCCACCGGTACTCCTGGATTGTACCGGAACCCTTACTGGTGCGCCGTGGTACACCTGCTGACCCTAAGGGCGCGCCGCTTTACGCCCACCCTTCCTACCTTCACCCGCCGGTGTAGGCCTGGTATACCAACCCGATGATTTGAGGTAGAACCGGTTCCCCCACCGGTACTCTGGGTTTGGAACGGAACCATTTGTGATGCGCCAGAGAAC
This sequence comes from Astur gentilis, assembly GCF_929443795.1. Taxonomy (NCBI): domain Eukaryota; kingdom Metazoa; phylum Chordata; class Aves; order Accipitriformes; family Accipitridae; genus Astur; species Astur gentilis. The sequence goes on from NW_026061008.1 coordinate 973,233, forward strand.
ACCAGCTGTCCCTTCGTGCGCGCTGGACTAGACCCGGCCTCCCTAACGGACCCCACAGGTTAGACCCGCTATCACTACCTGATGCTCCGCATATTGGCTTGGCACCCATACCCGATGTTCTGGGGTAGTAGCGGTACCCCCACCGTTACTCTGCGGTAGTATCAGTACACCCACCGGTACTCCAGGGTAGTACGTGAACCCTTACTGGTTCACTGGGGTACACCTGATGACGTTACAGGCACGCGGTATAGACCAGACATTCTTCCTGACCCTCCGTGTTAGTCCCGGTATCCCTACCTGATGCTCCGTTGTTGGCCTGGCACCCCTACCCGATATGCTGGGGTAGTACCGGTACCCCCACCGGTACTCTGCCGTAGTATCGGTACACCCACCGGTACTCCGAGGTAGTACGAGAACCCTTTCTGGTTCGCTGGGGTACACATGATGACCTTACGGGCGTGCTGTGTAGACCAGACATTCCTACCTGACCCTCCAGGCTAGGCCCGGTATCCCTACCTGATGCTCTGCGGTAGGCCTGGCCCCCTACCCGACAATCTGGGGTAGTACCGGTACACCCACAGGTAGTCCGCGGTAGTTTTGCTATACCCACAGGTATTCCTGGATTGTACCGGAACCCTTACTGGTGCGCCGGGGTACACCTGCTGGCTCTACGGGCGCGCCGCTTTACGCCCACCCTTTCTACCTGACCCGCCGGGGTAGGCCTGGTATACCTACCCGATGTTTCAAGGTAGAACCGGTTCCCCCACCGGTACTCTGGGGTTGGAACGGAACCCTTTGTGATGCGCCAGAGAACACCAGCTGTCCCTTCGTGCGCGCTAGACTAGACCCGGCCTCCCTACCGGACCCCACAGGTTAGACCCGGTATCCCTACCTGATGCTCCGCATTAGGCTTGGCACCCATACCCGATGTTCTGGGGTAGTAGCGGTACCCCCACCGTTACTCTGCGGTAGTATCAGTACACCCACCGGTACTCCGGGGTAGTACGTGAACCCTTACTGGTTCACTGGGGTACACCTGATGACGTTACAGGCACGCGGTATAGAACACACATTCTTCCTGACCCTCCGTGTTAGTCCCGGTATCCCTACCTGATGCTCCGTTGTTGGCCTGGCACCCCTACCCGATATGCTGGGGTAGTACCGGTACCCCCACCGGTACTCTGCGGTAGTATTGGTACACCCACCGGTACTCCAGGGTAGTACCTGAACCCTTACTGGTTCGCTGGGGTACACCTGCTGACCTTACGGGCGTGCTGTGTAGACCAGACATTCCTACCTGACCCTCCAGGCTAGGCCCGGTATCCCTACCTGATGCTCTGCGGTAGGCCTGGCCCCCTACCCGACAATCTGGGGTAGTACCGGTACACCCACAGGTACTCTGCGGTACGTTTGCTATACCCACAGGTATTCCTGGATTGTACTGGAACCCTTACTGGTGCGCCGGGGTACTCCTGCTGGCCCTACGGGCGCGCCGCTTTACGCCCACCCTTCCTACCTGACCCGCCGGGGTAGGCCTGGTATACCTACCCGATGTTTCAAGGTAGAACCGGTTCCCCCACCGGTACTCTGGGGTTGGAACGGAACCCTTTGTGATGCGCCAGAGAACACCAGCTGTCCCTTCGTGCGCGCTAGACTAGACCCGGCCTCCCTACCGGACCCCACAGGTTAGACCCGCTATTCCTACCTGATGCTCCGCATTAGGCTTGGCACCCATACCCGATGTTCTGGGGTAGTAGCGGTACCCCCACCGTTACTCTGCGGTAGTATCGGTACACCCGCCAGTACTCCGGGGTAGTACGAGAACACTTACTGGTTCACTGGGGTACACCTGATGACGTTACAGGCACGCGGTATAGAACAGACATTCTTCCTGACCCTCCGTGTTAGTCCCGGTATCCCTACCTGATGCTCCGTTGTTGGCCTGGCACCCCTACCCGATATGCTGGGGTAGTACCGGTACCCCCACCGGTACTCTGCGGTAGTATTGGTACACCCACCGGTACTCCAGGGCAGTACCTGAACACTTAGTGATTCGCTGGGCTACACCTGCTGACCTTACGGGCGTGCTGTGTAGAACAGACATTCCTACCTGACCCTCCAGGCTAGGCCCGGTATCCCTACCTGATGCTCTGCGGTAGCCCTGGCCCCCTACCCGACAATCTGGGGTAGTACCGGTACACCCACAGGTACTCTGCGGTACGTTTGCTATACCCACAGGTATTCCTGGATTGTACTGGAACCCTTACTGGTGCGCCGGGGTACTCCTGCTGGCCCTACGGGCGCGCCGCTATACGCCCACCCTTCCTACCTGACCCGCCGGGGTAGGCCTGGTATACCTACCCGATGTTTCAAGGTAGAACCGGTTCCCCCACCGGTACTCTGGGGTTGGAACGGAACCCTTTGTGATGCGCCAGAGAACACCAGCTGTCCCTTCGTGCGCGCTGGACTAGACCCGGCCTCCCTACCGGACCCCACATGTTACACCCGGTATCCCTACCTGATGCTCCGCATTAGGCTTGGCACCCATACCCGATGTTCTGGGGTAGTAGCGGTACCCCCACCGTTACTCTGCGGTAGTATCAGTACACCCACCGGTACTCCGGGGTAGTACGTGAACCCTTACTGGTTCACTGGGGTACACCTGATGACGTTACAGGCACGCGGTATAGAACAGACATTCTTCCTGACCCTCCGTGTCAGTCCCAGTATCTCTACCTGATGCTCCGTTGTTGGCCTGGCACCCATACCCGATATGCTGGGGTAGTACCGGTACCCCCACCGGTACTCTGCGGTAGTATTGGTACACCCACCGGTACTCCAGGGCAGTACCTGAACCCTTACTGGTTCGCTGGGCTACACCTGCTGACCTTACGGGCGTGCTGTGTAGAACAGACATTCCTACCTGACCCTCCAGGCTAGGCCCGGTATCCCTACCTGATGCTCTGCGGTAGGCCTGGCCCCCTACCCGACAATCTGGGGTAGTACCGGTACACCCACAGGTAGTCCGCGGTAGTTTTGCTATACCCACAGGTATTCCTGGATTGTACCGGAACCCTTACTGGTGCGCCGGGGTACACCTGCTGGCCCTACGGGCGCGCCGCTTTACGCCCACCCTTCCTACCTGACCCGCCGGGGTAGGCCTGGTATACCTACCCGATGTTTCAAGGTAGAACCGGTTCCCCCACCGGTACTCTGGGGTTGGAACGGAACCTTTTGTGATGCGCCAGAGAACACCAGCTGTCCCTTCGTGCGCGCTGGACTAGACCCGGCCTCCCTACCGGACCCCACAGGTTAGACCCGCTATCCCTACCTGATGCTCCGCATTAGGCTTGGCACCCATACCCGATGTTCTGGGGTAGTAGCGCTACCCCCACCGTTACTCTGCGGTAGTATCAGTACACCCACCGGTACTCCGGGGTAGTACGTGAACCCTTACTGGTTCACTGGGGTACACCTGATGACGTTACAGGCACGCGGTATAGACCAGACATTCTTCCTGACCCTCCGTGTTAGTCCCGGTATCCCTACCTGATGCTCCGTTGTTGGCCTGGCACCCCTACCCGATATGCTGGGGTAGTACCGGTACCCCCACCGGTACTCTGCGGTAGTATTGGTACACCCACCGGTACTCCAGGGCAGTACCTGAACACTTACTGGTTCGCTGGGGTACACCTGCTGACCTTACGGGCGTGCTGTGTAGACCAGACATTCCTACCTGACCCTCCAGGCTAGGCCCGGTATCCCTACCTGATGCTCTGCGGTAGGCCTGGCTTCCTAACCGACAATCTGGGGTAGTACCGGTACACCCACAGGTACTCTGCGGTACTTTTGCTATACCCACAGGTATTCCTGGATTGTACCGGAACCCTTACTGGTGCGCCGGGGTACACCTGCTGGCCCTACGGGCGCGCCGCTTTACGCCCACCCTTCCTACCTGACCCGCCGGGGTAGGCCTGGTATACCTACCCGATGTTTCGAGGTAGAACCGGTTCCCCCACCGGTACTCTGGCGTTGGAACGGAACCCTTTGTGATGCGCCAGAGAACACCAGCTGTCCCTTCGTGCGCGCTGGACTAGTCCCGGCCTCCCTACCGGACCCTACAGGTTAGACCCGCTATCCCTACCTGATGCTCCGCATTAGGCTTGGCACCCATACCCGATGTTCTGGGGTAGTAGCGGTACCCCCACCGTTACTCTGCGGTAGTATAGGTACACCCACCGGTACTCCGGGGTAGTACGTGAACCCTTACTGGTTCACTGGGATACACCTGATGACGTTACAGGCACGCGGTATAGAACAGACATTCTTCCTGACCCTCCGTGTTAGTCCCGGTATCCCTACCTGATGCTCCGTTGTTGGCCTGGCACCCCTACCCGATATGCTGGGGTAGTACCGGTACCCCCACCGGTACTCTGCAGTAGTATTGGTACACCCACCGGTACTCCAGGGTAGTACCTGAACACTTAGTGGTTCGCTGGGCTACACCTGCTGACCTTACGGGCGTGCTGTGTAGACCAGACATTCCTACCTGACCCTCCAGGTTAGTACAGGTACCCCTACCTGATGCTCTGCGGTAGGCCTGGCCCCCTACCCGACAATCTGGGGTAGTACCGGTACACCCACCGGTATTCCGCGGTAGTTTTGCTATACCCACCGGTACTCCTGGATTGTACCGGAACCCTTACTGGTGCGCCGGGGTACACCTGCTGGCCCTACCGGATCGCCGCTTTACGCCCACCCTTCCTACCTGACCCGCCGGGGTAGGCCTGGTATACCTACCCGATGTTTCAAGGTAGAACCGGTTCGCCCACCGGTACTCTGGGGTTGGAACGGAACCGTTTGTGATGACCCAGAGAACACCAGCTGTCCCATCGTGCGTGCTGGACTACACCCGGCCTCCGTACCGGACCCCACAGGTTAGACCCGGTATCCCTACCTGATGCTCCGCATTAGGCTTGGCACCCATACCCGATGTTCTGGGGTAGTAGCGGTACCCCCACCGTTACTCTGCGGTAGTATCGGTACACCCACCGGTACTCCGGGGTAGTACGTGAACCCTTACTGGTTCACTGGGGTACACCTGCTGACGTTACTGGCGCGCGGTGTAGACCAGACATTCCTACCTGACCCTCCGTGTTAGGCCCGGTATCCCTACCTGATGCTCCGTTGTTGGCCTGGCACCCCTACCCGATATGCTGGGGTAGTACCGGTACCCCCATCGGTACTCTGCGGTAGTATTGGTAACCCCCCAGTACTCCAGGGCAGTACCTGAACCCTTACTGGTTCGCTGGGGTACACCTCGTGACCTTACGGGCGTGCTGTGTAGACCAGACATTCCTACCTGACCCTCCAGGCTAGGCCCGGTATCCCTACCTGATGCTCTGCGGTAGGCCTGGCCCCCTACCCGACAATCTGGGGTAGTACCGGTACATCCACAGGTACTCCGCGGTAGTTTTTCTATACCCACTGGTACTCCTGGATTGTACCGGAACACTTACTGGTGCGCCGGGGTACACCTCCTGGCCCTATGGGCGCGCCGCTTTACGCCCACCCTTCCTACCTGACCCGCCGGGGTAGGCCTGGTATACCTACCCGATGTTTCCAGGTAGAACCGGTTCCCCCACCGGTACTCTGGGTTTGGAACGGAACCCTTTGTGATGCGCCAGAGAACACCAGCTGTCCCTTCGTGCGCGCTGGACTAGACCCGGCCTCCCTACCGGACCCCACAGGTTAGACCCGCTATCCCTGCCTGATGCTCCGCATTAGGCTTGGCACCCATACCCGATGTTCTGGGGTAGTAGCGGTACCCCCACCGTTACTCTGCGGTAGTATCGGTACACCCACCGGTACTCCGGGGTAGTACGGGAACCCTTACTGGTTCACTGGGGTACACCTGATGACGTTACTGGCACGAGGTGTAGACCAGACATTCCTACCTGACCCTCCGTTTTAGGCCCGTTATCCCTACCTGATGCTCCGTTGTTGGCTTGGCACCCATTCCCGATATGCTGGGGTAGTACCGGTACCCCCACCGGTACTCTGCGGTAGTATTGGTACACCCACCGGTACTCCAGGGTAGTACCTGAACCCTTACTGGATCGCTGGGGTACACCTGCTGACCTTACGGGCGTGCTGTGTAGACCAGACATTCCTACCTGACCCTCCAGGCTAGGCCCGGTATCCCTACCTGATGCTCTGCGGTAGGCCTGGCCCTCTACCCGACAATCTGGGGTAGTACCGGTACACACACAGGTACTCAGCGGTAGTTTTGCTATACCCACAGGTATTCCTGGATTGTACCGGAACCCTTACTGGTGCGCCGGGGTACACCTGCTGACCCTACGGGCACACTGCTTTGGACACACCCTTGCTACCTGACCCGCCGGGGTAGGCCTGGTATACCTACCCGATGTTTCGAGATAGAACCGGTTCCCCCACCGGTACTCTGGGCTTGGAACGGAAACCTTTGTGATGCGCCAGAGAACACCAGCTGTCCCTTCGTGCGCGCTGGACTAGTCCCGGCCTCCTTACAGGACCCCACAGGTTAGACCCGGTATCCCTACCTGATGCTCTGCATTAGGCTTGGCACCCATACCCGATGTTCTGGGGTACTAGCGGTACCCCCACCGTTACTCTGCGGTAGTATCGGTACACCCACCGGTACTCCGGCGTAGTACGTGAACCCTTACTGGTTCTCTGGGGTACACCTGATGACGTTACAGGCACGCGGTATAGAACAGACATTCTTCCTGACCCTCCGTGTTAGTCCCGGTATCCCTACCTGATGCTCCGTTGTTGGCCTGGCACCCCTACCCGATATGCTGGGGTAGTACCGCTACCCCCACCGGTACTCTGCGGTAGTATTGGTACACCCACCGGTACTCCAGGGTAGTACCTGAACCCTTACTGGTTCGCTGGGGTACACCTGCTGACCTTACGGTTGTGCTGTGTGGACCAGACATTCCTACCTGACCCTCCAGGCTAGGCCCGGTATCCCTACCTGATGCTCTGCGGTAGGCCTGGCCCCCTACCCGACAATCTGGGGTTGTACCGGTACACCCACAGGTACTCCGCGGTAGTTTTGCTATACCCACAGGTATTCCTGGATTGTACCGGAACCCTTACTGGTGCGCCGGGGTACACCTGCTGGCCCTACGGGCGCGCCGCTTTACGCCCACCCTTTCTACCTGACCCGCCGGGGTAGGCCTGGTATACCTACCCGATGTTTCGAGGTAGAACCGGTTCCCCCACCGGTACTCTGGGGTTGGAACGGAACCCTTTGTGATGCGCCAGAGAACACCAGCTGTCCCATCGTGCGTGCTAGACTACACCCGGCCTCCGTACCGGACCCCACAGGTTACACCCGGTATCCCTACCTGATGCTCCGCATTAGGCTTGGCACCCATACCCGATGTTCTGGGGTAGTAGCGGTACCCCTACCGTTACTCTGCGGTAGTATCAGTACACCCACCCGTACTCCGGGGTAGTACGTGAACACTTACTGGTTCACTGGGGTACACCTGATGACGTTACAGGCACGCGGTATAGAACAGACATTCTTCCTGACCCTCCGTGTTAGTCCCGGTATCCCTACCTGATGCTCTGTTGTTGGCCTGGCACCCATTCCCGATATGCTGGGGTAGTACCGGTACCCCCACCGGTACTCTGCAGTAGTATTGGTACACTCACCGGTACTCCAGGGTAGTACCTGAACACTTACTGGTTCACTGGGGTACACCTGATGACGTTACAGGCACGCGGTATAGAACAGACATACTTCCTGACCCTCCGTGTTAGTCCCGGTATCCCTACCTGATGCTCTGTTGTTGGCCTGGCACCCCTACCCGATATGCTGGGGTAGTACCGGTACCCCCACCGGTACTCTGCGGTAGTATTGGTACACCCACCGGTACTCCAGGGTAGTACCTGAAACCTTACTGGTTCTCTGGGGTACACCTGCTGACCTTACGGGCGTGCTCTGTAGACCAGACATTCCTACCTGACCCTCCAGGCTAGGACCGGTATCCCTACCTGATGCTCTGCGGTAGGCCTGGCCCCCTACCCGAGAATCTGGGGTAGTACCGGTACACCCCCCTGTATTCCGCGGTAGTTTTGCTATACCCACCGGTACTCCTGGATTGTACCGGAACCCTTACTGGTGCGCCGGGGTACACCTGCTGACCGTACGGGCGCGCCGCTTTGCGCCCACCCTTCCTACCTGACCCTCCGGGGTAGGCCTGGTATACCTACCCAATGTTTCGAGGTAGAACCGGTTCCCCCACCGGTACTCTGGGCTTGGAACGGAACCCTTTGTGATGCGCCAGAGAACACCAGCTGTCCCTTCGTGCGCGCTGGACTAGACCCGGCCTCCCTACCGGACCCCACAGGTTAGACCCGCTATCCCTACCTGATGCTCCGCATTAGGCTTGGCACCCATACCCGATGTTCTGGGGTAGTAGCGGTACCCCCACCGTTACTCTGCCGTAGTATCGGTACACCCACCGGTACTCCGGGGTAGTACGTGAACCCTTACTGGTTCACTGGGGTACACATAATGACGTTACGGGCACGCGGTATAGACCAGACATTCCTACCTGACCCTCCGTGTTAGTCCCGGTATCCCTACCTGATGCTCCGTTGTTGGCTTGGCACCCCTACCCGATATGCTGGGGTAGTACCGGTACCCCCACCGGTACTCTGCGGTAGTATTGGTACACCCACCGGTACTCCAGGGTAGTACCTGAACCCTTACTGGTTCGCTGGGTTACCCCTGCTGACCTTACGGGCGTGCTGTGTAGACCAGACATTCCTACCTGACCCTCCAGGCTAGGCCCGGTATCCCTACCTGATGCTCTGCGGTAGGCCTGGCCCCCTACCCGACAATCTGGGGTAGTACCGGTACACCCAGAGGTACTCCGCGGTAATTTTGCTATACCCACCGGTACTCCTGGATTGTACCGGAACCCTTACTGGTGCGCCGGGATACACCTGCTGACCCTACGGGCACGCCGCTTTACGCCCACCCTTCCTACCTGACCCTCCGGGGTAGGCCTGGTATACCTACCTGATGTTTCGAGGTAGAACCGGTTCCCCCACCGATACTCTGGGGTTGGAACGGAACCCTTTGTGATGCGCCAGAGAACACCAGCTGTCCCATCGTGCGTGCTAGACTACACCCGGCCTCCCTACCGGACCCCACAGGTTACACCCGGTATCCCTACCTGATGCTCCGCATTAGGCTTGGCACCCATACCCGATGTTCTGGGGTAGTAGCGGTACCCCTACCGTTACTCTGCGGTAGTATCAGTACACCCACCCGTACTCCGGGGTAGTACGTGAACACTTACTGGTTCACTGGGGTACACCTGATGACGTTACAGGCACGCGGTATAGAACAGACATTCTTCCTGACCCTCCGTGTTAGTCCCGGTATCCCTACCTGATGCTCTGTTGTTGGCCTGGCACCCATTCCCGATATGCTGGGGTAGTACCGGTACCCCCACCGGTACTCTGCGGTAGTATTGGTACACCCACCGGTACTCCAGGGTAGTACCTGAACACTTACTGGTTCACTGGGGTACACCTGATGACGTTACAGGCACGCGGTATAGAACAGACATACTTCCTGACCCTCCGTGTTAGTCCCGGTATCCCTACCTGATGCTCTGTTGTTGGCCTGGCACCCCTACCCGATATGCTGGGGTAGTACCGGTACCCCCACCGGTACTCTGCGGTAGTATTGGTACACCCACCGGTACTCCAGGGTAGTACCTGAAACCTTACTGGTTCTCTGGGGTACACCTGCTGACCTTACGGGCGTGCTCTGTAGACCAGACATTCCTACCTGACCCTCCAGGCTAGGCCCGGTATCCCTACCTGATGCTCTGCGGTAGGCCTGGCCCCCTACCCGAGAATCTGGGGTAGTACCGGTACACCCCCCTGTATTCCGCGGTAGTTTTGCTATACCCACCGGTACTCCTGGATTGTACCGGAACCCTTACTGGTGCGCCGGGGTACACCTGCTGACCGTACGGGCGCGCCGCTTTGCGCCCACCCTTCCTACCTGACCCTCCGGGGTAGGCCTGGTATACCTACCCAATGTTTCGAGGTAGAACCGGTTCCCCCACCGGTACTCTGGGCTTGGAACGGAACCCTTTGTGATGCGCCAGAGAACACCAGCTGTCCCTTCGTGCGCGCTGTACTAGACCTGGCCTCCCTACCGGACCCCACAGGTTAGACCCGCTATCCCTACCTGATGCTCCGCATTAGGCTTGGCACCCATACCCGATATTCTGGGGTAGTAGCGGTACCCCTACCGTTACTCTGCGGTAGTATCAGTACACCCACCCGTACTCCGGGGTATTACGTGAACACTTACTGGTTCACTGGGGTACACCTGATGACGTTACAGGCACGCGGTATAGAACAGACATTCTTCCTGACCCTCCGTGTTAGTCCGGGTATCCCTACCTGATGCTCTGTTGTTGGCCTGGCACCCCTACCCGATATGCTGGGGTAGTACCGGTACCCCCACCGGTACTCTGCGGTAGTATTGGTACACCCACCGGTACTCCAGGGCAGTACCTGAACCCTTACTGGTTCGCTGGGGTACACCTGCTGACCTTACGGGCGTGCTGTGTAGACCAGACATTCCTACCTGACCCTCCAGGCTAGGCCCGGTATCCCTACCTGATGCTCTGCGGTAGGCCTGGCCCCCTACCCGACAATCTGGGGTAGTACCGGTACACCCACAGGTACTCCGCGGTACTTTTGCTATACCCACCGGTACTCCTGGATTGTACCGGAACCCTTACTGGTGCGCCGGGGTACACCTGCTGACCCTACGGGCGCGCCGCTTTACGCCCACCCTTCCTACCTTACCGGCCGGGGTAGGCCTGGTATACCTACCCGATGTTTCAAGGTAGATCCGGTTCCCCCACCGGTACTCTGGGCTTGGAACGGAACCCTTTGTGATGACCCAGAGAACACCAGCTGTCCCATCCTGTGTGCTGGACTACACCCGGCCTCCCTACCGGACCCCACAGGTTAGACCCGCTATCCCTACCTGATGCTCCGCATTAGGCTTGGCACCCATACCCGATGTTCTGGGGTAGTAGCGGTACCCCCACCGTTACTCTGCCGTAGTATCGGTACACCCACCGGTACTCCGGGGTAGTACGTGAACCCTTACTGGTTCACTGGGGTACACATAATGACGTTACGGGCACGCGGTATAGACCAGACATTCCTACCTGACCCTCCGTGTTAGTCCCGGTATCCCTACCTGATGCTCCGTTGTTGGCTTGGCACCCCTACCCGATATGCTGGGGTAGTACCGGTACCCCCACCGGTACTCTGCGGTAGTATTGGTACACCCACCGGTACTCCAGGGTAGTACCTGAACCCTTACTGGTTCGCTGGGTTACCCGTGCTGACCTTACGGGCGTGCTGTGTAGACCAGACATTCCTACCTGACCCTCCAGGCTAGGCCCGGTATCCCTACCTGATGCTCTGCGGTAGGCCTGGCCCCCTACCCGACAATCTGGGGTAGTACCGGTACACCCAGAGGTACTCCGCGGTAATTTTGCTATACCCACCGGTACTCCTGGATTGTACCGGAACCCTTACTGGTGCGCCGGGATACACCTGCTGACCCTACGGGCGCGCCGCTTTACGCCCACCCTTCCTACCTGACCCTCCGGGGTAGGCCTGGTATACCTACCTGATGTTTCGAGGTAGAACCGGTTCCCCCACCGGTACTCTGGGGTTGGAACGGAACCCTTTGTGATGCGCCAGAGAACACCAGCTGTCCCTTCGTGCGCGCTGGACTAGACCCGGCCTCCCTACCGGACCCCACAGGTTAGACCCGCTATCCCTACCTGATGCTCCGCATTAGGCTTGGCACCCATACCCGATGTTCTGGGGTACTAGCGGTACCCCCACCGTTACTCTGCGGTAGTATCTGTACACCCACCGGTACTCCGAGGTAGTACGAGAACCCTTTCTGGTTCGCTGGGGTACACATGATGACGTTACGGACACGCGGTATAGACCAGACAATCCTACATGACCCTCCAGGCTAGGCCCGGTATCCCTACCTGACGCTCTGCGGTAGGCCTGGCCCCCTACCCGACAATCTGGGGTCGTACCGGTACACCCAGAGGTACTCCGCGGTAATTTTGCTATACCCACCGGTACTCCTGGATTGTACCGGAACCCTTACTGGTGCGCCGGGGTATACCTGCTGACCCTATGGGCGCGCCGCTTTACGCCCACCCTTCCTACCTGACCCTCCGGGGTAGGCCTGGTATACCTACCCGATGTGTCGAGGTAGAACCGGTTCCCCCACCGGTACTCTGGGGTTGGAACGGAACCCTTTGTGATGCGCCAGAGAACACCAGCTGTCCCTTCGTGCGCGCTGGACTAGACCCGGCCTCCCTACCGGACCCCACAGGTTAGACCCGCTATCCCTACCTGATGCTCCGCATTAGGCTTGGCACCCATACCCGATGTTCTGGGGTACTAGCGGTACCCCCACCGTTACACTGCGGTAGTATCAGTACACCCACCGGTACTCCGGGGTAGTACGTGAACCCTTACTGGTTCACTGGGGTACACCTGATGACGTTACAGGCATGCGGTATAGAACAGACATTCTTCCTGACCCTCCGTGTTAGTCCCGGTATCCCTACCTGATGCTCTGTTGTTGGCCTGGCACCCCTACCCGATATGCTGGGGTAGTACCGGTACCCCCACCGGTACTCTGCGGTAGTATTGGTACACCCACCGGTACTCCAGGGCAGTACCTGAACACTTACTGGTTCGCTGGGGTACACCTGCTGACCTTACGGGCGTGCTGTGTAGACCAGACATTCCTACCTGACACTCCAGACTATGCCCGGTATCCCTACCTGATGATCTGCGGTAGGCCTGGCCCCCTACCCGACAATCTGGGGTAGTACCGGTACACCCACAGGTACTCCGTGGTACTTTTGCTATACCCACCGGTACTCCTGGATTGTACCGGAACCCTTACTGGTGCGCCGGGGTACACCTGCTGGCCCTACGGGCGCGCCGCTTTACGCCCACCCTTCCTACCTGACCTGCCAGGGTAGGCCTGGTATACCCACCCGATGTTTCGAGGTAGAACCGGTTCCCCCACCGGTACCTTGGGGTTGGAACGTAACCCTTTGTGATGTGCCAGAGAACACCAGATGTCCCTTCGTGCGCGCAGGACTAGACCTGACCTCCCTACCGGACCCCACAGGTTAGACCCGCTATCCCTACCTGATGCTCCGCATTAGGCTTGGCACCCATACCCGATGTTCTGGGGTACTAGCGGTACCCCCACCGTTTCTCTGCGGTAGTATTGGTACACCCACCGGTACTCCGGGGTAGTACGAGAACCCTTACTGGTTCGCTGGGTTACCCCTGCTGACCTTACGGGCGTGCTGTGTAGACCAGACATTCCTACCTGACCCTCCAGGCTAGGCCCGGTATCCCTACCTGATGCTCTGCGGTAGGCCTGGCCCCCTACCCGACAATCTGGGGTAGTACCGGTACACCCAGAGGTACTCCGCGGTACTTTTGCTATACCCACCGGTACTCCTGGATTGTACCGGAACCCTTACTGGTGCACCGGGGTACACCTGCTGACCCTACGGGCGCGCCGCTTTACGCCCACCCTTCCTACCTGACCCGCCGGGGTAGGCCTGGTATACCTACCCGATGTTTCGAGGTAGAACCGGTTCCCCCACCGGTACTCTGGGCTTGGAACGGAACCCTTTGTGATGCGCCAGAGAACACCAGCTGTCCCTTCGTGCGCGCTGGACTAGACCCGGCCTCCCTACCGGACCCCACAGGTTAGACCTGCTATCCCTACCTGATGCTCCGCATTAGGCTTGGCACCCATACCCGATGTTCTGGGGTACTAGCGGTACCCCCACCGTTACTCTGCCGTAGTATCGGTACACCCACCGGTACTCCGAGGTAGTACGAGAACCCTTTCTGGTTCGCTGGGGTACACATGATGACGTTACGGGCACGCGGTATAGACCAGACAATCCTACATGACCCTCCAGGCTAGGCCCGGTATCCCTACCTGATGCTCTGCGGTAGGCCTGGCCCCCTACCCGACAATCTGGGGTAGTACCGGTACACCCACAGGTACTCCGCGGTACTTTTGCTATACCCACCGGTACTCCTGGATTGTACCGGAACCCTTACTGGTGCGCCGGGGTACACCTGCTGACACTACGGGCGCGCCGCTTTACGCCCACCCTTCCTAACTGACCCGCCGGGGTAGGCCTGGTATACCTACCCGATGTTTCGAGGTAGAACCGGTTCCCCCACCGGTACTCTGGGTTTGGAACGGAACCCTTAGTGATGCGCCACAGAACACCAGCTGTCCCTTCGTGCGCGAGGGACTAGACCCGGCCTCCCTACCGGACCCCACAGGTTAGACCCGCTATCCCTACCTGATGCTCCGCATTAGGCTTGGCACCCATACCCGATGTTCTGGGGTACTAGCGGTACCCCCACCGTTACACTGCGGTAGTATCAGTACACCCACCGGTACTCCGGGGTAGTACGTGAACCCTTACTGGTTCACTGGGGTACACCTGATGACGTTACAGGCACGCGGTATAGAACAGACATTCTTCCTGACCCTCCGTGTTAGTCCCGGTATCCCTACCTGATGCTCTGTTGTTGGCCTGGCACCCATACCCGATATGCTGGGGTAGTACCGGTACCCCCACCGTTACACTGCGGTAGTATCGGTACACCCACCGGTACTCCGGGGTAGTACGTGAACCCTTACTGGTTCACTGGGGTACACCTGATGACGTTACAGGCACGCGGTATAGAACAGACATTCTTCCTGACCCTCCGTGTTAGTCCCGGTATCCCTACCTGATGCTCTGTTGTTGGCCTGGCACCCCTACCCCATATGCTGGGGTAGTACCGGTACCCCCACCGTTACTCTGCGGTAGTATCGGTACACCCACCGGTACTCCGGGGTAGTACGTGAACCCTTACTGGTTCACTGGGGTACACCTGCTCACGTTACTGGCACGTGGTGTATACCAGACATTCCTACCTGACCCTCCGTTTTAGGCCCGGTATCCCTACCTCATGCTCTGTTGTTGGCCTGGCACCCCTACCCGATATGCTGGGGTAGTACCGGTACCCCCACCGGTACTCTGCGGTAGTATTGGTGCACCCACCGGTACTCCAGGGCAGTACCTGAACACTTACTGGTTCGCTGGGGTACACCTGCTGACCTTACGGGCCTGCTGTGTAGACCAGACATTCCTACCTGACCCTCCAGGCTAGGCACGGTATCCCTACCTGATGCTCTGCGGTAGGCCTGGCCCCCTACCCGACAATCTGGGGTAGTACCGGTACACCCACAGGTACTCCGTGGTACTTTTGCTATACCCACCGGTACTCCTGGATTGTACCGGAACCCTTACTGGTGCTCCGGGGTACACCTGCTGGCCCTACGGGCGCGCCGCTTTACGCCCACCCTTCCTACCTGACCTGCCAGGGTAGGCCTGGTATACCCACCCGATGTTTCGAGGTAGAACCGGTTCCCCCACCGGTACCTTGGGGTTGGAACGGAACCCTTTGTGATGTGCCAGAGAACACCAGCTGTCCCTTCGTGCGCGCAGGACTAGACCTGGCCTCCCTACCGGACCCCACAGGTTAGACCCGCTATCCCTACCTGATGCTCCGCATTAGGCTTGGCACCCATACCCGATGTTCTGGGGTACTAGCGGTACCCCCAACGTTACTCTGCGGTAGTATCGGTACACCCACCGGTACTCCGGGGTAGTACGAGAACCCTTACTGGTTCGCTGGGGTACACATGATGACGTTACGGGCACGCGGTATAGACCAGACATTCCTACCTGACCCTCCGTGTTAGGCCCGGTATCCCTACCTGATGCTCCGTTGTTGGCTTGGCACCCCTACCCGATATGCTGGGGTAGTACCGGTACCCCCACCGTTACTCCGCGGTAGTATTGGTACACCCACCGGTACTCCAGGGTAGTACCTGAACCCTTACTGGTTCGCTGGGGTACACCTGCTGACCTTACGGGCGTGCTGTGTAGACCAGACATTCCTACCTGACCCTCCAGGCTAGGCCCGGTATCCCTACCTGATGCTCTGCGGTAGGCCTGGCCCCCTACCCGACAATCTGGGGTAGTACCGGTACACCCACAGGTACTCCGCGGTACTTTTGCTATACCCACCGGTACTCCTGGATTGTACCGGAACCCTTACTGGTGCGCCGGGGTACACCTGCTGGCCCTACGGGCGCGCCGCTTTACGCCCACCCTTCCTACCTGACCTGCCAGGGTAGGCCTGGTATACCCACCCGATGTTTCGAGGTAGAACCGGTTCCCCCACCGGTACCTTGGGGTTGGAACGGAACCCTTTGTGATGTGCCAGAGAACACCAGCTGTCCCTTCGTGCGCGCAGGACTAGACCTGGCCTCCCTACCGGACCCCACAGGTTAGACCCGGTATCCCTACCTGATGCTCCGCATTAGGCTTGGCACCCATAACCGATCTTCTGGGGTAGTAGCGGTACTCCCAACGTTACTCTGCGGTAGTATCGGTACACCCACCGGTACTCCGGGGTAGTACGAGAACCCTTACTGGTTCGCTGGGGTACACATGATGACGTTACGGGCACGCGGTATAGACCAGACATTCCTACCTGACCCTCCGTGTTAGGCCCGGTATCCCTACCTGATGCTCCGTTGTTGGCTTGGCACCCCTACCCGATATGCTGGGGTAGTACCGGTACCCCCACCGTTACTCCGCGGTAGTATTGGTACACCAACCGGTACTCCAGGGTAGTACCTGAACCCTTACTGGTTCGCTGGGTTACCCCTGCTGACCTTACGGGCGTGCTGTGTAGACCAGACATTCCTACCTGACCCTCCAGGCTAGGCCCGGTATCCCTACCTGATGCTCTGCGGTAGGCCTGGCCCCCTACCCGACAATCTGGGGTAGTACCGGTACACCCACAGGTACTCCGCGGTAATTTTGCTATACCCACCGGTACTCCTGGATTGTACCGGAACCCTTACTGGTGCGCCGGGGTACACCTGCTGACCCTACGGGCGCGCCGCTTTACGCCCACCCTTCCTACCTGACCCGCCGGGGTAGGCCTGGTATACCTACCCGATGTTACGAAGTAGAACCGGTTCCCCCACCGGTACTCTGGGCTTGGAACGGAAACCTTTCTGATGCTCCAGAGAACACCAGCTGTCCCTTCGTGCGCGCTGGACTAGACCCGGCCTCCCTACCGGACCCCACAGGTTAGACCCGCTATCCCTACCTGATGCTCCGCATTAGGCTTGGCACCCATACCCGATGTTCTGGGGTACTAGCGGTACCCCCACCGTTACTCTGCCGTAGTAACGGTACACCCACCGGTACTCCGAGGTAGTACGAGAACCCTTTCTGGTTCGCTGGGGTACACATGATGACGTTACTGGCGCGCGGTATAGACCAGACATTCCTACCTGACCCTCCAGGCTAGGCCCGGTATCCCTACCTGATGCTCTGCGGTAGGCCTGGCCCCCTACCCGACAATCTGGGGTAGTACCCGTACACCCACAGGTACTCCGCGGTACTTTTGCTATACCCACCGGTACTCCTGGATTGTACCGGAACCCTTACTGGTGCGCCGGGGTACACCTGCTGACACTACGGGCGCGCCGCTTTACGCCCGCCCTTCCTACCTGACCCGCCGGGGTAGGCCTGGTATACCTACCCGATGTTTCGAGGTAGAACCGGTTCCCCCACCGGTACTCTGGGTTTGGAACGGAACCCTTTGTGATGCGCCAGAGAACACCAGCTGTCCCGTCGTGCGCGCTGGACTAGACCCGGCCTCCCTACCGGACCCCACAGGTTAGACCCGCTATCCCTACCTGATGCTCCGCATTAGGCTTGGCACCCATACCCGATGTTCTGGGGTACTAGCGGTACCCCCACCGTTACACTGCGGTAGTATCAGTACACCCACCGGTACTCCGGGGTAGTACGTGAACCCTTACTGGTTCACGGGGGTACACCTGCTGACGTTACAGGCACGCGGTATAGACCAGACATTCTTCCTGACCCTCCGTGTTAGTCCCGGTATCCCTACCTGATGCTCCGTTGTTGGCCTGGCACCCCTACCCGATATGCTGGGGTAGTACCGGTACCCCCACCGGTACTCTGCGGTAGTATTGGTTCACCCACCGGTACTCCAGGGTAGTACCTGAACCCTTACTGGTTCGCTGGGTTACCCCTGCTGACCTTACGGGCGTACTGTGTAGACCAGACATTCCTACCTGACCCTCCAGGCTAGGCCCGGTATCCCTACCTGATCCTCTGCGGTAGGCCTGGCCCCCTACCCGACAATCTGGGGTAGTACCGGTACACCCAGAGGTACTCCGCGGTAATTTTGCTATACCCACCGGTACTCCTGGATTGTACCGTTACCCTTAATGGTGCGCCGGGATACACCTGCTGACCCTACGGGCGCGCCGCTTTACGCCCACCCTTCCTACCTGACCCTCGGGGGTAGGCCTGGTATACCTACCCGATGTTTCGAGGTAGAACCGGTTCCCCCACCGGTACCTTGGGGTTGGAACGGAACCCTTTGTGATGTGCCAGAGAACACCAGCTGTCCCTTCGTGCGCGCAGGACTAGACCTGGCCTCCCTACCGGACCCCACAGTTTAGACCCGCTATCCCTACCTGATGCTCCGCATTAGGCTTGGCACCCATACCCGATGTTCTGGGGTACTAGCGGTACCCCCACCGTTACTCTGCGGTAGTATCGGTACACCCACCGGTACTCCGGGGTAGTACGAGAACCCTTACTGGTTCGCTGGGGTACACATGATGACGTTACGGGCACGCGGTATAGACCAGACATTCCTACCTGACCCTCCGTGTTAGTCCCGGTATCCCTACCTGATGCTCCGTTGTTGGCCTGGCACCCCTACCCGATATGCTGGGGTAGTACCGGTACCCCCACCGGTACTCAGCGGTAGTATTGGTACACCCACCGGTACTCCAGGGTAGTACCTGAACCCTTACTGGTTCGCTGGGTTACCCCTGCTGACCTTACGGGCGTGCTGTGTAGACCAGACATTCCTACCTGACCCTCCAGGCTAGGCCCGGTATCCCTACCTGATGCTCTGCGGTAGGCCTGGCCCCCTACCCGACAATCTGGGGTAGTACCGGTACACCCAGAGGTACTCCGCGGTAATTTTGCTATACCCACCGGTACTCCTGGATTGTACCGGAACCCTTACTGGTGCGCCGGGGTACACCTGCTGACCCTACGGGCGCGCCGCTTTACGCCCACCCTTCCTACCTGACCCTCCGGGGTAGGCCTGGTATACCTACCCGATGTTTCGAGGTAGAACCGGTTCCCCCACCAGTACTCTGGGGTTGGAACGGAACCCTTTGTGATGCGCCAGAGAACACCAGCTGTCCCTTCGTGCGCGCTGGACTAGACCCGGCCTCCCTACCGGACCCCACAGGTTAGACCCGCTATCCCTACCTGATGCTCCGCATCAGGCTTGGCACCCATACCCGATGTTCTGGGGTACTAGCGGTACCCCCACCGTTACTCTGCCGTAGTATCGGTACACCCACCGGTACTCCGAGGTAGTACGAGAACCCTTTCTGGTTCGCTGGGGTACACATGATGACGTTACGGGCACGCGGTATAGACCAGACATTCCTACCTGACCCTCCAGGCTAGGCCCGGTATCCCTACCTGATGCTCTGCGGTAGGCCTGGCCCCCTACCCGACAATCTGGGGTAGTACCGGTACACCCACAGGTACTCCGCGGTACTTTTGCTATACCCACCGGTACTCCTGGATTGTACCGGAACCCTTACTGGTGCGCCGGGGTACACCTGCTGACACTACGGGCGCGCCGCTTTACGCCCGCCCTTCCTACCTGACCCGCCGGGGTAGGCCTGGTATACCTACCCGATGTTTCGAGGTAGAACCGGTTCCCCCACCGGTACTCTGGGTTTGGAACGGAACCCTTTGTGATGCGCCAGAGAACACCAGCTGTCCCGTCGTGCGCGCTGGACTAGACCCGGCCTCCCTACCGGACCCCACAGGTTAGACCCGCTATCCCTACCTGATGCTCCGCATTAGGCTTGGCACCCATACCCGATGTTCTGGGGTACTAGCGGTACCCCCACCGTTACACTGCGGTAGTATCAGTACACCCACCGGTACTCCGGGGTAGTACGTGAACCCTTACTGGTTCACTGGGGTACACCTGATGACGTTACAGGCACGCGGTATAGAACAGACATTCTTCCTGACCCTCCGTGTTAGTCCCGGTATCCCTACCTGATGCTCTGTTGTTGGCCTGGCACCCCTACCCGATATGCTGGGGTAGTACCGGTACCCCCACCGGTACTCTGCGGTAGTATTGGTACACCCACCGGTACTCCAGGGTAGTACCTGAACACTTACTGGTTCGCTGGGTTACCCCTGCTGACCTTACGGGCGTGCTGTGTAGACCAGACATTCCTACCTGACCCTCCAGGCTAGGCCCGGTATCCCTACCTGATGCTCTGCGGTAGGCCTGGCCCCCTACCCGACAATCTGGGGTAGTACCGGTACACCCACAGGTACTCCGCGGTACTTTTGCTATACAAACCGGTACTCCTGGATTTTACCGGAACCCTTACTGGTGCGCTGGGGTACACCTGCTGACACTACGGGCGCGCCGCTTTACGCCCACCCTTCCTACCTGACCCGCCGGGGTAGGCCTGGTATACCTACCCGATGTTTCAAGGTAGAACCGGTTCCCCCACCGGTACTCTGGGTTTGGAACGGAACCCTTTGTGATGCGCCAGAGAACACCAGCTGTCCCTTCATGCGCGCTGGACTAGACCCGGCCTCCCTACCGGACCCCACATGTTAGACCCACTATCCCTACCTGATGCTCCGCATTAGGCTTGGCACCCATACCCGATGTTCTGGGGTAGTAGCGGTACCCCCACCGTTACTCTGCGGTAGTATCGGTACACCCACCGGTACTCCGGGGTAGTACGTGAACCCTTACTGTTTCACTGGGGTACACCTGCTCACGTTACTGGCACGTGGTGTAGACCAGACATTCCTACCTGACCCTCTGTTTTAGGCCCGGTATCCCTACCTCATGCTCTGTTGTTGGCCTGGCACCCCTACCCGATATGCTGGGGTAGTACCGGTACCCCCACCGGTACTCTGCGGTAGTATTGGTACACCCACCGGTACTCCAGGGCAGTACCTGAACCCTTACTGGTTCGCTGGGGTACACCTGCTGACCTTACGGGCGTGCTGTGTAGACCAGACATTCCTACCTGACCCTCCAGGCTAGGCCCGGTATCCCTACCTAATGCTCTGCGGTAGGCCTGGCCCCCTACCCGACAATCTGGGGTAGTACCGGTACACCCAGAGGTACTCCGCGGTAATTTTGCTATACCCACCGGTACTCCTGGATTGTACCGGAACCCTTACTGGTGCGCCGGGGTACACCTGCTGACCCTACGGGCGCGCCGCTTTACGCCCACCCTTCCTACCTGACCCTCCGGGGTAGGCCTGGTATACCTACCCGATGTTTCGAGGTAGAACCGGTTCCCCCACCAGTACTCTGGGGTTGGAACGGAACCCTTTGTGATGCGCCAGAGAACACCAGCTGTCCCTTCGTGCGCGCTGGACTAGACCCGGCCTCCCTACCGGACCCCACAGGTTAGACCCGCTATCCCTACCTGATGCTCCGCATCAGGCTTGGCACCCATACCCGATGTTCTGGGGTACTAGCGGTACCCCCACCGTTACTCTGCCGTAGTATCGGTACACCCACCGGTACTCCGAGGTAGTACGAGAACCCTTTCTGGTTCGCTGGGGTACACATGATGACGTTACGGGCACGCGGTATAGACCAGACATTCCTACCTGACCCTCCAGGCTAGGCCCGGTATCCCTACCTGATGCTCTGCGGTAGGCCTGGCCCCCTACCCGACAATCTGGGGTAGTACCGGTACACCCACAGGTACTCCGCGGTACTTTTGCTATACCCACCGGTACTCCTGGATTGTACCGGAACCCTTACTGGTGCGCCGGGGTACACCTGCTGACACTACGGGCGCGCCGCTTTACGCCCGCCCTTCCTACCTGACCCGCCGGGGTAGGCCTGGTATACCTACCCGATGTTTCGAGGTAGAACCGGTTCCCCCACCGGTACTCTGGGTTTGGAACGGAACCCTTAGTGATGCGCCACAGAACACCAGCTGTCCCTTCGTGCGCGAGGGACTAGACCCGGCCTCCCTACCGGACCCCACAGGTTAGACCCGCTATCCCTACCTGATGCTCCGCATTAGGCTTGGCACCCATACCCGATGTTCTGGGGTACTAGCGGTACCCCCACCGTTACACTGCGGTAGTATCAGTACACCCACCGGTACTCCGGGGTAGTACGTGAACCCTTACTGGTTCACTGGGGTACACCTGATGACGTTACAGGCACGCGGTATAGAACAGACATTCTTCCTGACCCTCCGTGTTAGTCCCGGTATCCCTACCTGATGCTCTGTTGTTGGCCTGGCACCCATACCCGATATGCTGGGGTAGTACCGGTACCCCCACCGTTACACTGCGGTAGTATCGGTACACCCACCGGTACTCCGGGGTAGTACGTGAACCCTTACTGGTTCACTGGGGTACACCTGATGACGTTACAGGCACGCGGTATAGAACAGACATTCTTCCTGACCCTCCGTGTTAGTCCCGGTATCCCTACCTGATGCTCTGTTGTTGGCCTGGCACCCCTACCCCATATGCTGGGGTAGTACCGGTACCCCCACCGTTACTCTGCGGTAGTATCGGTACACCCACCGGTACTCCGGGGTAGTACGTGAACCCTTACTGGTTCACTGGGGTACACCTGCTCACGTTACTGGCACGTGGTGTATACCTGACATTCCTACCTGACCCTCCGTTTTAGGCCCGGTATCCCTACCTCATGCTCTGTTGTTGGCCTGGCACCCCTACCCGATATGCTGGGGTAGTACCGGTACCCCCACCGGTACTCTGCGGTAGTATTGGTACACCCACCGGTACTCCAGGGCAGTACCTGAACACTTACTGGTTCGCTGGGGTACACCTGCTGACCTTACGGGCCTGCTGTGTAGACCAGACATTCCTACCTGACCCTCCAGGCTAGGCACGGTATCCCTACCTGATGCTCTGCGGTAGGCCTGGCCCCCTACCCGACAATCTGGGGTAGTACCGGTACACCCACAGGTACTCCGTGGTACTTTTGCTATACCCACCGGTACTCCTGGATTGTACCGGAACCCTTACTGGTGCTCCGGGGTACACCTGCTGGCCCTACGGGCGCGCCGCTTTACGCCCACCCTTCCTACCTGACCTGCCAGGGTAGGCCTGGTATACCCACCCGATGTTTCGAGGTAGAACCGGTTCCCCCACCGGTACCTTGGGGTTGGAACAGAACCCTTTGTGATGTGCCAGAGAACACCAGCTGTCCCTTCGTGCGCGCAGGACTAGACCTGGCCTCCCTACCGGACCCCACAGGTTAGACCCGCTATCCCTACCTGATGCTCCGCATTAGGCTTGGCACCCATACCCGATGTTCTGGGGTACTAGCGGTACCCCCAACGTTACTCTGCGGTAGTATCGGTACACCCACCGGTACTCCGGGGTAGTACGAGAACCCTTACTGGTTCGCTGGGGTACACATGATGACGTTACGGGCACGCGGTATAGACCAGACATTCCTACCTGACCCTCCGTGTTAGGCCCGGTATCCCTACCTGATGCTCCGTTGTTGGCTTGGCACCCCTACCCGATATGCTGGGGTAGTACCGGTACCCCCACCGTTACTCCGCGGTAGTATTGGTACACCCACCGGTACTCCAGGGTAGTACCTGAACCCTTACTGGTTCGCTGGGGTACACCTGCTGACCTTACGGGCGTGCTGTGTAGACCAGACATTCCTACCTGACCCTCCAGGCTAGGCCCGGTATCCCTACCTGATGCTCTGCGGTAGGCCTGGCCCCCTACCCGACAATCTGGGGTAGTACCGGTACACCCACAGGTACTCCGCGGTACTTTTGCTATACCCACCGGTACTCCTGGATTGTACCGGAACCCTTACTGGTGCGCCGGGGTACACCTGCTGGCCCTACGGGCGCGCCGCTTTACGCCCACCCTTCCTACCTGACCTGCCAGGGTAGGCCTGGTATACCCACCCGATGTTTCGAGGTAGAACCGGTTCCCCCACCGGTACCTTGGGGTTGGAACGGAACCCTTTGTGATGTGCCAGAGAACACCAGCTGTCCCTTCGTGCGCGCAGGACTAGACCTGGCCTCCCTACCGGACCCCACAGGTTAGACCCGGTATCCCTACCTGATGCTCCGCATTAGGCTTGGCACCCATAACCGATCTTCTGGGGTAGTAGCGGTACTCCCAACGTTACTCTGCGGTAGTATCGGTACACCCACCGGTACTCCGGGGTAGTACGAGAACCCTTACTGGTTCGCTGGGGTACACATGATGACGTTACGGGCACGCGGTATAGACCAGACATTCCTACCTGACCCTCCGTGTTAGGCCCGGTATCCCTACCTGATGCTCCGTTGTTGGCTTGGCACCCCTACCCGATATGCTGGGGTAGTACCGGTACCCCCACCGTTACTCCGCGGTAGTATTGGTACACCAACCGGTACTCCAGGGTAGTACCTGAACCCTTACTGGTTCGCTGGGTTACCCCTGCTGACCTTACGGGCGTGCTGTGTAGACCAGACATTCCTACCTGACCCTCCAGGCTAGGCCCGGTATCCCTACCTGATGCTCTGCGGTAGGCCTGGCCCCCTACCCGACAATCTGGGGTAGTACCGGTACACCCACAGGTACTCCGCGGTAATTTTGCTATACCCACCGGTACTCCTGGATTGTACCGGAACCCTTACTGGTGCGCCGGGGTACACCTGCTGACCCTACGGGCGCGCCGCTTTACGCCCACCCTTCCTACCTGACCCGCCGGGGTAGGCCTGGTATACCTACCCGATGTTACGAAGTAGAACCGGTTCCCCCACCGGTACTCTGGGCTTGGAACGGAAACCTTTCTGATGCTCCAGAGAACACCAGCTGTCCCTTCGTGCGCGCTGGACTAGACCCGGCCTCCCTACCGGACCCCACAGGTTAGACCCGCTATCCCTACCTGATGCTCCGCATTAGGCTTGGCACCCATACCCGATGTTCTGGGGTACTAGCGGTACCCCCACCGTTACTCTGCCGTAGTATCGGTACACCCACCGGTACTCCGAGGTAGTACGAGAACCCTTTCTGGTTCGCTGGGGTACACATGATGACGTTACGGGCACGCGGTGTAGACCAGACATTCCTACCTGACCCTCCAGGCTAGGCCCGGTATCCCTACCTGATGCTCTGCGGTAGGCCTGGCCCCCTACCCGACAATCTGGGGTAGTACCCGTACACCCACAGGTACTCCGCGGTACTTTTGCTATACCCACCGGTACTCCTGGATTGTACCGGAACCCTTACTGGTGCGCCGGGGTACACCTGCTGACACTACGGGCGCGCCGCTTTACGCCCGCCCTTCCTACCTGACCCGCCGGGGTAGGCCTGGTATACCTACCCGATGTTTCGAGGTAGAACCGGTTCCCCCACCGGTACTCTGGGTTTGGAACGGAACCCTTTGTGATGCGCCAGAGAACACCAGCTGTCCCGTCGTGCGCGCTGGACTAGACCCGGCCTCCCTACCGGACCCCACAGGTTAGACCCGCTATCCCTACCTGATGCTCCGCATTAGGCTTGGCACCCATACCCGATGTTCTGGGGTACTAGCGGTACCCCCACCGTTACACTGCGGTAGTATCAGTACACCCACCGGTACTCCGGGGTAGTACGTGAACCCTTACTGGTTCACTGGGGTACACCTGATGACGTTACAGGCACGCGGTATAGACCAGACATTCTTCCTGACCCTCCGTGTTAGTCCCGGTATCCCTACCTGATGCTCCGTTGTTGGCCTGGCACCCCTACCCGATATGCTGGGGTAGTACCGGTACCCCCACCGGTACTCTGCGGTAGTATTGGTTCACCCACCGGTACTCCAGGGTAGTACCTGAACCCTTACTGGTTCGCTGGGTTACCCCTGCTGACCTTACGGGCGTACTGTGTAGACCAGACATTCCTACCTGACCCTCCAGGCTAGGCCCGGTATCCCTACCTGATCCTCTGCGGTAGGCCTGGCCCCCTACCCGACAATCTGGGGTAGTACCGGTACACCCAGAGGTACTCCGCGGTAATTTTGCTATACCCACCGGTACTCCTGGATTGTACCGTTACCCTTAATGGTGCGCCGGGATACACCTGCTGACCCTACGGGCGCGCCGCTTTACGCCCACCCTTCCTACCTGACCCTCGGGGGTAGGCCTGGTATACCTACCCGATGTTTCGAGGTAGAACCGGTTCCCCCACCGGTACCTTGGGGTTGGAACGGAACCCTTTGTGATGTGCCAGAGAACACCAGCTGTCCCTTCGTGCGCGCAGGACTAGACCTGGCCTCCCTACCGGACCCCACAGTTTAGACCCGCTATCCCTACCTGATGCTCCGCATTAGGCTTGGCACCCATACCCGATGTTCTGGGGTACTA
This sequence comes from Astur gentilis, assembly GCF_929443795.1. NCBI lineage: Eukaryota > Metazoa > Chordata > Aves > Accipitriformes > Accipitridae > Astur > Astur gentilis. The sequence goes on from NW_026061008.1 coordinate 999,985, forward strand.
GCGGTACCCCCACCGTTACTCTGCGGTAGTATCGGTACACCCACCGGTACTCCGGGGTAGTACGAGAACCCTTACTGGTTCGCTGGGGTACACATGATGACGTTACGGGCACGCGGTATAGACCAGACATTCCTACCTGACCCTCCGTGTTAGTCCCGGTATCCCTACCTGATGCTCCGTTGTTGGCTTGGCACCCCTACCCGATATGCTGGGGTAGTACCGGTACCCCCACCGGTACTCAGCGGTAGTATTGGTACACCCACCGGTACTCCAGGGTAGTACCTGAACCCTTACTGGTTCGCTGGGTTACCCCTGCTGACCTTACGGGCGTGCTGTGTAGACCAGACATTCCTACCTGACCCTCCAGGCTAGGCCCGGTATCCCTACCTGATGCTCTGCGGTAGGCCTGGCCCCCTACCCGACAATCTGGGGTAGTACCGGTACACCCAGAGGTACTCCGCGGTAATTTTGCTATACCCACCGGTACTCCTGGATTGTACCGGAACCCTTACTGGTGCGCCGGGGTACACCTGCTGACCCTACGGGCGCGCCGCTTTACGCCCACCCTTCCTACCTGACCCTCCGGGGTAGGCCTGGTATACCTACCCGATGTTTCGAGGTAGAACCGGTTCCCCCACCAGTACTCTGGGGTTGGAACGGAACCCTTTGTGATGCGCCAGAGAACACCAGCTGTCCCTTCGTGCGCGCTGGACTAGACCTGGCCTCCCTACCGGACCCCACAGGTTAGACCCGCTATCCCTACCTGATGCTCCGCATCAGGCTTGGCACCCATACCCGATGTTCTGGGGTACTAGCGGTACCCCCACCGTTACTCTGCCGTAGTATCGGTACACCCACCGGTACTCCGAGGTAGTACGAGAACCCTTTCTGGTTCGCTGGGGTACACATGATGACGTTACGGGCACGCGGTATAGACCAGACATTCCTACCTGACCCTCCAGGCTAGGCCCGGTATCCCTACCTGATGCTCTGCGGTAGGCCTGGCCCCCTACCCGACAATCTGGGGTAGTACCGGTACACCCACAGGTACTCCGCGGTACTTTTGCTATACCCACCGGTACTCCTGGATTGTACCGGAACCCTTACTGGTGCGCCGGGGTACACCTGCTGACACTACGGGCGCGCCGCTTTACGCCCGCCCTTCCTACCTGACCCGCCGGGGTAGGCCTGGTATACCTACCCGATGTTTCGAGGTAGAACCGGTTCCCCCACCGGTACTCTGGGTTTGGAACGGAACCCTTTGTGATGCGCCAGAGAACACCAGCTGTCCCGTCGTGCGCGCTGGACTAGACCCGGCCTCCCTACCGGACCCCACAGGTTAGACCCGCTATCCCTACCTGATGCTCCGCATTAGGCTTGGCACCCATACCCGATGTTCTGGGGTACTAGCGGTACCCCCACCGTTACACTGCGGTAGTATCAGTACACCCACCGGTACTCCGGGGTAGTACGTGAACCCTTACTGGTTCACTGGGGTACACCTGATGACGTTACAGGCACGCGGTATAGAACAGACATTCTTCCTGACCCTCCGTGTTAGTCCCGGTATCCCTACCTGATGCTCTGTTGTTGGCCTGGCACCCCTACCCGATATGCTGGGGTAGTACCGGTACCCCCACCGGTACTCTGCGGTAGTATTGGTACACCCACCGGTACTCCAGGGTAGTACCTGAACACTTACTGGTTCGCTGGGTTACCCCTGCTGACCTTACGGGCGTGCTGTGTAGACCAGACATTCCTACCTGACCCTCCAGGCTAGGCCCGGTATCCCTACCTGATGCTCTGCGGTAGGCCTGGCCCCCTACCCGACAATCTGGGGTAGTACCGGTACACCCACAGGTACTCCGCGGTACTTTTGCTATACAAACCGGTACTCCTGGATTTTACCGGAACCCTTACTGGTGCGCTGGGGTACACCTGCTGACACTACGGGCGCGCCGCTTTACGCCCACCCTTCCTACCTGACCCGCCGGGGTAGGCCTGGTATACCTACCCGATGTTTCAAGGTAGAACCGGTTCCCCCACCGGTACTCTGGGTTTGGAACGGAACCCTTTGTGATGCGCCAGAGAACACCAGCTGTCCCTTCATGCGCGCTGGACTAGACCCGGCCTCCCTACCGGACCCCACATGTTAGACCCACTATCCCTACCTGATGCTCCGCATTAGGCTTGGCACCCATACCCGATGTTCTGGGGTAGTAGCGGTACCCCCACCGTTACTCTGCGGTAGTATCGGTACACCCACCGGTACTCCGGGGTAGTACGTGAACCCTTACTGTTTCACTGGGGTACACCTGCTCACGTTACTGGCACGTGGTGTAGACCAGACATTCCTACCTGACCCTCTGTTTTAGGCCCGGTATCCCTACCTCATGCTCTGTTGTTGGCCTGGCACCCCTACCCGATATGCTGGGGTAGTACCAGTACCCCCACCGGTACTCTGCGGTAGTATTGGTACACCCACCGGTACTCCAGGGCAGTACCTGAACCCTTACTGGTTCGCTGGGGTACACCTGCTGACCTTACGGGCGTGCTGTGTAGACCAGACATTCCTACCTGACCCTCCAGGCTAGGCCCGGTATCCCTACCTAATGCTCTGCGGTAGGCCTGGCCCCCTACCCGACAATCTGGGGTAGTACCGGTACACCCAGAGGTACTCCGCGGTAATTTTGCTATACCCACCGGTACTCCTGGATTGTACCGGAACCCTTACTGGTGCGCCGGGGTACACCTGCTGACCCTACGGGCGCGCCGCTTTACGCCCACCCTTCCTACCTGACCCTCCGGGGTAGGCCTGGTATACCTACCCGATGTTTCGAGGTAGAACCGGTTCCCCCACCAGTACTCTGGGGTTGGAACGGAACCCTTTGTGATGCGCCAGAGAACACCAGCTGTCCCTTCGTGCGCGCTGGACTAGACCCGGCCTCCCTACCGGACCCCACAGGTTAGACCCGCTATCCCTACCTGATGCTCCGCATCAGGCTTGGCACCCATACCCGATGTTCTGGGGTACTAGCGGTACCCCCACCGTTACTCTGCCGTAGTATCGGTACACCCACCGGTACTCCGAGGTAGTACGAGAACCCTTTCTGGTTCGCTGGGGTACACATGATGACGTTACGGGCACGCGGTATAGACCAGACATTCCTACCTGACCCTCCAGGCTAGGCCCGGTATCCCTACCTGATGCTCTGCGGTAGGCCTGGCCCCCTACCCGACAATCTGGGGTAGTACCGGTACACCCACAGGTACTCCGCGGTACTTTTGCTATACCCACCGGTACTCCTGGATTGTACCGGAACCCTTACTGGTGCGCCGGGGTACACCTGCTGACACTACGGGCGCGCCGCTTTACGCCCGCCCTTCCTACCTGACCCGCCGGGGTAGGCCTGGTATACCTACCCGATGTTTCGAGGTAGAACCGGTTCCCCCACCGGTACTCTGGGTTTGGAACGGAACCCTTTGTGATGCGCCAGAGAACACCAGCTGTCCCGTCGTGCGCGCTGGACTAGACCCGGCCTCCCTACCGGACCCCACAGGTTAGACCCGCTATCCCTACCTGATGCTCCGCATTAGGCTTGGCACCCATACCCGATGTTCTGGGGTACTAGCGGTACCCCCACCGTTACACTGCGGTAGTATCAGTACACCCACCGGTACTCCGGGGTAGTACGTGAACCCTTACTGGTTCACTGGGGTACACCTGATGACGTTACAGGCACGCGGTATAGAACAGACATTCTTCCTGACCCTCCGTGTTACTCCCGGTATCCCTACCTGATGCTCTGTTGTTGGCCTGGCACCCCTACCCGATATGCTGGGGTAGTACCGGTACCCCCACCGGTACTCTGCGGTAGTATTGGTACACCCACCGGTACTCCAGGGTAGTACCTGAACACTTACTGGTTCGCTGGGTTACCCCTGCTGACCTTACGGGCGTGCTGTGTAGACCAGACATTCCTACCTGACCCTCCAGGCTAGGCCCGGTATCCCTACCTGATGCTCTGCGGTAGGCCTGGCCCCCTACCCGACAATCTGGGGTAGTACCGGTACACCCACAGGTACTCCGCGGTACTTTTGCTATACAAACCGGTACTCCTGGATTTTACCGGAACCCTTACTGGTGCGCTGGGGTACACCTGCTGACACTACGGGCGCGCCGCTTTACGCCCACCCTTCCTACCTGACCCGCCGGGGTAGGCCTGGTATACCTACCCGATGTTTCAAGGTAGAACCGGTTCCCCCACCGGTACTCTGGGTTTGGAACGGAACCCTTTGTGATGCGCCAGAGAACACCAGCTGTCCCTTCATGCGCGCTGGACTAGACCCGGCCTCCCTACCGGACCCCACATGTTAGACCCGCTATCCCTACCTGATGCTCCGCATTAGGCTTGGCACCCATACCCAATGTTCTGGGGTAGTAGCGGTACCCCCACCGTTACTCTGCGGTAGTATCGGTACACCCACCGGTACTCCGGGGTAGTACGTGAACCCTTACTGTTTCACTGGGGTACACCTGCTCACGTTACTGGCACGTGGTGTAGACCAGACATTCCTACCTGACCCTCTGTTTTAGGCCCGGTATCCCTACCTCATGCTCTGTTGTTGGCCTGGCACCCCTACCCGATATGCTGGGGTAGTACCGGTACCCCCACCGGTACTCTGCGGTAGTATTGGTACACCCACCGGTACTCCAGGGCAGTACCTGAACACTTACTGGTTCGCTGGGGTACACCTGCTGACCTTACGGGCGTGCTGTGTAGACCAGACATTCCTACCTGACCCTCCAGGCTAGGCCCGGTATCCCTACCTGATGCTCTGCGGTAGGCCTGGCCCCCTACCCGACAATCTGGGGTAGTACCGGTACACCCAGAGGTACTCCGCGGTAATTTTGCTATACCCACCGGTACTCCTGGATTGTACCGGAACCCTTACTGGTGCGCCGGGGTACACCTGCTGACCCTACGGGCGCGCCGCTTTACGCCCACCCTTCCTACCTGACCCTCCGGGGTAGGCCTGGTATACCTACCCGATGTTTCGAGGTAGAACCGGTTCCCCCACCAGTACTCTGGGGTTGGAACGGAACCCTTTGTGATGCGCCAGAGAACACCAGCTGTCCCTTCGTGCGCGCTGGACTAGACCCGGCCTCCCTACCGGACCCCACAGGTTAGACCCGCTATCCCTACCTGATGCTCCGCATTAGGCTTGGCACCCATACCCGATGTTCTGGGGTACTAGCGGTACCCCCACCGTTACACTGCGGTAGTATCAGTACACCCACCGGTACTCCGGGGTAGTACGTGAACACTTACTGGTTCACTGGGGTACACCTGATGACGTTACAGGCACGCGGTATAGAACAGACATTCTTCCTGACCCTCCGTGTTACTCCCGGTATCCCTACCTGATGCTCTGTTGTTGGCCTGGCACCCCTACCCGATATGCTGGGGTAGTACCGGTACCCCCACCGGTACTCTGCGGTAGTATTGGTACACCCACCGGTACTCCAGGGTAGTACCTGAACACTTACTGGTTCGCTGGGTTACCCCTGCTGACCTTACGGGCGTGCTGTGTAGACCAGACATTCCTACCTGACCCTCCAGGCTAGGCCCGGTATCCCTACCTGATGCTCTGCGGTAGGCCTGGCCCCCTACCCGACAATCTGGGGTAGTACCGGTACACCCACAGGTACTCCGCGGTACTTTTGCTATACAAACCGGTACTCCTGGATTTTACCGGAACCCTTACTGGTGCGCTGGGGTACACCTGCTGACACTACGGGCGCGCCGCTTTACGCCCACCCTTCCTACCTGACCCGCCGGGGTAGGCCTGGTATACCTACCCGATGTTTCAAGGTAGAACCGGTTCCCCCACCGGTACTCTGGGTTTGGAACGGAACCCTTTGTGATGCGCCAGAGAACACCAGCTGTCCCTTCATGCGCGCTGGACTAGACCCGGCCTCCCTACCGGACCCCACATGTTAGACCCGCTATCCCTACTGATGCTCCGCATTAGGCTTGGCACCCATACCCGATGTTCTGGGGTAGTAGCGGTACCCCCACCGTTACTCTGCGGTAGTATCGGTACACCCACCGGTACTCCGGGGTAGTACGTGAACCCTTACTGTTTCACTGGGGTACACCTGCTCACGTTACTGGCACGTGGTGTAGACCAGACATTCCTACCTGACCCTCTGTTTTAGGCCCGGTATCCCTACCTCATGCTCTGTTGTTGGCCTGGCACCCCTACCCGATATGCTGGGGTAGTACCGGTACCCCCACCGGTACTCTGCGGTAGTATTGGTACACCCACCGGTACTCCAGGGCAGTACCTGAACACTTACTGGTTCGCTGGGGTACACCTGCTGACCTTACGGGCGTGCTGTGTAGACCAGACATTCCTACCTGACCCTCCAGGCTATGCCCGGTATCCCTACCTGATGCTCTGCGGTAGGCCTGGCCCCCTACCCGACAATCTGGGGTAGTACAGGTACACCCACAGGTACTCCGTGGTACTTTTGCTATACCCACCGGTACTCCTGGATTGTACCGGAACCCTTACTGGTGCGCCGGGGTACACCTGCTGGCCCTACGGGCGCGCCGCTTTACACACACCCTTCCTACCTGACCTGCCAGGGTAGGCCTGCTATACGCACCCGATGTTTCGAGGTAGAACCGGTTCCCCCACCGGTACCTTGGGGTTGGAACAGAACCCTTTGTGATGTGCCAGAGAACACCAGCTGTCCCTTCGTGCGCGCAGGACTAGACCTGGCCTCCCTACCGGACCCCACAGGTTAGACCCGCTATCCCTACCTGATGCTCCGCATTAGGCTTGGCACCCATACCCGATGTTCTGGGGTAGTAACGGTACCCCCACCGTTACTCTGCGGTAGTATCGGTACACCCACCGGTACTCCGGGGTAGTACGAGAACCCTTACTGGTTCGCTGGGGTACACATGATGACGTTACGGGCACGCGGTATAGACCAGACATTCCTACCTGACCCTCCGTGTTAGGCCCGGTATCCCTACCTGATGCTCCGTTGTTGGCTTGGCACCCCTACCCGATATGCTGGGGTAGTACCGGTACCCCCACCGTTACTCCGCGGTAGTATTGGTACACCCACCGGTACTCCAGGGTAGTACCTGAACCCTTACTGGTTCGCTGGGTTACCCCTGCTGACCTTACTGGCGTGCTGTGTAGACCAGACATTCCTACCTGACCCTCCAGGCTAGGCCCGGTATCCCTACCTGATGCTCTGCGGTAGGCCTGGCCCCCTACCCGACAATCTGGGGTAGTACCGGTACACCCAGAGGTACTCCGCGGTACTTTTGCTATACCCACCGGTACTCCTGGATTGTACCGGAACCCTTACTGGTGCGCCGGGGTACACCTGCTGACCCTACGGGCGCGCCGCTTTACGCCCACCCTTCCTACCTGACCCGCCGGGGTAGGCCTGGTATACCTACCCGATGTTTCGAGGTAGAACCGGTTCCCCCACCGGTACTCTGGGGTTGGAACGGAACCCTTTGTGATGCGCCAGAGAACACCAGCTGTCCCGTCGTGCGCGCTGGACTAGACCTGGCCTCCCTACCGGACGCCACAGGTTAGACCCGCTATCCCTACCTGATGCTCCGCATTAGGCTTGGCACCCATACCCGATGTTCTGGGGTACTAGCGGTACCCCCACCGTTACTCTGCCGTAGTATCGGTACACCCACCGGTACTCCGAGGTAGTACGAGAACCCTTTCTGGTTCGCTGGGGTACACATGATGACGTTACGGGCACGCGGTATAGACCAGACAATCCTACATGACCCTCCAGGCTAGGCCCGGTATCCCTACCTGATGCTCTGCGGTAGGCCTGGCCCCCTACCCGACAATCTGGGGTAGTACCGGTACACCCACAGGTACTCCGCGGTACTTTTGCTATACCCACCGGTACTCCTGGATTGTACCGGAACCCTTACTGGTGCGCCGGGGTACACCTGCTGACACTACGGGCGCGCCGCTTTACGCCCACCCTTCCTAACTGACCCGCCGGGGTAGGCCTGGTATACCTACCCGATGTTTCGAGGTAGAACCGGTTCCCCCACCGGTACTCTGGGTTTGGAACGGAACCCTTAGTGATGCGCCAGAGAACACCAGCTGTCCCGTCGTGCGCGAGGGACTAGACCCGGCCTCCCTACCGGACCCCACAGGTTAGACCCGCTATCCCTACCTGATGCTCCGCATTAGGCTTGGCACCCATACCCGATGTTCTGGGGTACTAGCGGTACCCCCACCGTTACACTGCGGTAGTATCAGTACACCCACCGGTACTCCGGGGTAGTACGTGAACCCTTACTGGTTCACTGGGGTACACCTGATGACGTTACAGGCACGCGGTATAGAACAGACATTCTTCCTGACCCTCCGTGTTAGTCCCGCTATCCCTACCTGATGCTCTGTTGTTGGCCTGGCACCCCTACCCGATATGCTGGGGTAGTACCGCTACCCCCACCGGTACACTGCGGTAGTATCGGTACACCCACCGGTACTCCGGGGTAGTACGTGAACCCTTACTGGTTCACTGGGGTACACCTGCTCACGTTACTGGCACGCGGTGTAGACCAGACATTCCTACCTGACCCTCCGTGTTAGGCCCGGTATCCCTACCTGATGCTCCGTTGTTGGCTTGGCACCCCTACCCGATATGCTGGGGTAGTACCGGTACCCCCACCGTTACTCCGCGGTAGTATTGGTACACCCACCGGTACTCCAGGGTAGTACCTGAACCCTTACTGGTTCGCTGGGTTACCCCTGCTGACCTTACGGGCGTGCTGTGTAGACCAGACATTCCTACCTGACCCTCCAGGCTAGGCCCGGTATCCCTACCTGATGCTCTGCGGTAGGCCTGGCCCCCTACCCGACAATCTGGGGTAGTACTGGTACACCCAGAGGTACTCCGCGGTACTTTTGCTATACCCACCGGTACTCCTGGATTGTACCGGAACCCTTACTGGTGCGCCGGGGTACACCTGCTGACCCTACGGGCGCGCCGCTTTACGCCCACCCTTCCTACCTGACCCGCCGGGGTAGGCCTGGTATACCTACCCGATGTTACGAAGTAGAACCGGTTCCCCCACCGGTACTCTGGGCTTGGAACGGAAACCTTTCTGATGCGCCAGAGAACACCAGCTGTCCCTTCGTGCGCGCTGGACTAGACCCGGCCTCCCTACCGGACCCCACAGGTTAGACCCGCTATCCCTACCTGATGCTCCGCATTAGGCTTGGCACCCATACCCGATGTTCTGGGGTACTAGCGGTACCCCCACCGTTACTCTGCCGTAGTATCGGTACACCCACCGGTACTCCGAAGTAGTACGAGAACCCTTTCTGGTTCGCTGGGGTACACATGATGACGTTACGGGCACGCGGTATAGACCAGACATTCCTACCTGACCCTCCAGGCTAGGCCCGGTATCCCTACCTGATGCTCTGCGGTAGGCCTGGCCCCCTACCCGACAATCTGGGGTAGTACTGGTACACCCACAGGTACTCCGCGGTACTTTTGCTATACCCACCGGTACTCCTGGATTGTACCGGAACCCTTACTGGTGCGCCGGGGTACACCTGCTGACACTACGGGCGCGCCGCTTTACGCCCGCCCTTCCTACCTGACCCGCCGGGGTAGGCCTGGTATACCTACCCGATGTTTCGAGGTAGAACCGGTTCCCCCACCGGTACTCTGGGTTTGGAACGGAACCCTTTGTGATGCGCCAGAGAACACCAGCTGTCCCGTCGTGCGCGCTGGACTAGACCCGGCCTCCCTACCGGACCCCACAGGTTAGACCCGCTATCCCTACCTGATGCTCCGCATTAGGCTTGGCACCCATACCCGATGTTCTGGGGTACTAGCGGTACCCCCACCGTTACACTGCGGTAGTATCAGTACACCCACCGGTACTCCGGGGTAGTACGTGAACCCTTACTGGTTCACTGGGGTACACCTGATGACGTTACAGGCACGCGGTATAGAACAGACATTCTTCCTGACCCTCCGTGTTACTCCCGGTATCCCTACCTGATGCTCTGTTGTTGGCCTGGCACCCCTACCCGATATGCTGGGGTAGTACCGGTACCCCCACCGGTACTCTGCGGTAGTATTGGTACACCCACCGGTACTCCAGGGTAGTACCTGAACACTTACTGGTTCGCTGGGTTACCCCTGCTGACCTTACGGGCGTGCTGTGTAGACCAGACATTCCTACCTGACCCTCCAGGCTAGGCCCGGTATCCCTACCTGATGCTCTGCGGTAGGCCTGGCCCCCTACCCGACAATCTGGGGTAGTACCGGTACACCCACAGGTACTCCGCGGTACTTTTGCTATACAAACCGGTACTCCTGGATTTTACCGGAACCCTTACTGGTGCGCTGGGGTACACCTGCTGACACTACGGGCGCGCCGCTTTACGCCCACCCTTCCTACCTGACCCGCCGGGGTAGGCCTGGTATACCTACCCGATGTTTCAAGGTAGAACCGGTTCCCCCACCGGTACTCTGGGTTTGGAACGGAACCCTTTGTGATGCGCCAGAGAACACCAGCTGTCCCTTCATGCGCGCTGGACTAGACCCGGCCTCCCTACCGGACCCCACATGTTAGACCCGCTATCCCTACCTGATGCTCCGCATTAGGCTTGGCACCCATACCCGATGTTCTGGGGTAGTAGCGGTACCCCCACCGTTACTCTGCGGTAGTATCGGTACACCCACCGGTACTCCGGGGTAGTACGTGAACCCTTACTGGTTCACTGGGGTACACCTGCTCACGTTACTGGCACGTGGTGTAGACCAGACATTCCTACCTGACCCTCTGTTTTAGGCCCGGTATCCCTACCTCATGCTCTGTTGTTGGCCTGGCACCCCTACCCGATATGCTGGGGTAGTACCGGTACCCCCACCGGTACTCTGCGGTAGTATTGGTACACCCACCGGTACTCCAGGGCAGTACCTGAACACTTACTGGTTCGCTGGGGTACACCTGCTGACCTTACGGGCGTGCTGTGTAGACCAGACATTCCTACCTGACCCTCCAGGCTAGGCCCGGTATCCCTACCTGATGCTCTGCGGTAGGCCTGGCCCCCTACCCGACAATCTGGGGTAGTACCGGTACACCCAGAGGTACTCCGCGGGAATTTTGCTATACCCACCGGTACTCCTGGATTGTACCGGAACCCTTACTGGTGCGCCGGGGTACACCTGCTGACCCTACGGGCGCGCCGCTTTACGCCCACCCTTCCTACCTGACCCTCCGGGGTAGGCCTGGTATACCTACCCGATGTTTCGAGGTAGAACCGGTTCCCCCACCAGTACTCTGGGGTTGGAACGGAACCCTTTGTGATGCGCCAGAGAACACCAGCTGTCCCTTCGTGCGCGCTGGACTAGACCCGGCCTCCCTACCGGACCCCACAGGTTAGACCCGCTATCCCTACCTGATGCTCCGCATCAGGCTTGGCACCCATACCCGATGTTCTGGGGTACTAGCGGTACCCCCACCGTTACTCTGCCGTAGTATCGGTACACCCACCGGTACTCCGAGGTAGTACGAGAACCCTTTCTGGTTCGCTGGGGTACACATGATGACGTTACGGGCACGCGGTATAGACCAGACATTCCTACCTGACCCTCCGTGTTAGGCCCGGTATCCCTACCTGATGCTCTGCGGTAGGCCTGGCCCCCTACCCGACAATCTGGGGTAGTACCGGTACACCCACTGGTACTCCGCAGTAGTTTTGCTATACCCACCGGTACTCCTGGATTGTACCGGAACCCTTACTGGTGCGCCGGGGTACACCTGCTGACACTACGGGCGCGCCGCTTTACGCCCGCCCTTCCTACCTGACCCGCCGGGGTAGGCCTGGTATACCTACCCGATGTTTCGAGGTAGAACCGGTTCCCCCACCGGTACTCTGGGTTTGGAACGGAACCCTTTGTGATGCGACAGAGAACACCAGCTGTCCCGTCGTGCGCGCTGGACTAGACCCGGCCTCCCTACCGGACCCCACAGGTTAGACCCGCTATCCCTACCTGATGCTCCGCATTAGGCTTGGCACCCATACCCGATGTTCTGGGGTACTAGCGGTACCCCCACCGTTACACTGCGGTAGTATCAGTACACCCACCGGTACTCCGGGGTAGTACGTGAACCCTTACTGGTTCACTGGGGTACACCTGATGACGTTACAGGCACGCGGTATAGAACAGACATTCTTCCTGACCCTCCGTGTTACTCCCGGTATCCCTACCTGATGCTCTGTTGTTGGCCTGGCACCCCTACCCGATATGCTGGGGTAGTACCGGTACCCCCACCGGTACTCTGCGGTAGTATTGGTACACCCACCGGTACTCCAGGGTAGTACCTGAACACTTACTGGTTCGCTGGGTTACCCCTGCTGACCTTACGGGCGTGCTGTGTAGACCAGACATTCCTACCTGACCCTCCAGGCTAGGCCCGGTATCCCTACCTGATGCTCTGCGGTAGGCCTGGCCCCCTACCCGACAATCTGGGGTAGTACCGGTACACCCACAGGTACTCCGCGGTACTTTTGCTATACAAACCGGTACTCCTGGATTTTACCGGAACCCTTACTGGTGCGCTGGGGTACACCTGCTGACACTACGGGCGCGCCGCTTTACGCCCACCCTTCCTACCTGACCCGCCGGGGTAGGCCTGGTATACCTACCCGATGTTTCAAGGTAGAACCGGTTCCCCCACCGGTACTCTGGGTTTGGAACGGAACCCTTTGTGATGCGCCAGAGAACACCAGCTGTCCCTTCATGCGCGCTGGACTAGACCCGGCCTCCCTACCGGACCCCACATGTTAGACCCGCTATCCCTACCTGATGCTCCGCATTAGGCTTGGCACCCATACCCGATGTTCTGGGGTAGTAGCGGTACCCCCACCGTTACTCTGCGGTAGTATCGGTACACCCACCGGTACTCCGGGGTAGTACGTGAACCCTTACTGTTTCACTGGGGTACACCTGCTCACGTTACTGGCACGTGGTGTAGACCAGACATTCCTACCTGACCCTCTGTTTTAGGCCCGGTATCCCTACCTCATGCTCTGTTGTTGGCCTGGCACCCCTACCCGATATGCTGGGGTAGTACCGGTACCCCCACCGGTACTCTGCGGTAGTATTGGTACACCCACCGGTACTCCAGGGCAGTACCTGAACACTTACTGGTTCGCTGGGGTACACCTGCTGACCTTACGGGCGTGCTGTGTAGACCAGACATTCCTACCTGACCCTCCAGGCTATGCCCGGTATCCCTACCTGATGCTCTGCGGTAGGCCTGGCCCCCTACCCGACAATCTGGGGTAGTACAGGTACACCCACAGGTACTCCGTGGTACTTTTGCTATACCCACCGGTACTCCTGGATTGTACCGGAACCCTTACTGGTGCGCCGGGGTACACCTGCTGGCCCTACGGGCGCGCCGCTTTACACACACCCTTCCTACCTGACCTGCCAGGGTAGGCCTGCTATACGCACCCGATGTTTCGAGGTAGAACCGGTTCCCCCACCGGTACCTTGGGGTTGGAACAGAACCCTTTGTGATGTGCCAGAGAACACCAGCTGTCCCTTCGTGCGCGCAGGACTAGACCTGGCCTCCCTACCGGACCCCACAGGTTAGACCCGCTATCCCTACCTGATGCTCCGCATTAGGCTTGGCACCCATACCCGATGTTCTGGGGTAGTAACGGTACCCCCACCGTTACTCTGCGGTAGTATCGGTACACCCACCGGTACTCCGGGGTAGTACGAGAACCCTTACTGGTTCGCTGGGGTACACATGATGACGTTACGGGCACGCGGTATAGACCAGACATTCCTACCTGACCCTCCGTGTTAGGCCCGGTATCCCTACCTGATGCTCCGTTGTTGGCTTGGCACCCCTACCCGATATGCTGGGGTAGTACCGGTACCCCCACCGTTACTCCGCGGTAGTATTGGTACACCCACCGGTACTCCAGGGTAGTACCTGAACCCTTACTGGTTCGCTGGGTTACCCCTGCTGACCTTACTGGCGTGCTCTGTAGACCAGACATTCCTACCTGACCCTCCAGGCTAGGCCCGGTATCCCTACCTGATGCTCTGCGGTAGGCCTGGCCCCCTACCCGACAATCTGGGGTAGTACCGGTACACCCAGAGGTACTCCGCGGTACATTTGCTATACCCACCGGTACTCCTGGATTGTACCGGAACCCTTACTGGTGCGCCGGGGTACACCTGCTGACCCTACGGGCGCGCCGCTTTACGCCCACCCTTCCTACCCGACCCGCCGGGGTAGGCCTGGTATACCTACCCGATGTTTCGAGGTAGAACCGGTTCCCCCACCGGTACTCTGGGGTTGGAACGGAACCCTTTGTGATGCGCCAGAGAACACCAGCTGTCCCGTCGTGCGCGCTGGACTAGACCTGGCCTCCCTACCGGACGCCACAGGTTAGACCCGCTATCCCTACCTGATGCTCCGCATTAGGCTTGGCACCCATACCCGATGTTCTGGGGTACTAGCGGTACCCCCACCGTTACTCTGCCGTAGTATCGGTACACCCACCGGTACTCCGAGGTAGTACGAGAACCCTTTCTGGTTCGCTGGGGTACACATGATGACGTTACGGGCACGCGGTATAGACCAGACAATCCTACATGACCCTCCAGGCTAGGCCCGGTATCCCTACCTGATGCTCTGCGGTAGGCCTGGCCCCCTACCCGACAATCTGGGGTAGTACCGGTACACCCACAGGTACTCCGCGGTACTTTTGCTATACCCACCGGTACTCCTGGATTGTACCGGAACCCTTACTGGTGCGCCGGGGTACACCTGCTGACACTACGGGCGCGCCGCTTTACGCCCACCCTTCCTAACTGACCCGCCGGGGTAGGCCTGGTATACCTACCCGATGTTTCGAGGTAGAACCGGTTCCCCCACCGGTACTCTGGGTTTGGAACGGAACCCTTAGTGATGCGCCAGAGAACACCAGCTGTCCCGTCGTGCGTGAGGGACTAGACCCGGCCTCCCTACCGGACCCCACAGGTTAGACCCGCTATCCCTACCTGATGCTCCGCATTAGGCTTGGCACCCATACCCGATGTTCTGGGGTACTAGCGGTACCCCCACCGTTACACTGCGGTAGTATCAGTACACCCACCGGTACTCCGGGGTAGTACGTGAACCCTTACTGGTTCACTGGGGTACACCTGATGACGTTACAGGCACGCGGTATAGAACAGACATTCTTCCTGACCCTCCGTGTTAGTCCCGCTATCCCTACCTGATGCTCTGTTGTTGGCCTGGCACCCCTACCCGATATGCTGGGGTAGTACCGGTACCCCCACCGTTACACTGCGGTAGTATCGGTACACCCACCGGTACTCCGGGGTAGTACGTGAACCCTTACTGGTTCACTGGGGTACACCTGCTCACGTTACTGGCACGCGGTATAGACCAGACATTCCTACCTGACCCTCCGTGTTAGGCCCGGTATCCCTACCTGATGCTCCGTTGTTGGCTTGGCACCCCTACCCGATATGCTGGGGTAGTACCGGTACCCCCACCGTTACTCCGCGGTAGTATTGGTACACCCACCGGTACTCCAGGGTAGTACCTGAACCCTTACTGGTTCGCTGGGTTACCCCTGCTGACCTTACTGGCGTGCTCTGTAGACCAGACATTCCTACCTGACCCTCCAGGCTAGGCCCGGTATCCCTACCTGATGCTCTGCGGTAGGCCTGGCCCCCTACCCGACAATCTGGGGTAGTACCGGTACACCCAGAGGTACTCCGCGGTACTTTTGCTATACCCACCGGTACTCCTGGATTGTACCGGAACCCTTACTGGTGCGCCGGGGTACACCTGCTGACCCTACGGGCGCGCCGCTTTACGCCCACCCTTCCTACCCGACCCGCCGGGGTAGGCCTGGTATACCTACCCGATGTTTCGAGGTAGAACCGGTTCCCCCACCGGTACTCTGGGGTTGGAACGGAACCCTTTGTGATGCGCCAGAGAACACCAGCTGTCCCGTCGTGCGCGCTGGACTAGACCTGGCCTCCCTACCGGACGCCACAGGTTAGACCCGCTATCCCTACCTGATGCTCCGCATTAGGCTTGGCACCCATACCCGATGTTCTGGGGTACTAGCGGTACCCCCACCGTTACTCTGCCGTAGTATCGGTACACCCACTGGTACTCCGAGGTAGTACGAGAACCCTTTCTGGTTCGCTGGGGTACACATGATGACGTTACGGGCACGCGGTATAGACCAGACAATCCTACATGACCCTCCATGCTAGGCCCGGTATCCCTACCTGATGCTCTGCGGTAGGCCTGGCCCCCTACCCGACAATCTGGGGTAGTACCGGTACACCCACAGGTACTCCGCGGTACTTTTGCTATACCCACCGGTACTCCTGGATTGTACCGGAACCCTTACTGGTGCGCCGGGGTACACCTGCTGACACTACGGGCGCGCCGCTTTACGCCCACCCTTCCTAACTGACCCGCCGGGGTAGGCCTGGTATACCTACCCGATGTTTCGAGGTAGAACCGGTTCCCCCACCGGTACTCTGGGTTTGGAACGGAACCCTTAGTGATGCGCCAGAGAACACCAGCTGTCCCGTCGTGCGTGAGGGACTAGACCCGGCCTCCCTACCGGACCCCACAGGTTAGACCCGCTATCCCTACCTGATGCTCCGCATTAGGCTTGGCACCCATACCCGATGTTCTGGGGTACTAGCGGTACCCCCACCGTTACACTGCGGTAGTATCAGTACACCCACCGGTACTCCGGGGTAGTACGTGAACCCTTACTGGTTCACTGGGGTACACCTGATGACGTTACAGGCACGCGGTATAGAACAGACATTCTTCCTGACCCTCCGTGTTAGTCCCGCTATCCCTACCTGATGCTCTGTTGTTGGCCTGGCACCCCTACCCGATATGCTGGGGTAGTACCGGTACCCCCACCGTTACACTGCGGTAGTATCGGTACACCCACCGGTACTCCGGGGTAGTACGTGAACCCTTACTGGTTCACTGGGGTACACCTGCTCACGTTACTGGCACGCGGTATAGACCAGACATTCCTACCTGACCCTCCGTGTTAGGCCCGGTATCCCTACCTGATGCTCCGTTGTTGGCTTGGCACCCCTACCCGATATGCTGGGGTAGTACCGGTACCCCCACCGTTACTCCGCGGTAGTATTGGTACACCCACCGGTACTCCAGGGTAGTACCTGAACCCTTACTGGTTCGCTGGGTTACCCCTGCTGACCTTACGGGCGTGCTGTGTAGACCAGACATTCCTACCTGACCCTCCAGGCTAGGCCCGGTATCCCTACTTGATGCTCTGCGGTAGGCCTGGCCCCCTACCCGACAATCTGGGGTAGTACCGGTACACCCAGAGGTACTCCGCGGTAATTTTGCTATACCCACCGGTACTCCTGGATTGTACCGGAACCCTTACTGGTGCGCCGGGGTACACCTGCTGACCCTACGGGCGCGCCGCTTTACGCCCACCCTTCCTACCTGACCCGCCGGGGTAGGCCTGGTATACCTACCCGATGTTACGAAGTAGAACCGGTTCCCCCACCGGTACTCTGGGCTTGGAACGGAAACCTTTCTGATGCGCCATAGAACACCAGCTGTCCCTTCGTGCGCGCTGGACTAGACCCGGCCTCCCTACCGGACCCCACAGGTTAGACCCGCTATCCCTACCTGATGCTCCGCATTAGGCTTGGCACCCATACCCGATGTTCTGGGGTACTAGCGGTACCCCCACCGTTACTCTGCCGTAGTATCGGTACACCCACCGGTACTCCGAGGTAGTACGAGAACCCTTTCTGGTTCGCTGGGGTACACATGATGACGTTACGGGCACGCGGTATAGACCAGACATTCCTACCTGACCCTCCAGGCTAGGCCCGGTATCCCTACCTGATGCTCTGCGGTAGGCCTGGCCCCCTACCCGACAATCTGGGGTAGTACCGGTACACCCACAGGTACTCCGCGGTACTTTTGCTATACCCACCGGTACTCCTGGATTGTACCGGAACCCTTACTGGTGCGCCGGGGTACACCTGCTGACACTACGGGCGCGCCGCTTTACGCCCGCCCTTCCTACCTGACCCGCCGGGGTAGGCCTGGTATACCTACCCGATGTTTCGAGGTAGAACCGGTTCCCCCACCGGTACTCTGGGTTTGGAACGGAACCCTTTGTGATGCGCCAGAGAACACCAGCTGTCCCGTCGTGCGCGCTGGACTAGACCCGGCCTCCCTACCGGACCCCACAGGTTAGACCCGCTATCCCTACCTGATGCTCCGCATTAGGCTTGGCACCCATACCCGATGTTCTGGGGTACTAGCGGTACCCCCACCGTTACACTGCGGTAGTATCAGTACACCCACCGGTACTCCGGGGTAGTACGTGAACCCTTACTGGTTCACTGGGGTACACCTGATGACGTTACAGGCACGCGGTATAGACCAGACATTCTTCCTGACCCTCCGTGTTAGTCCCGGTATCCCTACCTGATGCTCCGTTGTTGGCCTGGCACCCCTACCCGATATGCTGGGGTAGTACCGGTACCCCCACCGGTACTCTGCGGTAGTATTGGTTCACCCACCGGTACTCCAGGGTAGTACCTGAACCCTTACTGGTTCGCTGGGTTACCCCTGCTGACCTTACGGGCGTGCTGTGTAGACCAGACATTCCTACCTGACCCTCCAGGCTAGGCCCGGTATCCCTACCTGATGCTCTGCGGTAGGCCTGGCCCCCTACCCGACAATCTGGGGTAGTACCGGTACACCCAGAGGTACTCCGCGGTAATTTTGCTATACCCACCGGTACTCCTGGATTGTACCGTTACCCTTAATGGTGCGCCGGGATACACCTGCTGACCCTACGGGCGCGCCGCTTTACGCCCACCCTTCCTACCTGAACCTCGGGGGTAGGCCTGGTATACCTACCCGATGTTTCGAGGTAGAACCGGTTCCCCCACCGGTACCTTGGGGTTGGAACGGAACCCTTTGTGATGTGCCAGAGAACACCAGCTGTCCCTTCGTGCGCGCAGGACTAGACCTGGCCTCCCTACCGGACCCCACAGGTTAGACCCGCTATCCCTACCTGATGCTCCGCATTAGGCTTGGCACCCATACCCGATGTTCTGGGGTACTAGCGGTACCCCCACCGTTACTCTGCGGTAGTATCGGTACACCCACCGGTACTCCGGGGTAGTACGAGAACCCTTACTGGTTCGCTGGGGTACACATGATGACGTTACGGGCACGCGGTATAGACCAGACATTCCTACCTGACCCTCCGTGTTAGTCCCGGTATCCCTACCTGATGCTCCGTTGTTGGCTTGGCACCCCTACCCGATATGCTGGGGTAGTACCGGTACCCCCACCGGTACTCAGCGGTAGTATTGGTACACCCACCGGTACTCCAGGGTAGTACCTGAACCCTTACTGGTTCGCTGGGTTACCCCTGCTGACCTTACGGGCGTGCTGTGTAGACCAGACATTCCTACCTGACCCTCCAGGCTAGGCCCGGTATCCCTACCTGATGCTCTGCGGTAGGCCTGGCCCCCTACCCGACAATCTGGGGTAGTACCGGTACACCCAGAGGTACTCCGCGGTAATTTTGCTATACCCACCGGTACTCCTGGATTGTACCGGAACCCTTACTGGTGCGCCGGGGTACACCTGCTGACCCTACGGGCGCGCCGCTTTACGCCCAGCCTTCCTACCTGACCCGCCGGGGTAGGCCTGGTATACCTACCCGATGTTTCGAGGTAGAACCGGTTCCCCCACCAGTACTCTGGGGTTGGAACGGAACCCTTTGTGATGCGCCAGAGAACACCAGCTGTCCCTTCGTGCGCGCTGGACTAGACCCGGCCTCCCTACCGGACCCCACAGGTTAGACCCGCTATCCCTACCTGATGCTCCGCATCAGGCTTGGCACCCATACCCGATGTTCTGGGGTACTAGCGGTACCCCCACCGTTACTCTGCCGTAGTATCGGTACACCCACCGGTACTCCGAGGTAGTACGAGAACCCTTTCTGGTTCGCTGGGGTACACATGATGACGTTACGGGCACGCGGTATAGACCAGACATTCCTACCTGACCCTCCAGGCTAGGCCCGGTATCCCTACCTGATGCTCTGCGGTAGGCCTGGCCCCCTACCCGACAATCTGGGGTAGTACCGGTACACCCACAGGTACTCCGCGGTAATTTTGCTATACCCACCGGTACACCTGGATTGTACCGGAACCCTTACTGGTGCGCCGGGGTACACCTGCTGACACTACGGGCGCGCCGCTTTACGCCCGCCCTTCCTACCTGACCCGCCGGGGTAGGCCTGGTATACCTACCCGATGTTTCGAGGTAGAACCGGTTCCCCCACCGGTACTCTGGGTTTGGAACGGAACCCTTTGTGATGTGCCAGAGAACACCAGCTGTCCCGTCGTGCGCGCTGGACTAGACCCGGCCTCCCTACCTGACCCCACAGGTTAGACCCGCTATCCCTACCTGATGCTCCGCATTAGGCTTGGCACCCATACCCGATGTTCTGGGGTACTAGCGGTACCCCCACCGTTACACTGCGGTAGTATCAGTACACCCACCGGTACTCCGGGGTAGTACGTGAACCCTTACTGGTTCACTGGGGTACACCTGATGACGTTACAGGCACGCGGTATAGAACAGACATTCTTCCTGACCCTCCGTGTTAGTCCCGGTATCCCTACCTGATGCTCTGTTGTTGGCCTGGCACCCCTACCCAATATGCTGGGGTAGTACCGGTACCCCCACCGGTACTCTGCGGTAGTATTGGTACACCCACCGGTACTCCAGGGTAGTACCTGAACACTTACTGGTTCGCTGGGTTACCCCTGCTGACCTTACGGGCGTGCTGTGTAGACCAGACATTCCTACCTGACCCTCCAGGCTAGGCCCGGTATCCCTACCTGATGCTCTGCGGTAGGCCTGGCCCCCTACCCGACAATCTGGGGTAGTACCGGTACACCCACAGGTACTCCGCGGTACTTTTGCTATACAAACCGGTACTCCTGGATTTTACCGGAACCCTTACTGGTGCGCTGGGGTACACCTGCTGACACTACGGGCGCGCCGCTTTACGCCCACCCTTCCTACCTGACCCACCGGGGTAGGCCTGGTATACCTACCCGATGTTTCAAGGTAGAACCGGTTCCCCCACCGGTACTCTGGGTTTGGAACGGAACCCTTTGTGATGCGCCAGAGAACACCAGCTGTCCCTTCATGCGCGCTGGACTAGACCCGGCCTCCCTACCGGACCCCACAGGTTAGACCCGCTATCCCTACCTGATGCTCCGCATTAGGCTTGGCACCCATACCCGATGTTCTGGGGTAGTAACGGTACCCCCACCGTTACTCTGCGGTAGTATCGGTACACCCACCGGTACTCCGGGGTAGTACGAGAACCCTTACTGGTTCGCTGGGGTACACATGATGACGTTACGGGCACGCGGTATAGACCAGACATTCCTACCTGACCCTCCGTGTTAGGCCCGGTATCCCTACCTGATGCTCCGTTGTTGGCTTGGCACCCCTACCCGATATGCTGGGGTAGTACCGGTACCCCCACCGTTACTCCGCGGTAGTATTGGTACACCCACAGGTACTACAGGGTAGTACCTGAACCCTTACTGGTTCGCTGGGTTACCCCTGCTGACCTTACTGGCGTGCTGTGTAGACCAGACATTCCTACCTGACCCTCCAGGCTAGGCCCGGTATCCCTACCTGATGCTCTGCGGTAGGCCTGGCCCCCTACCCGACAATCTGGGGTAGTACCGGTACACCCACAGGTACTCCGCGGTACTTTTGCTATACCCACCGGTACTCCTGGATTGTACCGGAACCCTTACTGGTGCGCCGGGGTACACCTGCTGACACTACGGGCGCACCGCTTTACGCCCACCCTTCCTAACTGACCCGCCAGGATAGGCCTGGTATACCTACCCGATGTTTCGAGGTAGAACCGGTTCCCCCACCGGTACTCTGGGTTTGGAACGGAACCCTTAGTGATGCGCCAGAGAACACCAGCTGTCCCGTCGTGCGCGAGGGACTAGACCCGGCCTCCCTACCGGACCCCACAGGTTAGACCCGCTATCCCTACCTGATGCTCCGCATTAGGCTTGGCACCCATACCCGATGTTCTGGGGTACTAGCGGTACCCCCACCGTTACACTGCGGTAGTATCAGTACACCCACCGGTACTCCGGGGTAGTACGTGAACCCTTACTGGTTCACTGGGGTACACCTGATGACGTTACAGGCACGCGGTATAGAACAGACATTCTTCCTGACCCTCCGTGTTAGTCCCGGTATCCCTACCTGATGCTCTGTTGTTGGCCTGGCACCCCTACCCGATATGCTGGGGTAGTACCGGTACCCCCACCGTTACACTGCGGTAGTATCGGTACACCCACCGGTACTCCGGGGTAGTACGTGAACCCTTACTGGTTCACTGGGGTACACCTGCTCACGTTACTGGCACGTGGTGTATACCAGACATTCCTACCTGACCCTCCGTTTTAGGCCCGGTATCCCTACCTCATGCTCTGTTGTTGGCCTGGCACCCCTACCCGATATGCTGGGGTAGTACCGCAACCCCCACCGGTACTCTGCGGTAGTATTGGTACACCCACCGGTACTCCAGGGCAGTACCTGAACACTTACTGGTTCGCTGGGGTACACCTGCTGACCTTACGGGCGTGCTGTGTAGACCAGACATTCCTACCTGACCCTCCAGGCTAGGCCCGGTATCCCTACCTGATGCTCTGCGGTAGGCCTGGCCCCCTACCCGACAATCTGGGGTAGTACCGGTACACCCACAGGTACTCCGTGGTACTTTTGCTATACCCACCGGTACTCCTGGATTGTACCGGAACCCTTACTGGTGCGCCGGGGTACACCTGCTGACCCTACGGGCGCGCCGCTTTACGCCCACCCTTCCTACCTGACCCTCCGGGGTAGGCCTGGTATACCTACCCGATGTTTCGAGGTAGAACCGGTTCCCCCACCAGTACTCTGGGGTTGGAACGGAACCCTTTGTGATGCGCCAGAGAACACCAGCTGTCCCTTCGTGCGCGCTGGACTAGACCCGGCCTCCCTACCGGACCCCACAGGTTAGACCCGCTATCCCTACCTGATGCTCCGCATCAGGCTTGGCACCCATACCCGATGTTCTGGGGTACTAGCGGTACCCCCACCGTTACTCTGCCGTAGTATCGGTACACCCACCGGTACTCCGAGGTAGTACGAGAACCCTTTCTGGTTCGCTGGGGTACACATGATGACGTTACGGGCACGCGGTATAGACCAGACATTCCTACCTGACCCTCCAGGCTAGGCCCGGTATCCCTACCTGATGCTCTGCGGTAGGCCTGGCCCCCTACCCGACAATCTGGGGTAGTACCGGTACACCCACAGGTACTCCGTGGTACTTTTGCTATACCCACCGGTACTCCTGGATTGTACCGGAACCCTTACTGGTGCGCCGGGGTACACCTGCTGACCCTACGGGCGCGCCGCTTTACGCCCACCCTTCCTACCTGACCCTCCGGGGTAGGCCTGGTATACCTACCCGATGTTTCGAGGTAGAACCGGTTCCCCCACCAGTACTCTGGGGTTGGAACGGAACCCTTTGTGATGCGCCAGAGAACACCAGCTGTCCCTTCGTGCGCGCTGGACTAGACCCGGCCTCCCTACCGGACCCCACAGGTTAGACCCGCTATCCCTACCTGATGCTCCGCATCAGGCTTGGCACCCATACCCGATGTTCTGGGGTACTAGCGGTACCCCCACCGTTACTCTGCCGTAGTATCGGTACACCCACCGGTACTCCGAGGTAGTACGAGAACCCTTTCTGGTTCGCTGGGGTACACATGATGAAGTTACGGGCACGCGGTATAGACCAGACATTCCTACCTGACCCTCCAGGCTAGGCCCGGTATCCCTACCTGATGCTCTGCGGTAGGCCTGGCCCCCTACCCGACAATCTGGGGTAGTACCGGTACACCCACAGGTACTCCGCGGTACTTTTGCTATACCCACCGGTACTCCTGGATTGTACCGGAACCCTTACTGGTGCGCCGGGGTACACCTGCTGACACTACGGGCGCGCCGCTTTACGCCCGCCCTTCCTACCTGACCCGCCGGGGTAGGCCTGGTATACCTACCCGATGTTTCGAGGTAGAACCGGTTCCCCCACCGGTACTCTGGGTTTGGAACGGAACCCTTTGTGATGCGCCAGAGAACACCAGCTGTCCCGTCGTGCGCGCTGGACTAGACCCGGCCTCCCTACCGGACCCCACAGGTTAGACCCGCTATCCCTACCTGATGCTCCGCATTAGGCTTGGCACCCATACCCGATGTTCTGGGGTACTAGCGGTACCCCCACCGTTACACTGCGGTAGTATCAGTACACCCACCGGTACTCCGGGGTAGTACGTGAACCCTTACTGGTTCACTGGGGTACACCTGATGACGTTACAGGCACGCGGTATAGAACAGACATTCTTCCTGACCCTCCGTGTTAGTCCCGGTATCCCTACCTGATGCTCTGTTGTTGGCCTGGCACCCCTACCCGATATGCTGGGGTAGTACCGGTACCCCCACCGGTACTCTGCGGTAGTATTGGTACACCCACCGGTACTCCAGGGTAGTACCTGAACACTTACTGGTTCGCTGGGTTACCCCTGCTGACCTTACGGGCGTGCTGTGTAGACCAGACATTCCTACCTGACCCTCCAGGCTAGGCCCGGTATCCCTACCTGATGCTCTGCGGTAGGCCTGGCCCCCTACCCGACAATCTGGGGTAGTACCGGTACACCCACAGGTACTCCGCGGTACTTTTGCTATACAAACCGGTACTCCTTGATTTTACCGGAACCCTTACTGGTGCGCTGGGGTACACCTGCTGACACTACGGGCGCGCCGCTTTACGCCCACCCTTCCTACCTGACCCACCGGGGTAGGCCTGGTATACCTACCCGATGTTTCAAGGTAGAACCGGTTCCCCCACCGGTACTCTGGGTTTGGAACGGAACCCTTTGTGATGCGCCAGAGAACACCAGCTGTCCCTTCATGCGCGCTGGACTAGACCCGGCCTCCCTACCGGACCCCACATGTTAGACCCGCTATCCCTACATGATGCTCCGCATTAGGCTTGGCACCCATACCCGATGTTCTGGGGTAGTAGCGGTACCCCCACCGTTACTCTGCGGTAGTATCGGTACACCCACCGGTACTCCGGGGTAGTACGTGAACCCTTACTGGTTCACTGGGGTACACCTGCTCACGTTACTGGCACGTGGTGTAGACCAGACATTCCTACCTGACCCTCCGTTTTAGGCCCGGTATCCCTACCTCATGCTCTGTTGTTGGCCTGGCACCCCTACCCGATATGCTGGGGTAGTACCGGTACCCCCACCGGTACTCCGCGGTAGTATTGGTACACCCACCGGTACTCCAGGGCAGTACCTGAACACTTACTGGTTCGCTGGGGTACACCTGCTGACCTTACGGGCGTGCTGTGTAGACCAGACATTCCTACCTGACCCTCCAGGCTACGCCCGGTATCCCTACCTGATGCTCTGCGGTAGGCCTGGCCCCCTACCAGACAATCTGGGGTAGTACAGGTACACCCACAGGTACTCCGTGGTACTTTTGCTATACCCACCGGTACTCCTG
The DNA here is from genome assembly GCF_929443795.1 of Astur gentilis. NCBI lineage: Eukaryota > Metazoa > Chordata > Aves > Accipitriformes > Accipitridae > Astur > Astur gentilis. The sequence continues at coordinate 1,025,793 of NW_026061008.1, forward strand.
GATTGTACCGGAACCCTTACTGGTGCGCCGGGGTACACCTGCTGGCCCTACGGGCGCGCCGCTTTACACACACCCTTCCTACCTGACCTGCCAGGGTAGGCCTGCTATACCCACCCGATGTTTCGAGGTAGAACCGGTTCCCCCACCGGTACCTTGGGGTTGGAACAGAACCCTTTGTGATGTGCCAGAGAACACCAGCTGTCCCTTCGTGCGCGCAGGACTAGACCTGGCCTCCCTACCGGACCCCACAGGTTAGACCCGCTATCCCTACCTGATGCTCCGCATTAGGCTTGGCACCCATACCCGATGTTCTGGGGTAGTAACGGTACCCCCACCGTTACTCTGCGGTAGTATCGGTACACCCACCGGTACTCCGGGGTAGTACGAGAACCCTTACTGGTTCGCTGGGGTACACATGATGACGTTACGGGCACGCGGTATAGACCAGACATTCCTACCTGACCCTCCGTGTTAGTCCCGGTATCCCTACCTGATGCTCCGTTGTTGGCTTGGCACCCCTACCCGATATGCTGGGGTAGTACCGGTACCCCCACCGTTACTCCGCGGTAGTATTGGTACACCCACCGGTACTCCAGGGTAGTACCTGAACCCTTACTGGTTCGCTGGGTTACCCCTGCTGACCTTACTGGCGTGCTGTGTAGACCAGACATTCCTACCTGACCCTCCAGGCTAGGCCCGGTATCCCTACCTGATGCTCTGCGGTAGGCCTGGCCCCCTACCCGACAATCTGGGGTAGTACCGGTACACCCAGAGGTACTCCGCGGTACTTTTGCTATACCCACCGGTACTCCTGGATTGTACCGGAACCCTTACTGGTGCGCCGGGGTACACCTGCTGACCCTACGGGCGCGCCGCTTTACGCCCACCCTTCCTACCTGACCCGCCGGGGTAGGCCTGGTATACCTACCCGATGTTTCGAGGTAGAACCGGTTCCCCCACCGGTACTCTGGGGTTGGAACGGAACTCTTTGTGATGCGCCAGAGAACACCAGCTGTCCCGTCGTGCGCGCTGGACTAGACCTGGCCTCCCTACCGGACCCCACAGGTTAGACCCGCTATCCCTACCTGATGCTCCGCATTAGGCTTGGCACCCATACCCGATGTTCTGGGGTACTAGCGGTACCCCCACCGTTACTCTGCCGTAGTATCGGTACACCCACCGGTACTCCAAGGTAGTACGAGAACCCTTTCTGGTTCGCTGGGGTACACATGATGACGTTACGGGCACGCGGTATAGACCAGACAATCCTACATGACCCTCCAGGCTAGGCCCGGTATCCCTACCTGATGCTCTGCGGTAGGCCTGGCCCCCTACCCGACAATCTGGGGTAGTACCGGTACACCCACAGGTACTCCGCGGTACTTTTGCTATACCCACCGGTACTCCTGGATTGTACCGGAACCCTTACTGGTGCGCCGGGGTACACCTGCTGACCCTACGGGCGCGCCGCTTTACGCCCGCCCTTCCTACCTGACCCGCCGGGGTAGGCCTGGTATACCTACCCGATGTTTCGAGGTAGAACCGGTTCCCCCACCGGTACTCTGGGTTTGGAACGGAACCCTTAGTGATGCGCCAGAGAACACCAGCTGTCCCGTCGTGCGCGAGGGACTAGACCCGGCCTCCCTACCGGACCCCAGAGGTTAGACCCGGTATCCCTACCTGATGCTCCGCATTAGGCTTGGCACCCATACCCGATGTTCTGGGGTACTAGCGGTACCCCCACCGTTACACTGCGGTAGTATCAGTACACTCACCGGTACTCCGGGTTAGTACGTGAACCCTTACTGGTTCACTGGGGTACACCTGATGACGTTACAGGCACGCGGTATAGAACAGACATTCTTCCTGACCCTCCGTGTTAGTCCCGGTATCCCTACCTGATGCTCTGTTGTTGGCCTGGCACCCCTACCCGATATGCTGGGGTAGTACCGGTACCCCCACCGTTACACTGCGGTAGTATCGGTACACCCACCGGTACTCCGGGGTAGTACGTGAACCCTTACTGGTTCACTGGGGTACACCTGCTCACGTTACTGGCACGTGGTGTATACCAGACATTCCTACCTGACCCTCCGTTTTAGGCCCGGTATCCCTACCTCATGCTCTGTTGTTGGCCTGGCACCCCTACCCGATATGCTGGGGTAGTACCGCAACCCCCACCGGTACTCTGCGGTAGTATTGGTACACCCACCGGTACTCCAGGGCAGTACCTGAACACTTACTGGTTCGCTGGGGTACACCTGCTGACCTTACGGGCGTGCTGTGTAGACCAGACATTCCTACCTGACCCTCCAGGCTATGCCCGGTATCCCTACCTGATGCTCTGCGGTAGGCCTGGCCCCCTACCCGACAATCTGGGGTAGTACAGGTACACCCACAGGTACTCCGTGGTACTTTTGCTATACCCACCGGTACTCCTGGATTGTACCGGAACCCTTACTGGTGCGCCGGGGTACACCTGCTGGCCCTACGGGCGCGCCGCTTTACACACACCCTTCCTACCTGACCTGCCAGGGTAGGCCTGCTATACCCACCCGATGTTTCGAGGTAGAACCGGTTCCCCCACCGGTACCTTGGGGTTGGAACAGAACCCTTTGTGATGTGCCAGAGAACACCAGCTGTCCCTTCGTGCGCGCAGGACTAGACCTGGCCTCCCTACCGGACCCCACAGGTTAGACCCGCTATCCCTACCTGATGCTCCGCATTAGGCTTGGCACCCATACCCGATGTTCTGGGGTAGTAACGGTACCCCCACCGTTACTCTGCGGTAGTATCGGTACACCCACTGGTACTCCGGGGTAGTACGAGAACCCTTACTGGTTCGCTGGGGTACACATGATGACGTTACGGGCACGTGGTATAGACCAGACATTCCTACCTGACCCTCCGTGTTAGGCCCGGTATCCCTACCTGATGCTCCGTTGTTGGCTTGGCACCCCTACCCGATATGCTGGGGTAGTACCGGTACCCCCACCGTTACTCCGCGGTAGTATTGGTACACCCACCGGTACTCCAGGTTAGTACCTGAACCCTTACTGGTTCGCTGGGTTACCCCTGCTGACCTTACTGGCGTGCTGTGTAGACCAGACATTCCTACCTGACCCTCCAGGCTAGGCCCGGTATCCCTACCTGATGCTCTGCGGTAGGCCTGGCCCCCTACCCGACAATCTGGGGTAGTACCGGTACACCCAGAGGTACTCCGCGGTACTTTTGCTATACCCACCGGTACTCCTGGATTGTACCGGAACCCTTACTGGTGCGCCGGGGTACACCTGCTGACCCTACGGGCGCGCCGCTTTACGCCCACCCTTCCTACCTGACCCGCCGGGGTAGGCCTGGTATACCTACCCGATGTTTCGAGGTAGAACCGGTTCCCCCACCGGTACTCTGGGGTTGGAACGGAACTCTTTGTGATGCGCCAGAGAACACCAGCTGTCCCGTCGTGCGCGCTGGACTAGACCTGGCCTCCCTACCGGACCCCACAGGTTAGACCCGCTATCCCTACCTGATGCTCCGCATTAGGCTTGGCACCCATACCCGATGTTCTGGGGTACTAGCGGTACCCCCACCGTTACTCTGCCGTAGTATCGGAACACCCACCGGTACTCCGAGGTAGTACGAGAACCCTTTCTGGTTCGCTGGGGTACACATGATGACGTTACGGGCACGCGGTATAGACCAGACAATCCTACATGACCCTCCAGGCTAGGCCCGGTATCCCTACCTGATGCTCTGCGGTAGGCCTGGCCCCCTACCCGACAATCTGGGGTAGTACCGGTACACCCACAGGTACTCCGCGGTACTTTTGCTATACCCACCGGTACTCCTGGATTGTACCGGAACCCTTACTGGTGCGCCGGGGTACACCTGCTGACCCTACGGGCGCGCCGCTTTACGCCCGCCCTTCCTACCTGACCCGCCGGGGTAGGCCTGGTATACCTACCCGATGTTTCGAGGTAGAACCGGTTCCCCCACCGGTACTCTGGGTTTGGAACGGAACCCTTAGTGATGCGCCAGAGAACACCAGCTGTCCCGTCGTGCGCGAGGGACTAGACCCGGCCTCCCTACCGGACCCCACAGGTTAGACCCGCTATCCCTACCTGATGCTCCGCATTAGGCTTGGCACCCATACCCGATGTTCTGGGGTACTAGCGGTACCCCCACCGTTACACTGCGGTAGTATCAGTACACTCACCGGTACTCCGGGTTAGTACGTGAACCCTTACTGGTTCACTGGGGTACACCTGATGACGTTACAGGCACGCGGTATAGAACAGACATTCTTCCTGACCCTCCGTGTTAGTCCCGGTATCCCTACCTGATGCTCTGTTGTTGGCCTGGCACCCCTACCCGATATGCTGGGGTAGTACCGGTACCCCCACCGTTACACTGCGGTAGTATCGGTACACCCACCGGTACTCCGGGGTAGTACGTGAACCCTTACTGGTTCACTGGGGTACACCTGCTCACGTTACTGGCACGTGGTGTATACCAGACATTCCTACCTGACCCTCCGTTTTAGGCCCGGTATCCCTACCTCATGCTCTGTTGTTGGCCTGGCACCCCTACCCGATATGCTGGGGTAGTACCGCAACCCCCACCGGTACTCTGCGGTAGTATTGGTACACCCACCGGTACTCCAGGGCAGTACCTGAACACTTACTGGTTCGCTGGGGTACACCTGCTGAACTTACGGGCGTGCTGTGTAGACCAGACATTCCTACCTGACCCTCCAGGCTATGCCCGGTATCCCTACCTGATGCTCTGCGGTAGGCCTGGCCCCCTACCCGACAATCTGGGGTAGTACAGGTACACCCACAGGTACTCCGTGGTACTTTTGCTATACCCACCGGTACTCCTGGATTGTACCGGAACCCTTACTGGTGCGCCGGGGTACACCTGCTGGCCCTACGGGCGCGCCGCTTTACACACACCCTTCCTACCTGACCTGCCAGGGTAGGCCTGCTATACCCACCCGATGTTTCGAGGTAGAACCGGTTCCCCCACCGGTACCTTGGGGTTGGAACAGAACCCTTTGTGATGTGCCAGAGAACACCAGCTGTCCCTTCGTGCGCGCAGGACTAGACCTGGCCTCCCTACCGGACCCCACAGGTTAGACCCGCTATCCCTACCTGATGCTCCGCATTAGGCTTGGCACCCATACCCGATGTTCTGGGGTAGTAACGGTACCCCCACCGTTACTCTGCGGTAGTATCGGTACACCCACTGGTACTCCGGGGTAGTACGAGAACCCTTACTGGTTCGCTGGGGTACACATGATGACGTTACGGGCACGCGGTATAGACCAGACATTCCTACCTGACCCTCCGTGTTAGGCCCGGTATCCCTACCTGATGCTCCGTTGTTGGCTTGGCACCCCTACCCGATATGCTGGGGTAGTACCGGTACCCCCACCGTTACTCCGCGGTAGTATTGGTACACCCACCGGTACTCCAGGGTAGTACCTGAACCCTTACCGGTTCGCTGGGTTACCCCTGCTGACCTTACTGGCGTGCTGTGTAGACCAGACATTCCTACCTGACCCTCCAGGCTAGGCCCGGTATCCCTACCTGATGCTCTGCGGTAGGCCTGGCCCCCTACCCGACAATCTGGGGTAGTACCGGTACACCCAGAGGTACTCCGCGGTACTTTTGCTATACCCACCGGTACTCCTGGATTGTACCGGAACCCTTACTGGTGCGCCGGGGTACACCTGCTGACCCTACGGGCGCGCCGCTTTACGCCCACCCTTCCTACCTGACCCGCCGGGGTAGGCCTGGTATACCTACCCGATGTTTCGAGGTAGAACCGGTTCCCCCACCGGTACTCTGGGGTTGGAACGGAACTCTTTGTGATGCGCCAGAGAACACCAGCTGTCCCGTCGTGCGCGCAGGACTAGACCTGGCCTCCCTACCGGACCCCACAGGTTAGACCCGCTATCCCTACCTGATGCTCCGCATTAGGCTTGGCACCCATACCCGATGTTCTGGGGTACTAGCGGTACCCCCACCGTTACTCTGCCGTAGTATCGGTACACCCACCGGTACTCCGAGGTAGTACGAGAACCCTTTCTGGTTCGCTGGGGTACACATGATGACGTTACGGGCACGCGGTATAGACCAGACAATCCTACATGACCCTCCAGGCTAGGCCCGGTATCCCTACCTGATGCTCTGCGGTAGGCCTGGCCCCCTACCCGACAATCTGGGGTAGTACCGGTACACCCACAGGTACTCCGCGGTACTTTTGCTATACCCACCGGTACTCCTGGATTGTACCGGAACCCTTACTGGTGCGCCGGGGTACACCTGCTGACACTACGGGCGCGCCGCTTTACGCCCACCCTTCCTAACTGACCCGCCGGGGTAGGCCTGGTATACCTACCCGATGTTTCGAGGTAGAACCGGTTCCCCCACCGGTACTCTGGGTTTGGAACGGAACCCTTAGTGATGCGCCACAGAACACCAGCTGTCCCTTCGTGCGCGAGGGACTAGACCCGGCCTCCCTACCGGACCCCACAGGTTAGACCCGCTATCCCTACCTGATGCTCCGCATTAGGCTTGGCACCCATACCCGATGTTCTGGGGTACTAGCGGTACCCCCACCGTTACACTGCGGTAGTATCAGTACAGCCACCGGTACTCCGGGGTAGTACGTGAACCCTTACTGGTTCACTGGGGTACACCTGATGACGTTACAGGCACGCGGTATAGAACAGACATTCTTCCTGACCCTCCGTGTTAGTCCCGGTATCCCTACCTGATGCTCTGTTGTTGGCCTGGCACCCCTACCCGATATGCTGGGGTAGTACCGGTACCCCCACCGGTACACTGCGGTAGTATCGGTACACCCACCGGTACTCCGGGGTAGTACGTGAACCCTTACTGGTTCACTGGGGTACACCTGCTCACGTTACTGGCACGTGGTGTATACCAGACATTCCTACCTGACCCTCCGTTTTAGGCCCGGTATCCCTACCTCATGCTCTGTTGTTGGCCTGGCACCCCTACCCGATATGCTGGGGTAGTACCGCAACCCCCACCGGTACTCTGCGGTAGTATTGGTACACCCACCGGTACTCCAGGGCAGTACCTGAACACTTACTGGTTCGCTGGGGTACACCTGCTGACCTTACGGGCGTGCTGTGTAGACCAGACATTCCTACCTGACCCTCCAGGCTAGGCCCGGTATCCCTACCTGATGCTCTGCGGTAGGCCTGGCCCCCTACCCGACAATCTGGGGTAGTACCGGTACACCCAGAGGTACTCCGTGGTACTTTTGCTATACCCACCGGTACTCCTGGATTGTACCGGAACCCTTACTGGTGCGCCGGGGTACACCTGCTGGCCCTACGGGCGCGCCGCTTTACGCCCACCCTTCCTACCTGACCTGCCAGGGTAGGCCTGGTATACCCACCCGATGTTTCGAGGTAGAACCGGTTCCCCCACCGGTACCTTGGGGTTGGAACGGAACCCTTTGTGATGTGCCAGAGAACACCAGCTGTCCCTTCGTGCGCGCAGGACTAGACCTGGCCTCCCTACCGGACCCCACAGGTTAGACCCGCTATCCCTACCTGATGCTCCGCATTAGGCTTGGCACCCATACCCGATGTTCTGGGGTACTAGCGGTACCCCCAACGTTACTCTGCGGTAGTATCGGTACACCCACCGGTACTCCGGGGTAGTACGTGAACCCTTACTGGTTCGCTGGGGTACACATGATGACGTTACGGGCACGCGGTATAGACCAGACATTCCTACCTGACCCTCCGTGTTAGGCCCGGTATCCCTACCTGATGCTCCGTTGTTGGCTTGGCACCCCTACCCGATATGCTGGGGTAGTACCGGTACCCCCACCGTTAATCGCGGTAGTATTGGTACACCCACCGGTACTCCAGGGTAGTACCTGAACCCTTACTGGTTCGCTGGGTTACCCCTGCTGACCTTACGGGCGTGCTGTGTAGACCAGACATTCCTACCTGACCCTCCAGGCTAGGCCCGGTATCCCTACCTGATGCTCTGCGGTAGGCCTGGCCCCCTACCCGACAATCTGGGGTAGTACCGGTACACCCACAGGTACTCCGCGGTACTTTTGCTATACCCTCCAGTACTCCTGGATTGTACCGGAACCCTTACTGGTGCGCCGGGGTACACCTGCTGACACTACGGGCACGCCGCTTTACGCCCACCCTTCCTACCTGACCCGCCGGGGTAGGCCTGGTATACCTACCCGATGTTTCGAGGTAGAACCGGTTCCCCCACCGGTACTCTGGGTTTGGAACGGAACCCTTAGTGATGCGCCAGAGAACACCAGCTGTCCCGTCGTGCGCGAGGGACTAGACCCGGCCTCCCTACCGGACCCCACAGGTTAGACCCGCTATCCCTACCTGATGCTCCGCATTAGGCTTGGCACCCATACCCGATGTTCTGGGGTACTAGCGGTACCCCCACCGTTACACTGCGGTAGTATCGGTACACCCACCGGTACTCCGGGGTAGTACGTGAACCCTTACTGGTTCACTGGGTTACACCTGCTCACGTTACTGGCACGTGGTGTATACCAGACATTCCTACCTGACCCTCCGTTTTAGGCCCGGTATCCCTACCTCATGCTCTGTTGTTGGCCTGGCACCCCTACCCGATATGCTGGGGTAGTACCGCAACCCCCACCGGTACTCTGCGGTAGTATTGGTACACCCACCGGTACTCCAGGGTAGTACCTGAACACTTACTGGTTCGCTGGGGTACACCTGCTGACCTTACGGGCGTGCTGTGTAGACCAGACATTCCTACCTGACCCTCCAGGCTAGGCCCGGTATCCCTACCTGATGCTCTGCGGTAGGCCTGGCCCCCTACCCGACAATCTGGGGTAGTACCGGTACACCCACAGGTACTCCGTGGTACTTTTGCTATACCCACCGGTACTCCTGGATTGTACCGGAACCCTTACTGGTGCGCCGGGGTACACCTGCTGGCCCTACGGGCGCGCCGCTTTACGCCCACCCTTCCTACCTGACCTGCCAGGGTAGGCCTGGTATACCCACCCGATGTTTCGAGGTAGAACCGGTTCCCCCACCGGTACCTTGGGGTTGGAACGGAACCCTTTGTGATGCGCCAGAGAACACCAGCTGTCCCTTCGTGCGCGCAGGACTAGACCTGGCCTCCCTACCGGACCCCACAGGTTAGACCCGCTATCCCTACCTGATGCTCCGCATTAGGCTTGGCACCCATACCCGATGTTCTGGGGTACTAGCGGTACCCCCAACGTTACTCTGCGGTAGTATCGGTACACCCACCGGTACTCCGGGGTAGTACGAGAACCCTTACTGGTTCGCTGGGGTACACATGATGACGTTACGGGCACGCGGTATAGACCAGACATTCCTACCTGACCCTCCGTGTTAGGCCCGGTATCCCTACCTGATGCTCCGTTGTTGGCTTGGCACCCCTACCCGATATGCTGGGGTAGTACCGGTACCCCCACCGTTACTCCGCGGTAGTATTGGTACACCCACCGGTACTCCAGGGTAGTACCTGAACCCTTACTGGTTCGCTGGGTTACCCCTGCTGACCTTACGGGCGTGCTGTGTAGACCAGACATTCCTACCTGACCCTCCAGGCTAGGCCCGGTATCCCTACCTGATGCTCTGCGGTAGGCCTGGCCCCCTACCCGACAATCTGGGGTAGTACCGGTACACCCACAGGTACTCCGCGGTACTTTTGCTATACCCACCGGTACTCCTGGATTGTACCGGAAGCCTTACTGGTGCGCCGGGGTACACCTGCTGACACTACGGGCACGCCGCTTTACGCCCACCCTTCCTACCTGACCCGCCGGGGTAGGCCTGGTATACCTACCCGATGTTTCGAGGTAGAACCGGTTCCCCCACCGGTACTCTGGGTTTGGAACGGAACCCTTAGTGATGCGCCAGAGAACACCAGCTGTCCCGTCGTGCGCGAGGGACTAGACCCGGCCTCCCTACCGGACCCCACAGGTTAGACCCGCTATCCCTACCTGATGCTCCGCATTAGGCTTGGCACCCATACCCGATGTTCTGGGGTACTAGCGGTACCCCCACCGTTACTCTGCGGTAGTATCGGTACACCCACCGGTACTCCGGGGTAGTACGTGAACCCTTACTGGTTCACTGGGGTACACCTGCTCACGTTACTGGCACGTGGTGTAGACCAGACATTCCTACCTGACCCTCCGTTTTAGGCCCGGTATCCCTACCTCATGCTCTGTTGTTGGCATGGCACCCCTACCCGATATGCTGGGGTAGTACCGCAACCCCCACCGGTACTCTGCGGTAGTATTGGTACACCCACCGGTACTCCAGGGCAGTACCTGAACACTTACTGGTTCGCTGGGGTACACCTGCTGACCTTACGGGCGTGCTGTGTAGACCAGACATTCCTACCTGACCCTCCAGGCTATGCCTGGTATCCCTACCTGATGCTCTGCGGTAGGCCTGGCCCTCTACCCGACAATCTGGGGTAGTACCGGTACACCCACAGGTACTCCGTGGTACTTTTGCTATACCCACCGGTACTCCTGGATTGTACCGGAACCCTTACTGGTGCGCCGGGGTACACCTGCTGGCCCTACGGGCGCGCCGCTTTATCCCCACCCTTCCTACCTGACCTGCCAGGGTAGGCCTGGTATACCCACCCGATGTTTCGAGGTAGAACCGGTTCCCCCACCGGTACCTTGGGGTTGGAACGGAACCCTTTGTGATGTGCCAGAGAACACCAGCTGTCCCTTCGTGCGCGCAGGACTAGACCTGGCCTCCCTACCGGACCCCACAGGTTAGACCCGGTATCCCTACCTGATGCTCCGCATTAGGCTTGGCACCCATAACCGATCTTCTGGGGTAGTAGCGGTACTCCCAACGTTACTCTGCGGTAGTATCGATACACCCACCGGTACTCCGGGGTAGTACGAGAACCCTTACTGGTTCGCTGGGGTACACATGATGACGTTACGGGCACGCGGTATAGACCAGACATTCCTACCTGACCCTCCGTGTTAGGCCCGGTATCCCTACCTGATGCTCCGTTGTTGGCTTGGCACCCCTACCCGATATGCTGGGGTAGTACCGGTACCCCCACCGTTACTCCGCGGTAGTATTGGTACACCCACCGGTACTCCAGGGTAGTACCTGAACCCTTACTGGTTCGCTGGGTTACCCCTGCTGACCTTACGGGCGTGCTGTGTAGACCAGACATTCCTACCTGACCCTCCAGGCTAGGCCCGGTATCCCTACCTGATGCTCTGCGGTAGGCCTGGCCCCCTACCCGACAATCTGGGATAGTACCGGTACACCCAGAGGTACTCCGCGGTAATTTTGCTATACCCACCGGTACTCCTGGATTGTACCGGAACCCTTACTGGTGCGCCGGGGTACACCTGCTGACCCTACGGGCGCGCCGCTTTACGCCCACCCTTCCTACCTGACCCGCCGGGGTAGGCCTGGTATACCTACCCGATGTTACGAAGTAGAACCGGTTCCCCCACCGGTACTCTGGGCTTGGAACGGAAACCTTTCTGATGCGCCAGAGAACACCAGCTGTCCCTTCGTGCGCGCTGGACTAGACCCGGCCTCCCTACCGGACCCCACAGGTTAGACCCGCTATCCCTACCTGATGCTCCGCATTAGGCTTGGCACCCATACCCGATGTTCTGGGGTACTAGCGGTACCCCCACCGTTACTCTGCCGTAGTATCGGTACACCCACCGGTACTCCGAGGTAGTACGAGAACCCTTTCTGGTTCGCTGGGGTACACATGATGACGTTACGGGCACGCGGTATAGACCAGACATTCCTACCTGACCCTCCGTGTTAGGCCCGGTATCCCTACCTGATGCTCTGCGGTAGGCCTGGCCCCCTACCCGACAATCTGGGGTAGTACCGGTACACCCACAGGTACTCCGCGGTACTTTTGCTATACCCACCGGTACTCCTGGATTGTACCGGAACCCTTACTGGTGCGCCGGGGTACACCTGCTGACACTACGGGCGCGCCGCTTTACGCCCGCCCTTCCTACCTGACCCGCCGGGGTAGGCCTGGTATACCTACCCGATGTTTCGAGGTAGAACCGGTTCCCCCACCGGTACTCTGGGGTTGGAACGGAACCCTTTCTGATGCGCCAGAGAACACCAGCTGTCCCGTCGTGCGCGCTGGACTAGACCCGGCCTCCCTACCGGACCCCACAGGTTAGACCCGCTATCCCTACCTGATGCTCCGCATTAGGCTTGGCACCCATACCCGATGTTCTGGGGTACTAGCGGTACCCCCACCGTTACACTGCGGTAGTATCAGTACACCCACCGGTACTCCGGGGTAGTACGTGAACCCTTACTGGTTCACTGGGGTACACCTGATGACGTTACAGGCACGCGGTATAGACCAGACATTCTTCCTGACCCTCCGTGTTAGTCCCGGTATCCCTACCTGATGCTCCGTTGTTGGCCTGGCACCCCTACCCGATATGCTGGGGTAGTACCGGTACCCCCACCGGTACTCTGCGGTAGTATTGGTTCACCCACCGGTACTCCAGGGTAGTACCTGAACCCTTACTGGTTCGCTGGGTTACCCCTGCTGACCTTACGGGCGTGCTGTGTAGACCAGACATTCCTACCTGACCCTCCAGGCTAGGCCCGGTATCCCTACCTGATGCTCTGCGGTAGGCCTGGCCCCCTACCTGACAATCTGGGGTAGTACCGGTACACCCAGAGGTACTCCGCGGTAATTTTGCTATACCCACCGGTACTCCTGGATTGTACCGGAACCCTTAATGGTGCGCCGGGATACACCTGCTGACCCTACGGGCGCGCCGCTTTACGCCCACCCTTCCTACCTGACCCTCGGGGGTAGGCCTGGTATACCTACCCGATGTTTCAAGGTAGAACCGGTTCCCCCACCGGTACTCTGGGTTTGGAACGGAACCCTTTGTGATGCGCCAGAGAACACCAGCTGTCCCTTCATGCGCGCTGGACTAGACCCGGCCTCCCTACCGGACCCCACATGTTAGACCCGCTATCCCTACCTGATGCTCCGCATTAGGCTTGGCACCCATACCCGATGTTCTGGGGTAGTAGCGGTACCCCCACCGTTACTCTGCGGTAGTATCGGTACACCCACCGGTACTCCGGGGTAGTACGTGAACCCTTACTGGTTCACTGGGGTACACCTGCTCACGTTACTGGCACGTGGTGTAGACCAGACATTCCTACCTGACCCTCCGTTTTAGGCCCGGTATCCCTACCTCATGCTCTGTTGTTGGCCTGGCACCCCTACCCGATATGCTGGGGTAGTACCGGTACCCCCACCGGTACTCTGCGGAAGTATTGGTACACCCACCGGTACTCCAGGGCAGTACCTGAACACTTACTGGTTCGCTGGGGTACACCTGCTGACCTTACGGGCGTGCTGTGTAGACCAGACATTCCTACCTGACCCTCCAGGCTATGCCCGGTATCCCTACCTGATGCTCTGCGGTAGGCCTGGCCCCCTACCCGACAATCTGGGGTAGTACCGGTACATCCACAGGTACTCCGCGGTACTTTTGCTATACCCACCGGTACTCCTGGATTTTACCGGAACCCTTACTGGTGCGCTGGGGTACACCTGCTGACACTACGGGCGCGCCGCTTTACGCCCACCCTTCCTACCTGACCCGCCGGGGTAGGCCTGGTATACCTACCCGATGTTTCAAGGTAGAACCGGTTCCCCCACCGGTACTCTGGGGTTGGAACGGAACCCTTTGTGATGCGCCAGAGAACACCAGCTGTCCCTTCGTGCGCGCTGGACTAGACCCGGCCTCCCTACCGGACCCCACATGTTAGACCCGCTATCCCTACCTGATGCTCCGCATTAGGCTTGGCACCCATACCCGATGTTCTGGGGTACTAGCGGTACCCCCACCGTTACTCTGCGGTAGTATCGGTACACCCACCGGTACTCCGGGGTAGTACGTGAACCCTTACTGGTTCACTGGGGTACACCTGCTCACGTTACTGGCACGTGGTGTAGACCAGACATTCCTACCTGACCCTCCGTTTTAGGCCCGGTATCCCTACCTCATGCTCTGTTGTTGGCCTGGCACCCCTACCAGATATGCTGGGGTTGTACCGGTACCCCCACCGGTACTCCGCGGTAGTATTGGTACACCCACCGGTACTCCAGGGTAGTACCTGAACCCTTACTGGTTCGCTGGGTTACCCCTGCTGACCTTACGGGCGTGCTGTGTAGACCAGACATTCCTACCTGACCCTCCAGGCTAGGCCCGGTATCCCTACCTGATGCTCTGCGGTAGGCCTGGCCCCCTACCCGACAATCTGGGGTAGTACCGGTACACGCACCGGTACTCCGCGGTACTTTTGCTATACCCACCGGTACTCCTGGATTGTACCGGAACCCTTACTGGTGCGCCGGGGTACACCTGCTGACCCTATGGGCTCGCCGCTTTACGCCCACCCTTCCTACCTGACCCTCCGGTGTAGGCCTGGTATACCTACCCAATGTTTCGAGGTAGAACCGGTTCCCCCACCGGTACTCTGGGTTTGGAACGGAACCCTTAGTGATGCGCCAGAGAACACCAGCTGTCCCGTCGTGCGCGAGGGACTAGACCCGGCCTCCCTACCGGACCCCACAGGTTAGACCCGCTATCCCTACCTGATGCTCCGCATTAGGCTTGGCACCCATACCCGATGTTCTGGGGTACTAGCGGTACCCCCACCGTTACTCTGCGGTAGTATCGGTACACCCACCGGTACTCCGGGGTAGTACGTGAACCCTTACTGGTTCACTGGGGTACACCTGCTCACGTTACTGGCACGTGGTGTATACCAGACATTCCTACCTGACCCTCCGTTTTAGGCCCGGTATCCCTACCTCATGCTCTGTTGTTGGCCTGGCACCCCTACCCGATATGCTGGGGTAGTACCACAACCCCCACCGGTACTCTGCGGTAGTATTGGTACACCCACCGGTACTCCAGGGCAGTACCTGAACACTTACTGGTTCGCTGGGGTACACCTGCTGACCTTACGGGCGTGCTGTGTAGACCAGACATTCCTACCTGACCCTCCAGGCTATGCCTGGTATCCCTACCTGATGCTCTGCGGTAGGCCTGGCCCTCTACCCGACAATCTGGGGTAGTACCGGTACACCCACAGGTACTCCGTGGTACTTTTGCTATACCCACCGGTACTCCTGGATTGTACCGGAACCCTTACTGGTGAGCCGGGGTACACCTGCTGGCCCTACGGGCGCGCCGCTTTACGCCCACCCTTCCTACCTGACCTGCCAGGGTAGGCCTGGTATACCCACCCGATGTTTCGAGGTAGAACCGGTTCCCCCACCGGTACCTTGGGGTTGGAACGGAACCCTTTGTGATGTGCCAGAGAACACCAGCTGTCCCTTCGTGCGCGCAGGACTAGACCTGGCCTCCCTACCGGACCCCACAGGTTAGACCCGGTATCCCTACCTGATGCTCCGCATTAGGCTTGGCACCCATAACCGATCTTCTGGGGTAGTAGCGGCACTCCCAACGTTACTCTGCGGTAGTATCGGTACACCCACCGGTACTCCGGGGTAGTACGAGAACCCTTACTGGTTCGCTGGGGTACACATGATGACGTTACGGGCACGCGGTATAGACCAGACATTCCTACCTGACCCTCCGTGTTAGGCCCGTTATCCCTACCTGATGCTCCGTTGTTGGCTTGGCACCCCTACCCGATATGCTGGGGTAGTACCGGTACCCCCACCGTTACTCCGCGGTAGTATTGGTACACCCACCGGTACTCCAGGGTAGTACCTGAACCCTTACTGGTTCGCTGGGTTACCCCTGCTGACCTTACGGGCGTGCTGTGTGGACCAGACATTCCTACCTGACCCTCCAGGCTAGGCCCGGTATCCCTACCTGATGCTCTGCGGTAGGCCTGGCCCCCTACCCGACAATCTGGGGTAGTACCGGTACACCCAGAGGTACTCCGCGGTAATTTTGCTATACCCACCGGTACTCCTGGATTGTACCGGAACCCTTACTGGTGCGCCGGGGTACACCTGCTGACCCTACGGGCGCGCCGCTTTACGCCCACCCTTCCTACCTGACCCGCCGGGG
The DNA here is from genome assembly GCF_929443795.1 of Astur gentilis. NCBI lineage: Eukaryota > Metazoa > Chordata > Aves > Accipitriformes > Accipitridae > Astur > Astur gentilis. The sequence continues at coordinate 1,041,945 of NW_026061008.1, forward strand.
TAGGCCTGGTATACCTACCCGATGTTTCGAGGTAGAACCGGTTCCCCCACCGGTACTCTGGGCTTGGAACGGAAACCTTTCTGATGCGCCAGAGAACACCAGCTGTCCCTTCGTGCGCGCTGGACTAGACCCGGCCTCCCTACCGGACCCCACAGGTTAGACCCGCTATCCCTACCTGATGCTCCGCATTAGGCTTGGCACCCATACCCGATGTTCTGGGGTACTAGCGGTACCCCCACCGTTACACTGCGGTAGTATCAGTATACCCACCGGTACTCCGGGGTAGTACGTGAACCCTTACTGGTTCACTGGGGTACACCTGATGACGTTACAGGCACGCGGTATAGACCAGACATTCTTCCTGACACTCCGTGTTAGTCCCGGTATCCCTACCTGATGCTCCGTTGTTGGCCTGGCACCCCTACCCGATATGCTGGGGTAGTACCGCTACCCCCACCGGTACTCTGCGGTAGTATTGGTTCACCCACCGGTACTCCAGGGTAGTACCTGAATCCTTACTGGTTCGCTGGGTTACCCCTGCTGACCTTACGGGCGTGCTGTGTAGACCAGACATTCCTACCTGACCCTCCAGGCTAGGCCCGGTATCCCTACCTGATGCTCTGCGGTAGGCCTGGCCCCCTACCCGACAATCTGGGGTAGTACCGGTACACCCAGAGGTACTCCGCGGTAATTTTGCTATACCCACCGGTACTCCTGGATTGTACCGGAACCCTTAATGGTGCGCCGGGATACACCTGCTGACCCTACGGGCGCGCCGCTTTACGCCCACCCTTCCTACCTGACCCTCGGGGGTAGGCCTGGTATACCTACCCGATGTTTCGAGGTAGAACCGGTTCCCCCACCGGTACCTTGGGGTTGGAACGGAACCCTTTGTGATGTGCCAGAGAACACCAGCTGTCCCTTCGTGCGCGCAGGACTAGACCTGGCCTCCCTACCGGACCCCACAGGTTAGACCCGCTATCCCTACCTGATGCTCCGCATTAGGCTTGGCACCCATACCCGATGTTCTGGGGTACTAGCGGTACCCCCACCGTTACTCTGCGGTAGTATCGGTACACCCACCGGTACTCCGGGGTAGTACGAGAACCCTTACTGGTTCGCTGGGGTACACATGATGACGTTACGGGCACGCGGTATAGACCAGACATTCCTACCTGACCCTCCGTGTTAGTCCCGGTATCCCTACCTGATGCTCCGTTGTTGGCTTGGCACCCCTACCCGATATGCTGGGGTAGTACCGGTACCCCCACCGGTACTCCGCGGTAGTATTGGTACACCCACCGGTACTCCAGGGTAGTACCTGAACCCTTACTGGTTCGCTGGGTTACCCCTGCTGACCTTACGGGCGTGCTGTGTAGACCAGACATTCCTACCTGACCCTCCAAGCTAGGCCCGGTATCCCTACCTGATGCTCTGCGGTAGGCCTGGCCCCCTACCCGACAATCTGGGGTAGTACCGGTACACCCAGAGGTACTCCGCGGTAATTTTGCTATACCCACCGGTACTCCTGGATTGTACCGGAACCCTTAATGGTGCGCCGGGGTACACCTGCTGACCCTACGGGCGCGCCGCTTTACGCCCAGCCTTCCTACCTGACCCGCCGGGGTAGGCCTGGTATACCTACCCGATGTTTCGAGGTAGAACCGGTTCCCCCACCAGTACTCTGGGGTTGGAACGGAACCCTTTGTGATGCGCCAGAGAACACCAGCTGTCCCTTCGTGTGCGCTGGACTAGACCCGGCCTCCCTACCGGACCCCACAGGTTAGACCCGCTATCCCTACCTGATGCTCCGCATCAGGCTTGGCACCCATACCCGATGTTCTGGGGTACTAGCGGTACCCCCACCGTTACTCTGCCGTAGTATCGGTACACCCACCGGTACTCCGAGGTAGTACGAGAACCCTTTCTGGTTCGCTGGGGTACACATGATGACGTTACGGGCACGCGGTATAGACCAGACATTCCTACCTGACCCTCCAGGCTAGGCCCGGTATCCCTACCTGATGCTCTGCGGTAGGCCTGGCCCCCTACCCGACAATCTGGGGTAGTACCGGTACACCCACAGGTACTCCGCGGTACTTTTGCTATACCCACCGGTACTCCTGGATTTTACCGGAACCCTTACTGGTGCGCTGGGGTACACCTGCTGACACTACGGGCGCGCCGCTTTACGCCCACCCTTCCTACCTGACCCGCCGGGGTAGGCCTGGTATACCTACCCGATGTTTCAAGGTAGAACCGGTTCCCCCACCGGTACTCTGGGTTTGGAACGGAACCCTTTGTGATGCGCCAGAGAACACCAGCTGTCCCTTCGTGCGCGCTGGACTAGACCCGGCCTCCCTACCGGACCCTACATGTTAGACCCGCTATCCCTACCTGATGCTCCGCATTAGGCTTGGCACCCATACCCGATGTTCTGGGGTAGTAGCGGTACCCCCACCGTTACTCTGCGGTAGTATCGGTACACCCACCGGTACTCCGGGGTAGTACGTGAACCCTTACTGGTTCACTGGGGTACACCTGCTCACGTTACTGGCACGTGGTGTAGACCAGACATTCCTACCTGACCCTCCGTTTTAGGCCCGGTATCCCTACCTCATGCTCTGTTGTTGGCCTGGCACCCCTACCCGATATGCTGGGGTAGTACCGGTACCCCCACCGGTACTCTGCGGTAGTATTGGTACACCCACCGGTACTCCAGGGCAGTACCTGAACACTTACTGGTTCGCTGGGGTACACCTGCTGACCTTACGGGCGTGCTGTGTAGACCAGACATTCCTACCTGACCCTCCAGGCTATGCCCGGTATCCCTACCTGATGCTCTGCGGTAGGCCTGGCCCCCTACCCGACAATCTGGGGTAGTACCGGTACACCCACAGGTACTCCGCGGTACTTTTGCTATACCCACCGGTACTCCTGGATTGTACCGGAACCCTTACTGGTGCGCCGGGGTACACCTGCTGGCCCTACGGGCGCGCCGCTTTACACACACCCTTCCTACCTGACCTGCCAGGGTAGGCCTGGTATACCCACCCGATGTTTCGAGGTAGAACCGGTTCCCCCACCGGTACCTTGGGGTTGGAACAGAACCCTTTGTGATGTGCCAGAGAACACCAGCTGTCCCTTCGTGCGCGCAGGACTAGACCTGGCCTCTCTACCGGACCCCACAGGTTAGACCCGCTATCCCTACCTGATGCTCCGCATTAGGCTTGGCACCCATACCCGATGTTCTGGGGTACTAGCGGTACCCCCACCGTTACTCTGCGGTAGTATCGGTACACCCACCGGTACTCCGAGGTAGTACGAGAACCCTTTCTGGTTCGCTGGGGTACACATGATGACGTTACGGGCACGCGGTATAGACCAGACATTCCTACCTGACCCTCCGTGTTAGGCCCGGTATCCCTACCTGATGCTCTGCTGTAGGCCTGGCCCCCTACCCGACAATCTGGGGTAGTACCGGTACACCCAACGGTACTCCGCGGTACTTTTGCTATACCCACCGGTACTCCTGGATTGTACCGGAACCCTTACTGGTGCGCCGGGGTACACCTGCTGACCCTATGGGCTCGCCGCTTTACGCCCACCCTTCCTACCTGACCCGCCGGGGTAGGCCTGGTATACCTACCCGATGTTTCGAGGTAGAACCGGTTCCCCCACCGGTACTCTGGGGTTGGAACGGAACCCTTTGTGATGCGCCAGAGAACACCAGCTGTCCCGTCGTGCGCGCTGGACTAGACCCGGCCTCCCTACCGGACCCCACAGGTTAGACCCTCTATCCCTACCTGATGCTCCGCATTAGGCTTGGCACCCATACCCGATGTTCTTGGGTACTAGCGGTACCCCCACCGTTACTCTGCCGTAGTATCGGTACACCCACCGGTACTCCGAGGTAGTACGAGAACCCTTTCTGGTTCGCTGGGGTACACATGATGACGTTACGGGCACGCGGTATAGACCAGACATTCCTACCTGACCCTCCAGGCTAGGCCCGGTATCCCTACCTGATGCTCTGCGGTAGGCCTGGCCCCCTACCCGACTATCTGGGGTAGTACCGGTACACCCACAGGTACTCCGTGGTACTTTTGCTATACCCACCGGTACTCCTGGATTTTACCGGAACCCTTACTGGTGCGCTGGGGTACACCTGCTGACACTACGGGCGCGCCGCTTTACGCCCACCCTTCCTACCTGACCCGCCGGGGTAGGCCTGGTATACCTACCCGATGTTTCAAGGTAGAACCGGTTCCCCCACCGGTACTCTGGGTTTGGAACGGAACCCTTTGTGATGCGCCAGAGAACACCAGCTGTCCCTTCATGCGCGCTGGACTAGACCCGGCCTCCCTACCGGACCCCACAGGTTAGACCCGCTATCCCTACCTGATGCTCCGCATTAGGCTTGGCACCCATACCCGATGTTCTGGGGTAGTAGCGGTACCGCAACCGTTACTCTGCGGTAGTATCGGTACACCCACCGGTACTCCGGGGTAGTACGTGAACCCTTACTGGTTCACTGGGGTACACCTGCTCACGTTACTGGCACGTGATGTAGACCATACATTACTACCTGACCCTCCGTTTTAGGCCCGGTATCCCTACCTCATGCTCTGTTGTTGGCCTGGCACCCCTACCCGATATGCTGGGGTAGTACCGGTACCCCCACCGTTACTCCGCGGTAGTATTGGTACACCCACCGGTACTCCAGGGCAGTACCTGAACACTTACTGGTTCGCTGGGGTACACCTGCTGACCTTACGGGCGTGCTGTGTAGACCAGACATTCCTACCTGACCCTCCAGGCTATGCCCGGTATCCCTACCTGATGCTCTGCGGTAGGCCTGGCCCCCTACCCGACAATCTGGGGTAGTACCGGTACACCCAGAGGTACTCCGCGGTACTTTTGCTATACCCACCGGTACTCCTGGATTGTACCGGAACCCTTACTGGTGCGCCGGGGTACACCTGCTGGCCCTACGGGCGCGCCGCTTTACACACACCCTTCCTACCTGACCTGCCAGGGTAGGCCTGGTATACCCACCCGTTGTTTCGAGGTAGAACCGGTTCCCCCACCGGTACCTTGGGGTTGGAACAGAACCCTTTGTGATGTGCCAGAGAACACCAGCTGTCCCTTCGTGCGCGCAGGACTAGACCTGGCCTCTCTACCGGACCCCACAGGTTAGACCCGCTATCCCTACCTGATGCTCCGCATTAGGCTTGGCACCCATACCCGATGTTCTGGGGTACTAGCGGTACCCCCACCGTTACTCTGCGGTAGTATCGGTACACCCACCGGTACTCCGAGGTAGTACGAGAACCCTTTCTGGTTCGCTGGGGTACACATGATGACGTTACGGGCACGCGGTATAGACCAGACATTCCTACCTAACCCTCCGTGTTAGGCCCGGTATCCCTACCTGATGCTCTGCTGTAGGCCTGGCCCCCTACCCGACAATCTGGGGTAGTACCGGTACACCCACCGGTACTCCGCGGTACTTTTGCTATACCCACCGGTACTCCTGGATTGTACCGGAACCCTTACTGGTGCGCCGGGGTACACCTGCTGACCCTATGGGCTCGCCGCTTTACGCCCACCCTTCCTACCTGACCCGCCGGGGTAGGCCTGGTATACCTACCCGATGTTTCGAGGTAGAACCGGTTCCCCCACCGGTACTCTGGGGTTGGAACGGAACCCTTTGTGATGCGCCAGAGAACACCAGCTGTCCCGTCGTGCGCGCTGGACTAGACCCGGCCTCCCTACCGGACCCCACAGGTTAGACCCTCTATCCCTACCTGATGCTCCGCATTAGGCTTGGCACCCATACCCGATGTTCTTGGGTACTAGCGGTACCCCCACCGTTACTCTGCCGTAGTATCGGTACACCCACCGGTACTCCGAGGTAGTACGAGAACCCTTTCTGGTTCGCTGGGGTACACATGATGACGTTACGGGCACGCGGTATAGACCAGACATTCCTACCTGACCCTCCAGGCTAGGCCCGGTATCCCTACCTGATGCTCTGCGGTAGGCCTGGCCCCCTACCCGACAATCTGGGGTAGTACCGGTACACCCACAGGTACTCCGCGGTACTTTTGCTATACCCACCGGTACTCCTGGATTGTACCGGAACCCTTACTGGTGCGCCGGGGTACACCTGCTGACACTACGGGCGCGCCGCTTTACGCCCACCCTTCCTACCTGACCCGCCGGGGTAGGCCTGGTATACCTACCCGATGTTTCGAGGTAGAACCGGTTCCCCCACCGGTACTCTGGGTTTGGAACGGAACCCTTAGTGATGCGCCAGAGAACATCAGCTGTCCCGTCGTGCGCGCTGGACTAGACGCGGCCTCCCTACCGGACCCCACAGGTTAGACCCGCTATCCCTACCTGATGCTCCGCATTAGGCTTGGCACCCATACCCGATGTTCTGGGGTACTAGCGGTACCCCCAACGTTACACTGCGGTAGTATCAGTACACCCACCGGTACTCCGGGGTAGTACGTGAACCCTTACTGGTTCACTGGGGTACACCTGATGACGTTACAGGCACGCGGTATAGAACAGACATTCTTCCTGACCCTCCGTGTTAGTCCCGGTATCCCTACCTGATGCTCTGTTGTTGGCCTGGCACCCCTACCCGATATGCTGGGGTAGTACCGGTACCCCCACCGGTACTCTGCGGTAGTATTGGTACACCCACCGGTACTCCAGGGTAGTACCTGAACACTTACTGGTTCGCTGGGTTTCCCCTGCTGACCTTACGGGCGTGCTGTGTAGACCAGACATTCCTACCTGACCCTCAAGGCTAGGCCCACTATCCCTACCTGATTCTCTGCGGTAGGCCTGGCCCACTACCCGACAATCTGGGGTAGTACCGGTACACCCACCGGTATTCCGCGGTAGTTTTGCTATACCCACCGGTACTCCTGGATTGTACCGGAACCCTTACTGGTGCGCCGGGGTACACCTGCTGACACTACGGGCGCGCTGCTTTACGCTCACCCTTCCTACCTGACCCGCCGGGGTAGGCCTGGTATACCTACCCGATGTTTCGAGGTAGAACCGGTTCCCCCACCGGTACTCTGGGCTTGGAACGGAAACCTTTGTGATGCGCCAGAGAACACCAGCTGTCCCTTCATGCGCGCTGGACTAGACCCGGCCTCCCTACCGGACCCCACAGGTTAGACCCGCTATCCCTACCTGATGCTCCGCATTAGGCTTGGCACCCATACCCGATGTTCTGGGGTAGTAGCGGTACCCCCACCGTTACTCTGCGGTAGTATCGGTACACCCACCGGTACTCCGGGGTAGTACGTGAACCCTTACTGGTTCACTGGGGTACACCTGCTCACGTTACTGGCACGTGGTGTAGACCAGACATTCCTACCTGACCCTCCAGGCTAGGCCCTGTATCCCTACCTGATGCTCCGTTGTTGGCCTGGCACCACTACCCGATATGCTGGGGTAGTACCGCAACCCCCACCGGTACTCTGTGGTAGTATTGGTACACCCACCGGTACTCCAGGGCAGTACCTGAACACTTACTGGTTCGCTGGGGTACACCTGCTGACCTTACGGGCGTGCTGTGTAGACCAGACATTCCTACCTGACCCTCCAGGCTATGCCCGGTATCCCTACCTGGTGCTCTGCGGTAGGCCTGGCCCCCTACCCGACAATCTGGGGTAGTACCGGTACACCCAGAGGTACTCCGTGGTACTTTTGCTATACCCACCGGTACTCCTGGATTGTACCGGAACCCTTACTGGTGCGCCGGGGTACACCTGCTGACCCTATGGGCTCGCCGCTTTACGCCCACCCTTCCTACCTGACCTGCCAGGGTAGGCCTGGTATACCCACCCGATGTTTCGAGGTAGAACCGGTTCCCCCACCGGTACCTTGGGGTTGGAACGGAACCCATTGTGATGTGCCAGAGAACACCAGCTGTCCCTTCGTGCGCGCAGGACTAGACCTGGCCTCCCTACCGGACCCCACAGGTTAGACCCGCTATCCCTACCTGATGCTCCGCATTAGGCTTGGTACCCATACCCGATGTTCTGGGGTAGTAGCGATACCCCCACCGTTACTCTGTGGTAGTATCGGTACACCCACCGGTACTCCGGGGTAGTACGAGAACCCTTACTGGTTCGCTGGGGTACACCTGATGACGTTACGGGCACGCGGTATAGACCAGACATTCCTACCTGACCCTCCGTGTTAGGCCCGGTATCCCTACCTGATGCTCCGTTGTTGGCTTGGCACCCCTACCCGATATGCTGGGGTAGTACCGGTACCCCCACCGGTACTCTGCGGTAGTATCGGTACACCCACCGGTACTCCAGGCTAGTACCTGAACCCTTACTGGTTCGCTGGGTTACCCCTGCTGACCTTACGGGCGTGCTGTGTAGACCAGACATTCCTACCTGACCCTCCAGGCTAGGCCCGGTATCCCTACCTGATGCTCTGCGGTAGGCCTGGCCCCCTACCCGACAATCTGGGGTAGTACCGGTACACCCACAGGTACTCCGCGGTACTTTTGCTATACCCACCGATACTCCTGGATTGTACCGGAGCCCTTACTGGTGCGCCGGGGTACACCTGCTGACCCTATGGGCTCGCCGCTTTACGCCCACCCTTCCTACCTGACCCGCCGGGGTAGGCCTGGTATACCTACCCGATGTTTCGAGGTAGAACCGGTTCCCCCACCGGTACTCTGGGGTTGGAACGGAACCCTTTGTGATGCGCCAGAGAACACCAGCTGTCCCTTCGTGCGCGCTGGACTAGACCCGGCCTCCCTACCGGACCCCACAGGTTAGACCCGCTATCCCTACCTGATGCTCCGCATTAGGCTTGGCACCCATACCCGATGTTCTGGGGTACTAGCGGTACCCCCACCGTTACTCTGCGGTAGTATCGGTACACCCACCGGTACTCCGGGGTAGTACGAGAACCCTTACTGGTTCGCTGGGGTACACATGATGACGTTACGGGCACGCGGTATAGACCAGACATTCCTACCTGACCCTCCGTGTTAGGCCCGGTATCCCTACCTGATGCTCCGTTGTTGGCTTGGCACCCCTACCCGATATGCTGGGGTAGTACCGGTACCCCCACCGGTACTCTGCGGTAGTATTGGTACACCCACCGGTACTCCAGGGTAGTACCTGAAACCTTTCTGGTTCGCTGGGGTACACATGATGACGTTACGGGCACGCGGTATAGACTAGACATTCCTACCTGACCCTCCAGGCTAGGCCCGGTATCCCTACCTGATGCTCTGCGGTAGGCCTGGCCCCCTACCCGACAATCTGGGGTAGTACCGGTACACCCACAGGTACTCCGCGGTACTTTTGCTATACCCACCGGTACTCCTGGATTGTACCGGAACCCTTACTGGTGCGCCGGGGTACACCTGCTGACACTACGGGCGCGCCGCTTTACGCCCACCCTTCCTACCTGACCCGCCGGGGTAGGCCTGGTATACCTACCCAATGTTTCGAGGTAGAACCGGTTCCCCTACCGGTACTCTGGGTTTAGAACGGAACCCTTAGTGATGCGCCAGAGAACACCAGCTGTCCCGTCGTGCGCGCTGGACTAGACCCGGCCTCCCTACCGGACCCCACAGGTTAGACCCGCTATCCCTACCTGATGCTCCGCATTAGGCTTGGCACCCATACCCGATGTTCTGGGGTACTAGCGGTACCCCCACCGTTACTCTGCGGTAGTATCGGTACACCCACCGGTACTCCAGGGTAGTATGTGTACCCTTACTGGTTCACTGGGGTACACCTGCTCACGTTACTGGCACGTGGTGTAGACCAGACATTCCTACCTGACCCTCCGTTTTAGGCCCGGTATCCCTACCTGATGCTCCGTTGTTGGCCTGGCACCCCTACCCGATATGCTGGGGTAGTACCGGTACCCCCACCGGTACTCTGCGGTAGTATTGGTACACCCACCGGTACTCCAGGGCAGTACCTGAACACTTACTGGTTCGCTGGGGTACACCTGCTGACCTTACGGGCGTGCTGTGTAGACCAGACATTCCTACCTGACCCTCCAGGCTAGGCCCGGTATCCCTACCTGATGCTCTGCGGTAGGCCTGGCCCCCTACCCGACAATCTGGGGTAGTACCGGTACACCCACAGGTACTCCGTGGTACTTTTGCTATACCCACCGATACTCCTGGATTGTACCGGAGCCCTTACTGGTGCGCCGGGGTACACCTGCTGACCCTATGGGCTCGCCGCTTTACGCCCACCCTTCCTACCTGTCCCGCCGGGGTAGGCCTGGTATACCTACCCGATGTTTCGAGGTAGAACCGGTTCCCCCACCGGTACTCTGGGCTTGGAACGGAAACCTTTGTGATGCGCCAGAGAACACCAGCTGTCCCGTACTCGCGCTGGACTAGACCCGGCCTCCCTACCGGACCCCACAGGTTACACCCGCTATCCCTACCTGATGCTCCGCATTAGGCTTGGCACCCATACCCGATGTTCTGGGGTAGTAGCGGTTCCCCGACCGTTACTCTGCGGTAGTATCGGTACACCCACAGTTACTCCGGGGTAGTACGTGAACCCTTACTGGTTCACTGGGGTACACCTGCTCACGTTACTGGCGCGTGGTGTAGACCAGACATTCCTAACTGACCCTCCGTTTTAGGCCCGGTATCCCTACCTGATGCTCCGTTGTTGGCCTGGCACCCCTACCCGATATGCTGGGGTAGTACCGCAACCCCCACCGGTACTCTGCGGTAGTATTGGTACACCCACCGGTACTCCAGGGCAGTACCTGAACACTTACTGTTTCGCTGGGGTACACCTGCTGACCTTACGGGCGTGCTCTGTAGACCAGACATTCCTACCTGACCCTCCAGGCTAGGCCCGGTATCCCTACCTGATCCTCTGCGGTAGGCCTGGCCCCCTACCCGACAATCTGGGGTAGTACCGGTACACCCACAGGTACTCCGCGGTACTTTTGCTATACCCACCGGTACTCCTGGATTGTACCGGAACCCTTACTGGTGCGCCGGGGTACACCTGCTGACCCTAAGGGCGCGCCGCTTTACGCACACCCTTCCTACCTGACCCGCCGGGGTAGGCCTGGTATACCTACCCGATGTTTCGAGGTAGAACCGGTTCCCCCACAGGTACTCTGGGTTTGGAACGGAACCCTTTGTGATGCGCCAGAGAACACCAGCTGTCCCTTCGTGCGCGCTGGACTAGACCCGGCCTCCCTACCGGACCCCACATGTTACACCCGGTATCCCTACCTGATGCTCCGCATTAGGCTTGGCACCCATACCCGATGTTCTGGGGTAGTAGCGGTACCCCCACCGTTACTCTGCGGTAGTATCGGTACACCCACCGGTACTCCGGGGTAGTACGTGAACCCTTACTGGTTCACTGGGGTACACCTGCTGACGTTACTGGCGCGCGGTGTAGACCAGACATTCCTACCTGACCCTCCGTTTTAGGCGCGGCATCCCTACCTGATGCTCCGTTGTTGGCCTGGCACCCCTACCCGATATGCTGGGGTAGTACCGGTACCCCCACCGGTACTCTGCGGTAGTATTGGTACACCCACCGGTACTCCAGGGCAGTACCTGAACACTTACTGGTTTGCTGGGGTACACCTGCTGACCTTACGGGCGTGCTCTGTAGACCAGACATTCCTACCTGACCCTCCAGGCTAGGCCCGCTACCCCTACCTGATGCTCTGCGGTAGGCCTGGCCCCCTACCCGACAATCTGGGGTAGTATCGGTACACACAGAGGTACTCCGCGGTAATATTGCTATACCCACCTGTACTCCTGGATTGTACCGGAACCCTTACTGGTGCGCCGGGGTACAACTGCTGACCCTATGGTCTCGCCGCTTTACGCCCACCCTTCCTACCTGACCCTCCGGGGTAGGCCTGGTATACCTACCAAATGTTTCAAGGTAGAACCGGTTCCCCCACCGGTACTCTGGGGTTGGAACGGAACCCTTTGTGATGCGCCAGAGAACACCAGCTGTCCCTTCGTGCGCGCTGGACTAGACCCGGCCTCCCTACCGGACCCCACAGGTTAGACCCGCTATCCCTACCTGATGCTCCGCATTAGGCTTGGCACCCATACCCGATGTTCTGGGGTACTAGCGGTACCCCCACCGTTACTCTGCGGTAGTATCGGTACACCCACCGGTACTCCGGGGTAGTACGAGAACCCTTACTGGTTCGCTGGGGTACACATGATGACGTTACGGGCACGCGGTATAGACCAGACATTCCTACCTGACCCTCCGTGTTAGGCCCGGTATCCCTACCTGATGCTCCGTTGTTGTCCTGGCACCCCTACCCGATATGCTGGGGTAGTACCGGTACCCCCACCGGTACTCTGCGGTAGTATTGGTACACCCACCGGTACTCCAGGGTAGTACCTGAAACCTTTCTGGTTCGCTGGGGTACACATGATGACGTTACGGGCACGCGGTATAGACTAGACATTCCTACCTGACCCTCCAGGCTAGGCCCAGTATCCCTACCTGATGGTCTGCGGTAGGCCTGGCCCCCTACCCGACAATCTGGGGTAGTACCTGTACACCCACTGGTACTCCGCGGTAATTTTGCTATACCCACCGGTACTCCTGGATTGTACCGGAACCCTTACTGGTGCGACGGGTTACACCTGCTGACCCTATGGGCTCGCCGCTTTACGCCCACCCTTCCTACCTGACCCTCCGGGTTAGGCCTGAAATACCTACCCGATGTTTCGAGGTAGAACCGGTTCCCCCACCGGTACTCTGGGGTTGGAACGGAACCCTTTGTGATGCGCCAGAGAACACCAGCTGTCCCTTCGTGCGCGCTGGACTAGACCCGGCCTCCCTACCGGACCCCACAGGTTAGACCCGCTATCCCTACCTGATGCTCCGCATTAGGCTTGGCACCCATACCCGATGTTCTGGGGTAGTAGCGGTACCCCCACCGTTACTCTGCGGTAGTATCGTTACACCCACCGGTACTCCGGGGTAGTACGTGAACCCTTACTGGTTCACTGGGGTACACCTGATGACGTTTCGGGCACGCGGTATAGACCAGACATTCCTACCTGACCCTCCGTGTTAGTCCCGGTATCCCTACCTGATGCTCCGTTGTTGGCCTGGCACCCCTACCCGATATGCTGGGGTAGTACCGGTACCCCCACCGGTACTCTGCGGTAGTATTGGTACACCCACCGGTACTCCAGGGCAGTACGTGAACACTTACTGGTTCGCTGGGGTACACCTGCTGACCTTACGGGCCTGCTGTGTAGACCAGACATTCCTACCTGACCCTCCAGGCTAGGCCCGGTATCCCTACCTGATGCTCTGCGGTAGGCCTGGCCCCCTACCCGACAATCTGGGGTAGTACCGGTACACCCACAGGTACTCCGCGGTACTTTTGCTATACCCACCGGTACTCCTGGATTGTACCGGAACCCTTACTGGTGCGCCGGGGTACACCTGCTGACCCTATGGGCTCGCCGCTTTACGACCACCCTTCCTACCTGACCCGCCGGGGTAGGCCTGGTATACCTACCCGATGTTTCGAGGTAGAACCGGTTCCCCCACCGGTACTCTGGGTTTGGAACGGAACCCTTTGTGATGCGCCAGAGAACACCAGCTGTCCCTTCGTGCGCACTGGACTAGACCCGGCCTCCCTACCGGACCCCACAGGTTAGACCCGCTATCCCTACCTGATGCTCCGCATTAGGCTTGGCACCCATACCTGATCTTCTGCGGTAGTAGCGGTACCCCCACCGTTACTCTGCGGTAGTATCGGTACACCCACCGGTACTCCGGGGTAGTACGTGAACCCTTACTAGTTCACTGGGGTACACCTGCTGACGTTACTGGCGCGCGGTGTAGACCAGACATTCCTACCTGACCCTCCGTTTTAGGCGCGGCATCCCTACCTGATGCTCCGTTGTTGGCCTGGCACCCCTACCCGATATGCTGGGGTAGTACCGCTACCCCCACCGGTACTCTGCGGTAGTATTAGTACACCCACCAGTACTCCAGGGTAGTACCTGAACCCTTACTGGTTCGCTGGGGTACACCTGCTGACCTTACGGGCGTGCTCTGTAGACCAGACATTCATACCTGACCCTCCAGGCTAGGCCCGGTACCCCTACCTGATGCTCTGCGGTAGGCCTGGCCCCCTACCCGACAATCTGGGGTAGTATCGGTACACACAGAGGTACTCCGCGGTAATATTGCTATACCCACCGGTACTCCTGGATTGTACCGGAACCCTTACTGGTGCGCCGGGGTACAACTGCTGACCCTATGGTCTCGCCACTTTACGCCCACCCTTCCTACCTGACCCTCCGGGGTAGGCCTGGTATACCTACCAAATGTTTTGAGGTAGAACCGGTTCCCCCACCGGTACTCTGGGGTTGGAACGGAACCCTTTGTGATGCGCCAGAGAACACCAGCTGTCCCTTCGTGAGCGCTGGACTAGACCCGGCCTCCCTACCGGACCCCAGAGGTTAGACCCGGTATCCCTACCTGATGCTCCGCATTAGGCTTGGCACCCTTAACCGATCTTCTGGGGTAGTAGCGGTACTCCCACCGTTACTCTGCGGTAGTATCGGTACACCCACCGGTACTCCGGGGTAGTACGTGAACCCTTACTGGTTCACTGGGGTACACCTGATGACGTTTCGGGAACGCGGTATAGACCAGACATTCCTACCTGACCCTCCGTGTTAGTCCCGGTATCCCTACCTGATGCTCCGTTGTTGGCCTGGCACCCCTACCCGATATGCTGGGGTAGTACCGGTACCCCCACCGGTACTCTGCGGTAGTATTGGTACACCCACCGACACTCCAGGGCAGTACCTGAACACTTACTGTTTCGCTGGGGTACACCTGCTGAATTTACGGGCGTGCTCTGTAGACCAGACATTCCTACCTGACCCTCCAGGCTAGGCCCGGTATCCCTACCTGATGCTCTGCGGTAGGCCTGGCCCCCTACCCGACAATCTGGGGTAGTACCGGTACACGCACAGGTACTCCGCGGTACTTTTGCTATACCCACCGGTACTCCTGGATTGTACCGGAACCCTTACTGGTGCGCCGGGGTACACCTGCTGACCCTAGGGGCGCGTCGCTTTACGCACACCCTTCCTACGTGACCCGCCGGGGTAGGCCTGGTATACCTACCCGATGTTTCGAGGTATAACCGGTTCTCCCACCGGTACTCTGGGGTTGGAACGGAACCCTTTGTGATGCCCCAGAGAACACCAGCTGTCCCTTCGTGCGCGCTGGACTAGACCCGGCCTCCCTACCGGACCCCACAGGTTACACCCGGTATCCCTACCTGATGCTCCGCATTTAGGCTTGGCACCCATACCCGATGTTCTGGGGTAGTAGCGGTACCCCCACCGTTACTCTGCCGTAGTATCAGTACACTCACCGGTAGTCCGGGGTAGTACGTGAACCCTTACTGGTTCACTGGGGTACACCTGATGACTTTACTGGCGCGCGGTGTAGACCAGACATTCCTACCTGACCCTCCGTTTTAGGCCCGGCATCCCTACCTGATGCTCCGTTGTTGCCCTGGCACCCCTACCCGATATGCTGGGGTAGTACCGCTACACCCACCGGTACTCTGCGGTAGTATTGGTACATCCACCGGTACTCCAGGGCAGTACGTGAACACTTACTGGTTCGCTGGGGTACACCTGCTGACCTTACGGGCGTGCTCTGTAGACCAGACATTCCTACCTGACCCTCCAGGCTAGTCCCGGTATCCCTACCTGATCCTCTGCGGTAGGCCTGGCCCCCTACCCGACAATCTGGGGTAGTACCGGTACACCCACAGGTACTCCGCGGTACTTTTGCTATACCCACCGGTACTCCTGGATTGTACCGGAACCCTTACTGGTGCGCCTGGGTACAACTGCTAAACCTACGGGCACACTGCTTTGGACCCACCCTTCCTACCTGACCCTCCGGGGTAGGCCTGGTATACCTACCAAATGTTTCGAGGTAGAACCGGTTCCCCCACCGGTACTCTGGGGTTGGAACGGAACCCTTTGTGATGCGCCAGAGAACACCAGCTGTCCCTTCGTGCGCGCTGGACTAGACGCGGCCTCCCTACTAGACCCCACAGGTTAGACCCGCTATCCCTACCTGATGCTCCGCATTAGGCTTGGCACCCATACCCGATGTTCTGGGGTAGTAGCGGTACCCCCACCGTTACTCTGCGGTAGTATCGGTACACCCACCGGTACTCCGGGGTAGTACGTGAACCCTTACTGGTTCACTGGGGTACACCTGATGACGTTACTGGCGCGCGGTGTAGACCAGACATTCCTACCTGACCCTCCGTTTTAGGCCCGGCATCCCTACCTGATGCTCCGTTGTTGGCCTGGCACCCCTACCCGATATGCTGGGGTAGTACCGGTACCCCCACCGGTACTCTGCGGTAGTATTGGTACACCCACCGGTACTCCAGGGTAGTACCTGAACCCTTACTGGTTCGCTGGGGTACACCTGCTGACCTTACGGGCGTGCTGTGTAGACCAGACATTCCTACCTGACCCTCCAGGCTAGGCCCGGTATCCCTACCTGATGCTCTGCGGTAGGCCTGGCCCCCTACCCGACAATCTGGGCTAGTACTGGTACACCCACAGGTACTCCGCGGTACTTTTGCTATACCCACCGGTACTCCTGGATTGTACCGGAACCCTTACTGGTGCGCCGGGGCACACCTGCTGACCCTACGGGCACACTGCTTTGGACCCACCCTTCCTAACTGACCCGCCGGGGTAGGTCTGGTATACCTACCCGATGTTTCGAGGTAGAACCGGTTCCCCCACCGGTACTCTGGGTTTGGAACGGAACCCTTTCTGATGCGCCAGAGAACACCAGCTGTCCCTTCGTGCGCGCTGGACTAGACCCGGCCTCCCTACCGGACCCCACAGGTTAGACCCGCTATCCCTACCTGATGCTCCGCATTAGGCTTGGCACCCATACCCGATGTTCTGGGGTAGTAGCGGTACCCCCACCGTTACTCTGCGGTAGTATCGGTACACCCACCGGTACTCCGGGGTAGTACGTGAACCCTTACTGGTTCACTGGGGTACACCTGATGATTTTACTGGCGCGCGGTGTAGACCAGACATTCCTACCTGACCCTCCGTTTTAGGCCCGGTATCCCTACCTGATGCTCCGTTGTTGGCCTGGCACCCCTACCCGATATGCTGGGGTAGTACCGGTAAGCCCACCGATACTCAGCGGTAGTATCGGTACACCCACCGGTACTCCAGGGTAGTACCTGAACCCTTACTGTTTCGCTGGGGTACACCTGCTGACCTTACGGGCCTGCTGTGTAGACCAGACATTCCTACCTGACCCTCCAGGCTAGGCCCGGTATCCCTACCTGATGCTCTGCGGTAGGCCTGGCCCCCTACCCGACAATCTGGGGTAGTACCGGTACACCCACAGGTACTCCGCGGTAATATTGCTATACCCACCGGTACTCCTCGATTGTACCGGAACCCTTACTGGTGCGCCCGGGTACAACTGCTGACCCTATGGGCTCGCCGCTTTACGCCCACACTTCCTACCTGACCCGCCGGGGTAGGCCTGGAATACCTACCCGATGTTTCGAGGTAGAACCGGTTCCCCCACCGGTACTCTGGGGTTGGAACGGAACCCTTTGTGATGCGCCAGAGAACACCAGCTGTCCCTTCGTGCGCACTGGACTAGACCCGGCCTCCCTACCGGACCCCACAGGTTAGACCCGCTATCCCTACCTGATGCTCCGCATTAGGCTTGGCACCCATACCCGATCTTCTGGGGTAGTAGCGGTACCCCCACCGTTACTCTGCGGTAGTATCGGTACACCCACCGGTACTCCAGGGTAGTACGTGAACCCTTACTGGTTCACTGGGGTACACCTGATGACGTTACGGGCAAACGGTATAGACCAGACATTCCTACCTGACCCTCCGTGTTAGTCCCGGTATCCCTACCTGATGCTCCGTTGTTGGTCTGGCACCACTACCCGATATGCTGGGGTAGTACCGGTACCCCCACCGGTACTCTGCGGTAGTATTGGTACACCCACCGGTACTCCAGGGTAGTACCTGAACCCTTACTGGTTCGCTGGGGTACACCTGCTGACCTTACGGGCGTGCTGTGTAGACCAGACATTCCTACCTGACCCTCCAGGCTAGGCCCGGTATCCCTACCTGATGCTCTGCGGTAGGCCTGGCCCCCTACCCGACAATCTGGGGTAGTACCGGTACACCCAGAGGTACTCCGCGGTAATTTTGCTATACCCACCGGTACTCCTGGATTGTACCGGAACCCTTACTGGTGCGCCGGGTTACACCTGCTGACCCTATGGGCTCGCCGCTTTACGCCCACCCTTCCTACCTGACCCGCCGGGGTAGGCCTGGTGTACCTACCAAATGTTTCGAGGTAGAACCGGTTCCCCCACCGGTACTCTGGGGTTGGAACGGAACCCTTTGTGATGCGCCAGAGAACACCAGCTGTCCCTTCGTGCGCGCTGGACTAGACCCGGCCTCCCTACCGGACCCCACAGGTTAGACCCGCTATCCCTACCTGATGCTCCGCATTAGGCTTGGCACCCATACCCGATGTTCTGGGGTAGTAGCGCTACCCCCTCCGTTACTCTGCGGTAGTATCGGTACACCCACCGGTACTCCGGGGTAGTACGTGAACCCTTACTGGTTCACTGGGGTACACCTGATGACGTTACGGGCAAACGGTATAGACCAGACATTCCTACCTGACCCTCCGTGTTAGTCCCGGTATCCCTACCTGATGCTCCGTTGTTGTCCTGGCACCCCTACCCGATATGCTGGGCTAGTACCGGTACCCCCACAGGTACTCTGCGGTAGTATTGGTACACCCACCGGTACTCCAGGGTAGTACCTGAACCCTTACTGGTTCGCTGGGGTACACCTGCTGACCTTACGGGCGTGCTGTGTAGACCAGACATTCCTACCTGACCCTCCAGGCTAGGCCCGGTATCCCTACCTGATGCTCTGCGCTACGCCTGGCCCCCTACCCAACAATCTGGGGTAGTACCGGTACACCCAGAGGTACTCCGTGGTAATTTTGCTATACCCACCGTTACTCCTGGATTGTACCGGAACCCTTACTGGTGCGCCGGGGTACACCTGCTGACACTGCGGGTGCGCCGATTTACGCCCACCCTTCCTACCTGACCCTCCGGGGTAGACCTGGTACACCTACCCGATGTTTCGAGGTAGAACCGGTTCCCCCACCGGTACTCTGGGTTTGGAACGGAACCCTTTGTGATGCACCAGAGAACACCAGCTGTCCCTTCGTGCGCGCTGGACTAGACCTGGCCTCCCTACCGGACCCCACATGTTACACCCGGTATCCCTACCTGATGCTCCGCATTAGGCTTGGCACCCATACCCGATGTTCTGGGGTAGTAGCGCTACCCCCACCGTTACTCTGCGGTACTATTGGTACACCCACCGGTACTCCAGGGCAGTACCTGAACCCTTACTGGTTCGCTGGGGTACACCTGCTGACCTTACGGGCGTGCTCTGTAGACCAGACATTCCTACCTGACCCTGCAGGCTAGGCCCGGTATCCCTACCTGATGCTCTGCGGTAGGCCTGGCCCCCTACCCGACAATCTGGGGTAGTACCGGTACACCCACAGGTACTCCGCGGTAATATTGCTATACCCACCGGTACTCCTCGATTGTACCGGAACCCTTACTGGTGCGCCCGGGTACAACTGCTGACCCTATGGGCTCGCCGCTTTACGCCCACACTTCCTACCTGACCCGCCGGGGTAGGCCTGGTATACCTACCAAATGTTTCAAGGTAGAACCGGTTCCCCCACCGGTACTCTGGGGTTGGAACGGAACCGTTTGTGATGCGCCAGAGAACACCAGCTGTCCCTTCGTGCGCTCTGGACTAGACCCGGCCTCCCTACCGGACTCCACAGGTTAGACCCGCTATCCCTACCTGATGCTCCGCATTAGGCTTGGCACCCATACCCGATGTTCTGGGATAGTAGCGGTACCCCCACCGTTACTCTGCCGTAGTATCGGGACACCCACCGGTACTCCGGGGTAGTACCTGAACCCTTACTGGTTCACTGGGGTACACCTGCTGACGTTACTGGCGCGCGGTGTAGACCAGACATTCCTACCTGACCCTCCGTTTTAGGCCCGGCATCCCTACCTGATGCTCCGTTGTTGGCCTGGCACCCCTACCCGATATGCTGGAGTAGTACCGGTACCCCCACCGGTACTCTGCGGTAGTGTTGGTACACCCACCGGTACTCCAGGGCAGTACATGAACACTTACTGGTTCGCTGGGGTACACCTGCTGACCTTACGGGCGTGCTGTGTAGACCAGACATTCCTACCTGACCCTCCAGGCTAGGCCCGGTATCCCTACCTGATGCTCTGCGGTAGGCCTGGCTCCCTACCCGACAATCTGGGGTAGTATCGGTACACACAGAGGTACTCCGCGGTAATATTGCTATACCCACCGGTACTCCTGGATGGTACCGGAACCCTTACTGGTGCGCCTGGGTACAACTGCTAAACCTACGGGCACACTGCTTTGGACCCACCCTTCCTACCTGACCCTCCGGGGTAGGCCTGGTATACCTACCAAATGTTTCGAGGTAGAACCGGTTCCCCCACCGGTACTCTGGGGTTGGAACGGAACCCTTTGTGATGCGCCAGAGAACACCAGCTGTCCCTTCGTGCGCGCTGGACTAGACGCGGCCTCCCTACTGGACCCCACAGGTTAGACCCGCTATCCCTACCTGATGCTCCGCATTAGGCTTGGCACCCATACCCGATGTTCTGGGGTACTAGCGGTACCCCCACCGTTACTCTGCGGTAGTATCGGTACACCCACCGGTACTCCGAGGTAGTACGAGAACCCTTTCTGGTTTGCTGGGGTACACATGATGACGTTACGGGCACGCGGTATAGACCAGACATTCCTACCTGACCCTCCGTGTTAGGCCCGGTATCCCTACCTGATGCTCCGTTGTTGGCTTGGCACCCCTACCAGATATGCTGGGGTTGTACCGGTACCCCCACCGTTACTCCGCGGTAGTATTGGTACACCCACCGGTACTCCAGGGTAGTACCTGAACCCTTACTGGTTCGCTGGGTTACCCCTGCTGACCTTACGGGCGTGCTGTGTAGACCAGACATTCCTACCTGACCCTCCAGGCTAGGCCCGGTATCCCTACCTGATGCTCTGCGGTAGGCCTGGCCCCCTACCCGACAATCTGGGGTAGTACCGGTACACGCACCGGTACTCCGCGGTACTTTTGCTATACCCACCGGTACTCCTGGATTGTACCGGAACCCTTACTGGTGCGCCGGGGTACACCTGCTGACCCTATGGGCTCGCCGCTTTACGCCCACCCTTCCTACCTGACCCTCCGGGGTAGGCCTGGTATACCTACCCGATGTTTCGAGGTAGAACCGGTTCCCCCACCGGTACTCTGGGTTTGGAACGGAACCCTTAGTGATGCGCCAGAGAACACCAGCTGTCCCGTCGTGCGCGAGGGACTAGACCCGGCCTCCCTACCGGACCCCACAGGTTAGACCCGCTATCCCTACCTGATGCTCCGCATTAGGCTTGGCACCCATACCCGATGTTCTGGGGTACTAGCGGTACCCCCACCGTTACTCTGCGGTAGTATCGGTACACCCACCGGTACTCCGGGGTAGTACGTGAACCCTTACTGGTTCACTGGGGTACACCTGCTCACGTTACTGGCACGTGGTGTATACCAGACATTCCTACCTGACCCTCCGTTTTAGGCCCGGTATCCCTACCTCATGCTCTGTTGTTGGCCTGGCACCCCTACCCGATATGCTGGGGTAGTACCGCAACCCCCACCGGTACTCTGCGGTAGTATTGGTACACCCACCGGTACTCCAGGGCAGTACCTGAACACTTACTGGTTCGCTGGGGTACACCTGCTGACCTTACGGGCGTGCTGTGTAGACCAGACATTCCTACCTGACCCTCCAGGCTAGGCCCGGTATCCCTACCTGATGCTCTGCGGTAGGCCTGGCCCCCTACCCGACAATCTGGGGTAGTACCGGTACACCCACAGGTACTCCGTGGTACTTTTGCTATACCCACCGGTACTCCTGGATTGTACCGGAACCCTTACTGGTGCGCCGGGGTACACCTGCTGGCCCTACGGGCGCGCCGCTTTACGCCCACCCTTCCTACCTGACCTGCCAGGGTAGGCCTGGTATACCCACCCGATGTTTCGAGGTAGAACCGGTTCCCCCACCGGTACCTTGGGGTTGGAACGGAACCCTTTGTGATGTGCCAGAGAACACCAGCTGTCCCTTCGTGCGCGCAGGACTAGACCTGGCCTCCCTACCGGACCCCACAGGTTAGACCCGCTATCCCTACCTGATGCTCCGCATTAGGCTTGGCACCCATACCCGATGTTCTGGGGTACTAGCGGTACCCCCAACGTTACTCTGCGGTAGTATCGGTACACCCACCGGTACTCCGGGGTAGTACGTGAACCCTTACTGGTTCGCTGGGGTACACATGATGACGTTACGGGCACGCGGTATAGACCAGACATTCCTACCTGACCCTCCGTGTTAGGCCCGGTATCCCTACCTGATGCTCCGTTGTTGGCTTGGCACCCCTACCCGATATGCTGGGGTAGTACCGGTACCCCCACCGTTAATCGCGGTAGTATTGGTACACCCACCGGTACTCCAGGGTAGTACCTGAACCCTTACTGGTTCGCTGGGTTACCCCTGCTGACCTTACGGGCGTGCTGTGTAGACCAGACATTCCTACCTGACCCTCCAGGCTAGGCCCGGTATCCCTACCTGATGCTCTGCGGTAGGCCTGGCCCCCTACCCGACAATCTGGGGTAGTACCGGTACACCCACAGGTACTCCGCGGTACTTTTGCTATACCCTCCAGTACTCCTGGATTGTACCGGAACCCTTACTGGTGCGCCGGGGTACACCTGCTGACACTACGGGCACGCCGCTTTACGCCCACCCTTCCTACCTGACCCGCCGGGGTAGGCCTGGTATACCTACCCGATGTTTCGAGGTAGAACCGGTTCCCCCACCGGTACTCTGGGTTTGGAACGGAACCCTTAGTGATGCGCCAGAGAACACCAGCTGTCCCGTCGTGCGCGAGGGACTAGACCCGGCCTCCCTACCGGACCCCACAGGTTAGACCCGCTATCCCTACCTGATGCTCCGCATTAGGCTTGGCACCCATACCCGATGTTCTGGGGTACTAGCGGTACCCCCACCGTTACACTGCGGTAGTATCGGTACACCCACCGGTACTCCGGGGTAGTACGTGAACCCTTACTGGTTCACTGGGTTACACCTGCTCACGTTACTGGCACGTGGTGTATACCAGACATTCCTACCTGACCCTCCGTTTTAGGCCCGGTATCCCTACCTCATGCTCTGTTGTTGGCCTGGCACCCCTACCCGATATGCTGGGGTAGTACCGCAACCCCCACCGGTACTCTGCGGTAGTATTGGTACACCCACCGGTACTCCAGGGTAGTACCTGAACACTTACTGGTTCGCTGGGGTACACCTGCTGACCTTACGGGCGTGCTGTGTAGACCAGACATTCCTACCTGACCCTCCAGGCTAGGCCCGGTATCCCTACCTGATGCTCTGCGGTAGGCCTGGCCCCCTACCCGACAATCTGGGGTAGTACCGGTACACCCACAGGTACTCCGTGGTACTTTTGCTATACCCACCGGTACTCCTGGATTGTACCGGAACCCTTACTGGTGCGCCGGGGTACACCTGCTGGCCCTACGGGCGCGCCGCTTTACGCCCACCCTTCCTACCTGACCCGCCAGGGTAGGCCTGGTATACCCACCCGATGTTTCGAGGTAGAACCGGTTCCCCCACCGGTACCTTGGGGTTGGAACGGAACCCTTTGTGATGCGCCAGAGAACACCAGCTGTCCCTTCGTGCGCGCAGGACTAGACCTGGCCTCCCTACCGGACCCCACAGGTTAGACCCGCTATCCCTACCTGATGCTCCGCATTAGGCTTGGCACCCATACCCGATGTTCTGGGGTACTAGCGGTACCCCCAACGTTACTCTGCGGTAGTATCGGTACACCCACCGGTACTCCGGGGTAGTACGAGAACCCTTACTGGTTCGCTGGGGTACACATGATGACGTTACGGGCACGCGGTATAGACCAGACATTCCTACCTGACCCTCCGTGTTAGGCCCGGTATCCCTACCTGATGCTCCGTTGTTGGCTTGGCACCCCTACCCGATATGCTGGGGTAGTACCGGTACCCCCACCGTTACTCCGCGGTAGTATTGGTACACCCACCGGTACTCCAGGGTAGTACCTGAACCCTTACTGGTTCGCTGGGTTACCCCTGCTGACCTTACGGGCGTGCTGTGTAGACCAGACATTCCTACCTGACCCTCCAGGCTAGGCCCGGTATCCCTACCTGATGCTCTGCGGTAGGCCTGGCCCCCTACCCGACAATCTGGGGTAGTACCGGTACACCCACAGGTACTCCGCGGTACTTTTGCTATACCCACCGGTACTCCTGGATTGTACCGGAAGCCTTACTGGTGCGCCGGGGTACACCTGCTGACACTACGGGCACGCCGCTTTACGCCCACCCTTCCTACCTGACCCGCCGGGGTAGGCCTGGTATACCTACCCGATGTTTCGAGGTAGAACCGGTTCCCCCACCGGTACTCTGGGTTTGGAACGGAACCCTTAGTGATGCGCCAGAGAACACCAGCTGTCCCGTCGTGCGCGAGGGACTAGACCCGGCCTCCCTACCGGACCCCACAGGTTAGACCCGCTATCCCTACCTGATGCTCCGCATTAGGCTTGGCACCCATACCCGATGTTCTGGGGTACTAGCGGTACCCCCACCGTTACTCTGCGGTAGTATCGGTACACCCACCGGTACTCCGGGGTAGTACGTGAACCCTTACTGGTTCACTGGGGTACACCTGCTCACGTTACTGGCACGTGGTGTAGACCAGACATTCCTACCTGACCCTCCGTTTTAGGCCCGGTATCCCTACCTCATGCTCTGTTGTTGGCATGGCACCCCTACCCGATATGCTGGGGTAGTACCGCAACCCCCACCGGTACTCTGCGGTAGTATTGGTACACCCACCGGTACTCCAGGGCAGTACCTGAACACTTACTGGTTCGCTGGGGTACACCTGCTGACCTTACGGGCGTGCTGTGTAGACCAGACATTCCTACCTGACCCTCCAGGCTATGCCTGGTATCCCTACCTGATGCTCTGCGGTAGGCCTGGCCCTCTACCCGACAATCTGGGGTAGTACCGGTACACCCACAGGTACTCCGTGGTACTTTTGCTATACCCACCGGTACTCCTGGATTGTACCGGAACCCTTACTGGTGCGCCGGGGTACACCTGCTGGCCCTACGGGCGCGCCGCTTTACGCCCACCCTTCCTACCTGACCTGCCAGGGTAGGCCTGGTATACCCACCCGATGTTTCGAGGTAGAACCGGTTCCCCCACCGGTACCTTGGGGTTGGAACGGAACCCTTTGTGATGTGCCAGAGAACACCAGCTGTCCCTTCGTGCGCGCAGGACTAGACCTGGCCTCCCTACCGGACCCCACAGGTTAGACCCGGTATCCCTACCTGATGCTCCGCATTAGGCTTGGCACCCATAACCGATCTTCTGGGGTAGTAGCGGTACTCCCAACGTTACTCTGCGGTAGTATCGATACACCCACCGGTACTCCGGGGTAGTACGAGAACCCTTACTGGTTCGCTGGGGTACACATGATGACGTTACGGGCACGCGGTATAGACCAGACATTCCTACCTGACCCTCCGTGTTAGGCCCGGTATCCCTACCTGATGCTCCGTTGTTGGCTTGGCACCCCTACCCGATATGCTGGGGTAGTACCGGTACCCCCACCGTTACTCCGCGGTAGTATTGGTACACCCACCGGTACTCCAGGGTAGTACCTGAACCCTTACTGGTTCGCTGGGTTACCCCTGCTGACCTTACGGGCGTGCTGTGTAGACCAGACATTCCTACCTGACCCTCCAGGCTAGGCCCGGTATCCCTACCTGATGCTCTGCGGTAGGCCTGGCCCCCTACCCGACAATCTGGGATAGTACCGGTACACCCAGAGGTACTCCGCGGTAATTTTGCTATACCCACCGGTACTCCTGGATTGTACCGGAACCCTTACTGGTGCGCCGGGGTACACCTGCTGACCCTACGGGCGCGCCGCTTTACGCCCACCCTTCCTACCTGACCCGCCGGGGTAGGCCTGGTATACCTACCCGATGTTACGAAGTAGAACCGGTTCCCCCACCGGTACTCTGGGCTTGGAACGGAAACCTTTCTGATGCGCCAGAGAACACCAGCTGTCCCTTCGTGCGCGCTGGACTAGACCCGGCCTCCCTACCGGACCCCACAGGTTAGACCCGCTATCCCTACCTGATGCTCCGCATTAGGCTTGGCACCCATACCCGATGTTCTGGGGTACTAGCGGTACCCCCACCGTTACTCTGCCGTAGTATCGGTACACCCACCGGTACTCCGAGGTAGTACGAGAACCCTTTCTGGTTCGCTGGGGTACACATGATGACGTTACGGGCACGCGGTATAGACCAGACATTCCTACCTGACCCTCCGTGTTAGGCCCGGTATCCCTACCTGATGCTCTGCGGTAGGCCTGGCCCCCTACCCGACAATCTGGGGTAGTACCGGTACACCCACAGGTACTCCGCGGTACTTTTGCTATACCCACCGGTACTCCTGGATTGTACCGGAACCCTTACTGGTGCGCCGGGGTACACCTGCTGACACTACGGGCGCGCCGCTTTACGCCCACCCTTCCTACCTGACCCGCCGGGGTAGGCCTGGTATACCTACCCGATGTTTCGAGGTAGAACCGGTTCCCCCACCGGTACTCTGGGGTTGGAACGGAACCCTTTCTGATGCGCCAGAGAACACCAGCTGTCCCGTCGTGCGCGCTGGACTAGACCCGGCCTCCCTACCGGACCCCACAGGTTAGACCCGCTATCCCTACCTGATGCTCCGCATTAGGCTTGGCACCCATACCCGATGTTCTGGGGTACTAGCGGTACCCCCACCGTTACACTGCGGTAGTATCAGTACACCCACCGGTACTCCGGGGTAGTACGTGAACCCTTACTGGTTCACTGGGGTACACCTGATGACGTTACAGGCACGCGGTATAGACCAGACATTCTTCCTGACCCTCCGTGTTAGTCCCGGTATCCCTACCTGATGCTCCGTTGTTGGCCTGGCACCCCTACCCGATATGCTGGGGTAGTACCGGTACCCCCACCGGTACTCTGCGGTAGTATTGGTTCACCCACCGGTACTCCAGGGTAGTACCTGAACCCTTACTGGTTCGCTGGGTTACCCCTGCTGACCTTACGGGCGTGCTGTGTAGACCAGACATTCCTACCTGACCCTCCAGGCTAGGCCCGGTATCCCTACCTGATGCTCTGCGGTAGGCCTGGCCCCCTACCTGACAATCTGGGGTAGTACCGGTACACCCAGAGGTACTCCGCGGTAATTTTGCTATACCCACCGGTACTCCTGGATTGTACCGGAACCCTTAATGGTGCGCCGGGATACACCTGCTGACCCTACGGGCGCGCCGCTTTACGCCCACCCTTCCTACCTGACCCTCGGGGGTAGGCCTGGTATACCTACCCGATGTTTCAAGGTAGAACCGGTTCCCCCACCGGTACTCTGGGTTTGGAACGGAACCCTTTGTGATGCGCCAGAGAACACCAGCTGTCCCTTCATGCGCGCTGGACTAGACCCGGCCTCCCTACCGGACCCCACATGTTAGACCCGCTATCCCTACCTGATGCTCCGCATTAGGCTTGGCACCCATACCCGATGTTCTGGGGTAGTAGCGGTACCCCCACCGTTACTCTGCGGTAGTATCGGTACACCCACCGGTACTCCGGGGTAGTACGTGAACCCTTACTGGTTCACTGGGGTACACCTGCTCACGTTACTGGCACGTGGTGTAGACCAGACATTCCTACCTGACCCTCCGTTTTAGGCCCGGTATCCCTACCTCATGCTCTGTTGTTGGCCTGGCACCCCTACCCGATATGCTGGGGTAGTACCGGTACCCCCACCGGTACTCTGCGGAAGTATTGGTACACCCACCGGTACTCCAGGGCAGTACCTGAACACTTACTGGTTCGCTGGGGTACACCTGCTGACCTTACGGGCGTGCTGTGTAGACCAGACATTCCTACCTGACCCTCCAGGCTATGCCCGGTATCCCTACCTGATGCTCTGCGGTAGGCCTGGCCCCCTACCCGACAATCTGGGGTAGTACCGGTACATCCACAGGTACTCCGCGGTACTTTTGCTATACCCACCGGTACTCCTGGATTTTACCGGAACCCTTACTGGTGCGCTGGGGTACACCTGCTGACACTACGGGCGCGCCGCTTTACGCCCACCCTTCCTACCTGACCCGCCGGGGTAGGCCTGGTATACCTACCCGATGTTTCAAGGTAGAACCGGTTCCCCCACCGGTACTCTGGGGTTGGAACGGAACCCTTTGTGATGCGCCAGAGAACACCAGCTGTCCCTTCGTGCGCGCTGGACTAGACCCGGCCTCCCTACCGGACCCCACATGTTAGACCCGCTATCCCTACCTGATGCTCCGCATTAGGCTTGGCACCCATACCCGATGTTCTGGGGTACTAGCGGTACCCCCACCGTTACTCTGCGGTAGTATCGGTACACCCACCGGTACTCCGGGGTAGTACGTGAACCCTTACTGGTTCACTGGGGTACACCTGCTCACGTTACTGGCACGTGGTGTAGACCAGACATTCCTACCTGACCCTCCGTTTTAGGCCCGGTATCCCTACCTCATGCTCTGTTGTTGGCCTGGCACCCCTACCAGATATGCTGGGGTTGTACCGGTACCCCCACCGGTACTCCGCGGTAGTATTGGTACACCCACCGGTACTCCAGGGTAGTACCTGAACCCTTACTGGTTCGCTGGGTTACCCCTGCTGACCTTACGGGCGTGCTGTGTAGACCAGACATTCCTACCTGACCCTCCAGGCTAGGCCCGGTATCCCTACCTGATGCTCTGCGGTAGGCCTGGCCCCCTACCCGACAATCTGGGGTAGTACCGGTACACGCACCGGTACTCCGCGGTACTTTTGCTATACCCACCGGTACTCCTGGATTGTACCGGAACCCTTACTGGTGCGCCGGGGTACACCTGCTGACCCTATGGGCTCGCCGCTTTACGCCCACCCTTCCTACCTGACCCTCCGGTGTAGGCCTGGTATACCTACCCAATGTTTCGAGGTAGAACCGGTTCCCCCACCGGTACTCTGGGTTTGGAACGGAACCCTTAGTGATGCGCCAGAGAACACCAGCTGTCCCGTCGTGCGCGAGGGACTAGACCCGGCCTCCCTACCGGACCCCACAGGTTAGACCCGCTATCCCTACCTGATGCTCCGCATTAGGCTTGGCACCCATACCCGATGTTCTGGGGTACTAGCGGTACCCCCACCGTTACTCTGCGGTAGTATCGGTACACCCACCGGTACTCCGGGGTAGTACGTGAACCCTTACTGGTTCACTGGGGTACACCTGCTCACGTTACTGGCACGTGGTGTATACCAGACATTCCTACCTGACCCTCCGTTTTAGGCCCGGTATCCCTACCTCATGCTCTGTTGTTGGCCTGGCACCCCTACCCGATATGCTGGGGTAGTACCACAACCCCCACCGGTACTCTGCGGTAGTATTGGTACACCCACCGGTACTCCAGGGCAGTACCTGAACACTTACTGGTTCGCTGGGGTACACCTGCTGACCTTACGGGCGTGCTGTGTAGACCAGACATTCCTACCTGACCCTCCAGGCTATGCCTGGTATCCCTACCTGATGCTCTGCGGTAGGCCTGGCCCTCTACCCGACAATCTGGGGTAGTACCGGTACACCCACAGGTACTCCGTGGTACTTTTGCTATACCCACCGGTACTCCTGGATTGTACCGGAACCCTTACTGGTGAGCCGGGGTACACCTGCTGGCCCTACGGGCGCGCCGCTTTACGCCCACCCTTCCTACCTGACCTGCCAGGGTAGGCCTGGTATACCCACCCGATGTTTCGAGGTAGAACCGGTTCCCCCACCGGTACCTTGGGGTTGGAACGGAACCCTTTGTGATGTGCCAGAGAACACCAGCTGTCCCTTCGTGCGCGCAGGACTAGACCTGGCCTCCCTACCGGACCCCACAGGTTAGACCCGGTATCCCTACCTGATGCTCCGCATTAGGCTTGGCACCCATAACCGATCTTCTGGGGTAGTAGCGGCACTCCCAACGTTACTCTGCGGTAGTATCGGTACACCCACCGGTACTCCGGGGTAGTACGAGAACCCTTACTGGTTCGCTGGGGTACACATGATGACGTTACGGGCACGCGGTATAGACCAGACATTCCTACCTGACCCTCCGTGTTAGGCCCGTTATCCCTACCTGATGCTCCGTTGTTGGCTTGGCACCCCTACCCGATATGCTGGGGTAGTACCGGTACCCCCACCGTTACTCCGCGGTAGTATTGGTACACCCACCGGTACTCCAGGGTAGTACCTGAACCCTTACTGGTTCGCTGGGTTACCCCTGCTGACCTTACGGGCGTGCTGTGTGGACCAGACATTCCTACCTGACCCTCCAGGCTAGGCCCGGTATCCCTACCTGATGCTCTGCGGTAGGCCTGGCCCCCTACCCGACAATCTGGGGTAGTACCGGTACACCCAGAGGTACTCCGCGGTAATTTTGCTATACCCACCGGTACTCCTGGATTGTACCGGAACCCTTACTGGTGCGCCGGGGTACACCTGCTGACCCTACGGGCGCGCCGCTTTACGCCCACCCTTCCTACCTGACCCGCCGGGGTAGGCCTGGTATACCTACCCGATGTTTCGAGGTAGAACCGGTTCCCCCACCGGTACTCTGGGCTTGGAACGGAAACCTTTCTGATGCGCCAGAGAACACCAGCTGTCCCTTCGTGCGCGCTGGACTAGACCCGGCCTCCCTACCGGACCCCACAGGTTAGACCCGCTATCCCTACCTGATGCTCCGCATTAGGCTTGGCACCCATACCCGATGTTCTGGGGTACTAGCGGTACCCCCACCGTTACACTGCGGTAGTATCAGTATACCCACCGGTACTCCGGGGTAGTACGTGAACCCTTACTGGTTCACTGGGGTACACCTGATGACGTTACAGGCACGCGGTATAGACCAGACATTCTTCCTGACCCTCCGTGTTAGTCCCGGTATCCCTACCTGATGCTCCGTTGTTGGCCTGGCACCCCTACCCGATATGCTGGGGTAGTACCGCTACCCCCACCGGTACTCTGCGGTAGTATTGGTTCACCCACCGGTACTCCAGGGTAGTACCTGAATCCTTACTGGTTCGCTGGGTTACCCCTGCTGACCTTACGGGCGTGCTGTGTAGACCAGACATTCCTACCTGACCCTCCAGGCTAGGCCCGGTATCCCTACCTGATGCTCTGCGGTAGGCCTGGCCCCCTACCCGACAATCTGGGGTAGTACCGGTACACCCAGAGGTACTCCGCGGTAATTTTGCTATACCCACCGGTACTCCTGGATTGTACCGGAACCCTTAATGGTGTGCCGGGATACACCTGCTGACCCTACGGGCGCGCCGCTTTACGCCCACCCTTCCTACCTGACCCTCGGGGGTAGGCCTGGTATACCTACCCGATGTTTCGAGGTAGAACCGGTTCCCCCACCGGTACCTTGGGGTTGGAACGGAACCCTTTGTGATGTGCCAGAGAACACCAGCTGTCCCTTCGTGCGCGCAGGACTAGACCTGGCCTCCCTACCGGACCCCACAGGTTAGACCCGCTATCCCTACCTGATGCTCCGCATTAGGCTTGGCACCCATACCCGATGTTCTGGGGTACTAGCGGTACCCCCACCGTTACTCTGCGGTAGTATCGGTACACCCACCGGTACTCCGGGGTAGTACGAGAACCCTTACTGGTTCGCTGGGGTACACATGATGACGTTACGGGCACGCGGTATAGACCAGACATTCCTACCTGACCCTCCGTGTTAGTCCCGGTATCCCTACCTGATGCTCCGTTGTTGGCTTGGCACCCCTACCCGATATGCTGGGGTAGTACCGGTACCCCCACCGGTACTCCGCGGTAGTATTGGTACACCCACCGGTACTCCAGGGTAGTACCTGAACCCTTACTGGTTCGCTGGGTTACCCCTGCTGACCTTACGGGCGTGCTGTGTAGACCAGACATTCCTACCTGACCCTCCAAGCTAGGCCCGGTATCCCTACCTGATGCTCTGCGGTAGGCCTGGCCCCCTACCCGACAATCTGGGGTAGTACCGGTACACCCAGAGGTACTCCGCGGTAATTTTGCTATACCCACCGGTACTCCTGGATTGTACCGGAACCCTTAATGGTGCGCCGGGGTACACCTGCTGACCCTACGGGCGCGCCGCTTTACGCCCAGCCTTCCTACCTGACCCGCCGGGGTAGGCCTGGTATACCTACCCGATGTTTCGAGGTAGAACCGGTTCCCCCACCAGTACTCTGGGGTTGGAACGGAACCCTTTGTGATGCGCCAGAGAACACCAGCTGTCCCTTCGTGTGCGCTGGACTAGACCCGGCCTCCCTACCGGACCCCACAGGTTAGACCCGCTATCCCTACCTGATGCTCCGCATCAGGCTTGGCACCCATACCCGATGTTCTGGGGTAGTAGCGGTACCCCCACCGTTACTCTGCCGTAGTATCGGTACACCCACCGGTACTCCGAGGTAGTACGAGAACCCTTTCTGGTTCGCTGGGGTACACATGATGACGTTACGGGCACGCGGTATAGACCAGACATTCCTACCTGACCCTCCAGGCTAGGCCCGGTATCCCTACCTGATGCTCTGCGGTAGGCCTGGCCCCCTACCCGACAATCTGGGGTAGTACCGGTACACCCACAGGTACTCCGCGGTACTTTTGCTATACCCACCGGTACTCCTGGATTTTACCGGAACCCTTACTGGTGCGCTGGGGTACACCTGCTGACACTACGGGCGCGCCGCTTTACGCCCACCCTTCCTACCTGACCCGCCGGGGTAGGCCTGGTATACCTACCCGATGTTTCAAGGTAGAACCGGTTCCCCCACCGGTACTCTGGGTTTGGAACGGAACCCTTTGTGATGCGCCAGAGAACACCAGCTGTCCCTTCGTGCGCGCTGGACTAGACCCGGCCTCCCTACCGGACCCTCCGTGTTAGACCCGGTATCCCTACCTGATGCTCCGCATTAGGCTTGGCACCCATACCCGATGTTCTGGGGTAGTAGCGGTACCCCCACCGTTACTCTGCGGTAGTATCGGTACACCCACCGGTACTCCGGGGTAGTACGTGAACCCTTACTGGTTCACTGGGGTACACCTGCTCACGTTACTGGCACGTGGTGTAGACCAGACATTCCTACCTGACCCTCCGTTTTAGGCCCGGTATCCCTACCTCATGCTCTGTTGTTGGCCTGGCACCCCTACCCGATATGCTGGGGTAGTACCGGTACCCCCACCGGTACTCTGCGGTAGTATTGGTACACCCACCGGTACTCCAGGGCAGTACCTGAACACTTACTGGTTCGCTGGGGTACACCTGCTGACCTTACGGGCGTGCTGTGTAGACCAGACATTCCTACCTGACCCTCCAGGCTATGCCCGGTATCCCTACCTGATGCTCTGCGGTAGGCCTGGCCCCCTACCCGACAATCTGGGGTAGTACCGGTACACCCACAGGTACTCCGCGGTACTTTTGCTATACCCACCGGTACTCCTGGATTGTACCGGAACCCTTACTGGTGCGCCGGGGTACACCTGCTGGCCCTACGGGCGCGCCGCTTTACACACACCCTTCCTACCTGACCTGCCAGGGTAGGCCTGGTATACCCACCCGATGTTTCGAGGTAGAACCGGTTCCCCCACCGGTACCTTGGGGTTGGAACAGAACCCTTTGTGATGTGCCAGAGAACACCAGCTGTCCCTTCGTGCGCGCAGGACTAGACCTGGCCTCTCTACCGGACCCCACAGGTTAGACCCGCTATCCCTACCTGATGCTCCGCATTAGGCTTGGCACCCATACCCGATGTTCTGGGGTACTAGCGGTACCCCCACCGTTACTCTGCGGTAGTATCGGTACACCCACCGGTACTCCGAGGTAGTACGAGAACCCTTTCTGGTTCGCTGGGGTACACATGATGACGTTACTGGCGCGCGGTGTAGACCAGACATTCCTACCTGACCCTCCGTGTTAGGCCCGGTATCCCTACCTGATGCTCTGCTGTAGGCCTGGCCCCCTACCCGACAATCTGGGGTAGTACCGGTACACCCAACGGTACTCCGCGGTACTTTTGCTATACCCACCGGTACTCCTGGATTGTACCGGAACCCTTACTGGTGCGCCGGGGTACACCTGCTGACCCTATGGGCTCGCCGCTTTACGCCCACCCTTCCTACCTGACCCGCCGGGGTAGGCCTGGTATACCTACCCGATGTTTCGAGGTAGAACCGGTTCCCCCACCGGTACTCTGGGGTTGGAACGGAACCCTTTGTGATGCGCCAGAGAACACCAGCTGTCCCGTCGTGCGCGCTGGACTAGACCCGGCCTCCCTACCGGACCCCACAGGTTAGACCCTCTATCCCTACCTGATGCTCCGCATTAGGCTTGGCACCCATACCCGATGTTCTTGGGTACTAGCGGTACCCCCACCGTTACTCTGCCGTAGTATCGGTACACCCACCGGTACTCCGAGGTAGTACGAGAACCCTTTCTGGTTCGCTGGGGTACACATGATGACGTTACGGGCACGCGGTATAGACCAGACATTCCTACCTGACCCTCCAGGCTAGGCCCGGTATCCCTACCTGATGCTCTGCGGTAGGCCTGGCCCCCTACCCGACTATCTGGGGTAGTACCGGTACACCCACAGGTACTCCGTGGTACTTTTGCTATACCCACCGGTACTCCTGGATTTTACCGGAACCCTTACTGGTGCGCTGGGGTACACCTGCTGACACTACGGGCGCGCCGCTTTACGCCCACCCTTCCTACCTGACCCGCCGGGGTAGGCCTGGTATACCTACCCGATGTTTCAAGGTAGAACCGGTTCCCCCACCGGTACTCTGGGTTTGGAACGGAACCCTTTGTGATGCGCCAGAGAACACCAGCTGTCCCTTCATGCGCGCTGGACTAGACCCGGCCTCCCTACCGGACCCCACAGGTTAGACCCGCTATCCCTACCTGATGCTCCGCATTAGGCTTGGCACCCATACCCGATGTTCTGGGGTAGTAGCGGTACCCCCACCGTTACTCTGCGGTAGTATCGGTACACCCACCGGTACTCCGGGGTAGTACGTGAACCCTTACTGGTTCACTGGGGTACACCTGCTCACGTTACTGGCACGTGGTGTAGACCAGACATTCCTACCTGACCCTCCGTTTTAGGCCCGGTATCCCTACCTCATGCTCTGTTGTTGGCCTGGCACCCCTACCCGATATGCTGGGGTAGTACCGGTACCCCCACCGGTACTCTGCGGTAGTATTGGTACACCCACCGGTACTCCAGGGCAGTACCTGAACACTTACTGGTTCGCTGGGGTACACCTGCTGACCTTACGGGCGTGCTGTGTAGACCAGACATTCCTACCTGACCCTCCAGGCTAGGCCCGGTATCCCTACCTGATGCTCTGCGGTAGGCCTGGCCCCCTACCCGACAATCTGGGGTAGTACCGGTACACCCACAGGTACTCCGCGGTACTTTTGCTATACCCACCGGTACTCCTGGATTGTACCGGAACCCTTACTGGTGCGCCGGGGTACACCTGCTGGCCCTACGGGCGCGCCGCTTTACACACACCCTTCCTACCTGACCTGCCAGGGTAGGCCTGGTATACCCACCCGATGTTTCGAGGTAGAACCGGTTCCCCCACCGGTACCTTGGGGTTGGAACAGAACCCTTTGTGATGTGCCAGAGAACACCAGCTGTCCCTTCGTGCGCGCAGGACTAGACCTGGCCTCTCTACCGGACCCCACAGGTTAGACCCGCTATCCCTACCTGATGCTCCGCATTAGGCTTGGCACCCATACCCGATGTTCTGGGGTACTAGCGGTACCCCCACCGTTACTCTGCGGTAGTATCGGTACACCCACCGGTACTCCGAGGTAGTACGAGAACCCTTTCTGGTTCGCTGGGGTACACATGATGACGTTACGGGCACGCGGTATAGACCAGACATTCCTACCTGACCCTCCGTGTTAGGCCCGGTATCCCTACCTGATGCTCTGCTGTAGGCCTGGCCCCCTACCCGACAATCTGGGGTAGTACCGGTACACCCACCGGTACTCCGCGGTACTTTTGCTATACCCACCGGTACTCCTGGATTGTACCGGAACCCTTACTGGTGCGCCGGGGTACACCTGCTGACCCTATGGGCTCGCCGCTTTACGCCCACCCTTCCTACCTGACCCGCCGGGGTAGGCCTGGTATACCTACCCGATGTTTCGAGGTAGAACCGGTTCCCCCACCGGTACTCTGGGGTTGGAACGGAACCCTTTGTGATGCGCCAGAGAACACCAGCTGTCCCGTCGTGCGCGCTGGACTAGACCCGGCCTCCCTACCGGACCCCACAGGTTAGACCCTCTATCCCTACCTGATGCTCCGCATTAGGCTTGGCACCCATACCCGATGTTCTTGGGTACTAGCGGTACCCCCACCGTTACTCTGCCGTAGTATCGGTACACCCACCGGTACTCCGAGGTAGTACGAGAACCCTTTCTGGTTCGCTGGGGTACACATGATGACGTTACGGGCACGCGGTATAGACCAGACATTCCTACCTGACCCTCCAGGCTAGGCCCGGTATCCCTACCTGATGCTCTGCGGTAGGCCTGGCCCCCTACCCGACTATCTGGGGTAGTACCGGTACACCCACAGGTACTCCGTGGTACTTTTGCTATACCCACCGGTACTCCTGGATTTTACCGGAACCCTTACTGGTGCGCTGGGGTACACCTGCTGATCCTACGGGTGCGCCGCTTTACGCCCACCCTTCCTACCTGACCCGCCGGGGTAGGCCTGGTATACCTACCCGATGTTTCAAGGTAGAACCGGTTCCCCCACCGGTACTCTGGGTTTGGAACGGAACCCTTTGTGATGCGCCAGAGAACACCAGCTGTCCCTTCATGCGCGCTGGACTAGACCCGGCCTCCCTACCGGACCCCACATGTTAGACCCGCTATCCCTACCTGATGCTCCGCATTAGGCTTGGCACCCATACCCGATGTTCTGGGGTAGTAGCGGTACCGCAACCGTTACTCTGCGGTAGTATCGGTACACCCACCGGTACTCCGGGGTAGTACGTGAACCCTTACTGGTTCACTGGGGTACACCTGCTCACGTTACTGGCACGTGATGTAGACCATACATTACTACCTGACCCTCCGTTTTAGGCCCGGTATCCCTACCTCATGCTCTGTTGTTGGCCTGGCACCCCTACCCGATATGCTGGGGTAGTACCGGTACCCCCACCGGTACTCTGCGGTAGTATTGGTACACCCACCGGTACTCCAGGGCAGTACCTGAACACTTACTGGTTCGCTGGGGTACACCTGCTGACCTTACGGGCGTGCTGTGTAGACCAGACATTCCTACCTGACCCTCCAGGCTATGCCCGGTATCCCTACCTGATGCTCTGCGGTAGGCCTGGCCCCCTACCCGACAATCTGGGGTAGTACCGGTACACCCAGAGGTACTCCGCGGTACTTTTGCTATACCCACCGGTACTCCTGGATTGTACCGGAACCCTTACTGGTGCGCCGGGGTACACCTGCTGGCCCTACGGGCGCGCCGCTTTACACACACCCTTCCTACCTGACCTGCCAGGGTAGGCCTGGTATACCCACCCGTTGTTTCGAGGTAGAACCGGTTCCCCCACCGGTACCTTGGGGTTGGAACAGAACCCTTTGTGATGTGCCAGAGAACACCAGCTGTCCCTTCGTGCGCGCAGGACTAGACCTGGCCTCTCTACCGGACCCCACAGGTTAGACCCGCTATCCCTACCTGATGCTCCGCATTAGGCTTGGCACCCATACCCGATGTTCTGGGGTACTAGCGGTACCCCCACCGTTACTCTGCGGTAGTATCGGTACACCCACCGGTACTCCGAGGTAGTACGAGAACCCTTTCTGGTTCGCTGGGGTACACATGATGACGTTACGGGCACGCGGTATAGACCAGACATTCCTACCTAACCCTCCGTGTTAGGCCCGGTATCCCTACCTGATGCTCTGCTGTAGGCCTGGCCCCCTACCCGACAATCTGGGGTAGTACCGGTACACCCACAGGTACTCCGCGGTACTTTTGCTATACCCACCGGTACTCCTGGATTGTACCGGAACCCTTACTGGTGCGCCGGGGTACACCTGCTGACCCTATGGGCTCGCCGCTTTACGCCCACCCTTCCTACCTGACCCGCCGGGGTAGGCCTGGTATACCTACCCGATGTTTCGAGGTAGAACCGGTTCCCCCACCGGTACTCTGGGGTTGGAACGGAACCCTTTGTGATGCGCCAGAGAACACCAGCTGTCCCGTCGTGCGCGCTGGACTAGACCCGGCCTCCCTACCGGACCCCACAGGTTAGACCCTCTATCCCTACCTGATGCTCCGCATTAGGCTTGGCACCCATACCCGATGTTCTTGGGTACTAGCGGTACCCCCACCGTTACTCTGCCGTAGTATCGGTACACCCACCGGTACTCCGAGGTAGTACGAGAACCCTTTCTGGTTCGCTGGGGTACACATGATGACGTTACGGGCACGCGGTATAGACCAGACATTCCTACCTGACCCTCCAGGCTAGGCCCGGTATCCCTACCTGATGCTCTGCGGTAGGCCTGGCCCCCTACCCGACAATCTGGGGTAGTACCGGTACACCCACAGGTACTCCGCGGTACTTTTGCTATACCCACCGGTACTCCTGGATTGTACCGGAACCCTTACTGGTGCGCCGGGGTACACCTGCTGACACTACGGGCGCGCCGCTTTACGCCCACCCTTCCTACCTGACCCGCCGGGGTAGGCCTGGTATACCTACCCGATGTTTCGAGGTAGAACCGGTTCCCCCACCGGTACTCTGGGTTTGGAACGGAACCCTTAGTGATGCGCCAGAGAACATCAGCTGTCCCGTCGTGCGCGCTGGACTAGACGCGGCCTCCCTACCGGACCCCACAGGTTAGACCCGCTATCCCTACCTGATGCTCCGCATTAGGCTTGGCACCCATACCCGATGTTCTGGGGTACTAGCGGTACCCCCAACGTTACACTGCGGTAGTATCAGTACACCCACCGGTACTCCGGGGTAGTACGTGAACCCTTACTGGTTCACTGGGGTACACCTGATGACGTTACAGGCACGCGGTATAGAACAGACATTCTTCCTGACCCTCCGTGTTAGTCCCGGTATCCCTACCTGATGCTCTGTTGTTGGCCTGGCACCCCTACCCGATATGCTGGGGTAGTACCGGTACCCCCACCGGTACTCTGCGGTAGTATTGGTACACCCACCGGTACTCCAGGGTAGTACCTGAACACTTACTGGTTCGCTGGGTTTCCCCTGCTGACCTTACGGGCGTGCTGTGTAGACCAGACATTCCTACCTGACCCTCAAGGCTAGGCCCACTATCCCTACCTGATTCTCTGCGGTAGGCCTGGCCCACTACCCGACAATCTGGGGTAGTACCGGTACACCCACCGGTATTCCGCGGTAGTTTTGCTATACCCACCGGTACTCCTGGATTGTACCGGAACCCTTACTGGTGCGCCGGGGTACACCTGCTGACACTACGGGCGCGCTGCTTTACGCTCACCCTTCCTA
Source organism: Astur gentilis (assembly GCF_929443795.1). Taxonomy (NCBI): domain Eukaryota; kingdom Metazoa; phylum Chordata; class Aves; order Accipitriformes; family Accipitridae; genus Astur; species Astur gentilis. The sequence goes on from NW_026061008.1 coordinate 1,082,000, forward strand.
CCTGACCCGCCGGGGTAGGCCTGGTATACCTACCCGATGTTTCGAGGTAGAACCGGTTCCCCCACCGGTACTCTGGGCTTGGAACGGAAACCTTTGTGATGCGCCAGAGAACACCAGCTGTCCCTTCATGCGCGCTGGACTAGACCCGGCCTCCCTACCGGACCCCACAGGTTAGACCCGCTATCCCTACCTGATGCTCCGCATTAGGCTTGGCACCCATACCCGATGTTCTGGGGTAGTAGCGGTACCCCCACCGTTACTCTGCGGTAGTATCGGTACACCCACCGGTACTCCGGGGTAGTACGTGAACCCTTACTGGTTCACTGGGGTACACCTGATGACGTTACTGGCACGTGGTGTAGACCAGACATTCCTACCTGACCCTCCAGGCTAGGCCCTGTATCCCTACCTGATGCTCCGTTGTTGGCCTGGCACCACTACCCGATATGCTGGGGTAGTACCGCAACCCCCACCGGTACTCTGTGGTAGTATTGGTACACCCACCGGTACTCCAGGGCAGTACCTGAACACTTACTGGTTCGCTGGGGTACACCTGCTGACCTTACGGGCGTGCTGTGTAGACCAGACATTCCTACCTGACCCTCCAGGCTATGCCCGGTATCCCTACCTGGTGCTCTGCGGTAGGCCTGGCCCCCTACCCGACAATCTGGGGTAGTACCGGTACACCCAGAGGTACTCCGTGGTACTTTTGCTATACCCACCGGTACTCCTGGATTGTACCGGAACCCTTACTGGTGCGCCGGGGTACACCTGCTGACCCTATGGGCTCGCCGCTTTACGCCCACCCTTCCTACCTGACCTGCCAGGGTAGGCCTGGTATACCCACCCGATGTTTCGAGGTAGAACCGGTTCCCCCACCGGTACCTTGGGGTTGGAACGGAACCCATTGTGATGTGCCAGAGAACACCAGCTGTCCCTTCGTGCGCGCAGGACTAGACCTGGCCTCCCTACCGGACCCCACAGGTTAGACCCGCTATCCCTACCTGATGCTCCGCATTAGGCTTGGTACCCATACCCGATGTTCTGGGGTAGTAGCGGTACCCCCACCGTTACTCTGTGGTAGTATCGGTACACCCACCGGTACTCCGGGGTAGTACGAGAACCCTTACTGGTTCGCTGGGGTACACCTGATGACGTTACGGGCACGCGGTATAGACCAGACATTCCTACCTGACCCTCCGTGTTAGGCCCGGTATCCCTACCTGATGCTCCGTTGTTGGCTTGGCACCCCTACCCGATATGCTGGGGTAGTACCGGTACCCCCACCGGTACTCTGCGGTAGTATCGGTACACCCACCGGTACTCCAGGCTAGTACCTGAACCCTTACTGGTTCGCTGGGTTACCCCTGCTGACCTTACGGGCGTGCTGTGTAGACCAGACATTCCTACCTGACCCTCCAGGCTAGGCCCGGTATCCCTACCTGATGCTCTGCGGTAGGCCTGGCCCCCTACCCGACAATCTGGGGTAGTACCGGTACACCCACAGGTACTCCGCGGTACTTTTGCTATACCCACCGATACTCCTGGATTGTACCGGAGCCCTTACTGGTGCGCCGGGGTACACCTGCTGACCCTATGGGCTCGCCGCTTTACGCCCACCCTTCCTACCTGACCCGCCGGGGTAGGCCTGGTATACCTACCCGATGTTTCGAGGTAGAACCGGTTCCCCCACCGGTACTCTGGGGTTGGAACGGAACCCTTTGTGATGCGCCAGAGAACACCAGCTGTCCCTTCGTGCGCGCTGGACTAGACCCGGCCTCCCTACCGGACCCCACAGGTTAGACCCGCTATCCCTACCTGATGCTCCGCATTAGGCTTGGCACCCATACCCGATGTTCTGGGGTACTAGCGGTACCCCCACCGTTACTCTGCGGTAGTATCGGTACACCCACCGGTACTCCGGGGTAGTACGAGAACCCTTACTGGTTCGCTGGGGTACACATGATGACGTTACGGGCACGCGGTATAGACCAGACATTCCTACCTGACCCTCCGTGTTAGGCCCGGTATCCCTACCTGATGCTCCGTTGTTGGCTTGGCACCCCTACCCGATATGCTGGGGTAGTACCGGTACCCCCACCGGTACTCTGCGGTAGTATTGGTACACCCACCGGTACTCCAGGGTAGTACCTGAAACCTTTCTGGTTCGCTGGGGTACACATGATGACGTTACGGGCACGCGGTATAGACTAGACATTCCTACCTGACCCTCCAGGCTAGGCCCGGTATCCCTACCTGATGCTCTGCGGTAGGCCTGGCCCCCTACCCGACAATCTGGGGTAGTACCGGTACACCCACAGGTACTCCGCGGTACTTTTGCTATACCCACCGGTACTCCTGGATTGTACCGGAACCCTTACTGGTGCGCCGGGGTACACCTGCTGACACTACGGGCGCGCCGCTTTACGCCCACCCTTCCTACCTGACCCGCCGGGGTAGGCCTGGTATACCTACCCAATGTTTCGAGGTAGAACCGGTTCCCCTACCGGTACTCTGGGTTTAGAACGGAACCCTTAGTGATGCGCCAGAGAACACCAGCTGTCCCGTCGTGCGCGCTGGACTAGACCCGGCCTCCCTACCGGACCCCACAGGTTAGACCCGCTATCCCTACCTGATGCTCCGCATTAGGCTTGGCACCCATACCCGATGTTCTGGGGTACTAGCGGTACCCCCACCGTTACTCTGCGGTAGTATCGGTACACCCACCGGTACTCCAGGGTAGTATGTGTACCCTTACTGGTTCACTGGGGTACACCTGCTCACGTTACTGGCACGTGGTGTAGACCAGACATTCCTACCTGACCCTCCGTTTTAGGCCCGGTATCCCTACCTGATGCTCCGTTGTTGGCCTGGCACCCCTACCCGATATGCTGGGGTAGTACCGGTACCCCCACCGGTACTCTGCGGTAGTATTGGTACACCCACCGGTACTCCAGGGCAGTACCTGAACACTTACTGGTTCGCTGGGGTACACCTGCTGACCTTACGGGCGTGCTGTGTAGACCAGACATTCCTACCTGACCCTCCAGGCTAGGCCCGGTATCCCTACCTGATGCTCTGCGGTAGGCCTGGCCCCCTACCCGACAATCTGGGGTAGTACCGGTACACCCACAGGTACTCCGCGGTACTTTTGCTATACCCACCGATACTCCTGGATTGTACCGGAGCCCTTACTGGTGCGCCGGGGTACACCTGCTGACCCTATGGGCTCGCCGCTTTACGCCCACCCTTCCTACCTGTCCCGCCGGGGTAGGCCTGGTATACCTACCCGATGTTTCGAGGTAGAACCGGTTCCCCCACCGGTACTCTGGGCTTGGAACGGAAACCTTTGTGATGCGCCAGAGAACACCAGCTGTCCCGTACTCGCGCTGGACTAGACCCGGCCTCCCTACCGGACCCCACAGGTTACACCCGCTATCCCTACCTGATGCTCCGCATTAGGCTTGGCACCCATACCCGATGTTCTGGGGTAGTAGCGGTTCCCCGACCGTTACTCTGCGGTAGTATCGGTACACCCACAGTTACTCCGGGGTAGTACGTGAACCCTTACTGGTTCACTGGGGTACACCTGCTCACGTTACTGGCGCGTGGTGTAGACCAGACATTCCTAACTGACCCTCCGTTTTAGGCCCGGTATCCCTACCTGATGCTCCGTTGTTGGCCTGGCACCCCTACCCGATATGCTGGGGTAGTACCGCAACCCCCACCGGTACTCTGCGGTAGTATTGGTACACCCACCGGTACTCCAGGGCAGTACCTGAACACTTACTGTTTCGCTGGGGTACACCTGCTGACCTTACGGGCGTGCTCTGTAGACCAGACATTCCTACCTGACCCTCCAGGCTAGGCCCGGTATCCCTACCTGATCCTCTGCGGTAGGCCTGGCCCCCTACCCGACAATCTGGGGTAGTACCGGTACACCCACAGGTACTCCGCGGTACTTTTGCTATACCCACCGGTACTCCTGGATTGTACCGGAACCCTTACTGGTGCGCCGGGGTACACCTGCTGACCCTACGGGCGCGCCGCTTTACGCACACCCTTCCTACCTGACCCGCCGGGGTAGGCCTGGTATACCTACCCGATGTTTCGAGGTAGAACCGGTTCCCCCACAGGTACTCTGGGTTTGGAACGGAACCCTTTGTGATGCGCCAGAGAACACCAGCTGTCCCTTCGTGCGCGCTGGACTAGACCCGGCCTCCCTACCGGACCCCACATGTTACACCCGGTATCCCTACCTGATGCTCCGCATTAGGCTTGGCACCCATACCCGATGTTCTGGGGTAGTAGCGGTACCCCCACCGTTACTCTGCGGTAGTATCGGTACACCCACCGGTACTCCGGGGTAGTACGTGAACCCTTACTGGTTCACTGGGGTACACCTGCTGACGTTACTGGCGCGCGGTGTAGACCAGACATTCCTACCTGACCCTCCGTTTTAGGCGCGGCATCCCTACCTGATGCTCCGTTGTTGGCCTGGCACCCCTACCCGATATGCTGGGGTAGTACCGGTACCCCCACCGGTACTCTGCGGTAGTATTGGTACACCCACCGGTACTCCAGGGCAGTACCTGAACACTTACTGGTTTGCTGGGGTACACCTGCTGACCTTACGGGCGTGCTCTGTAGACCAGACATTCCTACCTGACCCTCCAGGCTAGGCCCGCTACCCCTACCTGATGCTCTGCGGTAGGCCTGGCCCCCTACCCGACAATCTGGGGTAGTATCGGTACACACAGAGGTACTCCGCGGTAATATTGCTATACCCACCTGTACTCCTGGATTGTACCGGAACCCTTACTGGTGCGCCGGGGTACAACTGCTGACCCTATGGTCTCGCCGCTTTACGCCCACCCTTCCTACCTGACCCTCCGGGGTAGGCCTGGTATACCTACCAAATGTTTCAAGGTAGAACCGGTTCCCCCACCGGTACTCTGGGGTTGGAACGGAACCCTTTGTGATGCGCCAGAGAACACCAGCTGTCCCTTCGTGCGCGCTGGACTAGACCCGGCCTCCCTACCGGACCCCACAGGTTAGACCCGCTATCCCTACCTGATGCTCCGCATTAGGCTTGGCACCCATACCCGATGTTCTGGGGTAGTAGCGGTACCCCCAAAGTTACTCTGCGGTAGTATCGGTACACCCACCGGTACTCCGGGGTAGTACGTGAACCCTTACTGGTTCACTGGGGTACACCTGATGACGTTTCGGGCACGCGGTATAGACCAGACATTCCTACCTGACCCTCCGTGTTAGTCCCGGTATCCCTACCTGATGCTCCGTTGTTGGCCTGGCACCCCTACCCGATATGCTGGGGTAGTACCGGTACCCCCACCGGTACTCTTCGGTAGTATTGGTACACCCACCGGTACTCCAGGGCAGTACGTGAACACTTACTGGTTCGCTGGGGTACACCTGCTGACCTTACGGGCCTGCTGTGTAGACCAGACATTCCTACCTGACCCTCCAGGCTAGGCCCGGTATCCCTACCTGATGCTCTGCGGTAGGCCTGGCCCCCTACCCGACAATCTGGGGTAGTACCGGTACACCCACAGGTACTCCGCGGTACTTTTGCTATACCCACCGGTACTCCTGGATTGTACCGGAACCCTTACTGGTGCGCCGGGGTACACCTGCTGACCCTATGGGCTCGCCGCTTTACGACCACCCTTCCTACCTGACCCGCCGGGGTAGGCCTGGTATACCTACCCGATGTTTCGAGGTAGAACCGGTTCCCCCACCGGTACTCTGGGTTTGGAACGGAACCCTTTGTGATGCGCCAGAGAACACCAGCTGTCCCTTCGTGCGCACTGGACTAGACCCGGCCTCCCTACCGGACCCCACAGGTTAGACCCGCTATCCCTACCTGATGCTCCGCATTAGGCTTGGCACCCATACCTGATCTTCTGCGGTAGTAGCGGTACCCCCACCGTTACTCTGCGGTAGTATCGGTACACCCACCGGTACTCCGGGGTAGTACGTGAACCCTTACTGGTTCACTGGGGTACACCTGCTGACGTTACTGGCGCGCGGTGTAGACCAGACATTCCTACCTGACCCTCCGTTTTAGGCGCGGCATCCCTACCTGATGCTCCGTTGTTGGCCTGGCACCCCTACCCGATATGCTGGGGTAGTACCGCTACCCCCAGCGGTACTCTGCGGTAGTATTAGTACACCCACCAGTACTCCAGGGTAGTACCTGAACCCTTACTGGTTCGCTGGGGTACACCTGCTGACCTTACGGGCGTGCTCTGTAGACCAGACATTCATACCTGACCCTCCAGGCTAGGCCCGGTACCCCTACCTGATGCTCTGCGGTAGGCCTGGCCCCCTACCCGACAATCTGGGGTAGTACCGGTACACCCACAGGTACTCCGCGGTACTTTTGCTATACCCACCGGTACTCCTGGATTGTACCGGAACCCTTACTGGTGCGCCGGGGTACACCTGCTGACCCTATGGGCTCGCCGCTTTACGACCACCCTTCCTACCTGACCCGCCGGGGTAGGCCTGGTATACCTACCCGATGTTTCGAGGTAGAACCGGTTCCCCCACCGGTACTCTGGGTTTGGAACGGAACCCTTTGTGATGCGCCAGAGAACACCAGCTGTCCCTTCGTGCGCACTGGACTAGACCCGGCCTCCCTACCGGACCCCACAGGTTAGACCCGCTATCCCTACCTGATGCTCCGCATTAGGCTTGGCACCCATACCTGATCTTCTGCGGTAGTAGCGGTACCCCCACCGTTACTCTGCGGTAGTATCGGTACACCCACCGGTACTCCGGGGTAGTACGTGAACCCTTACTGGTTCACTGGGGTACACCTGCTGACGTTACTGGCGCGCGGTGTAGACCAGACATTCCTACCTGACCCTCCGTTTTAGGCGCGGCATCCCTACCTGATGCTCCGTTGTTGGCCTGGCACCCCTACCCGATATGCTGGGGTAGTACCGCTACCCCCACCGGTACTCTGCGGTAGTATTAGTACACCCACCAGTACTCCAGGGTAGTACCTGAACCCTTACTGGTTCGCTGGGGTACACCTGCTGACCTTACGGGCGTGCTCTGTAGACCAGACATTCATACCTGACCCTCCAGGCTAGGCCCGGTACCCCTACCTGATGCTCTGCGGTAGGCCTGGCCCCCTACCCGACAATCTGGGGTAGTACCGGTACACCCACAGGTACTCCGCGGTACTTTTGCTATACCCACCGGTACTCCTGGATTGTACCGGAACCCTTACTGGTGCGCCGGGGTACAACTGCTGACCCTATGGTCTCGCCACTTTACGCCCACCCTTCCTACCTGACCCTCCGGGGTAGGCCTGGTATACCTACCAAATGTTTTGAGGTAGAACCGGTTCCCCCACCGGTACTCTGGGGTTGGAACGGAACCCTTTGTGATGCGCCAGAGAACACCAGCTGTCCCTTCGTGAGCGCTGGACTAGACCCGGCCTCCCTACCGGACCCCAGAGGTTAGACCCGGTATCCCTACCTGATGCTCCGCATTAGGCTTGGCACCCTTAACCGATCTTCTGGGGTAGTAGCGGTACTCCCACCGTTACTCTGCGGTAGTATCGGTACACCCACCGGTACTCCGGGGTAGTACGTGAACCCTTACTGGTTCACTGGGGTACACCTGATGACGTTTCGGGCACGCGGTATAGACCAGACATTCCTACCTGACCCTCCGTGTTAGTCCCGGTATCCCTACCTGATGCTCCGTTGTTGGCCTGGCACCCCTACCCGATATGCTGGGGTAGTACCGGTACCCCCACCGGTACTCTGCGGTAGTATTGGTACACCCACCGACACTCCAGGGCAGTACCTGAACACTTACTGTTTCGCTGGGGTACACCTGCTGAATTTACGGGCGTGCTCTGTAGACCAGACATTCCTACCTGACCCTCCAGGCTAGGCCCGGTATCCCTACCTGATGCTCTGCGGTAGGCCTGGCCCCCTACCCGACAATCTGGGGTAGTACCGGTACACGCACAGGTACTCCGCGGTACTTTTGCTATACCCACCGGTACTCCTGGATTGTACCGGAACCCTTACTGGTGCGCCGGGGTACACCTGCTGACCCTAGGGGCGCGTCGCTTTACGCACACCCTTCCTACGTGACCCGCCGGGGTAGGCCTGGTATACCTACCCGATGTTTCGAGGTATAACCGGTTCTCCCACCGGTACTCTGGGGTTGGAACGGAACCCTTTGTGATGCCCCAGAGAACACCAGCTGTCCCTTCGTGCGCGCTGGACTAGACCCGGCCTCCCTACCGGACCCCACAGGTTACACCCGGTATCCCTACCTGATGCTCCGCATTTAGGCTTGGCACCCATACCCGATGTTCTGGGGTAGTAGCGGTACCCCCACCGTTACTCTGCCGTAGTATCAGTACACTCACCGGTAGTCCGGGGTAGTACGTGAACCCTTACTGGTTCACTGGGGTACACCTGATGACTTTACTGGCGCGCGGTGTAGACCAGACATTCCTACCTGACCCTCCGTTTTAGGCCCGGCATCCCTACCTGATGCTCCGTTGTTGCCCTGGCACCCCTACCCGATATGCTGGGGTAGTACCGCTACACCCACCGGTACTCTGCGGTAGTATTGGTACATCCACCGGTACTCCAGGGCAGTACGTGAACACTTACTGGTTCGCTGGGGTACACCTGCTGACCTTACGGGCGTGCTCTGTAGACCAGACATTCCTACCTGACCCTCCAGGCTAGTCCCGGTATCCCTACCTGATCCTCTGCGGTAGGCCTGGCCCCCTACCCGACAATCTGGGGTAGTACCGGTACACCCACAGGTACTCCGCGGTACTTTTGCTATACCCACCGGTACTCCTGGATTGTACCGGAACCCTTACTGGTGCGCCTGGGTACAACTGCTAAACCTACGGGCACACTGCTTTGGACCCACCCTTCCTACCTGACCCTCCGGGGTAGGCCTGGTATACCTACCAAATGTTTCGAGGTAGAACCGGTTCCCCCACCGGTACTCTGGGGTTGGAACGGAACCCTTTGTGATGCGCCAGAGAACACCAGCTGTCCCTTCGTGCGCGCTGGACTAGACGCGGCCTCCCTACTAGACCCCACAGGTTAGACCCGCTATCCCTACCTGATGCTCCGCATTAGGCTTGGCACCCATACCCGATGTTCTGGGGTAGTAGCGGTACCCCCACCGTTACTCTGCGGTAGTATCGGTACACCCACCGGTACTCCGGGGTAGTACGTGAACCCTTACTGGTTCACTGGGGTACACCTGATGACGTTACTGGCGCGCGGTGTAGACCAGACATTCCTACCTGACCCTCCGTTTTAGGCCCGGCATCCCTACCTGATGCTCCGTTGTTGGCTTGGCACCCCTACCCGATATGCTGGGGTAGTACCGGTACCCCCACCGGTACTCTGCGGTAGTATTGGTACACCCACCGGTACTCCAGGGTAGTACCTGAACCCTTACTGGTTCGCTGGGGTACACCTGCTGACCTTACGGGCGTGCTGTGTAGACCAGACATTCCTACCTGACCCTCCAGGCTAGGCCCGGTATCCCTACCTGATGCTCTGCGGTAGGCCTGGCCCCCTACCCGACAATCTGGGCTAGTACTGGTACACCCACAGGTACTCCGCGGTACTTTTGCTATACCCACCGGTACTCCTGGATTGTACCGGAACCCTTACTGGTGCGCCGGGGCACACCTGCTGACCCTACGGGCACACTGCTTTGGACCCACCCTTCCTAACTGACCCGCCGGGGTAGGCCTGGTATACCTACCCGATGTTTCGAGGTAGAACCGGTTCCCCCACCGGTACTCTGGGTTTGGAACGGAACCCTTTCTGATGCGCCAGAGAACACCAGCTGTCCCTTCGTGCGCGCTGGACTAGACCCGGCCTCCCTACCGGACCCCACAGGTTAGACCCGCTATCCCTACCTGATGCTCCGCATTAGGCTTGGCACCCATACCCGATGTTCTGGGGTAGTAGCGGTACCCCCACCGTTACTCTGCGGTAGTATCGGTACACCCACCGGTACTCCGGGGTAGTACGTGAACCCTTACTGGTTCACTGGGGTACACCTGATGACGTTACGGGCAAACGGTATAGACCAGACATTCCTACCTGACCCTCCGTGTTAGTCCCGGTATCCCTACCTGATGCTCCGTTGTTGGCCTGGCACCCCTACCCGATATGCTGGGGTAGTACCGGTACCCCCACCGGTACTCTGCGGTAGTATTGGTACACCCACCGGTACTCCAGGGCAGTACCTGAACACTTACTGGTTCGCTGGGCTACACCTGCTGACCTTACGGGTGTGCTGTGTAGACCAGACATTCCTACCTGACCCTCCAGGCTAGGCCCGGTATCCCTACCTGATGCTCTGCGGTAGGCCTGGCCCCCTACCCGACAATCTGGGGTAGTACCGGTACACGCACAGGTACTCCGCGGTACTTTTGCTATACCCACCGGTACTCCTGGATTGTACCGGAACCCTTACTGGTGCGCCGGGGTACACCTGCTGACCCTACGGGCACACTGCTTTGGACCCACCCTTCCTACCTGACCCGCCGGGGTAGGTCTGGTATACCTACCCGATGTTTCGAGGTAGAACCGGTTCCCCCACCGGTACTCTGGGGTTGGAACGGAACCATTTGTGATGCGCCAGAGAACACCAGCTGTCCCTTCGTGCGCGCTGGACTAGACCTGGCCTCCCTACCGGACCTCACAGGTTAGACTCGGTACCCCTACCTGATGCTCCGCATTAGGCTTGGCACCCATACCCGATCTTCTGGGGTAGTAGCGGTACCCCCACCGTTACTCTGCGGTAGTATCGGTACACCCACCGTTACTCCGGGGTAGTACGTGAACCCTTACTGGTTCACTGGGGTACACCTGATGATTTTACTGGCGCGCGGTGTAGACCAGACATTCCTACCTGACCCTCCGTTTTAGGCCCGGTATCCCTACCTGATGCTCCGTTGTTGGCCTGGCACCCCTACCCGATATGCTGGGGTAGTACCGGTAAGCCCACCGATACTCAGCGGTAGTATCGGTACACCCACCGGTACTCCAGGGTAGTACCTGAACCCTTACTGTTTCGCTGGGGTACACCTGCTGACCTTACGGGCCTGCTGTGTAGACCAGACATTCCTACCTGACCCTCCAGGCTAGGCCCGGTATCCCTACCTGATGCTCTGCGGTAGGCCTGGCCCCCTACCCGACAATCTGGGGTAGTACCGGTACACCCACAGGTACTCCGCGGTAATATTGCTATACCCACCGGTACTCCTCGATTGTACCGGAACCCTTACTGGTGCGCCCGGGTACAACTGCTGACCCTATGGGCTCGCCGCTTTACGCCCACACTTCCTACCTGACCCGTCGGGGTAGGCCTGGAATACCTACCCGATGTTTCGAGGTAGAACCGGTTCCCCCACCGGTACTCTGGGGTTGGAACGGAACCCTTTGTGATGCGCCAGAGAACACCAGCTGTCCCTTCGTGCGCACTGGACTAGACCCGGCCTCCCTACCGGACCCCACAGGTTAGACCCGCTATCCCTACCTGATGCTCCGCATTAGGCTTGGCACCCATACCCGATCTTCTGGGGTAGTAGCGGTACCCCCACCGTTACTCTGCGGTAGTATCGGTACACCCACCGGTACTCCAGGGTAGTACGTGAACCCTTACTGGTTCACTGGGGTACACCTGATGACGTTACGGGCAAACGGTATAGACCAGACATTCCTACCTGACCCTCCGTGTTAGTCCCGGTATCCCTACCTGATGCTCCGTTGTTGGTCTGGCACCACTACCCGATATGCTGGGGTAGTACCGGTACCCCCACCGGTACTCTGCGGTAGTATTGGTACACCCACCGGTACTCCAGGGTAGTACCTGAACCCTTACTGGTTCGCTGGGGTACACCTGCTGACCTTACGGGCGTGCTGTGTAGACCAGACATTCCTACCTGACCCTCCAGGCTAGGCCCGGTATCCCTACCTGATGCTCTGCGGTAGGCCTGGCCCCCTACCCGACAATCTGGGGTAGTACCGGTACACCCAGAGGTACTCCGCGGTAATTTTGCTATACCCACCGGTACTCCTGGATTGTACCGGAACCCTTACTGGTGCGCCGGGTTACACCTGCTGACCCTATGGGCTCGCCGCTTTACGCCCACCCTTCCTACCTGACCCGCCGGGGTAGGCCTGGTGTACCTACCAAATGTTTCGAGGTAGAACCGGTTCCCCCACCGGTACTCTGGGGTTGGAACGGAACCCTTTGTGATGCGCCAGAGAACACCAGCTGTCCCTTCGTGCGCGCTGGACTAGACCCGGCCTCCCTACCGGACCCCACAGGTTAGACCCGCTATCCCTACCTGATGCTCCGCATTAGGCTTGGCACCCATACCCGATGTTCTGGGGTAGTAGCGCTACCCCCTCCGTTACTCTGCGGTAGTATCGGTACACCCACCGGTACTCCGGGGTAGTACGTGAACCCTTACTGGTTCACTGGGGTACACCTGATGACGTTACGGGCAAACGGTATAGACCAGACATTCCTACCTGACCCTCCGTGTTAGTCCCGGTATCCCTACCTGATGCTCCGTTGTTGTCCTGGCACCCCTACCCGATATGCTGGGCTAGTACCGGTACCCCCACAGGTACTCTGCGGTAGTATTGGTACACCCACCGGTACTCCAGGGTAGTACCTGAACCCTTACTGGTTCGCTGGGGTACACCTGCTGACCTTACGGGCGTGCTGTGTAGACCAGACATTCCTACCTGACCCTCCAGGCTAGGCCCGGTATCCCTACCTGATGCTCTGCGCTACGCCTGGCCCCCTACCCAACAATCTGGGGTAGTACCGGTACACCCAGAGGTACTCCGTGGTAATTTTGCTATACCCACCGTTACTCCTGGATTGTACCGGAACCCTTACTGGTGCGCCGGGGTACACCTGCTGACACTGCGGGTGCGCCGATTTACGCCCACCCTTCCTACCTGACCCTCCGGGGTAGACCTGGTACACCTACCCGATGTTTCGAGGTAGAACCGGTTCCCCCACCGGTACTCTGGGTTTGGAACGGAACCCTTTGTGATGCACCAGAGAACACCAGCTGTCCCTTCGTGCGCGCTGGACTAGACCTGGCCTCCCTACCGGACCCCACATGTTACACCCGGTATCCCTACCTGATGCTCCGCATTAGGCTTGGCACCCATACCCGATGTTCTGGGGTAGTAGCGCTACCCCCACCGTTACTCTGCGGTACTATTGGTACACCCACCGGTTCTCCAGGGCAGTACCTGAACCCTTACTGGTTCGCTGGGGTACACCTGCTGACCTTACGGGCGTGCTCTGTAGACCAGACATTCCTACCTGACCCTGCAGGCTAGGCCCGGTATCCCTACCTGATGCTCTGCGGTAGGCCTGGCCCCCTACCCGACAATCTGGGGTAGTACCGGTACACCCACAGGTACTCCGCGGTAATATTGCTATACCCACCGGTACTCCTCGATTGTACCGGAACCCTTACTGGTGCGCCCGGGTACAACTGCTGACCCTATGGGCTCGCCGCTTTACGCCCACACTTCCTACCTGACCCGCCGGGGTAGGCCTGGTATACCTACCAAATGTTTCAAGGTAGAACCGGTTCCCCCACCGGTACTCTGGGGTTGGAACGGAACCGTTTGTGATGCGCCAGAGAACACCAGCTGTCCCTTCGTGCGCTCTGGACTAGACCCGGCCTCCCTACCGGACTCCACAGGTTAGACCCGCTATCCCTACCTGATGCTCCGCATTAGGCTTGGCACCCATACCCGATGTTCTGGGATAGTAGCGGTACCCCCACCGTTACTCTGCCGTAGTATCGGGACACCCACCGGTACTCCGGGGTAGTACCTGAACCCTTACTGGTTCACTGGGGTACACCTGCTGACGTTACTGGCGCGCGGTGTAGACCAGACATTCCTACCTGACCCTCCGTTTTAGGCCCGGCATCCCTACCTGATGCTCCGTTGTTGGCCTGGCACCCCTACCCGATATGCTGGAGTAGTACCGGTACCCCCACCGGTACTCTGCGGTAGTGTTGGTACACCCACCGGTACTCCAGGGCAGTACATGAACACTTACTGGTTCGCTGGGGTACACCTGCTGACCTTACGGGCGTGCTGTGTAGACCAGACATTCCTACCTGACCCTCCAGGCTAGGCCCGGTATCCCTACCTGATGCTCTGCGGTAGGCCTGGCTCCCTACCCGACAATCTGGGGTAGTATCGGTACACACAGAGGTACTCCGCGGTAATATTGCTATACCCACCGGTACTCCTGGATGGTACCGGAACCCTTACTGGTGCGCCTGGGTACAACTGCTAAACCTACGGGCACACTGCTTTGGACCCACCCTTCCTACCTGACCCTCCGGGGTAGGCCTGGTATACCTACCAAATGTTTCGAGGTAGAACCGGTTCCCCCACCGGTACTCTGGGGTTGGAACGGAACCCTTTGTGATGCGCCAGAGAACACCAGCTGTCCCTTCGTGCGCGCTGGACTAGACGCGGCCTCCCTACTGGACCCCACAGGTTAGACCCGCTATCCCTACCTGATGCTCCGCATTAGGCTTGGCACCCATACCCGATGTTCTGGGGTACTAGCGGTACCCCCACCGTTACTCTGCGGTAGTATCGGTACACCCACCGGTACTCCGAGGTAGTACGAGAACCCTTTCTGGTTCGCTGGGGTACACATGATGACGTTACGGGCACGCGGTATAGACCAGACATTCCTACCTGACCCTCCGTGTTAGGCCCGGTATCCCTACCTGATGCTCCGTTGTTGGCTTGGCACCCCTACCAGATATGCTGGGGTTGTACCGGTACCCCCACCGTTACTCCGCGGTAGTATTGGTACACCCACCGGTACTCCAGGGTAGTACCTGAACCCTTACTGGTTCGCTGGGTTACCCCTGCTGACCTTACGGGCGTGCTGTGTAGACCAGACATTCCTACCTGACCCTCCAGGCTAGGCCCGGTATCCCTACCTGATGCTCTGCGGTAGGCCTGGCCCCCTACCCGACAATCTGGGGTAGTACCGGTACACGCACCGGTACTCCGCGGTACTTTTGCTATACCCACCGGTACTCCTGGATTGTACCGGAACCCTTACTGGTGCGCCGGGGTACACCTGCTGACCCTATGGGCTCGCCGCTTTACGCCCACCCTTCCTACCTGACCCTCCGGGGTAGGCCTGGTATACCTACCCGATGTTTCGAGGTAGAACCGGTTCCCCCACCGGTACTCTGGGTTTGGAACGGAACCCTTAGTGATGCGCCAGAGAACACCAGCTGTCCCGTCGTGCGCGAGGGACTAGACCCGGCCTCCCTACCGGACCCCACAGGTTAGACCCGCTATCCCTACCTGATGCTCCGCATTAGGCTTGGCACCCATACCCGATGTTCTGGGGTACTAGCGGTACCCCCACCGTTACTCTGCGGTAGTATCGGTACACCCACCGGTACTCCGGGGTAGTACGTGAACCCTTACTGGTTCACTGGGGTACACCTGCTCACGTTACTGGCACGTGGTGTATACCAGACATTCCTACCTGACCCTCCGTTTTAGGCCCGGTATCCCTACCTCATGCTCTGTTGTTGGCCTGGCACCCCTACCCGATATGCTGGGGTAGTACCGCAACCCCCACCGGTACTCTGCGGTAGTATTGGTACACCCACCGGTACTCCAGGGCAGTACCTGAACACTTACTGGTTCGCTGGGGTACACCTGCTGACCTTACGGGCGTGCTGTGTAGACCAGACATTCCTACCTGACCCTCCAGGCTATGCCTGGTATCCCTACCTGATGCTCTGCGGTAGGCCTGGCCCTCTACCCGACAATCTGGGGTAGTACCGGTACACCCACAGGTACTCCGTGGTACTTTTGCTATACCCACCGGTACTCCTGGATTGTACCGGAACCCTTACTGGTGCGCCGGGGTACACCTGCTGGCCCTACGGGCGCGCCGCTTTACGCCCACCCTTCCTACCTGACCTGCCAGGGTAGGCCTGGTATACCCACCCGATGTTTTGAGGTAGAACCGGTTCCCCCACCGGTACCTTGGGGTTGGAACGGAACCCTTTGTGATGTGCCAGAGAACACCAGCTGTCCCTTCGTGCGCGCAGGACTAGACCTGGCCTCCCTACCGGACCCCACAGGTTAGACCCGGTATCCCTACCTGATGCTCCGCATTAGGCTTGGCACCCATAACCGATCTTCTGGGGTAGTAGCGGTACTCCCAACGTTACTCTGCGGTAGTATCGGTACACCCACCGGTACTCCGGGGTAGTACGAGAACCCTTACTGGTTCGCTGGGGTACACATGATGACGTTACGGGCACGCGGTATAGACCAGACATTCCTACCTGACCCTCCGTGTTAGGCCCGGTATCCCTACCTGATGCTCCGTTGTTGGCTTGGCACCCCTACCCGATATGCTGGGGTAGTACCGGTACCCCCACCGTTACTCCGCGGTAGTATTGGTACACCCACCGGTACTCCAGGGTAGTACCTGAACCCTTACTGGTTCGCTGGGTTACCCCTGCTGACCTTACGGGCGTGCTGTGTAGACCAGACATTCCTACCTGACCCTCCAGGCTAGGCCCGGTATCCCTACCTGATGCTCTGCGGTAGGCCTGGCCCCCTACCCGACAATCTGGGGTAGTACCGGTACACCCACAGGTACTCCGCGGTAGTTTTGCTATACCCACCGGTACTCCTGGATTGTACCGGAACCCTTACTGGTGCGCCGGGGTACACCTGCTGACCCTACGGGCGCGCCGCTTTACGCCCGCCCTTCCTACCTGACCCGCCGGGGTAGGCCTGGTATACCTACCCGATGTTTCGAGGTAGAACCGGTTCCCCCACCGGTACTCTGGGTTTGGAACGGAACCCTTTGTGATGCGCCAGAGAACACCAGCTGTCGCGTCGTGCGCGCTGGACTAGACCCGGCCTCCCTACCGGACCCCACAGGTTAGACCCGCTATCCCTACCTGATGCTCCGCATTAGGCTTGGCACCCATACCCGATGTTCTGGGGTACTAGCGGTACCCCCACCGTTACACTGCGGTAGTATCAGTATACCCACCGGTACTCCGGGGTAGTACGTGAACCCTTACTGGTTCACTGGGGTACACCTGATGACGTTACAGGCACGCGGTATAGACCAGACATTCTTCCTGACCCTCCGTGTTAGTCCCGGTATCCCTACCTGATGCTCCGTTGTTGGCCTGGCACCCCTACCCGATATGCTGGGGTAGTACCGGTACCCCAACCGGTACTCTGCGGTAGTATTGGTTCACCCACCGGTACTCCAGGGTAGTACCTGAATCCTTACTGGTTCGCTGGGTTACCCATGCTGACCTTACGGGCACGCGGTATAGACCAGACATTCCTACCTGACCCTCCAGGCTAGGCCCGGTATCCCTACCTGATGCTCTGCGGTAGGCCTGGCCCCCTACCCGACAATCTGGGGTAGTACCGGTACATCCACAGGTACTCCGCGGTACTTTTGCTATACCCACCGGTACTCCTGGATTTTACCGGAACCCTTACTGGTGCGCTGGGGTACACCTGCTGACACTACGGGCGCGCCGCTTTACGCCCACCCTTCCTACCTGACCCGCCGGGGTAGGCCTGGTATACCTACCCGATGTTTCAAGGTAGAACCGGTTCCCCCACCGTTACTCTGGGTTTGGAACGGAACCCTTTGTGATGCGCCAGAGAACACCAGCTGTCCCTTCGTGCGCGCTGGACTAGACCCGGCCTCCCTACCGGACCCCACAGGTTAGACCCGCTATCCCTACCTGATGCTCCGCATTAGGCTTGGCACCCATACCCGATGTTCTGGGGTAGTAGCGGTACCCCCACCGTTACTCTGCGGTAGTATCGGTACACCCACCGGTACTCCGGGGTAGTACGTGAACCCTTACTGGTTCACTGGGGTACACCTGCTCACGTTACTGGCACGTGGTGTAGACCAGACATTCCTACCTGACCCTCCGTGTTAGTCCCGGTATCCCTACCTGATGCTCTGTTGTTGGCCTGGCACCCCTACCCGATATGCTGGGGTAGTACCGGTACCCCCACCGGTACTCTGCGGTAGTATTGGTACACCCACCGGTACTCCAGGGCAGTACCTGAACACTTACTGGTTCGCTGGGGTACACCTGCTGACCTTACGGGCGTGCTGTGTAGACCAGACATTCCTACCTGACCCTCCAGGCTATGCCCGGTATCCCTACCTGATGCTCTGCGGTAGGCCTGGCCCCCTACCCGACAATCTGGGGTAGTACCGGTACACCCACAGGTACTCCGTGGTACTTTTGCTATACCCACCGGTACTCCTGGATTGTACCGGAACCCTTACTGGTGCGCCGGGGTACACCTGCTGGCCCTACGGGCGCGCCGCTTTACACACACCCTTCCTACCTGACCTGCCAGGGTAGGCCTGGTATACCCACCCGATGTTTCGAGGTAGAACCGGTTCCCCCACCGGTACTCTGGGCTTGGAACGGAAACCTTTCTGATGCGCCAGAGAACACCAGCTGTCCCTTCGTGCGCGCTGGACTAGACCCGGCCTCCCTACCGGACCCCACAGGTTAGACCCGCTATCCCTACCTGATGCTCCGCATTAGGCTTGGCACCCATACCCGATGTTCTGGGGTACTAGCGGTACCCCCACCGTTACTCTGCCGTAGTATCGGTACACCCACCGGTACTCCGAGGTAGTACGAGAACCCTTTCTGGTTCGCTGGGGTACACATGATGACGTTACGGGCACGCGGTATAGACCAGACATTCCTACCTGACCCTCCAGGCTAGGCCCGGTATCCCTACCTGATGCTCTGCGGTAGGCCTGGCCCCCTACCCGACAATCTGGGGTAGTACCGGTACACCCACAGGTACTCCGCGGTACTTTTGCTATACCCACCGGTACTCCTGGATTGTACCGGAACCCTTACTGGTGCGCCGGGGTACACCTGCTGACACTACGGGCGCGCCGCTTTACGCCCGCCCTTCCTACCTGACCCGCCGGGGTAGGCCTGGTATACCTACCCGATGTTTCGAGGTAGAACCGGTTCCCCCACCGGTACTCTGGGTTTGGAACGGAACCCTTTGTGATGCGACAGAGAACACCAGCTGTCGCGTCGTGCGCGCTGGACTAGACCCGGCCTCCCTACCGGACCCCACAGGTTAGACCCGCTATCCCTACCTGATGCTCCGCATTAGGCTTGGCACCCATACCCGATGTTCTGGGGTACTAGCGGTACCCCCACCGTTACACTGCGATAGTATCAGTATACCCACCGGTACTCCGGGGTAGTACGTGAACCCTTACTGGTTCACTGGGGTACACCTGATGACGTTACAGGCACGCGGTATAGACCAGACATTCTTCCTGACCCTCCGTGTTAGTCCCGGTATCCCTACCTGATGCTCCGTTGTTGGCCTGGCACCCCTACCCGATATGCTGGGGTAGTACCGGTACCCCAACCGGTACTCTGCGGTAGCATTGGTTCACCCACCGGTACTCCAGGGTAGTACCTGAATCCTTACTGGTTCGCTGGGTTACCCCTGCTGACCTTACGGGCGTGCTGTGTAGACCAGACATTCCTACCTGACCCTCCAGGCTAGGCCCGGTATCCCTACCTGATGCTCTGCGGTAGGCCTGGCCCCCTACCCGACAATCTGGGGTAGTACCGGTACATCCACAGGTACTCCGCGGTACTTTTGCTATACCCACCGGTACTCCTGGATTGTACCGGAACCCTTAATGGTGCGCCGGGATACACCTGCTGACCCTACGGGCGCGCCGCTTTACGCCCACCCTTCCTACCTGACCCTCGGGGGTAGGCCTGGTATACCTACCCGATGTTTCGAGGTAGAACCGGTTCCCCCACCGGTACCTTGGGGTTGGAACGGAACCCTTTGTGATGTGCCAGAGAACACCAGCTGTCCCTTCGTGCGCGCAGGACTAGACCTGGCCTCCCTACCGGACCCCACAGGTTAGACCCGCTATCCCTACCTGATGCTCCGCATTAGGCTTGGCACCCATACCCGATGTTCTGGGGTACTAGCGGTACCCCCACCGTTACTCTGCGGTAGTATCGGTACACCCACCGGTACTCCGGGGTAGTACGAGAACCCTTACTGGTTCGCTGGGGTACACATGATGACGTTACGGGCACGCGGTATAGACCAGACATTCCTACCTGACCCTCCAGGCTAGGCCCGGTATCCCTACCTGATGCTCTGCGGTAGGCCTGGCCCCCTACCCGACAATCTGGGGTAGTACCGGTACATCCACAGGTACTCCGCGGTACTTTTGCTATACCCACCGGTACTCCTGGATTTTACCGGAACCCTTACTGGTGCGCTGGGGTACACCTGCTGACACTACGGGCGCGCCGCTTTACGCCCACCCTTCCTACCTGACCCGCCGGGGTAGGCCTGGTATACCTACCCGATGTTTCAAGGTAGAACCGGTTCCCCCACCGGTACTCTGGGTTTGGAACGGAACCCTTTGTGATGCGCCAGAGAACACCAGCTGTCCCTTCGTGCGCGCTGGACTAGACCCGGCCTCCCTACCGGACCCCACATGTTAGACCCGCTATCCCTACCTGATGCTCCGCATTAGGCTTGGCACCCATACCCGATGTTCTGGGGTAGTAGCGGTACCCCCACCGTTACTCTGCGGTAGTATCGGTACACCCACCGGTACTCCGGGGTAGTACGTGAACCCTTACTGGTTCACTGGGGTACACCTGCTCACGTTACTGGCACGTGGTGTAGACCAGACATTCCTACCTGACCCTCCGTGTTAGTCCCGGTATCCCTACCTGATGCTCTGTTGTTGGCCTGGCACCCCTACCCGATATGCTGGGGTAGTACCGGTACCCCCACCGGTACTCTGCGGTAGTATTGGTACACCCACCGGTACTCCAGGGCAGTACCTGAACACTTACTGGTTCGCTGGGGTACACCTGCTGACCTTACGGGCGTGCTGTGTAGACCAGACATTCCTACCTGACCCTCCAGGCTATGCCCGGTATCCCTACCTGATGCTCTGCGGTAGGCCTGGCCCCCTACCCGACAATCTGGGGTAGTACCGGTACACCCACAGGTACTCCGTGGTACTTTTGCTATACCCACCGGTACTCCTGGATTGTACCGGAACCCTTACTGGTGCGCCGGGGTACACCTGCTGGCCCTACGGGCGCGCCGCTTTACACACACCCTTCCTACCTGACCTGCCAGGGTAGGCCTGGTATACCTACCCGATGTTTCGAGGTAGAACCGGTTCCCCCACCGGTACCTTGGGGTTGGAACAGAACCCTTTGTGATGTGCCAGAGAACACCAGCTGTCCCTTCGTGCGCGCAGGACTAGACCTGGCCTCTCTACCGGACCCCACAGGTTAGACCCGCTATCCCTACCTGATGCTCCGCATTAGGCTTGGCACCCATACCCGATGTTCTGGGGTACTAGCGGTACCCCCACCGTTACTCTGCGGTAGTATCGGTACACCCACCGGTACTCCGAGGTAGTACGAGAACCCTTTCTGGTTCGCTGGGGTACACATGATGACGTTACGGGCACGCGGTATAGACCAGACATTCCTACCTGACCCTCCGTGTTAGGCCCGGTATCCCTACCTGATGCTCTGCGGTAGGCCTGGCCCCCTACCCGACAATCTGGGGTAGTACCGGTACACCCACCGGTACTCCGCGGTACTTTTGCTATACCCACCGGTACTCCTGGATTGTACCGGAACCCTTACTGGTGCGCCGGGGTACACCTGCTGACCCTATGGGCTCGCCGCTTTACGCCCACCCTTCCTACCTGACCCTCCGGGGTAGGCCTGGTATACCTACCCGATGTTTCGAGGTAGAACCGGTTCCCCCACCGGTACTCTGGGGTTGGAACGGAACCCTTTGTGATGCGCCAGAGAACACCAGCTGTCCCGTCGTGCGCGCTGGACTAGACCCGGCCTCCCTACCGGACCCCACAGGTTAGACCCGCTATCCCTACCTGATGCTCCGCATTAGGCTTGGCACCCATACCCGATGTTCTTGGGTACTAGCGGTACCCCCACCGTTACTCTGCCGTAGTATCGGTACACCCACCGGTACTCCGAGGTAGTACGAGAACCCTTTCTGGTTCGCTGGGGTACACATGATGACGTTACGGGCACGCGGTATAGACCAGACATTCCTACCTGACCCTCCAGGCTAGGCCCGGTATCCCTACCTGATGCTCTGCGGTAGGCCTGGCCCCCTACCCGACAATCTGGGGTAGTACCGGTACACCCACAGGTACTCCGCGGTACTTTTGATATACCCACCGGTACTCCTGGATTGTACCGGAACCCTTACTGGTGCGCCGGGGTACACCTGCTGACACTACGGGCGCGCCGCTTTACGCCCACCCTTCCTACCTGACCCGCCGGGGTAGGCCTGGTATACCTACCCGATGTTTCGAGGTAGAACCGGTTCCCCCACCGGTACCTTGGGGTTGGAACGGAACCCTTAGTGATGCGCCAGAGAACATCAGCTGTCCCGTCGTGCGCGCTGGACTAGACGCGGCCTCCCTACCGGACCCCACAGGTTAGACCCGCTATCCCTACCTGATGCTCCACATTAGGCTTGGCACCCATACCCGATGTTCTGGGGTACTAGCGGTACCCCCACCGTTACACTGCGGTAGTATCAGTACACCCACCGGTACTCCGGGGTAGTACGTGAACCCTTACTGGTTCACTGGGGTACACCTGATGACGTTACAGGCACGCGGTATAGAACAGACATTCTTCCTGACCCTCCGTGTTAGTCCCGGTATCCCTACCTGATGCTCTGTTGTTGGCCTGGCACCCCTACCCGATATGCTGGGGTAGTACCGGTACCCCCACCGGTACTCTGCGGTAGTATTGGTACACCCACCGGTACTCCAGGGTAGTACCTGAACCCTTACTGGTTCGCTGGGGTACACCTGCTGACCTTACGGGCGTGCTGTGTAGACCAGACATTCCTACCTGACCCTCCAGGCTAGGCCCGGTATCCCTACCTGATGCTCTGCGGTAGGCCTGGCCCCCTACCCAACAATCTGGGGTAGTACCGGTACACCCAGAGGTACTCCGTGGTAATTTTGCTATACCCACCGGTACTCCTGGATTGTACCGGAACCCTTACTGGTGCGCCGGGGTACACCTGCTGGCCCTACGGGCGCGCCGCTTTACGACCACCCTTCCTACCTGACCTGCCAGGGTAGGCCTGGTATACCCACCCGATGTTTCGAGGTAGAACCGGTTCCCCCACCGGTACCTTGGGGTTGGAACGGAACCCTTTGTGATGCGCCAGAGAACACCAGCTGTCCCTTCGTGCGCGCTGGACTAGACCCGGCCTCCCTACCGGGCCCCACAGGTTAGACCCGCTATCCCTACCTGATGCTCCGCATTAGGCTTGGCACCCATACCCGATCTTCTGCGGTAGTAGCGGTACCCCCACCGTTACTCTGCGGTAGTATCGGTACACCCACCGGTACTCCGAGGTAGTACGTGAACCCTTACTGGTTCACTGGGGTACACCTGCTGACGTTACAGGCACGCGGTATAGAACAGACATTCTTCCTGACCCTCCGTGTTAGTCCCGGTATCCCTACCTGATGCTCTGTTGTTGGCCTGGCACCCCTACCCGATATGCTGGGGTAGTACCGGTACCCCCACCGGTACTCTGCGGTAGTATTGGTACACCCACCGGTACTCCAGGGTAGTACCTGAACCCTTACTGGTTCGCTGGGTTACCCCTGCTGACCTTACGGGCGTGCTGTGTAGACCAGACATTCCTACCTGACCCTCAAGGCTAGGCCCACTATCCCTACCTGATTCTCTGCGGTACGCCTGGCCCACTACCCGACAATCTGGGGTAGTACCGGTACACCCACAGGTACTCCGCGGTACTTTTGCTATACCCACCGATACTCCTGGATTGTACCGGAGCCCTTACTGGTGCGCCGGGGTACACCTGCTGACCCTATGGGCTCGCCGCTTTACGCCCACCCTTCCTACCTGACCCGCCGGGGTAGGCCTGGTATACCTACCCGATGTTTCGAGGTAGAACCGGTTCCCCCACCGGTACTCTGGGGTTGGAACGGAACCCTTTGTGATGCGCCAGAGAACACCAGCTGTCCCTTCGTGCGCGCTGGACTAGACCCGGCCTCCCTACCGGACCCCACAGGTTAGACCCGCTATCCCTACCTGATGCTCCGCATTAGGCTTGGCACCCATACCCGATGTTCTGGGGTACTAGCGGTACCCCCACCGTTACTCTGCGGTAGTATCGGTACACCCATCGGTACTCCGGGGTAGTACGAGAACCCTTACTGGTTCGCTGGGGTACACATGATGACGTTACGGGCACGCGGTATAGACCAGACATTCCTACCTGACCCTCCGTGTTAGGCCCGGTATCCCTACCTGATGCTCCGTTGTTGGCTTGGCACCCCTACCCGATATGCTGGGGTAGTACCGGTACCCCCACCGGTACTCTGCGGTAGTATTGGTACACCCACCGGTACTCCAGGGTAGTACCTGAAACCTTTCTGGTTCGCTGGGGTACACATGATGACGTTACGGGCACGCGGTATAGACTAGACATTCCTACCTAACCCTCCAGGCTAGGCCCGGTATCCCTACCTGATGCTCTGCGGTAGGCCTGGCCCCCTACCCGACAATCTGGGGTAGTACCGGTACACCCACAGGTACTCCGCGGTACTTTTGCTATACCCACTGGTACTCCTGGATTGTACCGGAACCCTTACTGGTGTGCCGGGGTACACCTGCTGACACTACGGGCGCGCCGCTTTACGCCCACCCTTCCTACCTGACCCGCCGGGGTAGGCCTGGTATACCTACCCAATGTTTCGAGGTAGAACCGGTTCCCCTACCGGTACTCTGGGTTTAGAACGGAACCCTTAGTGATGCGCCAGAGAACACCAGCTGTCCCGTCGTGCGCGCTGGACTAGACCCGGCCTCCCTACCGGACCCCACAGGTTAGACCCGCTATCCCTACCTGATGCTCCGCATTAGGCTTGGCACCCATACCCGATGTTCTGGGGTACTAGCGGTACCCCCACCGTTACTCTGCGGTAGTATCGGTACACCCACCGGTACTCCAGGGTAGTATGTGTACCCTTACTGGTTCACTGGGGTACACCTGCTCACGTTACTGGCACGTGGTGTAGACCAGACATTCCTACCTGACCCTCCGTTTTAGGCCCGGTATCCCTACCTGATGCTCCATTGTTGGCCTGGCACCCCTACCCGATATGCTGGGGTAGTACCGGTACCCCCACCGGTACTCTGCGGTAGTATTGGTACACCCACCGGTACTCCAGGGCAGTACCTGAACACTTACTGGTTCGCTGGGGTACACCTGCTGACCTTACGGGCGTGCTGTGTAGACCAGACATTCCTACCTGACCCTCCAGGCTAGGCCCGGTATCCCTACCTGATGCTCTGCGGTAGGCCTGGCCCCCTACCCGACAATCTGGGGTAGTACCGGTACACCCAGAGGTACTCCGTGGTACTTTTGCTATACCCACCGGTACTCCTGGATTGTACCGGAACCCTTACTGGTGCGCCGGGGTACACCTGCTGGCCCTACGGGCGCGCCGCTTTACGCCCACCCTTCCTACCTGACCTGCCAGGGTAGGCCTGGTATACCCACCCGATGTTTCGAGGTAGAACCGGTTCACCCACCCGTACCTTGGGGTTGGAACGGAACCCATTGTGATGTGCCAGAGAACACCAGCTGTCCCTTCGTGCGCGCAGGACTAGACCTGGCCTCCCTACCGGACCCCACAGGTTAGACCCGCTATCCCTACGTGATGCTCCGCATTAGGCTTGGCACCCATACCCGATGTTCTGGGGTACTAGCGGTACCCCCACCGTTACTCTGCCGTAGTATCGGTACACCCACCGGTACTCCGGGGTAGTACGAGAACCCTTACTGGTTCGCTGGGGTACACATGATGACCTTACGGGCGTGCTCTGTAGACCAGACATTCCTACCTGACCCTCCGTGTTAGGCCCGATATCCCTACCTGATGCTCCGTTGTTGGCTTGGCACCCCTACCCGATATGCTGGGGTAGTACCGCAACCCCCACCGGTACTCTGCGGTAGTATTGGTACACCCACCGGTACTCCAGGGTAGTACCTCAACCCTTACTGGTTCGCTGGGTTACCCCTGCTGACCTTACGGGCGTGCTGTGTAGACCAGACATTCCTACCTGACCCTCCAGGCTAGGCCCGGTATCCCTACCTGATGCTCTGCGGTAGGCCTGGCCCCCTACCCGACAATCTGGGGTAGTACCGGTACACCCACAGGTACTCCGCGGTACTTTTGCTATACCCACCGATACTCCTGGATTGTACCGGAGCCCTTACTGGTGCGCCGGGGTACACCTGCTGACCCTATGGGCTCGCCGCTTTACGCCCACCCTTCCTACCTGTCCCGCCGGGGTAGGCCTGGTATACCTACCCGATGTTTCGAGGTAGAACCGGTTCCCCCACCGGTACTCTGGGCTTGGAACGGAAACCTTTGTGATGCGCCAGAGAACACCAGCTGTCCCGTCGTGCGCGCTGGACTAGACCCGGCCTCCCTACCGGACCCCACAGGTTACACCCGCTATCCCTACCTGATGCTCCGCATTAGGCTTGGCACCCATACCCGATGTTCTGGGGTAGTAGCGGTTCCCCGACCGTTACTCTGCGGTAGTATCGGTACACCCACAGTTACTCCGGGGTAGTACGTGAACCCTTACTGGTTCACTGGGGTACACCTGCTCACGTTACTGGCGCGTGGTGTAGACCAGACATTCCTAACTGACCCTCCGTTTTAGGCCCGGTATCCCTACCTGATGCTCCGTTGTTGGCCTGGCACCCCTACCCGATATGCTGGGGTAGTACAGCAACCCCCACCGGTACTCTGCGGTAGTATTGGTACACCCACCGGTACTCCAGGGCAGTACCTGAACACTTAGTGGTTCGCTGGGGTACACCTGCTGACCTTACGGGCGTGCTCTGTAGACCAGACATTCCTACCTGACCCTCCAGGCTAGGCCCGGTATCCCTACCTGATCCTCTGCGGTAGGCCTGGCCCCCTACCCGACAATCTGGGGTAGTACCGGTACACCCACAGGTACTCCGCGGTACTTTTGCTATACCCACCGGTACTCCTGGATTGTACCGGAACCCTTACTGGTGCGCCGGGGTACACCTGCTGACCCTAAGGGCGCGCCGCTTTACGCACACCCTTCCTACCTGACCCGCCGGGGTAGGCCTGGTATACCTACCCGATGTTTCGAGGTAGAACCGGTTCCCCCACAGGTACTCTGGGTTTGGAACGGAACCCTTTGTGATGCGCCAGAGAACACCAGCTGTCCCTTCGTGCGCGCTGGACTAGACCCGGCCTCCCTACCGGACCCCACAGGTTAGACCCGCTATCCCTACCTGATGCTCCGCATTAGGCTTGGCACCCATACCCGATGTTCTGGGGTAGTAGCGGTACCGCCACCGTTACTCTGCGGTAGTATCGGTACACCCACCGGTACTCCGGGGTAGTACGTGAACCCTTACTGGTTCACTGGGGTACACCTGATGACGTTACTGGCGCGCGGTGTAGACCAGACATTCCTACCTGACCCTCCGTTTTAGGCCCGGCATCCCTACCTGATGCTCCGTTGTTGGCCTGGCACCCATACCCGATATGCTGGGGTAGTACCGGTACCCCCACCGGTACTCTGCGGTAGTATTGGTACACCCACCGGTACTCCAGGGCAGTACCTGAACACTTACTGGTTCGCTGGGGTACACCTGCTGACCTTACGGGCCTGCTGTGTAGACCAGACATTCCTACCTGACCCTCCAGGCTAGGCCCGGTATCCCTACCTGATGCTCTGCGGTAGGCCTGGCCCCCTACCCGACAATCTGGGGTAGTACCGGTACACGCACAGGTACTCCGCGGTACTTTTGCTATACCCACCGGTACTCCTGGATTGTACCGGAACCCTTACTGGTGCGCCGGGGTACACCTGCTGACCCTAGGGGCGCGCCGCTTTACGCACACCCTTCCTACGTGACCCGCTGGGGTAGGCCTGGTATACCTACCCGATGTTTCGAGGTATAACCGGTTCCCCCACCGGTACTCTGGGGTTGGAACGGAACCCTTTGTGATGCCCCAGAGAACACCAGCTGTCCCTTCGTGCGCGCTGGACTAGACCCGGCCTCCCTACCGGACCCCACAGGTTACACCCGGTATCCCTACCTGATGCTCCGCATTTAGGCTTGGCACCCATACCCGATGTTCTGGGGTAGTAGCGGTACCCCCACCGTTACTCTGCCGTAGTAACAGTACACTCACCGGTAGTCCGGGGTAGTACGTGAACCCTTACTGGTTCACTGGGGTACACCTGATGACTTTACTGGCGCGCGGTGTAGACCAGACATTCCTACCTGACCCTCCGTTTTAGGCCCGGCATCCCTACCTGATGCTCCGTTGTTGCCCTGGCACCCCTACCCGATATGCTGGGGTAGTACCGCTACCCCCACCGGTACTCTGCGGTAGTATTAGTACACCCACCAGTACTCCAGGGTAGTACCTGAACCGTTACTGGTTCGCTGGGGTACACCTGCTGACCTTACGGGCGTGCTCTGTAGACCAGACATTCCTACCTGACCCTCCAGGCTAGGCCCGGTACCCCTACCTGATGCTCTGCGGTAGGCCTGGCCCCCTACCCGACAATCTGGGGTAGTATCGGTAAACACAGAGGTACTCCGCGGTAATATTGCTATACCCACCGGTACTCCTGGATTGTACCGGAACCCTTACTGGTGCGCCGGGGTACAACTGCTGACCCTATGGTCTCGCCGCTTTACGCCCACCCTTCCTACCTGACCCTCCGGGGTAGGCCTGGTATACCTACCAAATGTTTTGAGGTAGAACCGGTTCCCCCACCGGTACTCTGGGGTTGGAACGGAACCCTTTGTGATGCGCCAGAGAACACCAGCTGTCCCTTCGTGCGCGCTGGACTAGACCCGGCCTCCCTACCGGACCCCACAGGTTAGACCCGCTATCCCTACCTGATGCTCCGCATTAGGCTTGGCACCCATACCCGATGTTCTGGGGTAGTAGCGGTACCCCCACCGTTACTCTGCGGTAGTATCGGTACACTCACCGGTAGTCCGGGGTAGTACGTGAACCCTTACTGGTTCACTGGGGTACACCTGCTGACGTTTCGGGCACGCGGTATAGACCAGACATTCCTACCTGACCCTCCGTGTTAGGCCCGGTATCCCTACCTGATGCTCCGTTGTTGGCCTGGCACCCCTACCCGATATGCTGGGGTAGTACCGGTACCCCCACCGGTACTCTGCGGTAGTATTGGTACACCCACCGGTACTCCAGGGCAGTACCTGAACACTTACTGGTTCGCTGCGGTACACCTGCTGACCTTACGGGCGTGCTGTGTAGACCAGACATTCCTACCTGACCCTCCAGGCTAGGCCCGGTATCCCTACCTGATGCTCTGCGGTAGGCCTGGCCCCCTACCCGACAATCTGGGGTAGTACCGGTACACGCACAGGTACTCCGCGGTACTTTTGCTATACCCACCGGTACTCCTGGATTGTACCGGAACCCTTACTGGTGCGCCGGGGTACACCTGCTGACCCTAGGGGCGCGTCGCTTTACGCACACCCTTCCTACGTGACCCGCCGGGGTAGGCCTGGTATACCTACCCGATGTTTCGAGGTATAACCGGTTCTCCCACCGGTACTCTGGGGTTGGAACGGAACCCTTTGTGATGCCCCAGAGAACACCAGCTGTCCCTTCGTGCGCGCTGGACTAGACCCGGCCTCCCTACCGGACCCCACAGGTTACACCCGGTATCCCTACCTGATGCTCCGCATTTAGGCTTGGCACCCATACCCGATGTTCTGGGGTAGTAGCGGTACCCCCACCGTTACTCTGCCGTAGTATCAGTACACTCACCGGTAGTCCGGGGTAGTACGTGAACCCTTACTGGTTCACTGGGGTACAACTGATGACTTTACTGGCGCGCGGTGTAGACCAGACATTCCTACCTGACCCTCCGTTTTAGGCCCGGCATCCCTACCTGATGCTCCGTTGTTGCCCTGGCACCCCTACCCGATATGCTGGGGTAGTACCGCTACACCCACCGGTACTCTGCGGTAGTATTGGTACATCCACCGGTACTCCAGGGCAGTACGTGAACACTTACTGGTTCGCTGGGGTACACCTGCTGACCTTACGGGCGTGCTCTGTAGACCAGACATTCCTACCTGACCCTCCAGGCTAGGCCCGGTATCCCTACCTGATCCTCTGCGGTAGGCCTGGCCCCCTACCCGACAATCTGGGGTAGTACCGGTACACCCACAGGTACTCCGCGGTACTTTTGCTATACCCACCGGTACTCCTGGATTGTACCGGAACCCTTACTGGTGCGCCGGGGTACACCTGCTGACCCTATGGGCTCGCCGCTTTACGCCCACCCTTTGTACCTGACCCGCCGGGGTAGGCCTGGTATACCTACCCGATGTTTCGAGGTAGAACCGGTTCCCCCACCGGTACTCTGGGTTTGGAACGGAACCCTTTGTGATGCGCCAGAGAACACCAGCTGTCCCTTCGTGCGCACTGGACTAGACCCGGCCTCCCTACCGGACCCCACAGGTTAGACCCGCTATCCCTACCTGATGCTCCGCATTAGGCTTGGCACCCATACCTGATCTTCTGCGGTAGTAGCGGTACCCCCACCGTTACTCTGCGGTAGTATCGGTACACCCACCGGTACTCCGGGGTAGTACGTGAACCCTTACTGGTTCACTGGGGTACACCTGCTGACGTTACTGGCGCGCGGTGTAGACCAGACATTCCTACCTGACCCTCCGTTTTAGGCGCGGCATCCCTACCTGATGCTCCGTTGTTGGCCTGGCACCCCTACCCGATATGCTGGGGTAGTACCGCTACCCCCACCGGTACTCTGCGGTAGTATTGGTACACCCACCAGTACTCCAGGGTAGTACCTGAACACTTACTGGTTCGCTGGGGTACACCTGCTGACCTTACGGGCGTGCTCTGTAGACCAGACATTCCTACCTGACCCTCCAGGCTAGGCCCGGTACCCCTACCTGATGCTCTGCGGTAGGCCTGGCCCCCTACCCGACAATCTGGGGTAGTATCGGTACACACAGAGGTACTCCGCGGTAATATTGCTATACCCACCGGTACTCCTGGATTGTACCGGAACCCTTACTGGTGCGCCGGGGTACAACTGCTGACCCTATGGTCTCGCCGCTTTACGCCCACCCTTCCTACCTGACCCTCCGGGGTAGGCCTCTTATACCTACCAAATGTTTTGAGGTAGAACCGGTTCCCCCACCGGTACTCTGGGGTTGGAACGGAACCCTTTGTGATGCGCCAGAGAACACCAGCTGTCCCTTCGTGCGCGCTGGACTAGACCCGGCCTCCCTACCGGACCCCACAGGTTAGACCCGCTATCCCTACCTGATGCTCCGCATTAGGCTTGGCACCCATACCCGATGTTCTGGGGTAGTAGCGGTACCCCCACCGTTACTCTGCGGTAGTATCGGTACACCCACAGGTACTCCGGGGTAGTACGTGAACCCTTACTGGTTCACTGGGGTACACCTGCTGACGTTACTGGCGCGCGGTGTAGACCAGACATTCCTACCTGACCCTCCGTGTTAGGCCCGGTATCCCTACCTGATGCTCCGTTGTTGCCCTGGCACCACTACCCGACAATCTGGGGTAGTACCGGTACCCCCACCGGTACTCTGCGGTAGTATTGGTACACCCACCGGTACTCCAGGGTAATACCTGAACCCTTACTGGTTCGCTGCGGTACACCTGCTGACCTTACGGGCGTGCTGTGTAGAACAGACATTCCTACCTGACCCTCCAGGCTAGGCCCGGTATCCCTACCTGATGCTCTGCGGTAGGCCTGGCCCCCTACCCGACAATCTGGGGTAGTACCGGTACACCCACAGGTACTCCGCGGTACTTTTGCTATACCCACCGGTACTCCTGGATTGTACCGGAACCCTTACTGGTGCGCCGGGGTACACCTGCTGACCCTATGGGCTCGCCGCTTTACGCCCACCCTTCCTACCTGACCCGCCGGGGTAGGCCTGGTATACCTACCCGATGTTTCGAGGTAGAACCGGTTCCCCCACCGGTACTCTGGGTTTGGAACGGAACCGTTTGTGATGCGCCAGAGAACACCAGCTGTCCCTTCGTGCGCTCTGGACTAGACCCGGCCTCCCTACCGGACTCCACAGGTTAGACCCGCTATCCCTACCTGATGCTCCGCATTAGGCTTGGCACCCATACCCGATGTTCTGGGGTAGTAGCGGTACCCCCACCGTTACTCTGCCGTAGTATCGGTACACCCACCGGTACTCCGGGGTAGTACGTGAACCCTTACTGGTTCACTGGGGTACACCTGCTGACGTTACTGGCGCGCGGTGTAGACCAGACATTCCTACCTGACCCTCCGTTTTAGGCCCGGCATCCCTACCTGATGCTCCGTTGTTGGCCTGGCACCCCTACCCGATATGCTGGAGTAGTAACGGTACCCCCACCGGTACTCTGCGGTAGTGTTGGTACACCCACCGGTACTCCAGGGCAGTACCTGAACACTTACTGGTTCGCTGGGGTACACCTGCTGACCTTACGGGCGTGCTGTGTAGACCAGACATTCCTACCTGACCCTCCAGGCTAGGCCCGGTATCCCTACCTGATCCTCTGCGGTAGGCCTGGCCCCCTACCCGACAATCTGGGGTAGTACCGGTACACCCACAGGTACTCCGCGGTACTTTTGCTATACCCACCGGTACTCCTGGATTTTACCGGAACCCTTACTGGTGCGCCGGGGTACAACTGCTGACCCTACGGGCACACTGCTTTGGACCCACCCTTCCTAACTGACCCGCCGGGGTAGGTCTGGTATACCTACCCGATGTTTCGAGGTAGAACCGGTTCCCCCACCGGTACTCTGGGGTTGGAACGGAACCCTTTGTGATTCGCCAGAGAACACCAGCTGTCCCTTCGTGCGCGCTGGACTAGACCCGGCCTCCCTACCGGACCCCACAGGTTAGACCCGCTATCCCTACCTGATGCTCCGCATTAGGCTTGGCACCCATACCCGATGTTCTGGGGTAGTAGTGGTACCCCCACCGTTACTCTGCGGTAGTATCGGTACACCCAGCGGTACTCCAGGGCAGTTCCTGAACCCTTACTGGTTCGCTGGGGTACACCTGCTGACCTTACGGGCGTGCTCTGTAGACCAGACATTCCTACCTGACCCTCCAGGCTAGGCCCGGTATCCCTACCTGATGCTCTGCAGTAGGCCTGGCTCCCTACCCGACAATCTGGGGTAGTATCGGTACACACAGAGGTACTCCGCGGTAATATTGCTATGCCCACCGGTACTCCTGGATGGTACCGGAACCCTTACTGGTGCGCCTGGGTACAACTGCTAAACCTACGGGCACACTGCTTTGGACCCACCCTTCCTACCTGACCCTCCGGGGTAGGCCTGGTATACCCACCAAATGTTTCGAGGTAGAACCGGTTCCCCCACCGGTACTCTGGGGTTGGAACGGAACCCTTTGTGATGCGCCAGAGAACACCAGCTGTCCCTTCGTGCGCGCTGGACTAGACGCGGCCTCCCTACTGCACCCCACAGGTTAGACCCGCTATCCCTACCTGATGCTCCGCATTAGGCTTGGCACCCATACCCGATGTTCTGGGGTAGTAGCGGTACCCCCACCGTTACTCTGCGGTAGTATCGGTACACCCACCGGTACTCCAGGGTAGTACCTGAACACTTACTGGTTCGCTGGGGTACACCTGCTGACCTTACGGGCGTGCTGTGTAGACCAGACATTCCTACCTGACCCTCCAGGCTAGGCCCGGTATCCCTACCTGATGCTCTGCGGTAGGCCTGGCCCCCTACCCGACAATCTGGGGTAGTACTGGTACACCCACAGGTACTCCGCGGTACTTTTGCTATACCCACCGGTACTCCTGGATTGTACCGGAACCCTTACTGGTGCGCCGGGTTACACCTGCTGACCCTATGGGCTCGCCGCTTTACGCCCACCCTTCCTACCTGACCCGCCGGGGTAGGCCTGGTATACATACCCGATGTTTCGAGGTAGAACCGGTTCCCCCACCGGTACTCTGGGTTTGGAACGGAACCCTTTGTGATGCGCCAGAGAACACCAGCTGTCCCTTCGTGCGCACTGGACTAGACCCGGCCTCCCTACCGGACCCCACAGGTTAGACCCGCTATCCCTACCTGATGCTCCGCATTAGGCTTGGCACCCATACCCGATGTTCTGGGGTACTAGCGGTACCCCCACCGTTACTCTGCGGTAGTATCGGTACACCCACCGGTACTCCGGGGTAGTACGTGAACCCTTACTGGTTCACTGGGGTACACCTGCTGACGTTACTGGCGCGCGGTGTAGACCAGACATTCCTACCTGACCCTCCGTTTTAGGCCCGGCATCCCTACCTGATGCTCCGTTGTTGGCCTGGCACCCATACCCGATATGCTGGAGTAGTACCGGTACCCCCACCGGTACTCTGCGGTAGTATTGGTACACCCACCGGTACTCCAGGGCAGTACCTGAACACTTACTGGTTCGCTGGGGTACACCTGCTGACCTTACGGGCGTGCTCTGTAGACCAGACATTGCTACCTGACCCTCCAGGCTAGGCCCGGTATCCCTACCTGATCCTCTGCGGTAGGCCTGGCCCCCTACCCGACAATCTGGGGTAGTACCGGTACACCCACAGGTACTCCGCGGTACTTTTGCTATACCCACCGGTACTCCTGGATTGTACCGGAACCCTTACTGGTGCGCCGGGGCACACCTGCTGACCCTACGGGCACACTGCTTTGGACCCACCCTTCCTACCTGACCCGCCGGGGTAGGTCTGGTATACCTACCCGATGTTTCGAGGTAGAACCGGTTCCCCCACCGGTACTCTGGGTTTGGAACGGAACCCTTTGTGATGCGCCAGAGAACACCAGCTGTCCCTTCGTGCGCGCTGGACTAGACCCGGCCTCCCTACCGGACCCCACAGGTTAGACCCGCTATCCCTACCTTATGCTCCGCATTAGGCTTGGCACCCATACCCGATGTTCTGGGGTAGTAGCGGTACCCCCACCGTTACTCTGCGGTAGTATCGGTACACCCACCGGTACTCCGGGGTAGTACGTGAACCCTTACTGGTTCACTGGGGTACACCTGATGACGTTACGGGCAAACGGTATAGACCAGACATTCCTACCTGACCCTCCGTGTTAGTCCCGGTATCCCTACCTGATGCTCCGTTGTTGGCCTGGCACCACTACCCGATATGCTGGGGTAGTACCGGTACCCCCACCGGTACTCTGCGGTAGTATTGGTACACCCACCGGTACTCCAGGGCAGTACCTGAACCCTTACTGGTTCGCTGGGGTACACCTGCTGACCTTACGGGCCTGCTGTGTAGACCAGACATTCCTACCTGACCCTCCAGGCTAGGCCCGGTATCTCTACCTGATGCTCTGTGGTAGGCCTGGCCCCCTACCCGACAATCTGGGGTAGTACCGGTACACCCACAGGTACTCCGCGGTACTTTTGCTATACCCACCGGTACTCCTGGATTGTGCCGGAACCCTTACTGGTGCGCCGGGGTACACATGCTGGCCCTACGGGCGCGCCGCTTTACGCACACCCTTCCTACCTGACCCGCCGGGGTAGGCCTGGTATACCTACCCGATGTTTCGAGGTAGAACCGGTTCCCCCACCGGTACTCTGGGTTTGGAACGGAACCCTTTGTGATGCGCCAGAGAACACCAGCTGTCCCTTCGTGCGCACTGGACTAGACCCGGCCTCCCTACCGGACCCCACAGGTTAGACCCGCTATCCCTACCTGATGCTCCGCATTAGGCTTGGCACCCATACCCGATCTTCTGCGGTAGTAGCGGTACCCCCACCGTTACTCTGCGGTAGTATCGGTACACCCACCGGTACTCCGGGGTAGTACGTGAACCCTTACTGGTTCACTGGGGTACACCTGCTGACGTTACTGGCGCGCGGTGTAGACCAGACATTCCTACCTGACCCTCCGTTTTAGGCGCGGCATCCCTACCTGATGCTCCGTTGTTGGCCTGGCACCCCTACCCGATATGCTGGGGTAGTACCGGTACCCCCACCGGTACTCTGCGGTAGTATTGGTATACCCAACGGTACTCCAGGGTAGTACCTGAAACCTTACTGGTTCGCTGGGGTACACCTGCTGACCTTACGGGTGTGCTGTGTAGACCAGACATTCCTACCTGACCCTCCAGGCTAGGCGCGGTATCCCTACCTGATGCTCTGCGGTAGGCCTGGCCCCCTACCCGACAATCTGGGGTAGTACCGGTACACGCACAGGTACTCCGCGGTACTTTTGCTATACCCACCGGTACTCCTGGATTGTACCGGAACCCTTACTGGTGCGCCGGGGTACACCTGCTGACCCTACGGGCACACTGCTTTGGACCCACCCTTCCTACCTGACCCGCCGGGGTAGGTCTGGTATACCTACCCGATGTTTCGAGGTAGAACCGGTTCCCCCACCGGTACTCTGGGGTTGGAACGGAACCCTTTGTGATGCGCCAGAGAACACCAGCTGTCCCTTCGTGCGCGCTGGACTAGACCTGGCCTCCCTACCGGACCTCACAGGTTAGACTCAGTACCCCTACCTGATGCTCCGCATTAGGCTTGGCACCCATACCCGATGTTCTGGGGTAGTAGCGGTACCCCCACCGTTACTCTGCGGTAGTATCGGTACACCCACCGGTACTCCGGGGTAGTACGTGAACCCTTACTGGTTCACTGGGGTACACCTGCTGACGTTACTGGCGCGCGGTGTAGACCAGACATTCCTACCTGACCCTCCGTTTTAGGCCCGGCATCCCTACCTGATGCTCCGTTGTTGGCCTGGCACCCATACCCGATATGCTGGAGTAGTACCGGTACCCCCACCGGTACTCTGCGGTAGTATTGGTACACCCACCGGTACTCCAGGGCAGTACCTGAACACTTACTGGTTCGCTGGGGTACACCTGCTGACCTTACGGGCGTGCTCTGTAGACCAGACATTGCTACCTGACCCTCCAGGCTAGGCCCGGTATCCCTACCTGATCCTCTGCGGTAGGCCTGGCCCCCTACCCGACAATCTGGGGTAGTACCGGTACACCCACAGGTACTCCGCGGTACTTTTGCTATACCCACCGGTACTCCTGGATTGTACCGGAACCCTTACTGGTGCGCCGGGGCACACCTGCTGACCCTACGGGCACACTGCTTTGGACCCACCCTTCCTACCTGACCCGCCGGGGTAGGTCTGGTATACCTACCCGATGTTTCGAGGTAGAACCGGTTCCCCCACCGGTACTCTGGGTTTGGAACGGAACCCTTTGTGATGCGCCAGAGAACACCAGCTGTCCCTTCGTGCGCGCTGGACTAGACCCGGCCTCCCTACCGGACCCCACAGGTTAGACCCGCTATCCCTACCTGATGCTCCGCATTAGGCTTGGCACCCATACCCGATGTTCTGGGGTAGTAGCGGTACCCCCACCGTTACTCTGCGGTAGTATCGGTACACCCACCGGTACTCCGGGGTAGTACGTGAACCCTTACTGGTTCACTGGGGTACACCTGATGACGTTACGGGCAAACGGTATAGACCAGACATTCCTACCTGACCCTCCGTGTTAGTCCCGGTATCCCTACCTGATGCTCCGTTGTTGGCCTGGCACCACTACCCGATATGCTGGGGTAGTACCGGTACCCCCACCGGTACTCTGCGGTAGTATTGGTACACCCACCGGTACTCCAGGGCAGTACCTGAACCCTTACTGGTTCGCTGGGGTACACCTGCTGACCTTACGGGCCTGCTGTGTAGACCAGACATTCCTACCTGACCCTCCAGGCTAGGCCCGGTATCTCTACCTGATGCTCTGTGGTAGGCCTGGCCCCCTACCCGACAATCTGGGGTAGTACCGGTACACCCACAGGTACTCCGCGGTACTTTTGCTATACCCACCGGTACTCCTGGATTGTGCCGGAACCCTTACTGGTGCGCCGGGGTACACATGCTGGCCCTACGGGCGCGCCGCTTTACGCACACCCTTCCTACCTGACCCGCCGGGGTAGGCCTGGTATACCTACCCGATGTTTCGAGGTAGAACCGGTTCCCCCACCGGTACTCTGGGTTTGGAACGGAACCCTTTGTGATGCGCCAGAGAACACCAGCTGTCCCTTCGTGCGCACTGGACTAGACCCGGCCTCCCTACCGGACCCCACAGGTTAGACCCGCTATCCCTACCTGATGCTCCGCATTAGGCTTGGCACCCATACCCGATCTTCTGCGGTAGTAGCGGTACCCCCACCGTTACTCTGCGGTAGTATCGGTACACCCACCGGTACTCCGGGGTAGTACGTGAACCCTTACTGGTTCACTGGGGTACACCTGCTGACGTTACTGGCGCGCGGTGTAGACCAGACATTCCTACCTGACCCTCCGTTTTAGGCGCGGCATCCCTACCTGATGCTCCGTTGTTGGCCTGGCACCCCTACCCGATATGCTGGGGTAGTACCGGTACCCCCACCGGTACTCTGCGGTAGTATTGGTATACCCAACGGTACTCCAGGGTAGTACCTGAAACCTTACTGTTTCGCTGGGGTACACCTGCTGACCTTACGGGTGTGCTGAGTAGACCAGACATTCCTACCTGACCCTCCAGGCTAGGCGCGGTATCCCTACCTGATGCTCTGCGGTAGGCCTGGCCCCCTACCCGACAATCTGGGGTAGTACCGGTACACGCACAGGTACTCCGCGGTACTTTTGCTATACCCACCGGTACTCCTGGATTGTACCGGAACCCTTACTGGTGCGCCGGGGTACACCTGCTGACCCTACGGGCACACTGCTTTGGACCCACCCTTCCTACCTGACCCGCCGGGGTAGGTCTGGTATACCTACCCGATGTTTCGAGGTAGAACCGGTTCCCCCACCGGTACTCTGGGGTTGGAACGGAACCATTTGTGATGCGCCAGAGAACACCAGCTGTCCCTTCGTGCGCGCTGGACTAGACCTGGCCTCCCTACCGGACCTCACAGGTTAGACTCGGTACCCCTACCTGATGCTCCGCATTAGGCTTGGCACCCATACCCGATCTTCTGGGGTAGTAGCGGTACCCCCACCGTTACTCTGCGGTAGTATCGGTACACCCACCGGTACTCCGGGGTAGTACGTGAACCCTTACTGGTTCACTGGGGTACACCTGATGATTTTACTTGCGCGCGGTGTAGACCAGACATTCCTACCTGACCCTCCGTGTTAGTCCCGGTATCCCTACCTGATGCTCCGTTGTTGGCCTGGCACCCCTTCCCGATATGCTGGGGTAGTACCGGTAAGCCCACCGGTACTCAGCGGTAGTATCGGTACACCCACCGGTACTCCAGGGTAGTACCTGAACCCTTACTGTTTCGCTGGGGTACACCTGCTGACCTTACGGGCCTGCTGTGTAGACCAGACATTCCTACCTGACCCTCCAGGCTAGGCCCGGTATCCCTACCTGATGCTCTGCGGTAGGCCTGGCCCCCTACCCGACAATCTGGGGTAGTACCGGTACACCCACAGGTACTCCGCGGTAATATTGCTATACCCACCGGTACTCCTCGATTGTACCGGAACCCTTACTGGTGCGCCCGGGTACAACTGCTGACCCTATGGGCTCGCCGCTTTACGCCCACACTTCCTACCTGACCCGCCGGGGTAGGCCTGGAATACCTACCCGATGTTTCGAGGTAGAACCGGTTCCCCCACCGGTACTCTGGGGTTGGAACGGAACCCTTTGTGATGCGCCAGAGAACACCAGCTGTCCCTTCGTGCGCGCTGGAGTAGACCCGGCCTCCCTACCGGACCCCACAGGTTAGACCCGCTATCCCTACCTGATGCTCCGCATTAGGCTTGGCACCCATACCCGATGTTCTGGGGTAGTAGCGGTACCCCCACCGTTACTCTGCCGTAGTATCGGTACACCCACCGGTACTCCGGGGTAGTATGTGAACCCTTACTGGTTCACTGCGGTACACCTGATGACGTTACGGGCAAACGGTATAGACCAGACATTCCTACCTGACCCTCCGTGTTAGTCCCGGTATCCCTACCTGATGCTCTGTTGTTGGCCTGGCACCCCTACCCGATATGCTGTGGTAGTACCGGTACCCCCACAGGTACTCTGCGGTAGTGTTGGTACACCCACCGGTACTCCAGGGTAGTACCTGAACCCTTACTGGTTCGCTGGGGTACACCTGCTGACCTTACGGGCGTGCTCTGTACACCAGACATTCCTACCTGACCCTCCAGGCTAGGCCTGGTATCCCTACCTGATGCTCTGCGGTAGGCCTGGCCCCCTACCCGACAATCTGGGGTAGTACCGGTACACCCAGAGGTACTCCGCGGTAATTTTGCTATACCCACCGGTACTCCTGGATTGTACCGGAACCCTTACTGGTGCGCCGGGTTACACCTGCTGACCCTATGGGCTCGCCGCTTTACGCCCACCCTTCCTACCTGACCCTCCGGGTTAGGCCTGGAATACCTACCCGATGTTTCGAGGCAGAACCGGTTCCCCCACCGGTACTCTGGGGTTGGAACGGAACCCTTTGTGATGCGCCAGAGAACACCAGCTGTCCCTTCGTGCGCGCTGGACTAGACGCGGCCTCCCTACCGGACCCCAGAGGTTAGACCCGCTATCCCTACCTGATGCTCCGCATTAGGCTTGGCACCCATACCCGATCTTCTGGGGTAGTAGCGGTACCCCCACCGTTACTCTGCGGTAGTATCGGTACACCCACCGGTACTCCGGGGTAGTACGTGAACCCTTACTGGTTCACTGGGGTACACCTGATGACGTTACGGGCAAACGGTATAGACCAGACATTCCTACCTGACCCTCCGTGTTAGTCCCGGTATCCCTACCTGATGCTCCGTTGTTGGTCTGGCACCCCTACCCGATATGCTGGGGTAGTACCGGTACCCCCACCGGTACTCTGCGGTAGTATTGGTACACCCACCGGTACTCCAGGGTAGTACCTGAACCCTTACTGGTTCGCTGGGGTACACCTGCTGACCTTACGGGCGTGCTCTGTAGACCAGACATTCCTACCTGACCCTCCAGGCTAGGCCCGGTATCCCTACCTGATGCTCTGCGGTAGGCCTGGCCCCCTACCCGACAATCTGGGGTAGTACCGGTACACCCAGAGGTACTCCGCGGTAATTTTGCTATACCCACCGGTACTCCTGGATTGTACCGGAACCCTTACTGGTGCGCCGGGTTACACCTGCTGACCCTATGGGCTCGCCGCTTTACGCCCACACTTCCTACCTGACCCGCCGGGGTAGGCCTGGTATACCTACCCGATGTTTCGAGGTAGAACCGGTTCCCCCACCGGTACTCTGGGTTTGGAACGGAACCCTTTGTGATGCGCCAGAGAACACCAGCTGTCCCTTCGTGCGCGCTGGACTAGACGCGGCCTCCCTACCGGACCCCACAGGTTAGACCCGGTATCCCTACCTGATGCTCCGCATTAGGCTTGGCACCCATACCCGATGTTCTGGGGTAGTAGCGCTACCCCCACCGTTACTCTGCGGTAGTATCGGTACACCCACCGGTACTCCGGGGTAGTACGTGAACCCTTACTGGTTCACTGGGGTACACCTGATGACGTTACGGGCAAACGGTATAGACCAGACATTCCTACCTGACCCTCCGTGTTAGTCCCGGTACCCCTACCTGATGCTCCGTTGTTGGCCTGGCACCCCTACCCGATATGCTGGGGTAGTACCGGTACCCCCACCGGTACTCTGCGGTAGTATTGGTACACCCACCGGTACTCCAGGGTAGTACCTGAAACCTTACTGGTTCGCTGGGGTACACCTGCTGACCTTACGGGCGTGCTGTGTAGACCAGACATTCCTACCTGACCCTCCAGGCTAGGCCCGGTATCCCTACCTGATGCTCTGCGGTAGGCCTGGCCCACTACCCGACAATCTGGGGTAGTACCGGTACACCCAGAGGTACTCCGCGGTAATTTTGCTATACCCACCGGTACTCCTGGATTGTACCGGAACCCTTACTGGTGCGCCGGGGTACACCTGCTGATACTGCGGGTGCGCCGATTTACGCCCACCCTTCCTACCTGACCCTCCGGGGTAGACCTGGTACACCTACCCGATGTTTCGAGGTAGAACCGGTTCCCCCACCGGTACTCTGGGTTTGGAACGGAACCCTTTGTGATGCACCAGTGAACACCAGCTGTCCCTTCGTGCGCGCTGGACTAGACCTGGCCTCCCTACCGGACCCCACATGTTACACCCGGTATCCCTACCTGATGCTCCGCATTAGGCTTGGCACCCATACCCGATGTTCTGGGGTAGTAGCGGTACCCCCACCGTTACTCTGCCGTAGTATCAGTACACTCACCGGTAGTCCGGGGTAGTACGTGAACCCTTACTGGTTCACTGGGGTACACCTGATGACTTTACTGGCGCGCGGTGTAGACCAGACATTCCTACCTGACCCTCCGTTTTAGGCCCGGCATCCCTACTTGATGCTCCGTTGTTGGCCTGGCACCGCTACCCGATATGCTGGGGTAGTACCGCTACCCCCACCGGTACTCTGTGGTAGTATCGGTACACCCACCGGTACTCCAGGGCAGTACCTGAACACTTACTGGTTCGCTGGGGTACACCTGCTGACCTTACGGGCGTGCTCTGTAGACCAGACATTCCTACCTGACCCTCCAGGCTAGGCCCGGTATCCCTACCTGATGCTCTGCGGTAGGCCTGGCCCCCTACCCGACAATCTGGGGTAGTACCGGTACACCCACAGGTACTCCGCGGTACTTTTGCTATACCCACCGGTACTCCTGGATTGTACCGGAACCCTTACTGGTGCGCCGGGGTACACCTGCTGGCCCTACGGCACACTGCTTTGGACCCACCCTTCCTACCTGACCCGCCGGGGTAGGTCTGGTATACCTACCAAATGTTTCAAGGTAGAACCGGTTCCCCCACCGGTACTCTGGGGTTGGAACGGAACCATTTGTGATGCGCCAGAGAACACCAGCTGTCCCTTCGTGCGCGCTGGACTAGACCTGGCCTCCCTACCGGACCTCACAGGTTAGACTCGGTATCCCTACCTGATGCTCCGCATTAGGCTTGGCACCCACACCCGATGTTCTGGGGTAGTAGCGGTACCCCCACCGTTACTCTGCGGTAGTATCGGTACACCCACCGGTACTCCGGGGTAGTACGTGAACCCTTACTGGTTCACTGGGGTACACCTGCTGACGTTAAGGGCAAAAGGTATAGACCAGACATTCCTACCTGACCCTCCGTGTTAGGCCCGGTATCCCTACCTGATGCTCCGTTGTTGGCCTGGCACCCCTACCCGATATGCTGGGGTAGTACCGGTACCCCCACCGGTACTCTGCGGTAGTATTGGTATACCCACCGGTACTCCAGGGTAGTACCTGAACCCTTACTGGTTCGCTGGGGTACACCTGCTGACCTTACGGGTGTGCTGTGTAGACCAGACATTCCTACCTGACCCTCCAGGCTAGGCCCGGTATCCCTACCTGATGCTCTGTGGTAGGCCTGG
Source organism: Astur gentilis (assembly GCF_929443795.1). NCBI lineage: Eukaryota > Metazoa > Chordata > Aves > Accipitriformes > Accipitridae > Astur > Astur gentilis. The sequence continues at coordinate 1,125,885 of NW_026061008.1, forward strand.
CCCCCTACCCGACAATCTGGGGTAGTACCGGTACACGCACAGGTACTCCGCGGTACTTTTGCTATACCCACCGGTACTCCTGGATTTTACCGGAACCCTTACTGGTCCGCCGGGGTACACCTGCTGACCCTACGGGCACACTGCTTTGGACCCACCCTTCCTACCTGACCCGCCGGGGTAGGTCTGGTATAACTACCCGATGTTTCGAGGTAGAACCGGTTCCCCCACCGGTACTCTGGGGTTGGAACGGAACCCTTTGTGATGCGCCAGAGAACACCAGCTGTCCCTTCGTGCGCGCTGGACTAGACCCGGCCTCCCTACCGGACCCCACAGGTTACACCCGCTATCCCTACCTGATGCTCCGCATTAGGCTTGGCACCCATACCCGATGTTCTGGGGTAGTAGCGCTACCCCCTCCGTTACTCTGCGGTAGTATCGGTACACCCACCTGTACTCCGGGGTAGTACGTGAACCCTTACTGGTTCACTGGGGTACACCTGATGACGTTACGGGCAAACGGTATAGACCAGACATTCCTACCTGACCCTCCGTGTTAGTCCCGGTATCCCTACCTGATGCTCCGTTGTTGTCCTGGCACCCCTACCCGATATGCTGGGGTAGTACCGCTACCCCCACCGGTACTCTGCGGTAGTATTGGTACACCCACCGGTACTCCAGGGCAGTACGTGAACACTTACTGGTTCGCTGGGGTACACCTGCTGACCTTACGGGCGTGCTCTGTAGACCAGACATTCCTACCTGACCCTCCAGGCTAGGCCCGGTATCCCTACCTGATGCTCTGCGGTAGGCCTGGCCCCCTACCCGACAATCTGGGGTAGTACCGGTACACCCACCGGTACTCCGCGGTACTTTTGCTATACCCACCGGTACTCCTGGATTGTACCGGAACCCTTACTGGTGCGCCGGGTTACACCTGCTGACCCTATGGGCTCGCCGCTTTACGCCCACCCTTCCTACCTGACCCGCCGGGGTAGGCCTGGTATACCTACCCGATGTTTCGAGGTAGAACCGGTTCCCCCAACGGTACTCTGGGTTTGGAACGGAACCCTTTGTGATGCGCCAGAGAACACCAGCTGTCCCTTCGTGCGCACTGGACTAGACACGGCCTCCCTACCGGACCCCACAGGTTAGACCCGGTATCCCTACCTGATGCTCCGCATTAGGCTTGGCACCCATACCCGATCTTCTGCGGTAGTAGCGGTACCCCCACCGTTACTCTGCGGTAGTATCGGTACACCCACCGGTACTCCGGGGTAGTACGAGAACCCTTACTGGTTCGCTGGGGTACACCTGATGACGTTACTGGCGCGCGGTGTAGACCAGACATTCCTACCTGACCCTCCGTTTTAGGCGCGGCATCCCTACCTGATGCTCCGTTGTTGGCCTGGCACCCATACCCGATATGCTGGGGTAGTACCGGTACCCCCACCGGTACTCTGCGGTAGTATTGGTACACCCACCGGTACTCCAGGGCAGTACCTGAACACTTACTGGTTCGCTGGGGTACACCAGCTGAGCTTACGGGCGTGCTCTGTAGACCAGACATTCCTACTTGACCCTCCAGGCTAGGCCCGGTACCCCTACCTGATGCTCTGCGGTAGGCCTGGCCCCCTACCCGACAATCTGGGGTAGTACCGGTACACCCAGAGGTACTCCGCGGTAATTTTGCTATACCCACCGGTACTCCTGGATTGTACCGGAACCCTTACTGGTGCGCCGGGTTACACCTGCTGACCCTATGGGCTCGCCGCTTTACGCCCACCCTTCCTACCTGACCCGCCGGGGTAGGCCTGGTATACCTACCCGATGTTTCGAGGTAGAACCGGTTCCCCCACCGGTACTCTGGGTTTGGAACGGAACCCTTTGTGATGCGCCAGAGAACACCAGCTGTCCCTTCGTGCGCACTGGACTAGACCCGGCCTCCCTACCGGACCCCACAGGTTAGACCCGCTATCCCTACCTGATGCTCCGCATTAGGCTTGGCACCCATACCCGATCTTCTGCGGTAGTAGCGGTACCCCCACCGTTACTCTGCGGTAGTATCGGTACACCCACCGGTACTCCGGGGTAGTACGTGAACCCTTACTGGTTCACTGGGGTACACCTGCTGACGTTAAGGGCAAAAGGTATAGACCAGACATTCCTACCTGACCCTCCGTGTTAGGCCCGGTATCCCTACCTGATGCTCCGTTGTTGGCCTGGCACCCCTACCCGATATGCTGGGGTAGTACCGGTACCCCCACCGGTACTCTGCGGTAGTATTGGTATACCCACCGGTACTCCAGGGTAGTACCTGAACCCTTACTGGTTCGCTGGGGTACACCTGCTGACCTTACGGGTGTGCTGTGTAGACCAGACATTCCTATCTGACCCTCCAGGCTAGGCCCGGTATCCCTACCTGATGCTCTGTGGTAGGCCTGGCCCCCTACCCGACAATCTGGGGTAGTACCGGTACACGCACAGGTACTCCGCGGTACTTTTGCTATACCCACCGGTACTCCTGGATTTTACCGGAACCCTTACTGGTCCGCCGGGGTACACCTGCTGACCCTACGGGCACACTGCTTTGGACCCACCCTTCCTACCTGACCCGCCGGGGTAGGTCTGGTATAACTACCCGATGTTTCGAGGTAGAACCGGTTCCCCCACCGGTACTCTGGGGTTGGAACGGAACCCTTTGTGATGCGCCAGAGAACACCAGCTGTCCCTTCGTGCGCGCTGGACTAGACCCGGCCTCCCTACCGGACCCCACAGGTTACACCCGCTATCCCTACCTGATGCTCCGCATTAGGCTTGGCACCCATACCCGATGTTCTGGGGTAGTAGCGCTACCCCCTCCGTTACTCTGCGGTAGTATCGGTACACCCACCTGTACTCCGGGGTAGTACGTGAACCCTTACTGGTTCACTGGGGTACACCTGATGACGTTACTGGCAAACGGTATAGACCAGACATTCCTACCTGACCCTCCGTGTTAGTCCCGGTATCCCTACCTGATGCTCCGTTGTTGGTCTGGCACCACTACCCGATATGCTGGGGTAGTACCGCTACCCCCACCGGTACTCTGCGGTAGTATTGGTACACCCACCGGTACTCCAGGGCAGTACGTGAACACTTACTGGTTCGCTGGGGTACACCTGCTGACCTTACGGGCGTGCTCTGTAGACCAGACATTCCTACCTGACCCTCCAGGCTAGGCCCGGTATCCCTACCTGATGCTCTGCGGTAGGCCTGGCCCCCTACCCGACAATCTGGGGTAGTACCGGTACACCCACCGGTACTCCGCGGTACTTTTGCTATACCCACCGGTACTCCTGGATTGTACCGGAACCCTTACTGGTGCGCCGGGTTACACCTGCTGACCCTATGGGCTCGCCGCTTTACGCCCACCCTTCCTACCTGACCCGCCGGGGTAGGCCTGGTATACCTACCCGATGTTTCGAGGTAGAACCGGTTCCCCCAACGGTACTCTGGGTTTGGAACGGAACCCTTTGTGATGCGCCAGAGAACACCAGCTGTCCCTTCGTGCGCACTGGACTAGACACGGCCTCCCTACCGGACCCCACAGGTTAGACCCGGTATCCCTACCTGATGCTCCGCATTAGGCTTGGCACCCATACCCGATCTTCTGCGGTAGTAGCGGTACCCCCACCGTTACTCTGCGGTAGTATCGGTACACCCACCGGTACTCCGGGGTAGTACGAGAACCCTTACTGGTTCGCTGGGGTACACCTGCTGACGTTACTGGCGCGCGGTGTAGACCAGACATTCCTACCTGACCCTCCGTTTTAGGCGCGGCATCCCTACCTGATGCTCCGTTGTTGGCCTGGCACCCATACCCGATATGCTGGGGTAGTACCGGTACCCCCACCGGTACTCTGCGGTAGTATTGGTACACCCACCGGTACTCCAGGGCAGTACCTGAACACTTACTGGTTCGCTGGGGTACACCTGCTGCCATTATGGGCGTGCTCTGTAGACCAGACATTCCTACCTGACCCTCCAGGCTAGGCCCGGTACCCCTACCTGATGGTCTGCGGTAGGCCTGGCCCCCTACCCGACAATCTGGGGTAGTATCGGTACACACAGAGGTACTCCGCGGTAATATTGCTATACCCACCGGTACTCCTGGATGGTACCGGAACCCTTACTGGTGCGCCGGGGTACAACTGCTAAACCTACAGGCACACTGATTTGGACCCACCCTTCCTACCTGACCCTCCGGGGTAGGCCTGGTATAACTACCCGATGTTTCGAGGTAGAACCGGTTCCCCCACCGGTACTCTGGGGTTGGAATGGAACTCTTTGTGATGCGCCAGAGAACACCAGCTGTCCCTTCGTGCGCGCTGGACTAGACCCGGCCTCCCTACCGGACCCCACAGGTTACACCCGGTATCCCTACCTGATGCTCCGCATTAGGCTTGGCACCCATACCCGATGTTCTGGGGTAGTAGCGGTACCCCCACCGTTACTCTGCCGTAGTATCAGTACACTCACCGGTAGTCCGGGGTAGTACGTGAACCCTTACTGGTTCACTGGGGTACACCTGATGACTTTACTGGCGCGCGGTGTAGACCAGACATTCCTACCTGACCCTCCGTGTTAGGCCCGGTATCCCTACCTGATGCTCCGTTGTTGGCCTGGCACCCCTACCCGATATGCTGGGGTAGTACCGGTACCCCCACCGGTACTCTGCGGTAGTATTGGTATACCCACCGGTACTCCAGGGTAGTACCTGAACCCTTACTGGTTCGCTGGGGTACACCTGCTGACCTTACGGGTGTGCTGTGTAGACCAGACATTCCTACCTGACCCTCCAGGCTAGGCCCGGTATCCCTACCTGATGCTCTGCGGTAGGCCTGGCCCCCTACCCGACAATCTGGGGTAGTACCGGTACACGCACAGGTACTCCGCGGTACTTTTGCTATACCCACCGGTACTCCTGGATTTTACCGGAACCCTTACTGGTGCGCCAGGGTACACCTGCTGACCCTACGGGCACACTGCTTTGGACCCACCCTTCCTACCTGACCCGCCGGGGTAGGTCTGGTATAACTACCCGATGTTTCGAGGTAGAACCGGTTCCCCCACCGGTACTCTGGGTTTGGAACGGAACTCTTTGTGATGCGCCAGAGAACACCAGCTGTCCCTTCGTGCGCGAGGGACTAGACCCGGCCTCCCTACCGGACCCCACAGGTTAGACCCGCTATCCCTACCTGATGCTCCGCATTAGGCTTGGCACCCATACCCGATGTTCTGGGGTACTAGCGGTACCCCCACCGTTACTCTGCCGTAGTATCGGTACACCCACCGGTACTCCGGGGTAGTATGTGAACCCTTACTGGTTCACTGCGGTACACCTGATGACGTTACGGGCAAACGGTATAGACCAGACATTCCTACCTGACCCTCCGTGTTAGTCCCGGTATCCCTACCTGATGCTCTGTTCTTGGCCTGGCACCACTACCCGATATGCTGGGGTAGTACCGGTACCCCCACCGGTACTCTGCGGTAGTATTGGTACACCCACCGGTACTCCAGGGCAGTACCTGAACCCTTACTGGTTCGCTGGGGTACACCTGCTGACCTTACGGGCCTGCTGTGTAGACCAGACATTCCTACCTGACCCTCCAGGCTAGGCCCGGTATCTCTACCTGATGCTCTGTGGTAGGCCTGGCCCCCTACCCGACAATCTGGGGTAGTACCGGTACACCCACAGGTACTCCGCGGTACTTTTGCTATACCCACCGGTACTCCTGCATTGTACCGGAACCCTTACTGGTGCGCCGGGGTACACATGCTGGCCCTACGGGCACGCCGCTTTACGCACACCCTTCCTACCTGACCCGCCGGGGTAGGCCTGGTATACCTACCCGATGTTTCGAGGTAGAACCGGTTCCCCCACCGGTACTCTGGGTTTGGAACGGAACCCTTTGTGATGCGCCAGAGAACACCAGCTGTCCCTTCGTGCGCACTGGACTAGACCCGGCCTCCCTACCGGACCCCACAGGTTAGACCCGCTATCCCTACCTGATGCTCCGCATTAGGCTTGGCACCCATACCCGATCTTCTGCGGTAGTAGCGGTACCCCCACCGTTACTATGCGGTAGTATCGGTACACCCACCGGTACTCCGGGGTAGTACGTGAACCCTTACTGGTTCACTGGGGTACACCTGCTGACGTTACTGGCGCGCGGTGTAGACCAGACATTCCTACCTGACCCTCCGTTTTAGGCGCGGCATCCCTACCTGATGCTCCGTTGTTGGCCTGGCACCCCTACCCGATATGCTGGGGTAGTACCGGTACCCCCACCGGTACTCTGCGGTAGTATTGGTATACCCAACGGTACTCCAGGGTAGTACCTGAAACCTTACAGGTTCGCTGGGGTACACCTGCTGACCTTACGGGTGTGCTGTGTAGACCAGACATTCCTACCTGACCCTCCAGGCTAGGCGCGGTATCCCTACCTGATGCTCTGCGGTAGGCCTGGCCCCCTACCCGACAATCTGGGGTAGTACCGGTACACGCACAGGTACTCCGCGGTACTTTTGCTATACCCACCGGTACTCCTGGATTGTACCGGAACCCTTACTGGTGCGCCGGGGTACACCTGCTGACCCTACGGGCACACTGCTTTGGACCCACCCTTCCTAACTGACCCGCCGGGGTAGGTCTGGTATACCTACCCGATGTTTCGAGGTAGAACCGGTTCCCCCACCGGTACTCTGGGGTTGGAACGGAACCATTTGTGATGCGCCAGAGAACACCAGCTGTCCCTTCGTGCGCGCTGGACTAGACCTGGCCTCCCTACCGGACCTCACAGGTTAGACTCGGTACCCCTACCTGATGCTCCGCATTAGGCTTGGCACCCATACCCGATGTTCTGGGGTAGTAGCGGTACCCCCACCGTTACTCTGCGGTAGTATCGGTACACCCACCGGTACTCCGGGGTAGTACGTGAACCCTTACTGGTTCACTGGGGTACACCTGATGATTTTACTTGCGCGCGGTGTAGACCAGACATTCCTACCTGACCCTCCGTTTTAGGCCCGGTATCCCTACCTGATGCTCCGTTGTTGGCCTGGCACCCCTTCCCAATATGCTGGGGTAGTACCGGTAAGCCCACCGGTACTCAGCGGTAGTATCGGTACACCCACCGGTACTCCAGGGTAGTACCTGAACCCTTACTGTTTCGCTGGGGTACACCTGCTGACCTTACGGGCCTGCTGTGTAGACCAGACATTCCTACCTGACCCTCCAGGCTAGGCCCGGTATCCCTACCTGATGCTCTGCGGTAGGCCTGGCCCCCTACCCGACAATCTGGGGTAGTACCGGTACACCCACAGGTACTCCGCGGTAATATTGCTATACCCACCGGTACTCCTCGATTGTACCGGAACCCTTACTGGTGCGCCCGGGTACAACTGCTGACCCTATGGGCTCGCCGCTTTACGCCCACACTTCCTACCTGACCCGCCGGGGTAGGCCTGGAATACCTACCCGATGTTTCGAGGTAGAACCGGTTCCCCCACCGGTACTCTGGGGTTGGAACGGAACCCTTTGTGATGCGCCAGAGAACACCAGCTGTCCCTTCGTGCACGCTGGACTAGACGCGGCCTCCCTACCGGACCCCACAGGTTAGACCCGCTATCCCTACCCGATGCTCCGCATTAGGCTTGGCACCCATACCCGATCTTCTGGGGTAGTAGCGGTACCCCCACCGTTACTCTGCGGTAGTATCGGTACACCCACCGGTACTCCGGGGTAGTACGTGAACCCTTACTGGTTCACTGGGGTACACCTGCTGACGTTAAGGGCAAAAGGTATAGACCAGACATTCCTACCTGACCCTCCGTGTTAGTCCCGGTATCCCTACCTGATGCTCCGTTGTTGGTCTGGCACCACTACCCGATATGCTGGGGTAGTACCGGTACCCCCACCGGTACTCTGCGGTAGTATTGGTACACCCACCGGTACTCCAGGGTAGTACCTGAACCCTTACTGGTTCGCTGGGGTACACCTGCTGACCTTACGGGCGTGCTGTGTAGACCAGACATTCCTACCTGACCCTCCAGGCTAGGCCCGGTATCCCTACCTGATGCTCTGCGGTAGGCCTGGCCCCCTACCCGACAATCTGGGGTAGTACCGGTACACCCAGAGGTACTCCGCGGTAATTTTGCTATACCCACCGGTACTCCTGGATTGTACCGGAACCCTTACTGGTGCGCCGGGTTACACCTGCTGACCCTATGGGCTCGCCGCTTTACGCCCACCCTTCCTACCTGACCCGCCGGGGTAGGCCTGGTATACCTACCAAATGTTTCGAGGTAGAACCGGTTCCCCCACCGGTACTCTGGGGTTGGAACGGAACCCTTTGTGATGCGCCAGAGAACACCAGCTGTCCCTTCGTGCGCGCTGGACTAGACCCGGCCTCCCTACCGGACCCCACAGGTTAGACCCGCTATCCCTACCTGATGCTCCGCATTAGGCTTGGCACCCATACCCGATGTTCTGGGGTAGTAGCGCTACCCCCTCCGTTACTCTGCGGTAGTATCGGTACACCCACCGGTACTCCGGGGTAGTACGTGAACCCTTACTGGTTCACTGGGGTACACCTGATGACGTTACGGGCAAACGGTATAGACCAGACATTCCTACCTGACCCTCCGTGTTAGTCCCGGTATCCCTACCTGATGCTCCGTTGTTGTCCTGGCACCCCTACCCGATATGCTGGGGTAGTACCGGTACCCCCACAGGTACTCTGCGGTAGTATTGGTACACCCACCGGTACTCCAGGGTAGTACCTGAACCCTTACTGGTTCGCTGGGGTACACCTGCTGACCTTACGGGCGTGCTGTGTAGACCAGACATTCCTACCTGACCCTCCAGGCTAGGCCCGGTATCCCTACCTGATGCTCTGCGGTAGGCCTGGCCCCCTACCCAACAATCTGGGGTAGTACCGGTACACCCAGAGGTACTCCGTGGTAATTTTGCTATACCCACCGGTACTCCTGGATTGTACCGGAACCCTTACTGGTGCGCCGGGGTACACCTGCTGACACTGCGGGTGCGCCGATTTACGCCCACCCTTCCTACCTGACCCTCCGGGGTAGACCTGGTACACCTACCCGATGTTTCGAGGTAGAACCGGTTCCCCCACCGGTACTCTGGGTTTGGAACGGAACCCTTTGTGATGCACCAGAGAACACCAGCTGTCCCTTCGTGCGCGCTGGACTAGACCTGGCCTCCCTACCGGACCCCACATGTTACACCCGGTATCCCTACCTGATGCTCCGCATTAGGCTTGGCACCCATACCCGATGTTCTGGGGTAGTAGCGCTACCCCCACCGTTACTCTGCGGTACTATTGGTACACCCACCGGTACTCCAGGGCAGTACCTGAACCCTTACTGGTTCGCTGGGGTACACCTGCTGACCTTACGGGCGTGCTCTGTAGACGAGACATTCCTACCTGACCCTCCAGGCTAGGCCCGGTATCCCTACCTGATGCTCTGCGGTAGGCCTGGCCCCCTACCCGACAATCTGGGGTAGTAGCGGTACACCCACAGGTACTCCGCGGTAATATTGCTATACCCACCGGTACTCCTCGATTGTACCGGAACCCTTACTGGTGCGCCCGGGTACAACTGCTGACCCTATGGGCTCGCCGCTTTACGCCCACACTTCCTACCTGACCCGCCGGGGTAGGCCTGGTATACCTACCAAATGTTTCAAGGTAGAACCGGTTCCCCCACCGGTACTCTGGGGTTGGAACGGAACCCTTTGTGATGCGCCAGAGAACACCAGCTGTCCCTTCGTGCGCGCTGGAGTAGACCCGGCCTCCCTACCGGACCCCACAGGTTAGACCCGCTATCCCTACCTGATGCTCCGCATTAGGCTTGGCACCCATACCCGATGTTCTGGGGTAGTAGCGGTACCCCCACCGTTACTCTGCCGTAGTATCGGTACACCCACCGGTACTCCGGGGTAGTATGTGAACCCTTACTGGTTCACTGCGGTACACCTGATGACGTTACGGGCAAACGGTATAGACCAGACATTCCTACATGACCCTCCGTGTTAGTCCCGGTATCCCTACCTGATGCTCTGTTGTTGGCCTGGCACCCCTACCCGATATGCTGGGGTAGTACCGGTACCCCCACAGGTACTCTGCGGTAGTATTGGTACACCCACCGGTACTCCAGGGTAGTACCTGAACCCTTACTGGTTCGCTGGGGTACACCTGCTGACCTTACGGGCGTGCTCTGTACACCAGACATTCCTACCTGACCCTCCAGGCTAGGCCTGGTATCCCTACCTGATGCTCTGCGGTAGGCCTGGCCCCCTACCCGACAATCTGGGGTAGTACCGGTACACCCAGAGGTACTCCGCGGTAATTTTGCTATACCCACCGGTACTCCTGGATTGTACCGGAACCCTTACTGGTGCGCCGGGTTACACCTGCTGACCCTATGGGCTCGCCGCTTTACGCCCACCCTTCCTACCTGACCCTCCGGGTTAGGCCTGGAATACCTACCCGATGTTTCGAGGTAGAACCGGTTCCCCCACCGGTACTCTGGGGTTGGAACGGAACCCTTTGTGATGCGCCAGAGAACACCAGCTGTCCCTTCGTGCGCGCTGGACTAGACGCGGCCTCCCTACCGGACCCCAGAGGTTAGACCCGCTATCCCTACCTGATGCTCCGCATTAGGCTTGGCACCCATACCCGATCTTCTGGGGTAGTAGCGGTACCCCCACCGTTACTCTGCGGTAGTATCGGTACACCCACCGGTAGTCCGGGGTAGTACGTGAACCCTTACTGGTTCACTGGGGTACACCTGATGACGTTACGGGCAAACGGTATAGACCAGACATTCCTACCTGACCCTCCGTGTTAGTCCCGGTATCCCTACCTGATGCTCCGTTGTTGGTCTGGCACCCCTACCCGATATGCTGGGGTAGTACCGGTACCCCCACCGTTACTCTGCGGTAGTATCGGTACACCCACCGGTACTCCGGGGTAGTACGTGAACCCTTACTGGTTCACTGGGGTACACCTGATGATTTTACTTGCGCGCGGTGTAGACCAGACATTCCTACCTGACCCTCCGTTTTAGGCCCGGTATCCCTACCTGATGCTCCGTTGTTGGCCTGGCACCCCTTCCCGATATGCTGGGGTAGTACCGGTAAGCCCACCGGTACTCAGCGGTAGTATCGGTACACCCACCGGTACTCCAGGGTAGTACCTGAACCCTTACTGTTTCGCTGGGGTACACCTGCTGACCTTACGGGCCTGCTGTGTAGACCAGACATTCCTACCTGACCCTCCAGGCTAGGCCCGGTATCCCTACCTGATGCTCTGCGGTAGGCCTGGCCCCCTACCCGACAATCTGGGGTAGTACCGGTACACCCACAGGTACTCCGCGGTAATATTGCTATACCCACCGGTACTCCTCGATTGTACCGGAACCCTTACTGGTGCGCCCGGGTACAACTGCTGACCCTATGGGCTCGCCGCTTTACGCCCACACTTCCTACCTGACCCGCCGGGGTAGGCCTGGAATACCTACCCGATGTTTCGAGGTAGAACCGGTTCCCCCACCGGTACTCTGGGGTTGGAACGGAACCCTTTGTGATGCGCCAGAGAACACCAGCTGTCCCTTCGTGCACGCTGGACTAGACGCGGCCTCCCTACCGGACCCCACAGGTTAGACCCGCTATCCCTACCTGATGCTCCGCATTAGGCTTGGCACCCATACCCGATCTTCTGGGGTAGTAGCGGTACCCCCACCGTTACTCTGCGGTAGTATCGGTACACCCACCGGTAGTCCGGGGTAGTACGTGAACCCTTACTGGTTCACTGGGGTACACATGATGACGTTACTGGCAAACGGTATAGACCAGACATTCCTACCTGACCCTCCGTGTTAGTCCCGGTATCCCTACCTGATGCTCCGTTGTTGGTCTGGCACCACTACCCGATATGCTGGGGTAGTACCGGTACCCCCACCGGTACTCTGCGGTAGTATTGGTACACCCACCGGTACTCCAGGGTAGTACCTGAACCCTTACTGGTTCGCTGGGGTACACCTGCTGACCTTACGGGCGTGCTGTGTAGACCAGACATTCCTACCTGACCCTCCAGGCTAGGCCCGGTATCCCTACCTGATGCTCTGCGGTAGGCCTGGCCCCCTACCCGACAATCTGGGGTAGTACCGGTACACCCAGAGGTACTCCGCGGTAATTTTGCTATACCCACCGGTACTCCTGGATTGTACCGGAACCCTTACTGGTGCGCCGGGTTACACCTGCTGACCCTATGGGCTCGCCGCTTTACGCCCACCCTTCCTACCTGACCCGCCGGGGTAGGCCTGGTATACCTACCAAATGTTTCGAGGTAGAACCGGTTCCCCCACCGGTACTCTGGGGTTGGAACGGAACCCTTTGTGATGCGCCAGAGAACACCAGCTGTCCCTTCGTGCGCGCTGGACTAGACCCGGCCTCCCTACCGGACCCCACAGGTTAGACCCGCTATCCCTACCTGATGCTCCGCATTAGGCTTGGCACCCATACCCGATGTTCTGGGGTAGTAGCGCTACCCCCTCCGTTACTCTGCGGTAGTATCGGTACACCCACCGGTAGTCCGGGGTAGTACGTGAACCCTTACTGGTTCACTGGGGTACACCTGATGACGTTACGGGCAAACGGTATAGACCAGACATTCCTACCTGACCCTCCGTGTTAGTCCCGGTATCCCTACCTGATGCTCCGTTGTTGGCCTGGCACCCCTACCCGATATGCTGGGGTAGTACCGGTACCCCCACAGGTACTTTGCGGTAGTATTGGTACACCCACCGGTACTCCAGGGTAGTACCTGAACCCTTACTGGTTCGCTGGGGTACACCTGCTGACCTTACGGGCGTGCTGTGTAGACCAGACATTCCTACCTGACCCTCCAGGCTAGGCCCGGTATCCCTACCTGATGCTCTGCGGTAGGCCTGGCCCCCTACCCAACAATCTGGGGTAGTACCGGTACACCCAGAGGTACTCCGTGGTAATTTTGCTATACCCACCGGTACTCCTGGATTGTACCGGAACCCTTACTGGTGCGCCGGGGTACACCTGCTGACACTGCGGGTGCGCCGATTTACGCCCACCCTTCCTACCTGACCCTCCGGGGTAGACCTGGTACACCTACCCGATGTTTCGAGGTAGAACCGGTTCCCCCACCGGTACTCTGGGTTTGGAACGGAACCCTTTGTGATGCACCAGAGAACACCAGCTGTCCCTTCGTGCGCGCTGGACTAGACCCGGCCTCCCTACCGGACCCCACAGCTTAGACCCGGTATCCCTACCTGATGCTCCGCATTAGGCTTGGCACCCATACCCGATGTTCTGGGGTAGTAGCGCTACCCCCACCGTTACTCTGCGGTACTATTGGTACACCCACCGGTACTCCAGGGCAGTACCTGAACCCTTACTGGTTCGCTGGGGTACACCTGCTGACCTTACGGGCGTGCTCTGTAGACCAGACATTCCTACCTGACCCTCCAGGCTAGGCCCGGTATCCCTACCTGATGCTCTGCGGTAGGCCTGGCCCCCTACCCGACAATCTGGGGTAGTAGCGGTACACCCACAGGTACTCCGCGGTAATATTGATATACCCACCGGTACTCCTCGATTGTACCGGAACCCTTACTGGTGCGCCCGGGTACAACTGCTGACCCTATGGGCTCGCCGCTTTACGCCCACACTTCCTACCTGACCCGCCGGGGTAGGCCTGGTATACCTACCAAATGTTTCAAGGTAGAACCGGTTCCCCCACCGGTACTCTGGGGTTGGAACGGAACCCTTTGTGATGCGCCAGAGAACACCAGCTGTCCCTTCGTGCGCGCTGGAGTAGACCCGGCCTCCCTACCGGACCCCACAGGTTAGACCCGCTATCCCTACCTGATGCTCCGCATTAGGCTTGGCACCCATACCCGATGTTCTGGGGTAGTAGCGGTACCCCCACCGTTACTCTGCCGTAGTATCGGTACACCCACCGGTACTCCGGGGTAGTATGTGAACCCTTACTGGTTCACTGCGGTACACCTGATGACGTTACGGGCAAACGGTATAGACCAGACATTCCTACATGACCCTCCGTGTTAGTCCCGGTATCCCTACCTGATGCTCTGTTGTTGGCCTGGCACCCCTACCCGATATGCTGGGGTAGTACCGGTACCCCCACAGGTACTCTGCGGTAGTATTGGTACACCCACCGGTACTCCAGGGTAGTACCTGAACCCTTACTGGTTCGCTGGGGTACACCTGCTGACCTTACGGGCGTGCTCTGTACACCAGACATTCCTACCTGACCCTCCAGGCTAGGCCTGGTATCCCTACCTGATGCTCTGCGGTAGGCCTGGCCCCCTACCCGACAATCTGGGGTAGTACCGGTACACCCAGAGGTACTCCGCGGTAATTTTGCTATACCCACCGGTACTCCTGGATTGTACCGGAACCCTTACTGGTGCGCCGGGTTACACCTGCTGACCCTATGGGCTCGCCGCTTTACGCCCACCCTTCCTACCTGACCCTCCGGGTTAGGCCTGGAATACCTACCCGATGTTTCGAGGTAGAACCGGTTCCCCCACCGGTACTCTGGGGTTGGAACGGAACCCTTTGTGATGCGCCAGAGAACACCAGCTGTCCCTTCGTGCGCGCTGGACTAGACGCGGCCTCCCTACCGGACCCCAGAGGTTAGACCCGCTATCCCTACCTGATGCTCCGCATTAGGCTTGGCACCCATACCCGATGTTCTGGGGTAGTAGCGGTACCCCCACCGTTACTCTGCGGTAGTATCGGTACACCCACCGGTAGTCCGGGGTAGTACGTGAACCCTTACTGGTTCACTGGGGTACACCTGATGACGTTACGGGCAAACGGTATAGACCAGACATTCCTACCTGACCCTCCGTGTTAGTCCCGGTATCCCTACCTGATGCTCCGTTGTTGGTCTGGCACCCCTACCCGATATGCTGGGGTAGTACCGGTACCCCCACCGTTACTCTGCGGTAGTATCGGTACACCCACCGGTACTCCGGGGTAGTACCTGAACCCTTACTGGTTCGCTGGGGTACACCTGCTGACCTTACGGGCGTGCTCTGTAGACCAGACATTCCTACCTGACCCTCCAGGCTAGGCCCGGTATCCCTACCTGATGCTCTGCGGTAGGCCTGGCCCCCTACCCGACAATCTGGGGTAGTACCGGTACACCCAGAGGTACTCCGCGGTAATTTTGCTATACCCACCGGTACTCCTGGATTGTACCGGAACCCTTACTGGTGCGCCGGGTTACACCTGCTGACCCTATGGGCTCGCCGCTTTACGCCCACACTTCCTACCTGACCCGCCGGGGTAGGCCTGGTATACCTACCCGATGTTTCGAGGTAGAACCGGTTCCCCCACCGGTACTCTGGGGTTGGAACGGAACCCTTTGTGATGTGCCAGAGAACACCAGCTGTCCCTTCGTGCGCGCTGGACTAGACCCGGCCTCCCTACCGGACCCCACAGGTTAGACCCGCTATCCCTACCTGATGCTCCGCATTAGGCTTGGCACCCATACCGGATGTTCTGGGGTAGTAGCGGTACCCCCACCGTTACTCTGCGGTAGTATCGGTACACCCACCGGTACTCCGGGGTAGTATGTGAACCCTTACTGGTTCACTGCGGTACACCTGATGACGTTACGGGCAAACGGTATAGACCAGACATTCCTACCTGACCCTCCGTGTTAGTCCCGGTATCCCTACCTGATGCTCCGTTGTTGGCCTGGCACCCCTACCCGATATGTTGGGGTAGTACCGGTACCCCCACCGGTACTCTGCGGTAGTATTGGTACACCCACCGGTACTCCAGGGTAGTACCTGAACCCTTACTGGTTCGCTGGGGTACACCTGCTGACCTTACGGGTGTGCTGTGTAGACCAGACATTCCTACCTGACCCTCCAGGCTAGGCCCGGTATCCCTACCTGATGCTCTGTGGTAGGCCTGGCCCCCTACCCGACAATCTGGGGTAGTACCGGTACACGCACAGGTACTCCGCGGTACTTTTGCTATACCCACCGGTACTCCTGGATTTTACCGGAACCCTTACTGGTCCGCCGGGGTACACCTGCTGACCCTACGGGCACACTGCTTTGGACCCACCCTTCCTACCTGACCCGCCGGGGTAGGTCTGGTATAACTACCCGATGTTTCGAGGTAGAACCGGTTCCCCCACCGGTACTCTGGGGTTGGAACGGAACCCTTTGTGATGCGCCAGAGAACACCAGCTGTCCCTTCGTGCGCGCTGGACTAGACCCGGCCTCCCTACCGGACCCCACAGGTTACACCCGCTATCCCTACCTGATGCTCCGCATTAGGCTTGGCACCCATACCCGATGTTCTGGGGTAGTAGCGCTACCCCCTCCGTTACTCTGCGGTAGTATCGGTACACCCACCTGTACTCCGGGGTAGTACGTGAACCCTTACTGGTTCACTGGGGTACACCTGATGACGTTACGGGCAAACGGTATAGACCAGACATTCCTACCTGACCCTCCGTGTTAGTCCCGGTATCCCTACCTGATGCTCCGTTGTTGTCCTGGCACCCCTACCCGATATGCTGGGGTAGTACCGCTACCCCCACCGGTACTCTGCAGTAGTATTCGTACACCCACCGGTACTCCAGGGCAGTACGTGAACACTTACTGGTTCGCTGGGGTACACCTGCTGACCTTACGGGCGTGCTCTGTAGACCAGACATTCCTACCTGACCCTCCAGGCTAGGCCCGGTATCCCTACCTGATGCTCTGCGGTAGGCCTGGCCCCCTACGCGACAATCTGGGGTAGTACCGGTACACCCACCGGTACTCCGCGGTACTTTTGCTATACCCACCGGTACTCCTGGATTGTACCGGAACCCTTACTGGTGCGCCGGGTTACACCTGCTGACCCTATGGGCTCGCCGCTTTACGCCCACCCTTCCTACCTGACCCGCCGGGGTAGGCCTGGTATACCTACCCGATGTTTCGAGGTAGAACCGGTTCCCCCAACGGTACTCTGGGTTTGGAACGGAACCCTTTGTGATGCGCCAGAGAACACCAGCTGTCCCTTCGTGCGCACTGGACTAGACACGGCCTCCCTACCGGACCCCACAGGTTAGACCCGGTATCCCTACCTGATGCTCCGCATTAGGCTTGGCACCCATACCCGATCTTCTGCGGTAGTAGCGGTACCCCCACCGTTACTCTGCGGTAGTATCGGTACACCCACGGGTACTCCGGGGTAGTACGAGAACCCTTACTGGTTCGCTGGGTTACACCTGATGACGTTACTGGCGCGCGGTGTAGACCAGACATTCCTACCTGACCCTCCGTTTTAGGCGCGGCATCCCTACCTGATGCTCCGTTGTTGGCCTGGCACCCATACCCGATATGCTGGGGTAGTACCGGTACCCCCACCGGTACTCTGCGGTAGTATTGGTACACCCACCGGTACTCCAGGGCAGTACCTGAACACTTACTGGTTCGCTGGGGTACACCTGCTGAGCTTACGGGCGTGCTCTGTAGACCAGACATTCCTACCTGACCCTCCAGGCTAGGCCCGGTACCCCTACCTGATGCTCTGCGGTAGGCCTGGCCCCCTACCCGACAATCTGGGGTAGTACCGGTACACCCACAGGTACTCCGCGGTACTTTTGCTATACCCACCGGTACTCCTGGATTGTACCGGAACCCTTACTGGTGCGCCGGGTTACACCTGCTGACCCTATGGGCTCGCCGCTTTACGCCCACCCTTCCTACCTGACCCGCCGGGGTAGGCCTGGTATACCTACCCGATGTTTCGAGGTAGAACCGGTTCCCCCACCGGTACTCTGGGTTTGGAACGGAACCCTTTGTGATGCGCCAGAGAACACCAGCTGTCCCTTCGTGCGCACTGGACTAGACCCGGCCTCCCTACCGGACCCCACAGGTTAGACCCGCTATCCCTACCTGATGCTCCGCATTAGGCTTGGCACCCATACCCGATCTTCTGCGGTAGTAGCGGTACCCCCACCGTTACTCTGCGGTAGTATCGGTACACCCACCGGTACTCCGGGGTAGTACGTGAACCCTTACTGGTTCACTGGGGTACACCTGCTGACGTTAAGGGCAAAAGGTATAGACCAGACATTCCTACCTGACCCTCCGTGTTAGGCCCGGTATCCCTACCTGATGCTCCGTTGTTGGCCTGGCACCCCTACCCGATATGCTGGGGTAGTACCGGTACCCCCACCGGTACTCTGCGGTAGTATTGGTATACCCACCGGTACTCCAGGGTAGTACCTGAACACTTACTGGTTCGCTGGGGTACACCTGCTGACCTTACGGGTGTGCTGTGTAGACCAGACATTCCTACCTGACCCTCCAGGCTAGGCCCGGTATCCCTACCTGATGCTCTGTGGTAGGCCTGGCCCCCTACCCGACAATCTGGGGTAGTACCGGTACACGCACAGGTACTCCGCGGTACTTTTGCTATACCCACCGGTACTCCTGGATTTTACCGGAACCCTTACTGGTCCGCCGGGGTACACCTGCTGACCCTACGGGCACACTGCTTTGGACCCACCCTTCCTACCTGACCCGCCGGGGTAGGTCTGGTATAACTACCCGATGTTTCGAGGTAGAACCGGTTCCCCCACCGGTACTCTGGGGTTGGAACGGAACCCTTTGTGATGCGCCAGAGAACACCAGCTGTCCCTTCGTGCGCGCTGGACTAGACCCGGCCTCCCTACCGGACCCCACAGGTTACACCCGCTATCCCTACCTGATGCTCCGCATTAGGCTTGGCACCCATACCCGATGTTCTGGGGTAGTAGCGCTACCCCCTCCGTTACTCTGCGGTAGTATCGGTACACCCACCTGTACTCCGGGGTAGTACGTGAACCCTTACTGGTTCACTGGGGTACACCTGATGACGTTACGGGCAAACGGTATAGACCAGACATTCCTACCTGACCCTCCGTGTTAGTCCCGGTATCCCTACCTGATGCTCCGTTGTTGTCCTGGCACCCCTACCCGATATGCTGGGGTAGTACCGCTACCCCCACCGGTACTCTGCGGTAGTATTGGTACACCCACCGGTACTCCAGGGCAGTACGTGAACACTTACTGGTTCGCTGGGGTACACCTGCTGACCTTACGGGCGTGCTCTGTAGACCAGACATTCCTACCTGACCCTCCAGGCTAGGCCCGGTATCCCTACCTGATGCTCTGCGGTAGGCCTGGCCCCCTACCCGACAATCTGGGGTAGTACCGGTACACCCACCGGTACTCCGCGGTACTTTTGCTATACCCACCGGTACTCCTGGATTGTACCGGAACCCTTACTGGTGCGCCGGGTTACACCTGCTGACCCTATGGGCTCGCCGTTTTACGCCCACCCTTCCTACCTGACCCGCCGGGGTAGGCCTGGTATACCTACCCGATGTTTCGAGGTAGAACCGGTTCCCCCACCGGTACTCTGGGTTTGGAACGGAACCCTTTGTGATGCGCCAGAGAACACCAGCTGTCCCTTCGTGCGCACTGGACTAGACACGGCCTCCCTACCGGACCCCACAGGTTAGACCCGGTATCCCTACCTGATGCTCCGCATTAGGCTTGGCACCCATACCCGATCTTCTGCGGTAGTAGCGGTACCCCCACCGTTACTCTGCGGTAGTATCGGTACACCCACCGGTACTCCGGGGTAGTACGAGAACCCTTACTGGTTCGCTGGGGTACACCTGATGACGTTACTGGCGCGCGGTGTAGACCAGACATTCCTACCTGACCCTCCGTTTTAGGCGCGGCATCCCTACCTGATGCTCCGTTGTTGGCCTGGCACCCATACCCGATATGCTGGGGTAGTACCGGTACCCCCACCGGTACTCTGCGGTAGTATTGGTACACCCACCGGTACTCCAGGGCAGTACCTGAACACTTACTGGTTCGCTGGGGTACACCTGCTGAGCTTACGGGCGTGCTCTGTAGACCAGACATTCCTACCTGACCCTCCAGGCTAGGCCCGGTACCCCTACCTGATGCTCTGCGGTAGGCCTGGCCCCCTACCCGACAATCTGGGGTAGTACCGGTACACCCACAGGTACTCCGCGGTACTTTTGCTATACCCACCGGTACTCCTGGATTGTACCGGAACCCTTACTGGTGCGCCGGGTTACACCTGCTGACCCTATGGGCTCGCCGCTTTACGCCCACCCTTCCTACCTGACCCGCCGGGGTAGGCCTGGTATACCTACCCGATGTTTCGAGGTAGAACCGGTTCCCCCACCGGTACTCTGGGTTTGGAACGGAACCCTTTGTGATGCGCCAGAGAACACCAGCTGTCCCTTCGTGCGCGCTGGACTAGACCCGGCCTCCCTACCGGACCCCACAGGTTAGACCCGCTATCCCTACCTGATGCTCCGCATTAGGCTTGGCACCCATACCCGATCTTCTGGGGTAGTAGCGGTACCCCCACCGTTACTCTGCGGTAGTATCGGTACACCCACCGGTACTCCGGGGTAGTACGTGAACCCTTACTGGTTCACTGGGGTACACCTGCTGACGTTACTGGCGCGCGGTGTAGACCAGACATTCCTACCTGACCCTCCGTTTTAGGCGCGGCATCCCTACCTGATGCTCCGTTGTTGGCCTGGCACCCATACCCGATATGCTGGGGTAGTACCGGTACCCCCACCGGTACTCTGCGGTAGTATTGGTACACCCACCGGTACTCCAGGGCAGTACCTGAACACTTACTGGTTCGCTGGGGTACACCTGCTGCCATTATGGGCGTGCTCTGTAGACCAGACATTCCTACCTGACCCTCCAGGCTAGGCCCGGTACCCCTACCTGATGGTCTGCGGTAGGCCTGGCCCCCTACCCGACAATCTGGGGTAGTATCGGTACACACAGAGGTACTCCGCGGTAATATTGCTATACCCACCGGTACTCCTGGATGGTACCGGAACCCTTACTGGTGCGCCGGGGTACAACTGCTAAACCTACAGGCACACTGATTTGGACCCACCCTTCCTACCTGACCCTCCGGGGTAGGCCTGGTATAACTACCCGATGTTTCGAGGTAGAACCGGTTCCCCCACCGGTACTCTGGGGTTGGAATGGAACTCTTTGTGATGCGCCAGAGAACACCAGCTGTCCCTTCGTGCGCGCTGGACTAGACCCGGCCTCCCTACCGGACCCCACAGGTTACACCCGGTATCCCTACCTGATGCTCCGCATTAGGCTTGGCACCCATACCCGATGTTCTGGGGTAGTAGCGGTACCCCCACCGTTACTCTGCCGTAGTATCAGTACACTCACCGGTAGTCCGGGGTAGTACGTGAACCCTTACTGGTTCACTGGGGTACACCTGATGACTTTACTGGCGCGCGGTGTAGACCAGACATTCCTACCTGACCCTCCGTGTTAGGCCCGGTATCCCTACCTGATGCTCCGTTGTTGGCCTGGCACCCCTACCCGATATGCTGGGGTAGTACCGGTACCCCCACCGGTACTCTGCGGTAGTATTGGTATACCCACCGGTACTCCAGGGTAGTACCTGAACCCTTACTGGTTCGCTGGGGTACACCTGCTGACCTTACGGGTGTGCTGTGTAGACCAGACATTCCTACCTGACCCTCCAGGCTAGGCCCGGTATCCCTACCTGATGCTCTGCGGTAGGCCTGGCCCCCTACCCGACAATCTGGGGTAGTACCGGTACACGCACAGGTACTCCGCGGTACTTTTGCTATACCCACCGGTACTCCTGGATTTTACCGGAACCCTTACTGGTGCGCCGGGGTACACCTGCTGACCCTACGGGCACACTGCTTTGGACCCACCCTTCCTACCTGACCCGCCGGGGTAGGTCTGGTATAACTACCCGATGTTTCGAGGTAGAACCGGTTCCCCCACCGGTACTCTGGGTTTGGAACGGAACTCTTTGTGATGCGCCAGAGAACACCAGCTGTCCCTTCGTGCGCGAGGGACTAGACCCGGCCTCCCTACCGGACCCCACAGGTTAGACCCGCTATCCCTACCTGATGCTCCGCATTAGGCTTGGCACCCATACCCGATGTTCTGGGGTACTAGCGGTACCCCCACCGTTACTCTGCCGTAGTATCGGTACACCCACCGGTACTCCGGGGTAGTATGTGAACCCTTACTGGTTCACTGCGGTACACCTGATGACGTTACGGGCAAACGGTATAGACCAGACATTCCTACCTGACCCTCCGTGTTAGTCCCGGTATCCCTACCTGATGCTCTGTTCTTGGCCTGGCACCCCTACCCGATATGCTGGGGTAGTACCGGTACCCCCACAGGTACTCTGCGGTAGTATTGGTACACCCACCGGTACTCCAGGGTAGTACCTGAAACCTTACTGGTTCGCTGCGGTACACCTGCTGACCTTACGGGCGTGCTGTGTAGACCAGACATTCCTACCTGACCCTCCAGGCTAGGCCCGGTATCCCTACCTGATGCTCTGCGGTAGGCCTGGCCCCCTACCCGACAATCTGGGGTAGTACCAGTACACCCAGAGGTACTCCGCGGTAATTTTGCTATACCCACCGGTACTCCTGGATTGTACCGGAACCCTTACTGGTGCGCCGGGTTACACCTGCTGACCCTATGGGCTCGCCGCTTTACGCCCACCCTTCCTACCTGACCCGCCGGGGTAGGCCTGGTATACCTACCCGATGTTTCGAGGTAGAACCGGTTCCCCCACCGGTACTCTGGGGTTGGAACGGAACCCTTTGTGATGCGCCAGAGAACACCAGCTGTCCCTTCGTGCGCGCTGGACTAGACCCGGCCTCCCTACCGGACCCCACAGGTTACACCCGCTATCCCTACCTGATGCTCCGCATTAGGCTTGGCACCCATACCCGATGTTCTGGGGTAGTAGCGCTACCCCCTCCGTTACTCTGCGGTAGTATCGGTACACCCACCGGTACTCCGGGGTAGTACGTGAACCCTTACTGGTTCACTGGGGTACACCTGATGACGTTACGGGCAAACGGTATAGACCAGACATTCCTACCTGACCCTCCGTGTTAGTCCCGGTATCCCTACCTGATGCTCCGTTGTTGGCCTGGCACCCCTACCCGATATGCTGGGGTAGTACCGCTACCCCCACAGGTACTCTGCGGTAGTATTGGTACACCCACCGGTACTCCAGGGTAGTACCTGAACCCTTACTGGTTCGCTGGGTTACCCCTGCTGACCTTACGGGCGTGCTGTGTAGACCAGACATTCCTACCTGACCCTCCAGGCTAGGCCCGGTATCCCTACCTGATGCTCTGCGGTAGGCCTGGCCCCCTACCCAACAATCTGGGGTAGTACCGGTACACCCAGAGGTACTCCGTGGTAATTTTGCTATACCCACCGGTACTCCTGGATTGTACCGGAACCCTTATTGGTGCGCCGAGTTACACCTGCTGACCCTATGGGCTCGCCGCTTTACGCCCACCCTTCCTACCTGACCCTCCGGGTTAGGCCTGGAATACCTACCCGATGTTTCGAGGTAGAACCGGTTCCCCCACCGGTACTCTGGGGTTGGAACTTAACCCTTTGTGATGCGCCAGAGAACACCAGCTGTCCCTTCGTGCGCGCTGGACTAGACGCGGCCTCCCTACCGGACCCCACAGGTTAGACCCGCTATCCCTACCTGATGCTCCGCATTAGGCTTGGCACCCATACCCGATGTTCTGGGGTAGTAGCGCTACCCCCACCGTTACTCTGCGGTAGTATTGGTACACCCACCGGTACTCCAGGGCAGTACCTGAACCCTTACTGGTTCGCTGGGGTACACCTGCTGACCTTACGGGCGTGCTCTGTAGACCAGACATTCCTACCTGACCCTCCAGGCTAGGCCCGGTATCCCTACCTGATGCTCTGCGGTAGGCCTGGCCCCCTACCCGACAATCTGGGGTAGTACCGGTACACCCACAGGTACTCCGCGGTAATATTGCTATACCCACCGGTACTCCTCGATTGTACCGGAACCCTTACTGGTGCGCCCGGGTACAACTGCTGACCCTATGGGCTCGCCGCTTTACGCCCACACTTCCTACCTGACCCGCCGGGGTAGGCCTGGTATACCTACCAAATGTTTCAAGGTAGAACCGGTTCCCCCACCGGTACTCTGGGGTTGGAACGGAACCCTTTGTGATGCGCCAGAGAACACCAGCTGTCCCTTCGTGCGCGCTGGACTAGACGCGGCCTCCCTACCGGACCCCACAGGTTAGACCCGCTATCCCTACCTGATGCTCTGCATTAGGCTTGGCACCCATACCCGATGTTCTGGGGTAGTAGCGGTACCCCCACCGTTACTCTGCCGTAGTATCGGTACACCCACCGGTACTCCGGGGTAGTATGTGAACCCTTACTGGTTCACTGCGGTACACCTGATGACGTTACGGGCAAACGGTATAGACCAGACATTCCTACCTGACCCTCCGTGTTAGTCCCGGTATCCCTACCTGATGCTCTGTTGTTGGCCTGGCACCCCTACCCGATATGCTGGGGTAGTACCGGTACCCCCACAGGTACTCTGCGGTAGTATTGGTACACCCACCGGTACTCCAGGGTAGTACCTGAACCCTTACTGGTTCGCTGCGGTACACCTGCTGACCTTACGGGCGTGCTCTGTACACCAGACATTCCTACCTGACCCTCCAGGCTAGGCCCGGTATCCCTACCTGATGGTCTGCGGTAGGCCTGGCCCCCTACCCGACAATCTGGGGTAGTACCGGTACACCCAGAGGTACTCCGCGGTAATTTTGCTATACCCACCGGTACTCCTGGATTGTACCGGAACCCTTACTGGTGCGCCGGGGTACACCTGCTGACCCTATGGGCTCGCCGCTTTACACCCACCCTTCCTACCTGACCCTCCGGGTTAGGCCTGGAATACCTACCCGATGTTTCGAGGTAGAACCGGTTCCCCCACCGGTACTCTGGGGTTGGAACGGAACCCTTTGTGATGCGCCAGAGAACACCAGCTGTCCCTTCGTGCGCGCTGGACTAGACGCGGCCTCCCTACCGGACCCCACAGGTTAGACCCGCTATCCCTACCTGATGCTCCGCATTAGGCTTGGCACCCATACCCGATCTTCTGGGGTAGTAGCGGTACCCCCACCGTTACTCTGCGGTAGTATCGGTACACCCACCGGTAGTCCGGGGTAGTACGTGAACCCTTACTGGTTCACTGGGGTACACCTGATGACGTTACGGGCAAACGGTATAGACCAGACATTCCTACCTGACCCTCCGTGTTAGTCCCGGTATCCCTACCTGATGCTCCGTTGTTGGTCTGGCACCCCTACCCGATATGCTGGGGTAGTACCGGTACCCCCACCGGTACTCTGCGGTAGTATTGGTACACCCACCGGTACTCCAGGGTAGTACCTGAACCCTTACTGGTTCGCTGGGGTACACCTGCTGACCTTACGGGCGTGCTGTGTAGACCAGACATTCCTACCTGACCCTCCAGGCTAGGCCCGGTATCCCTACCTGATGCTCTGCGGTAGGCCTGGCCCCCTACCCGACAATCTGGGGTAGTACCGGTACACCCAGAGGTACTCCGCGGTAATTTTGCTATACCCACCGGTACTCCTGGATTGTACCGGAACCCTTACTGGTGCGCCGGGTTACACCTGCTGACCCTATGGGCTCGCCGCTTTACGCCCACCCTTCCTACCTGACCCGCCGGGGTAGGCCTGGTATACCTACCCGATGTTTCGAGGTAGAACCGGTTCCCCCACCGGTACTCTGGGGTTGGAACGGAACCCTTTGTGATGCGCCAGAGAACACCAGCTGTCCCTTCGTGCGCGCTGGACTAGACCCGGCCTCCCTACCGGACCCCACAGGTTAGACCCGCTATCCCTACCTGATGCTCCGCATTAGGCTTGGCACCCATACCCTATGTTCTGGGGTAGTAGCGGTACCCCCACCGTTACTCTGCGGTAGTATCGTTACACCCACCGGTACTCCGGGGTAGTATGTGAACCCTTACTGGTTCACTGCGGTACACCTGATGACGTTACGGGCAAACGGTATAGACCAGACATTCCTACCTGACCCTCCGTGTTAGTCCCGGTATCCCTACCTGATGCTCCGTTGTTGGCCTGGCACCCCTACCCGATATGCTGGGGTAGTACCGGTACCCCCACCGGTACTCTGCGGTAGTATTGGTACACCCACCGGTACTCCAGGGTAGTACCTGAACCCTTACTGGTTCGCTGGGGTACACCTGCTGACCTTACTGGCGTGCTCTGTAGACCAGACATTCCTACCTGACCCTACAGGCTAGGACCGGTATCCCTACCTGATGCTCTGCTGTAGGCCTTGCCCCCTACCCGACAATCTGGGGTAGTACCGGTACACACACCAGTATTCCGCGGTGGTTTTGCTATACCCACCGGTACTCCTGGATTGTACCGGAACACTTACTGGTGCGCCGGGGTACACCTGCTGACCCTACGGGCACACTGCTTTGGACCCACCCTTCCTACCTGACCCGCCGGGGTAGGTCTGGTATACCTACCCGATGTTTCGAGGTAGAACCGGTTCCCCCACTGGTACTCTGGGGTTGGAACGGAACCCTTTGTGATGCGCCAGAGAACACCAGCTGTCCCTTCGTGCGCGCTGGACTAGACGCGGCCTCCCTACCGGACCCCACAGGTTAGACCCGCTATCCCTACCTGATGCTCCGCATTAGGCTTGGCACCCATACCCGATGTTCTGGGGTAGTAGCGCTACCCCCTCCGTTACTCTGCGGTAGTATCGGTACACCCACCGGTACTCCGGGGTAGTACGTGACCCCTTACTGGTTCACTGGGGTACACCTGATGACGTTACGGGCAAACGGTATAGACCAGACATTCCTACCTGACCCTCCGTGTTAGTCCCGGTATCCCTACCTGATGCTCCGTTGTTGTCCTGGCACCCCTACCCGATATGCTGGGGTAGTACCGCTACCCCCACAGGTACTCTGCGGTAGTATTGGTACACCCACCGGTACTCCAGGGTAGTACCTGAACCCTTACTGGTTCGCTGGGGTACACCTGCTGACCTTACGGGCGTGCTGTGTAGACCAGACATTCCTACCTGACCCTCCAGGCTAGGCCCGGTATCCCTACCTGATGCTCTGCGGTAGGCCTGGCCCCCTACCCAACAATCTGGGGTAGTACCGGTACACCCAGAGGTACTCCGTGGTAATTTTGCTATACCCACATGTACTCCTGGATTTTACCGGAACCCTTACTGGTGCGCCGGGTTACACCTGCTGACCCTATGGGCTCGCCGCTTTACGCCCACCCTTCCTACCTGACCCTCCGGGTTAGGCCTGGAATACCTACCCGATGTTTCGAGGTAGAACCGGTTCCCCCACCGGTACTCTGGGTTTGGAACGAAACCCTTTGTGATGCGCCAGAGAACACCAGCTGTCCCTTCGTGCGCGCTGGACTAGACCCGGCCTCCCTACCGGACCCCACAGGTTAGACCCGCTATCCCTACCTGATGCTCCGCATTAGGCTTGGCACCCATACCCGATGTTCTGGGGTAGTAGCGGTACCCCCACCGTTACTCTGCGGTAGTATCGGTACACCCACCGGTACTCCGGGGTAGTATGTGAACCCTTACTGGTTCACTGCGGTACTCCTGATGACGTTACGGGCAAACGGTATAGACCAGACATTCCTACCTGACCCTCCGTGTTAGTCCCGGTATCCCTACCTGATGCTCCGTTGTTGGCCTGGCACCCCTACCCGATATGCTGGGGTAGTACCGGTACCCCCACCGGTACTCTGCGGTAGTATTGGTACACCCACCGGTACTCCAGGGTAGTACCTGAACCCTTACTGGTTCGCTGGGGTACACCTGCTGACCTTACTGGCGTGCTCTGTAGACCAGACATTCCTACCTGACCCTCCAGGCTAGGCCCGGTATCCCTACCTGATGCTCTGCGGTAGGCCTGGCCCACTACCCGACAATCTGGGGTAGTACCGGTACACCCAGAGGTACTCCGCGGTAATTTTGCTATACCCACCGGTACTCCTGGATTGTACCGGAACCCTTACTGGTGCGCCGGGGTACACCTGCTGACACTGCTGGTGCGCCGATTTACGCCCACCCTTCCTACCTGACCCTCCGGGGTAGACCTGGTACACCTACCCGATGTTTCGAGGTAGAACCGGTTCCCCCACCGGTACTCTGGGTTTGGAACGGAACCCTTTGTGATGCACCAGTGAACACCAGCTGTCCCTTCGTGCGCGCTGGACTAGACCTGGCCTCCCTACCGGACCCCACATGTTACACCCGGTATCCCTACCTGATGCTCCGCATTAGGCTTGGCACCCATACCCGATGTTCTGGGGTAGTAGCGCTACCCCAACCGTTACTCTGCGGTAGTATTGGTACACCCACCGGTACTCCAGGGCAGTACCTGAACCCTTACTGGTTCGCTGGGGTACACCTGCTGACCTTACGGGCGTGCTCTGTAGACCAGACATTCCTACCTGACCCTCCAGGCTAGGCCCGGTATCCCTACCTGATGCTCTGCGGTAGGCCTGGCCCCCTACCCGACAATCTGGGGTAGTACCGGTACACCCAGAAGTACTCCGCGGTAATTTTGCTATACTCACCGGTACTCCTGGATTGTACCGGAACCCTTACTGGTGCGCCGGGGTACACCTGCTGACCCTATGGGCTCGCCGCTTTACGCCCACCCTTCCTACCTGACCCTCCGGGGTAGGCCTGGTATACCTACCCGATGTTTCGAGCTAGAACCGGTTCCCCCACCGGTACTCTGGGGTTGGAACGGAACCCTTTGTGATGCGCCAGAGAACACCAGCTGTCCCTTCGTGTGCGCTGGACTAGACCCGGCCTCCCTACCGGACCCCACAGGTTAGACCCGGTATCCCTACCTGATGCTCCGCATTAGGCTTGGCACCCATACCCGATGTTCTGGGGTAGTAGCGGTACCCCCACCGTTACTCTGCGGTAGTATCGGTACACCCACCGGTACTCCGGGGTAGTACGTGAACCCTTACTGGTTCACTGGGGTACACCTGATGACTTTACTGGCGCGCGGTGTAGACCAGACATTCCTACCTGACCCTCCGTTTTAGGCCCGACATCCCTACTTGATGCTCCGTTGTTGGCCTGGCACCGCTACCCGATATGCTGGGGTAGTACCGGTACCCCCACAGGTACTCTGCGGTAGTATTGGTACACCCACCGGTACTCCAGGGTAGTACCTGAACCCTTACTGGTTCGCTGCGGTACACCTGCTGACCTTACGGGCGTGCTCTGTACACCAGACATTCCTACCTGACCCTCCAGGCTAGGCCCGGTATCCCTACCTGATGGTCTGCGGTAGGCCTGGCCCCCTACCCGACAATCTGGGGTAGTACCGGTACACCCACAGGTACTCCGCGGTAATTTTGCTATACCCACCGGTACTCCTGGATTGTACCGGAACCCTTACTGGTGCGCCGGGTTACACCTGCTGACCCTATGGGCTCGCCGCTTTACGCCCACCCTTCCTACCTGACCCGCCGGGGTAGGCCTGGTATACCTACCCGATGTTTCGAGGTAGAACCGGTTCCCCCACCGGTACTCTGGGTTTGGAACGGAACCCTTTGTGATGCGCCAGAGAACACCAGCTGTCCCTTCGTGCGCACTGGACTAGACCCGGCCTCCCTACCGGACCCCACAGGTTAGACCCGCTATCCCTACCTGATGCTCCGCATTAGGCTTGGCACCCATACCCGATCTTCTGCGGTAGTAGCGGTACCCCCACCGTTACTCTGCGGTAGTATCGGTACACCCACCGGTACTCCGGGGTAGTACGTGAACCCTTACTGGTTCACTGGGGTACACCTGCTGACGTTAAGGGCAAAAGGTATAGACCAGACATTCCTACCTGACCCTCCGTGTTAGGCCCGGTATCCCTACCTGATGCTCCGTTGTTGGCCTGGCACCCCTACCCGATATGCTGGGGTAGTACCGGTACCCCCACCGGTACTCTGCGGTAGTATTGGTATACCCACCGGTACTCCAGGGTAGTACCTGAACCCTTACTGGTTCGCTGGGGTACACCTGCTGACCTTACGGGTGTGCTGTGTAGACCAGACATTCCTACCTGACCCTCCAGGCTAGGCCCGGTATCCCTACCTGATGCTCTGTGGTAGGCCTGGCCCCCTACCCGACAATCTGGGGTAGTACCGGTACACGCACAGGTACTCCGCGGTACTTTTGCTATACCCACCGGTACTCCTGGATTTTACCGGAACCCTTACTGGTGCGCTGGGGTACACCTGCTGACACTACGGGCGCGCCGCTTTACGCCCACCCTTCCTACCTGACCCGCCGGGGTAGGCCTGGTATACCTACCCGATGTTTCAAGGTAGAACCGGTTCCCCCACCGGTACTCTGGGGTTGGAACGGAACCCTTTGTGATGCGCCAGAGAACACCAGCTGTCCCTTCGTGCGCGCTGGACTAGACCCGGCCTCCCTACCGGACCCCACAGGTTACACCCGCTATCCCTACCTGATGCTCCGCATTAGGCTTGGCACCCATACCCGATGTTCTGGGGTAGTAGCGCTACCCCCTCCGTTACTCTGCGGTAGTATCGGTACACCCACCTGTACTCCGGGGTAGTACGTGAACCCTTACTGGTTCACTGGGGTACACCTGATGACGTTACGGGCAAACGGTATAGACCAGACATTCCTACCTGACCCTCCGTGTTAGTCCCGGTATCCCTACCTGATGCTCCGTTGTTGTCCTGGCACCCCTACCCGATATGCTGGGGTAGTACCGCTACCCCCACCGGTACTCTGCGGTAGTATTGGTACACCCACCGGTACTCCAGGGCAGTACGTGAACACTTACTGGTTCGCTGGGGTACACCTGCTGACCTTACGGGCGTGCTCTGTAGACCAGACATTCCTACCTGACCCTCCAGGCTAGGCCCGGTATCCCTACCTGATGCTCTGCGGTAGGCCTGGCCCCCTACCCGACAATCTGGGGTAGTACCGGTACACCCACCGGTACTCCGCGGTACTTTTGCTATACCCACCGGTACTCCTGGATTGTACCGGAACCCTTACTGGTGCGCCGGGTTACACCTGCTGACCCTATGGGCTCGCCGCTTTACGCCCACCCTTCCTACCTGACCCGCCGGGGTAGGCCTGGTATACCTACCCGATGTTTCGAGGTAGAACCGGTTCCCCCACCGGTACTCTGGGTTTGGAACGGAACCCTTTGTGATGCGCCAGAGAACACCAGCTGTCCCTTCGTGCGCACTGGACTAGACACGGCCTCCCTACCGGACCCCACAGGTTAGACCCGGTATCCCTACCTGATGCTCCGCATTAGGCTTGGCACCCATACCCGATCTTCTGCGGTAGTAGCGGTACCCCCACCGTTACTCTGCGGTAGTATCGGTACACCCACCGGTACTCCGGGGTAGTACGTGAACCCTTACTGGTTCACTGGGGTACACCTGATGACGTTACTGGCGCGCGGTGTAGACCAGACATTCCTACCTGACCCTCCGTTTTAGGCGCGGCATCCCTACCTGATGCTCCGTTGTTGGCCTGGCACCCATACCCGATATGCTGGGGTAGTACCGGTACCCCCACCGGTACTCTGCGGTAGTATTGGTACACCCACCGGTACTCCAGGGCAGTACCTGAACACTTACTGGTTCGCTGGGGTACACCTGCTGAGCTTACGGGCGTGCTCTGTAGACCAGACATTCCTACCTGACCCTCCAGGCTAGGCCCGGTACCCCTACCTGATGCTCTGCGGTAGGCCTGGCCCCCTACCCGACAATCTGGGGTAGTACCGGTACACCCACAGGTACTCCGCGGTACTTTTGCTATACCCACCGGTACTCCTGGATTGTACCGGAACCCTTACTGGTGCGCCGGGTTACACCTGCTGACCCTATGGGCTCGCCGCTTTACGCCCACACTTCCTACCTGACCCGCCGGGGTAGGCCTGGTATACCTACCCGATGTTTCGAGGTAGAACCGGTTCCCCCACCGGTACTCTGGGTTTGGAACGGAACCCTTTGTGATGCGCCAGAGAACACCAGCTGTCCCTTCGTGCGCGCTGGACTAGACCCGGCCTCCCTACCGGACCCCACAGGTTAGACCCGCTATCCCTACCTGATGCTCCGCATTAGGCTTGGCACCCATACCCGATCTTCTGGGGTAGTAGCGGTACCCCCACCGTTACTCTGCGGTAGTATCGGTACACCCACCGGTACTCCGGGGTCGTACGTGAACCCTTACTGGTTCACTGGGGTACACCTGCTGACGTTACTGGCGCGCGGTGTAGACCAGACATTCCTACCTGACCCTCCGTTTTAGGCGCGGCATCCCTACCTGATGCTCCGTTGTTGGCCTGGCACCCATACCCGATATGCTGGGGTAGTACCGGTACCCCCACCGGTACTCTGCGGTAGTATTGGTACACCCACCGGTACTCCAGGGCAGTACCTGAACACTTACTGGTTCGCTGGGGTACACCTGCTGCCATTATGGGCGTGCTCTGTAGACCAGACATTCCTACCTGACCCTCCAGGCTAGGCCCGGTACCCCTACCTGATGGTCTGCGGTAGGCCTGGCCCCCTACCCGACAATCTGGGGTAGTATCGGTACACACAGAGGTACTCCGCGGTAATATTGCTATACCCACCGGTACTCCTGGATGGTACCGGAACCCTTACTGGTGCGCCGGGGTACAACTGCTAAACCTACAGGCACACTGATTTGGACCCACCCTTCCTACCTGACCCTCCGGGGTAGGCCTGGTATAACTACCCGATGTTTCGAGGTAGAACCGGTTCCCCCACCGGTACTCTGGGGTTGGAACGGAACTCTTTGTGATGCGCCAGAGAACACCAGCTGTCCCTTCGTGCGCGCTGGACTAGACCCGGCCTCCCTACCGGACCCCACAGGTTACACCCGGTATCCCTACCTGATGCTCCGCATTAGGCTTGGCACCCATACCCGATGTTCTGGGGTAGTAGCGGTACCCCCACCGTTACTCTGCCGTAGTATCAGTACACTCACCGGTAGTCCGGGGTAGTACGTGAACCCTTACTGGTTCACTGGGGTACACCTGATGACTTTACTGGCGCGCGGTGTAGACCAGACATTCCTACCTGACCCTCCGTGTTAGGCCCGGTATCCCTACCTGATGCTCCGTTGTTGGCCTGGCACCCCTACCCGATATGCTGGGGTAGTACCGGTACCCCCACCGGTACTCTGCGGTAGTATTGGTATACCCACCGGTACTCCAGGGTAGTACCTGAACCCTTACTGGTTCGCTGGGGTACACCTGCTGACCTTACGGGTGTGCTGTGTAGACCAGACATTCCTACCTGACCCTCCAGGCTAGGCCCGGTATCCCTACCTGATGCTCTGCGGTAGGCCTGGCCCCCTACCCGACAATCTGGGGTAGTACCGGTACACGCACAGGTACTCCGCGGTACTTTTGCTATACCCACCGGTACTCCTGGATTTTACCGGAACCCTTACTGGTGCGCCGGGGTACACCTGCTGACCCTACGGGCACACTGCTTTGGACCCACCCTTCCTACCTGACCCGCCGGGGTAGGTCTGGTATAACTACCCGATGTTTCGAGGTAGAACCGGTTCCCCCACCGGTACTCTGGGTTTGGAACGGAACCCTTTGTGATGCGCCAGAGAACACCAGCTGTCCCTTCGTGCGCGCTGGACTAGACCCGGCCTCCCTACCGGACCCCACAGGTTACACCCGCTATCCCTACCTGATGCTCCGCATTAGGCTTGGCACCCATACCCGATGTTCTGGGGTAGTAGCGCTACCCCCTCCGTTACTCTGCGGTAGTATCGGTACACCCACCGGTACTCCGGGGTAGTACGTGAACCCTTACTGGTTCACTGGGGTACACCTGATGACGTTACGGGCAAACGGTATAGACCAGACATTCCTACCTGACCCTCCGTGTTAGTCCCGGTATCCCTACCTGATGCTCCGTTGTTGGCCTGGCACCCCTACCCGATATGCTGGGGTAGTACCGCTACCCCCACAGGTACTCTGCGGTAGTATTGGTACACCCACCGGTACTCCAGGGTAGTACCTGAACCCTTACTGGTTCGCTGGGTTACCCCTGCTGACCTTACGGGCGTGCTGTGTAGACCAGACATTCCTACCTGACCCTCCAGGCTAGGCCCGGTATCCCTACCTGATGCTCTGCGGTAGGCCTGGCCCCCTACCCGACAATCTGGGGTAGTACCGGTACACCCAGAGGTACTCCGCGGTAATTTTGCTATACCCACCGGTACTCCTCGATTGTACCGGAACCCTTACTGGTGCGCCGGGGTACACCTGCTGACCCTATGGGCTCGCCGCTTTACACCCACCCTTCCTACCTGACCCTCCGGGTTAGGCCTGGAATACCTACCCGATGTTTCGAGGTAGAACCGGTTCCCCCACCGGTACTCTGGGGTTGGAACGGAACCCTTTGTGATGCGCCAGAGAACACCAGCTGTCCCTTCGTGCGCGCTGGACTAGACGCGGCCTCCCTACCGGACCCCACAGGTTAGACCCGCTATCCCTACCTGATGCTCCGCATTAGGCTTGGCACCCATACCCGATCTTCTGGGGTAGTAGCGGTACCCCCACCGTTACTCTGCGGTAGTATCGGTACACCCACCGGTAGTCCGGGGTAGTACGTGAACCCTTACTGGTTCACTGGGGTACACCTGATGACGTTACGGGCAAACGGTATAGACCAGACATTCCTACCTGACCCTCCGTGTTAGTCCCGGTATCCCTACCTGATGCTCCGTTGTTGGCCTGGCACCCCTACCCGATATGCTGGGGTAGTACCGGTACCCCCACCGGTACTCTGCGGTAGTATTGGTACACCCACCGGTACTCCAGGGTAGTACCTGAACCCTTACTGGTTCGCTGGGGTACACCTGCTGACCTTACGGGCGTGCTGTGTAGACCAGACATTCCTACCTGACCCTCCAGGCTAGGCCCGGTATCCCTACCTGATGCTCTGCGGTAGGCCTGGCCCCCTACCCGACAATCTGGGGTAGTACCGGTACACCCAGAGGTACTCCGCGGTAATTTTGCTATACCCACCGGTACTCCTGGATTGTACCGGAACCCTTACTGGTGCGCCGGGTTACACCTGCTGACCCTATGGGCTCGCCGCTTTACGCCCACCCTTCCTACCTGACCCGCCGGGGTAGGCCTGGTATACCTACCCGATGTTTCGAGGTAGAACCGGTTCCCCCACCGGTACTCTGGGGTTGGAACGGAACCCTTTGTGATGCGCCAGAGAACACCAGCTGTCCCTTCGTGCGCGCTGGACTAGACCCGGCCTCCCTACCGGACCCCACAGGTTAGACCCGCTATCCCTACCTGATGCTCCGCATTAGGCTTGGCACCCATACCCTATGTTCTGGGGTAGTAGCGGTACCCCCACCGTTACTCTGCGGTAGTATCGTTACACCCACCGGTACTCCGGGGTAGTATGTGAACCCTTACTGGTACACTGCGGTACACCTGATGACGTTACGGGCAAACGGTATAGACCAGACATTCCTACCTGACCCTCCGTGTTAGTCCCGGTATCCCTACCTGATGCTCCGTTGTTGGCCTGGCACCCCTACCCGATATGCTGGGGTAGTACCGGTACCCCCACCGGTACTCTGCGGTAGTATTGGTACACCCACCGGTACTCCAGGGTAGTACCTGAACCCTTACTGGTTCGCTGGGGTACACCTGCTGACCTTACTGGCGTGCTCTGTAGACCAGACATTCCTACCTGACCCTACAGGCTAGGACCGGTATCCCTACCTGATGCTCTGCTGTAGGCCTTGCCCCCTACCCGACAATCTGGGGTAGTACCGGTACACACACCAGTATTCCGCGGTGGTTTTGCTATACCCACCGGTACTCCTGGATTGTACCGGAACACTTACTGGTGCGCCGGGGTACACCTGCTGACCCTACGGGCACACTGCTTTGGACCCACCCTTCCTACCTGACCCGCCGGGGTAGGTCTGGTATACCTACCCGATGTTTCGAGGTAGAACCGGTTCCCCCACCGGTACTCTGGGGTTGGAACGGAACCCTTTGTGATGCGCCAGAGAACACCAGCTGTCCCTTCGTGCGCGCTGGACTAGACGCGGCCTCCCTACCGGACCCCACAGGTTAGACCCGCTATCCCTACCTGATGCTCCGCATTAGGCTTGGCACCCATACCCGATGTTCTGGGGTAGTAGCGCTACCCCCTCCGTTACTCTGCGGTAGTATCGGTACACCCACCGGTACTCCGGGGTAGTACGTGACCCCTTACTGGTTCACTGGGGTACACCTGATGACGTTACGGGCAAACGGTATAGACCAGACATTCCTACCTGACCCTCCGTGTTAGTCCCGGTATCCCTACCTGATGCTCCGTTGTTGTCCTGGCACCCCTACCCGATATGCTGGGGTAGTACCGCTACCCCCACAGGTACTCTGCGGTAGTATTGGTACACCCACCGGTACTCCAGGGTAGTACCTGAACCCTTACTGGTTCGCTGGGGTACACCTGCTGACCTTACGGGCGTGCTGTGTAGACCAGACATTCCTACCTGACCCTCCAGGCTAGGCCCGGTATCCCTACCTGATGCTCTGCGGTAGGCCTGGCCCCCTACCCAACAATCTGGGGTAGTACCGGTACACCCAGAGGTACTCCGTGGTAATTTTGCTATACCCACAGGTACTCCTGGATTTTACCGGAACCCTTACTGGTGCGCCGGGTTACACCTGCTGACCCTATGGGCTCGCCGCTTTACGCCCACCCTTCCTACCTGACCCTCCGGGTTAGGCCTGGAATACCTACCCGATGTTTCGAGGTAGAACCGGTTCCCCCACCGGTACTCTGGGGTTGGAACGGAACCCTTTGTGATGCGCCAGAGAACACCAGCTGTCCCTTCGTGCGCGCTGGACTAGACCCGGCCTCCCTACCGGACCCCACAGGTTAGACCCGCTATCCCTACCTGATGCTCCGCATTAGGCTTGGCACCCATACCCGATGTTCTGGGGTAGTAGCGGTACCCCCACCGTTACTCTGCGGTAGTATCGGTACACCCACCGGTACTCCGGGGTAGTATGTGAACCCTTACTGGTTCACTGCGGTACTCCTGATGACGTTACGGGCAAACGGTATAGACCAGACATTCCTACCTGACCCTCCGTGTTAGTCCCGGTATCCCTACCTGATGCTCCGTTGTTGGCCTGGCACCCCTACCCGATATGCTGGGGTAGTACCGGTACCCCCACCGGTACTCTGCGGTAGTATTGGTACACCCACCGGTACTCCAGGGTAGTACCTGAACCCTTACTGGTTCGCTGGGGTACACCTGCTGACCTTACTGGCGTGCTCTGTAGACCAGACATTCCTACCTGACCCTCCAGGCTAGGCCCGGTATCCCTACCTGATGCTCTGCGGTAGGCCTGGCCCACTACCCGACAATCTGGGGTAGTACCGGTACACCCAGAGGTACTCCGCGGTAATTTTGCTATACCCACCGGTACTCCTGGATTGTACCGGAACCCTTACTGGTGCGCCGGGGTACACCTGCTGACACTGCGGGTGCGCCGATTTACGCCCACCCTTCCTACCTGACCCTCCGGGGTAGACCTGGTACACCTACCTGATGTTTCGAGGTAGAACCGGTTCCCCCACCGGTACTCTGGGTTTGGAACGGAACCCTTTGTGATGCACCAGTGAACACCAGCTGTCCCTTCGTGCGCGCTGGACTAGACCTGGCCTCCCTACCGGACCCCACATGTTACACCCGGTATCCCTACCTGATGCTCCGCATTAGGCTTGGCACCCATACCCGATGTTCTGGGGTAGTAGCGCTACCCCAACCGTTACTCTGCGGTAGTATTGGTACACCCACCGGTACTCCAGGGCAGTACCTGAACCCTTACTGGTTCGCTGGGGTACACCTGCTGACCTTACGGGCGTGCTCTGTAGACCAGACATTCCTACCTGACCCTCCAGGCTAGGCCCGGTATCCCTACCTGATGCTCTGCGGTAGGCCTGGCCCCCTACCCGACAATCTGGGGTAGTACCGGTACACCCAGAAGTACTCCGCGGTAATTTTGCTATACCCACCGGTACTCCTGGATTGTACTGGAACCCTTACTGGTTCGCTGGGGTACACCTGCTGACCCTATGGGCTCGCCGCTTTACGCCCACCCTTCCTACCTGACCCTCCGGGGTAGGCCTGGTATACCTACCCGATGTTTCGAGCTAGAACCGGTTCCCCCACCGGTACTCTGGGGTTGGAACGGAACCCTTTGTGATGCGCCAGAGAACACCAGCTGTCCCTTCGTGTGCGCTGGACTAGACCCGGCCTCCCTACCGGACCCCACAGGTTAGACCCGGTATCCCTACCTGATGCTCCGCATTAGGCTTGGCACCCATACCCGATGTTCTGGGGTAGTAGCGGTACCCCCACCGTTACTCTGCGGTAGTATCGGTACACCCACCGGTACTCCGGGGTAGTACGTGAACCCTTACTGGTTCACTGGGGTACACCTGATGACTTTACTGGCGCGCGGTGTAGACCAGACATTCCTACCTGACCCTCCGTTTTAGGCCCGACATCCCTACTTGATGCTCCGTTGTTGGCCTGGCACCGCTACCCGATATGCTGGGGTAGTACCGGTACCCCCACAGGTACTCTGCGGTAGTATTGGTACACCCACCGGTACTCCAGGGTAGTACCTGAACCCTTACTGGTTCGCTGCGGTACACCTGCTGACCTTACGGGCGTGCTCTGTACACCAGACATTCCTACCTGACCCTCCAGGCTAGGCCCGGTATCCCTACCTGATGGTCTGCGGTAGGCCTGGCCCCCTACCCGACAATCTGGGGTAGTACCGGTACACCCAGAGGTACTCCGCGGTAATTTTGCTATACCCACCGGTACTCCTGGATTGTACCGGAACCCTTACTGGTGCGCCGGGTTACACCTGCTGACCCTATGGGCTCGCCGCTTTACGCCCACCCTTCCTACCTGACCCTCCGGGTTAGGCCTGGAATACCTACCCGATGTTTCGAGGTAGAACCGGTTCCCCCACCGGTACTCTGGGGTTGGAACGGAACCCTTTGTGATGCGCCAGAGAACACCAGCTGTCCCTTCGTGCGCGCTGGACTAGACGCGGCCTCCCTACCGGACCCCACAGGTTAGACCCGCTATCCCTACCTGATGCTCCGCATTAGGCTTGGCACCCATACCCGATCTTCTGGGGTAGTAGCGGTACCCCCACCGTTACTCTGCGGTAGTATCGGTACACCCACCGGTACTCCGGGGTAGTACGTGAACCCTTACTGGTTCACTGGGGTGCACCTGATGACGTTACGGGCAAACGGTATAGACCAGACATTCCTACCTGACCCTCCGTGTTAGTCCCGGTATCCCTACCTGATGCTCCGTTGTTGGCCTGGCACCCCTACCCGATATGCTGGGGTAGTACCGGTACCCCCACCGGTACTCTGCGGTAGTATTGGTACACCCACCGGTACTCCAGGGTAGTACCTGAACCCTTACTGGTTCGCTGGGGTACACCTGCTGACCTTACGGGCGTGCTGTGTAGACCAGACATTGCTACCTGACCCTCCAGGCTAGGCCCGGTATCCCTACCTGATGCTCTGCGGTAGGCCTGGCCCCCTACCTGACAATCTGGGGTTGTATCGGTACACCCACAGGTACTCCGCAGTACTTTTGCTATACCAACCGGTACTCCAGGATTGTACCGGAACCCTTACTGGTGCGCCGGGGTACAACTGCTGACCCTATGGGCTCGCAGCTTTACGCCCACCCTTCCTACCTGACCCTCCGGGGTAGGCCTGGTATACCTACCCGATGTTTCGAGCTAGTACCGGTTCCCCCACCGGTACTCTGGGCTTGGAACGGAACCCTTTGTGATGCGCCAGAGAACACCAGCTGTCGCGTCGTGCGCGCTGGACTAGACCCGGCCTCCCTACCGGACCCCACAGGTTAGACCCGGTATCCCTACCTGATGCTCCGCATTAGGCTTGGCACCCATACCCGATGTTTTGGGGTAGTAGCGGTACCCCCACCGTTACTCTGCGGTAGTATCGGTACACCCACTGGTACTCCGGCTTAGTACGTGAACCCTTACTTGTTCACTGGGGTGCACCTGATGACGTTACGGGCAAACGGTATAGACCAGACATTCCTACCTGACCCTCCGTGTTAGTCCCGGTATCCCTACCTGATGCTCCGTTGTTGGCCTGGCACCCCTACCCGATATGCTGGGGTAGTACCGGTACCCCCACCGGTACTCTGCGGTAGTATTGGTACACCCACCGGTAATCCAGGGTAGTACCTGAACCCTTACTGGTTCGCTGGGTACACCTGCTGACCTTACGGGCGTGCTGTGTAGACCAGACATTCCTACCTGACCCTCCAGGCTAGGCCCGGTATCCCTACCTGATGCTCTGCGGTAGCCCTGGCCCCCTACCCGACAATCTGGGGTAGTACCGGTACACCCAGAGGTACTCCGCGGTAATTTTGCTATACCCACCGGTACTCCTGGATTGTACTGGAACCCTTACTGGTGCGCCAGGTTACACCTGCTGACCCTATGGGCTCGCCGCTTTACGCCCACCCTTCCTACCTGACCCTCCGTGTTAGGCCTGGTATACCTACCCGATGTTTCGAGGTAGAACCGGTTCCCCCACCGGTACTCTGGGGTTGGAACGGAACCCTTTGTGATGCGCCAGAGAACACCAGCTGTCCCTTCGTGCGCGCTGGACTAGACGCGGCCTCCCTACCGAACCCCATAGGTTAGACCCGCTATCCCTACCTGATGCTCCGCATTAGGCTTGGCACCCATACCCGATGTTCTGGGGTAGTAGCGGTACCCCCACCGTTACTCTGCGGTAGTATCGGTACACCCACCGGTACTCCGGGGTAGTATGTGAACCCTTTCTTGTTCACTGCGGTACACCTGATGACGTTACGGGCACGTGGTATAGACCAGACATTCCTACCTGACCCTCCGTGTTAGTCCCGGTATCCCTACCTGATGCTCCGTTGTTGGCCTGGCACCCCTACCCGATATGCTGGGGTAGTACCGGTACCCCCACCGGTACTCTGCGGTAGTATTGGTACACCCACCGGTACTCCAGCGTAGTACCTGAGCCCTTACTGGTTCGCTGGGGTACACCTGCTGACCTTACTGGCGTGCTCTGTAGACCAGACATTCCTACCTGACCCTCCAGGCTAGGCCCGGTATCCCTACCTGATGCTCTGCGGTAGGCCTTGCCCCCTACCCGACAATCTGGGGTAGTACTGGTACACCCACCAGTATTCCGCGGTGGTTTTGCTATACCCACCGGTACTCCTGGATTGTACTGGAACCCTTACTGGTGCGCCGGGGTACACCTGCTGACCCTACGGGCACACTGCTTTGGACCCACCCTTCCTACCTGACCCGCCGGGGTAGGTCTGGTATACCTACCCGATGTTTCGAGGTAGAACCGGTTCCCCCACCGGTACTCTGGGTTTGGAACGGAACCCTTTGTGATGCGCCAGAGAACACCAGCTGTCCCTTCGTGCGCGCTGGACTAGACGCGGCCTCCCTACCGGACCCCACAGGTTAGACCCGGTATCCCTACCTGATGCTCCGCATTAGGCTTGGCACCCATTCCCGATGTTCTGGGGTAGTAGCGCTACCCCCACCGTTACTCTGCGGTAGTATCGGTACACCCACCGGTACTCCGGGGTAGTACGTGAACCCTTACTGGTTCACTGGGGTGCACCTGATGACGTTACGGGCAAACGGTATAGACCAGACATTCCTACCTGACCCTCCGTGTTAGTCCCGGTATCC
The DNA here is from genome assembly GCF_929443795.1 of Astur gentilis. Classification (NCBI taxonomy): domain Eukaryota; kingdom Metazoa; phylum Chordata; class Aves; order Accipitriformes; family Accipitridae; genus Astur; species Astur gentilis. Next base: position 1,167,904 of record NW_026061008.1, read on the forward strand.
CTACCTGATGCTCCGTTGTTGGCCTGGCACCCCTACCCGATATGCTGGGGTAGTACCGGTACCCCCACCGGTACTCTGCGGTAGTATTGGTACACCCACCGGTACTCCAGGGCCGTACCTGAACACTTACTGGTTCGCTGGGGTACACCTGCTGACCTTACGGGCGTGCTGGGTAGACCAGACACTCCTACCTGACCCTCCAGGCTAGGCCCTGTATCCCTACCTGATGCTCTGCGGTAGCCCTGGCCCCCTACCCGACAATCTGGGTTAGTACCGGTACACCCAGAGGTACTCCGCGGTAATTTTGCTATACCCACCGGTACTCCTGGATTGTACTGGAACCCTTACTGGTGCGCCAGGTTACACCTGCTGACCCTATGGGCTCGCCCCTTTACGCCCACCATTCCTACCTGACCCTCCGGGGTAGGCCTGGTATACCTACCCGATGTTTCGAGGTAGAACCGGTTCCCCCACCGGTACTCTGGGGTTGGAACGGAACCCTTTGTGATGCGCCAGAGAACACCAGCTGTCCCTTCGTGCGCGCTGGACTAGACGCGGCCTCCCTACCGAACCCCATAGGTTAGACCCGGTATCCCTACCTGATGCTCCGCATTAGGCTTGGCACCCATACCCGATGTTCTGGGGTAGTAGCGGTACCCCCACCGTTACTCTGCGGTAGTATCGGTACACCCACCGGTACTCCGGGGTAGTATGTGAACCCTTACTTGTTCACTGCGGTACACCTGATGACGTTACGGGTAAACGGTATAGACCAGACATTCCTACCTGACCCTCCGTGTTAGTCCCGGTATCCCTACCTGATGCTCCGTTGTTGGCCTGGCACCCCTACCCGATATGCTGGGGTAGTACCGGTACCCCCACCGGTACTCTGCGGTAGTATTGGTACACCCACCGGTACTCCAGGGTAGTACCTGAACCCTTACTGGTTCGCTGGGGTACACCTGCTGACCTTACGGGCGTGCTCTGTAGACCAGACATTCCTACCTGACCCTCCAGGCTAGGCCCGGTATCCCTACCTGATGCTCTGCGGTAGGCCTTGCCCCCTACCCGACAATCTGGGGTAGTACCGGTACACCCACCAGTATTCCGCGGTGGTTTTGCTATACCCACCGGTACTCCTGGATTGTACCGGAACCCTTACTGGTGCGCCGGGGTACACCTGCTGACCCTACGGGCACACTGCTTTGGACCCACCCTTCCTACCTGACCCGCCGGGGTAGGTCTGGTATACCTACCCGATGTTTCGAGGTAGAACCGGTTCCCCCACCGGTACTCTGGGGTTGGAACGGAACCCTTTGTGATGCGCCAGAGAACACCAGCTGTCCCTTCGTGCGCGCTGGACTAGACGCGGCCTCCCTACCGGACCCCACAGGTTAGACCCTGTATCCCTACCTGATGCTCCGCATTAGGCTTGGCACCCATTCCCGATGTTCTGGGGTAGTAGCGCTACCCCCACCGTTACTCTGCGGTAGTATCGGTACACCCACCGGTACTCCGGGGTAGTACGTGAACCCTTACTGGTTCACTGGGGTGCACCTGATGACGTTACGGGCAAACGGTATAGACCAGACATTCCTACCTGACCCTCCGTGTTAGTCCCGGTATCCCTACCTGATGCTCCGTTGTTGGCCTGGCACCCCTACCCGATATGCTGGGGTAGTACCGGTACCCCCACCGGTACTCTGCGGTAGTATTGGTACACCCACCGGTACTCCAGGGCAGTACCTGAACACTTACTGGTTCGCTGGGGTACACCTGCTGACCTTACGGGCGTGCTGGGTAGACCAGACACTCCTACCTGACCCTCCAGGCTAGGCCCTGTATCCCTACCTGATGCTCTGCGGTAGCCCTGGCCCCCTACCCGACAATCTGGGGTAGTACCGGTACACCCAGAGGTACTCCGCGGTAATTTTGCTATACCCACCGGTACTCCTGGATTGTACTGGAACCCTTACTGGTGCGCCAGGTTACACCTGCTGACCCTATGGGCTCGCCCCTTTACGCCCACCCTTCCTACCTGACCCTCCGGGGTAGGCCTGGTATACCTACCCGATGTTTCGAGGTAGAACCGGTTCCCCCACCGGTACTTTGGGTTTGGAACGGAACCCTTTGTGATGCACCAGTGAACACCAGCTGTCCCTTCGTGCGCGCTGGACTAGACCTGGCCTCCCTACCGGACCCCACATGTTACACCCGGTATCCCTACCTGATGCTCCGCATTAGGCTTGGCACCAATACCCGATGTTCTGGGGTAGTAGCGCTACCCCCACCGTTACTCTGCGGTAGTATCGGTACACCCACCGGTACTCCAGGGCAGTACCTGAACCCTTACTGGTTCACTGGGGTACACCTGCTGACCTTACGGGCGTGCTCTGTAGACCAGACATTCCTACCTGACCCTCCAGGCTAGGCCCGGTATCCCTACCTGATGCTCTGCGGTAGGCCTGGCCCCCTACCCGACAATCTGGGGTAGTACCGGTACACCCACAGGTACTCCGCGGTAATTTTGCTATACCCACCGGTACTCCTGGATTGTACTGGAACCCTTACTGGTGCGCTGGGTTACACGTGCTGACCCTATGGGCTCGCCGCTTTACGCCCACCCTTTCTACCTGACCCTCTTGGGTAGGCCTGGTATACCTACCCGATGTTTCGAGGTAGAACCGGTTCCCCCACCGGTACTCTGGGGTTGGAACGGAACCCTTTGTGATGCGCCAGAGAACACCAGCTGTCCCTTCGTGCGCGCTGGACTAGACCCGGCCTCCCTACCGGACCCCACAGCTTAGACCCGGTATCCCTACCTGATGCTCCGCATTAGGCTTGGCACCCATCCCCGATGTTCTGGGGTAGTAGCGCTACCCCCTCCGTTACTCTGCGGTAGTATCGGTACAGCCACCGGTACTCCGGGGTAGTACGTGACCCCTTACTGGTTCACTGGGGTACACCTGATGACGTTACGGGCAAACGGTATAGACCAGACATTCCTACCTGACCCTCCGTGTTAGTCCCGGTATCCCTACCTGATGCTCCGTTGTTGTCCTGGCACCCCTACCCGATATGCTGGGGTAGTACCGCTACCCCCACAGGTACTCTGCGGTAGTATTGGTACACCCACCGGTACTCCAGGGTAGTACCTGAACCCTTACTGGTTCGCTGGGGTACACCTGCTGACCTTACGGGCGTGCTGTGTAGACCAGACATTCCTACCTGACCCTCCAGGCTAGGCCCGGTATCCCTACCTGATGCTCTGCGGTAGGCCTGGCCCCCTACCCAACAATCTGGGGTAGTACCGGTACACCCAGAGGTACTCCGTGGTAATTTTGCTATACCCACAGGTACTCCTGGATTTTACCGGAACCCTTACTGGTGCGCCGGGTTACACCTGCTGACCCTATGGGCTCGCCGCTTTACGCCCACCCTTCCTACCTGACCCTCCGGGTTAGGCCTGGAATACCTACCCGATGTTTCGAGGTAGAACCGGTTCCCCCACCGGTACTCTGGGGTTGGAACGGAACCCTTTGTGATGCGCCAGAGAACACCAGCTGTCCCTTCGTGCGCGCTGGACTAGACCCGGCCTCCCTACCGGACCCCACAGGTTAGACCCGCTATCCCTACCTGATGCTCCGCATTAGGCTTGGCACCCATACCCGATGTTCTGGGGTAGTAGCGGTACCCCCACCGTTACTCTGCGGTAGTATCGGTACACCCACCGGTACTCCGGGGTAGTATGTGAACCCTTACTGGTTCACTGCGGTACTCCTGATGACGTTACGGGCAAACGGTATAGACCAGACATTCCTACCTGACCCTCCGTGTTAGTCCCGGTATCCCTACCTGATGCTCCGTTGTTGGCCTGGCACCCCTACCCGATATGCTGGGGTAGTACCGGTACCCCCACCGGTACTCTGCGGTAGTATTGGTACACCCACCGGTACTCCAGGGTAGTACCTGAACCCTTACTGGTTCGCTGGGGTACACCTGCTGACCTTACTGGCGTGCTCTGTAGACCAGACATTCCTACCTGACCCTCCAGGCTAGGCCCGGTATCCCTACCTGATGCTCTGCGGTAGGCCTGGCCCCCTATCCGACAATCTGGGGTAGTACCGGTACACCCAGAGGTACTCCGCGGTAATTTTGCTATACCCACCGGTACTCCTGGATTGTACCGGAACCCTTACTGGTGCGCCGGGGTACACCTGCTGACACTGCGGGTGCGCCGATTTACGCCCACCCTTCCTACCTGACCCTCCGGGGTAGACCTGGTACACCTACCCGATGTTTCGAGGTAGAACCGGTTCCCCCACCGGTACTCTGGGTTTGGAACGGAACCCTTTGTGATGCACCAGTGAACACCAGCTGTCCCTTCGTGCGCGCTGGACTAGACCCGGCCTCCCTACCGGACCCCACATGTTACACCCGGTATCCCTACCTGATGCTCCGCATTAGGCTTGGCACCCATACCCGATGTTCTGGGGTAGTAGCGCTACCCCCACCGTTACTCTGCGGTAGTATTGGTACACCCACCGGTACTCCAGGGCAGTACCTGAACCCTTACTGGTTCGCTGGGGTACACCTGCTGACCTTACGGGCGTGCTCTGTAGACCAGACATTCCTACCTGACCCTCCAGGCTAGGCCCGGTATCCCTACCTGATGCTCTGCGGTAGGCCTGGCCCCCTACCCGACAATCTGGGGTAGTACCGGTACACCCAGAAGTACTCCGCGGTAATTTTGCTATACTCACCGGTACTCCTGGATTGTACCGGAACCCTTACTGGTGCGCCGGGGTACACCTGCTGACCCTATGGGCTCGCCGCTTTACGCCCACCCTTCCTACCTGACCCTCCGGGGTAGGCCTGGTATACCTACCCGATGTTTCGAGCTAGAACCGGTTCCCCCACCGGTACTCTGGGGTTGGAACGGAACCCTTTGTGATGCGCCAGAGAACACCAGCTGTCCCTTCGTGTGCGCTGGACTAGACCCGGCCTCCCTACCGGACCCCACAGGTTAGACCCGGTATCCCTACCTGATGCTCCGCATTAGGCTTGGCACCCATACCCGATGTTCTGGGGTAGTAGCGGTACCCCCACCGTTACTCTGCGGTAGTATCGGTACACCCACCGGTACTCCGGGGTAGTACGTGAACCCTTACTGGTTCACTGGGGTACACCTGATGACTTTACTGGCGCGCGGTGTAGACCAGACATTCCTACCTGACCCTCCAGGCTAGGCCCGGCATCCCTACTTGATGCTCCGTTGTTGGCCTGGCACCGCTACCCGATATGCTGGGGTAGTACCGGTACCCCCACAGGTACTCTGCGGTAGTATTGGTACACCCACCGGTACTCCAGGGTAGTACCTGAACCCTTACTGGTTCGCTGCGGTACACCTGCTGACCTTACGGGCGTGCTCTGTACACCAGACATTCCTACCTGACCCTCCAGGCTAGGCCCGGTATCCCTACCTGATGGTCTGCGGTAGGCCTGGCCCCCTACCCGACAATCTGGGGTAGTACCGGTACACCCAGAGGTACTCCGCGGTAATTTTGCTATACCCACCGGTACTCCTGGATTGTACCGGAACCCTTACTGGTGCGCCGGGTTACACCTGCTGACCCTATGGGCTCGCCGCTTTACGCCCACCCTTCCTACCTGACCCTCCGGGTTAGGCCTGGAATACCTACCCGATGTTTCGAGGTAGAACCGGTTCCCCCACCGGTACTCTGGGGTTGGAACGGAACCCTTTGTGATGCGCCAGAGAACACCAGCTGTCCCTTCGTGCGCGCTGGACTAGACGCGGCCTCCCTACCGGACCCCACAGGTTAGACCCGCTATCCCTACCTGATGCTCCGCATTAGGCTTGGCACCCATACCCGATCTTCTGGGGTAGTAGCGGTACCCCCACCGTTACTCTGCGGTAGTATCGGTACACCCACCGGTACTCCGGGGTAGTACGTGAACCCTTACTGGTTCACTGGGGTACACCTGATGACGTTATGGGCAAACGGTATAGACCAGACATTCCTACCTGACCCTCCGTGTTAGTCCCGGTATCCCTACCTGATGCTCCGTTGTTGGTCTGGCACCCCTACCCGATATGCTGGGGTAGTACCGGTACCCCCACCGGTACTCTGCGGTAGTATTGGTACACCCACCGGTACTCCAGGGTAGTACCTGAACCCTTACTGGTTCGCTGGGGTACACCTGCTGACCTTACGGGCGTGCTGTGTAGACCAGACATTCCTACCTGACCCTCCAGGCTAGGCCCGGTATCCCTACCTGATGCTCTGCGGTAGGCCTGGCCCCCTACCTGACAATCTGGGGTTGTATCGGTACACCCACAGGTACTCCGCAGTACTTTTGCTATACCAACCGGTACTCCAGGATTGTACCGGAACCCTTACTGGTGCGCCGGGGTACAACTGCTGACCCTATGGGCTCGCAGCTTTACGCCCACCCTTCCTACCTGACCCGCCGGGGTAGGCCTGGTATACCTACCCGATGTTTCGAGCTAGAACCGGTTCCCCCACCGGTACTCTGGGCTTGGAACGGAACCCTTTGTGATGCGCCAGAGAACACCAGCTGTCCCTTCGTGCGCGCTGGACTAGACCCGGCCTCCCTACCGGACCCCACAGGTTAGACCCGGTATCCCTACCTGATGCTCCGCATTAGGCTTGGCACCCATACCCGATGTTTTGGGGTAGTAGCGGTACCCCCACCGTTACTCTGCGGTAGTATCGGTACACCCACTGGTACTCCGGCTTAGTACGTGAACCCTTACTTGTTCACTGGGGTGCACCTGATGACGTTACGGGCAAACGGTATAGACCAGACATTCCTACCTGACCCTCCGTGTTAGTCCCGGTATCCCTACCTGATGCTCCGTTGTTGGCCTGGCACCCCTACCCGATATGCTGGGGTAGTACCGGTACCCCCACCGGTACTCTGCGGTAGTATTGGTACACCCACCGGTAATCCAGGGTAGTACCTGAACCCTTACTGGTTCGCTGGGTACACCTGCTGACCTTACGGGCGTGCTGTGTAGACCAGACATTCCTACCTGACCCTCCAGGCTAGGCCCGGTATCCCTACCTGATGCTCTGCGGTAGCCCTGGCCCCCTACCCGACAATCTGGGGTAGTACCGGTACACCCAGAGGTACTCCGCGGTAATTTTGCTATACCCACCGGTACTCCTGGATTGTACTGGAACCCTTACTGGTGCGCCAGGTTACACCTGCTGACCCTATGGGCTCGCCGCTTTACGCCCACCCTTCCTACCTGACCCTCCGTGTTAGGCCTGGTATACCTACCCGATGTTTCGAGGTAGAACCGGTTCCCCCACCGGTACTCTGGGGTTGGAACGGAACCCTTTGTGATGCGCCAGAGAACACCAGCTGTCCCTTCGTGCGCGCTGGACTAGACGCGGCCTCCCTACCGAACCCCATAGGTTAGACCCGGTATCCCTACCTGATGCTCCGCATTAGGCTTGGCACCCATACCCGATGTTCTGGGGTAGTAGCGGTACCCCCACCGTTACTCTGCGGTAGTATCGGTACACCCACCGGTACTCCGGGGTAGTATGTGAACCCTTTCTTGTTCACTGCGGTACACCTGATGACGTTACGGGCACGTGGTATAGACCAGACATTCCTACCTGACCCTCCGTGTTAGTCCCGGTATCCCTACCTGATGCTCCGTTGTTGGCCTGGCACCCCTACCCGATATGCTGGGGTAGTACCGGTACCCCCACCGGTACTCTGCGGTAGTATTGGTACACCCACCGGTACTCCAGCGTAGTACCTGAGCCCTTACTGGTTCGCTGGGGTACACCTGCTGACCTTACTGGCGTGCTCTGTAGACCAGACATTCCTACCTGACCCTCCAGGCTAGGCCCGGTATCCCTACCTGATGCTCTGCGGTAGGCCTTGCCCCCTACCCGACAATCTGGGGTAGTACTGGTACACCCACCAGTATTCCGCGGTGGTTTTGCTATACCCACCGGTACTCCTGGATTGTACCGGAACCCTTACTGGTGCGCCGGGGTACACCTGCTGACCCTACGGGCACACTGCTTTGGACCCACCCTTCCTACCTGACCCGCCGGGGTAGGTCTGGTATACCTACCCGATGTTTCGAGGTAGAACCGGTTCCCCCACCGGTACTCTGGGTTTGGAACGGAACCCTTTGTGATGCGCCAGAGAACACCAGCTGTCCCTTCGTGCGCGCTGGACTAGACGCGGCCTCCCTACCGGACCCCACAGGTTAGACCCGGTATCCCTACCTGATGCTCCGCATTAGGCTTGGCACCCATTCCCGATGTTCTGGGGTAGTAGCGCTACCCCCACCGTTACTCTGCGGTAGTATCGGTACACCCACCGGTACTCCGGGGTAGTACGTGAACCCTTACTGGTTCACTGGGGTGCACCTGATGACGTTACGGGCAAACGGTATAGACCAGACATTCCTACCTGACCCTCCGTGTTAGTCCCGGTATCCCTACCTGATGCTCCGTTGTTGGCCTGGCACCCCTACCCGATATGCTGGGGTAGTACCGGTACCCCCACCGGTACTCTGCGGTAGTATTGGTACACCCACCGGTACTCCAGGGCCGTACCTGAACACTTACTGGTTCGCTGGGGTACACCTGCTGACCTTACGGGCGTGCTGGGTAGACCAGACACTCCTACCTGACCCTCCAGGCTAGGCCCTGTATCCCTACCTGATGCTCTGCGGTAGCCCTGGCCCCCTACCCGACAATCTGGGTTAGTACCGGTACACCCAGAGGTACTCCGCGGTAATTTTGCTATACCCACCGGTACTCCTGGATTGTACTGGAACCCTTACTGGTGCGCCAGGTTACACCTGCTGACCCTATGGGCTCGCCCCTTTACGCCCACCATTCCTACCTGACCCTCCGGGGTAGGCCTGGTATACCTACCCGATGTTTCGAGGTAGAACCGGTTCCGCCACCGGTACTTTGGGTTTGGAACGGAACCCTTTGTGATGCACCAGTGAACACCAGCTGTCCCTTCGTGCGCGCTGGACTAGACCTGGCCTCCCTACCGGACCCCACATGTTACACCCGGTATCCCTACCTGATGCTCCGCATTAGGCTTGGCAACCATACCCGATGTTCTGGGGTAGTAGCGCTACCCCCACCGTTACTCTGCGGTAGTATCGGTACACCCACCGGTACTCCAGGGCAGTACCTGAACCCTTACTGGTTCGCTGGGGTACACCTGCTGACCTTACGGGCGTGCTCTGTAGACCAGACATTCCTACTTGACCCTCCAGGCTAGGCCCGGTATCCCTACCTGATGCTCTGCGGTAGCCCTGGCCCCCTACCCGACAATCTGGGGTAGTACCGGTACACCCAGAGGTACTCCGCGGTAATTTTGCTATACCCACCGGTACTCCTGGATTGTACTGGAACCCTTACTGGTTCGCCAGGTTACACCTGCTGACCCTATGGGCTCGCCGCTTTACGCCCACCCTTCCCACCTGACCCTCCGGGTTAGGCCTGGTATACCTACCCGATGTTTCGAGGTAGAACCGGTTCCCCCACCGGTACTCTGGGGTTGGAACGGAACCCTTTGTGATGCGCCAGAGAACACCAGCTGTCCCTTCGTGCGCGCTGGACTAGACGCGGCCTCCCTACCGAACCCCATAGGTTAGACCCGGTATCCCTACCTGATGCTCCGCATTAGGCTTGGCACCCATACCCGATGTTCTGGGGTAGTAGCGGTACCCCCACCGTTACTCTGCGGTAGTATCGGTACACCCACCGGTACTCCGGGGTAGTATGTGAACCCTTACTTGTTCACTGCGGTACACCTGATGACGTTACGGGTAAACGGTATAGACCAGACATTCCTACCTGACCCTCCGTGTTAGTCCCGGTATCCCTACCTGATGCTCCGTTGTTGGCCTGGCACCCCTACCCGATATGCTGGGGTAGTACCGGTACCCCCACCGGTACTCTGCGGTAGTATTGGTACACCCACCGGTACTCCAGGGTAGTACCTGAACCCTTACTGGTTCGCTGGGGTACACCTGCTGACCTTACTGGCGTGCTCTGTAGACCAGACATTCCTACCTGACCCTCCAGGCTAGGCCCGGTATCCCTACCTGATGCTCTGCGGTAGGCCTTGCCCCCTACCCGACAATCTGGGGTAGTACCGGTACACCCACCAGTATTCCGCGGTGGTTTTGCTATACCCACCGGTACTCCTGGATTGTACCGGAACCCTTACTGGTGCGCCGGGGTACACCTGCTGACCCTACGGGCACACTGCTTTGGACCCACCCTTCCTACCTGACCCGCCGGGGTAGGTCTGGTATACCTACCCGATGTTTCGAGGTAGAACCGGTTCCCCCACCGGTACTCTGGGTTTGGAACGGAACCCTTTGTGATGCGCCAGAGAACACCAGCTGTCCCTTCGTGCGCGCTGGACTAGACGCGGCCTCCCTACCGGACCCCACAGGTTAGACCCTGTATCCCTACCTGATGCTCCGCATTAGGCTTGGCACCCATTCCCGATGTTCTGGGGTAGTAGCGCTACCCCCACCGTTACTCTGCGGTAGTATCGGTACACCCACCGGTACTCCGGGGTAGTACGTGAACCCTTACTGGTTCACTGGGGTGCACCTGATGACGTTACGGGCAAACGGTATAGACCAGACATTCCTACCTGACCCTCCGTGTTAGTCCCGGTATCCCTACCTGATGCTCCGTTGTTGGCCTGGCACCCCTACCCGATATGCTGGGGTAGTACCGGTACCCCCACCGGTACTCTGCGGTAGTATTGGTACACCCACCGGTACTCCAGGGCAGTACCTGAACACTTACTGGTTCGCTGGGGTACACCTGCTGACCTTACGGGCGTGCTGGGTAGACCAGACACTCCTACCTGACCCTCCAGGCTAGGCCCTGTATCCCTACCTGATGCTCTGCGGTAGCCCTGGCCCCCTACCCGACAATCTGGGGTAGTACCGGTACACCCAGAGGTACTCCGCGGTAATTTTGCTATACCCACCGGTACTCCTGGATTGTACTGGAACCCTTACTGGTGCGCCAGGTTACACCTGCTGACCCTATGGGCTCGCCCCTTTACGCCCACCCTTCCTACCTGACCCTCCGGGGTAGGCCTGGTATACCTACCCGATGTTTCGAGGTAGAACCGTTTCCCCCACCGGTACTTTGGGTTTGGAACGGAACCCTTTGTGATGCACCAGTGAACACCAGCTGTCCCTTCGTGCGCGCTGGACTAGACCTGGCCTCCCTACCGGACCCCACATGTTACACCCGGTATCCCTACCTGATGCTCCGCATTAGGCTTGGCACCAATACCCGATGTTCTGGGGTAGTAGCGCTACCCCCACCGTTACTCTGCGGTAGTATCGGTACACCCACCGGTACTCCAGGGCAGTACCTGAACCCTTACTGGTTCACTGGGGTACACCTGCTGACCTTACGGGCGTGCTCTGTAGACCAGACATTCCTACCTGACCCTCCAGGCTAGGCCCGGTATCCCTACCTGATGCTCTGCGGTAGGCCTGGCCCCCTACCCGACAATCTGGGGTAGTACCGGTACACCCACAGGTACTCCGCGGTAATTTTGCTATACCCACCGGTACTCCTGGATTGTACTGGAACCCTTACTGGTGCGCTGGGTTACACGTGCTGACCCTATGGGCTCGCCGCTTTACGCCCACCCTTTCTACCTGACCCTCTGGGGTAGGCCTGGTATACCTACCCGATGTTTCGAGGTAGAACCGGTTCCCCCACCGGTACTCTGGGGTTGGAACGGAACCCTTTGTGATGCGCCAGAGAACACCAGCTGTCCCTTCGTGCGCGCTGGACTAGACCCGGCCTCCCTACCGGACCCCACAGCTTAGACCCGGTATCCCTACCTGATGCTCCGCATTAGGCTTGGCACCCATCCCCGATGTTCTGGGGTAGTAGCGGTACCCCCACCGTTACTCTGCGGTAGTATCGGTACACCCACCGGTATTCTGGGGTAGTACATGAACCCTTACTGGTACACTGGGGTACACCTGATGACGTTACTGGCACGCGGTGTAGACCAGACATTCCTACCTGACCCTCCGTTTTAGGCCCGGTATCCCTACCTGATGCTCCGCATTAGGCTTGGCACCAATACCCGATGTTCTGGGGTAGTAGCGCTACCCCCACCGTTACTCTGCGGTAGTATCGGTACACCCACCGGTACTCCAGGGCAGTACCTGAACCCTTACTGGTTCACTGGGGTACACCTGCTGACCTTACGGGCGTGCTCTGTAGACCAGACATTCCTACCTGACCCTCCAGGCTAGGCCCGGTATCCCTACCTGATGCTCTGCGGTAGGCCTGGCCCCCTACCGGACAATCTGGGGTAGTACCGGTACACCCAGAGGTACTCCGCGGTAATTTTGCTATACCCACCGGTACTCCTGGATTGTACTGGAACCCTTACTGGTGCGCTGGGTTACACGTGCTGACCCTATGGGCTCGCCGCTTTACGCCCACCCTTCCTACCTGACCCTCTGGGGTAGGCCTGGTATACCTACCCGATGTTTCGAGGTAGAACCGGTTCCCCCACCGGTACTCTGGGGTTGGAACGGAACCCTTTGTGATGCGCCAGAGAACACCAGCTGTCCCTTCGTGCGCGCTGGACTAGACGCGGCCTCCCTACCGGACCCCACAGCTTAGACCCGGTATCCCTACCTGATGCTCCGCATTAGGCTTGGCACCCATACCCGATGTTCTGGGGTAGTAGCGGTACCCCCACCGTTACTCTGCGGTAGTATCGGTACACCCACCGGTATTCTGGGGTAGTACATGAACCCTTACTGGTACACTGGGGTACACCTGATGACGTTACTGGCACGCGGTGTAGACCAGACATTCCTACCTGACCCTCCGTTTTAGGCCCGGTATCCCTACCTGATGCTCCGTTGTTGGCCTGGCACCCCTACCCGATATGCTGGGGTAGTACCGGTACCCCCACCGGTACTCTGCGGTAGTATTGGTACACCCACCAGTACTCCAGGGCAGTACCTGAACACTTACTGGTTCGCTGGGGTACACCTGCTGACCTTACGGACGTGCTCTGTAAACCACACATTCCTACCTGACCCTCCAGGCTAGGCCCGGTATCCCTACCTGATGCTCTGCGGTAGGCCTGGCCCCCTACCTGACAATCTGGGGTTGTATCGGTACACCCACAGGTACTCCGCAGTACTTTTGCTATACCAACCGGTACTCCAGGATTGTACCGGAACCCTTACTGGTGCGCCGGGGTACAACTGCTGACCTTATGGGCTCGCCGCTTTACGCCCACCCTTCCTACCTGACCCTCCGGGGTAGGCCTGGTATACCTACCAAATGTTTCGAGGTAGAACCGGTTCCCCCACCGGTACTCTGGGGTTGGAACGGAACCCTTTGTGATGCGCCAGAGAACACCAGCTGTCCCTTCGTGCGCGCTGGACTAGACGCGGCCTCCCTACCGGACCCCACAGGTTAGACCCGCTATCCCTACCTGATGCTCCGCATTAGGCTTGGCACCCATACCCTATGTTCTGGGGTAGTAGCGGTACCCCCACCGTTACTCTGCGGTAGTATCGGTACACCCACCGGTACTCCGGGGTAGTACGTGAACCCTTACTGGTTCACTGGGCTACACCTGATGACGTTACGGGCAAACGGTATAGACCAGACATTCCTACCTGACCCTCGGTGTTAGTCCCGGTATCCCTACCTGATGCTCCATTGTTGGCCTGGCACCCCTACCCGATATGCTGGGGTAGTACCGGTACCCCCACCGGTACTCTGCGGTAGTATTGGTACACCCACCGGTACTCCAGGGTAGTACCTGAACCCTTACTGGTTCGCTGGGGTACACCTGCTGACCTTACAGGCGTGCTGTGTAGACCAGACATTCCTACCTGACCCTCCAGGCTAGGCCCGGTATCCCTACCTGATGCTCTGCGGTAGGCCTGGCCCCCTACCGGACAATCTGGGGTAGTACCGGTACACCCAGAGGTACTCCGCGGTAATTTTGCTATACCCACCGGTGCTCCTGGATTGTACTGGAACCCTTACTGGTGCGCCGGGTTACACCTGCTGACCCTATGGGCTCGCCGCTTTACGCCCACCCTTCCTACCTGACCCTCCGGGGTAGGCCTGGTATACCTACCCGATGTTTCGAGGTAGAACCGGTTCCCCCACCGGTACTCTGGGCTTGGAACGGAAACCTTTGTGATGCGCCAGAGAACACAAGCTGTCCCTTCGTGCGCGCTGGACTAGACCCGGCCTCCCTACCGGACCCCACATGTTACACCCAGTATCCCTACCTGATGCTCCGCATTAGGCTTGGCACCCATACCCGATGTTCTGGGGTAGTAGCGGTACCCCCACCGTTACTCTGCGGTAGTATCGGTACACCCACCGGTACTCCGGGGTAGTATGTGAACCCTTACTGGTTCACTGCGGTACACCTGATGACGTTACGGGCAAACGGTATAGACCAGACATTCCTACCTGACCCTCCGTGTTAGTCCCTGTATCCCTACCTGATGCTCCGTTGTTGGCCTGGCACCCCTACCCGATATGCTGGGGTAGTACCGGTACCCCCACCGGTACTCTGCGGTAGTATTGGTACACCCACCGGTACTCCAGGGTAGTACCTGAACCCTTACTGGTTCGCTGCGGTACACCTGCTGACCTTACGGACGTGCTCTGTAGACCAGACATTGCTACCTGACCCTACAGGCTAGGCCCGGTATCCCTACCTGATGCTCTGCGGTAGGCCTGGCCCCCTACCCGACAATCTGGGGTAGTACCGGTACACCCACCAGTATTCCGCGGTGGTTTTGCTATACCCACCGGTACTCCTGGATTGTACCGGAACCCTTACTGGTGCGCCGGGGTACACCTGCTGACCCTACGGGCACACTGCTTTGGACCCACCCTTCCTACCTGACCCGCCGGGGTAGGACTGGTATACCTACCCGATGTTTCGAGGTAGAACCGGTTCACCCACCGGTACTCTGGGTTTGGAACGGAACCCTTTGTGATGCGCCAGAGAACACCAGCTGTCCCTTCGTGCGCGCTGGACTAGACCCGGCCTCCCTACCGGACCCCACAGGTTAGACCCGCTATCCCTACCTGATGCTCCGCATTAGGCTTGGCACCCATACCCGATGTTCTGGGGTAGTAGCGGTACCCCCACCGTTACTCTGCGGTAGTATCGGTACACCCACCGGTACTCCGGGGTAGTATGTGAACCCTTACTGGTTCACTGGGGTACACCTGATGACGTTACGGGCAAACGGTATAGACCAGACATTCCTACCTGACCCTCCGTGTTAGTCCCGGTATCCCTACCTGATGCTCCGTTGTTGGCCTGGCACCCCTACCCGATATGCTGGGGTAGTACCGGTACCCCCACCAGTACTCTGCGGAAGTATTGGTACACCCACCGGTACTCCAGGGCAGTACCTGAACCCTTACTGGTTCGCTGGGGTACACCTGCTGACCTTACGGGCGTGCTGGGTAGACCAGACACTCCTACCTGACCCTCCAGGCTAGGCCCGGTATCCCTACCTGATGCTCTGCGGTAGGCCTGGCCCCCTACCTGACAATCTGGGGTTGTATCGGTACACCCACAGGTACTCCGTGGTACTTTTGCTATACCCACCGGTTCTCCTGGATTGTACCGGAACCCTTACTGGTGCGCCGGGGTACAACTGCTGACCCTATGGGCTCGCCGCTTTACGCCCACCCTTCCTACCTGACCCTCCGGGGTAGGCCTGGTATACCTACCAAATGTTTCGAGCTAGAACCGGTTCCCCCACCGGTACTCTGGGGTTGGAACGGAACCCTTTGTGATGCGCCAGAGAACACCAGCTGTCCCTTCGTGCGCGCTGGACTAGACCCGGCCTCCCTACCGGACCCCACAGGTTAGACCCGCTATCCCTACCTGATGCTCCGCATTAGGCTTGGCACCCATACCCGATGTTCTGGGGTAGTAGCGGTACCCCCACCGTTACTCTGTGGTAGTATCGGTACACCCACCGGTACTCCGGGGTAGTACGTGAACCCTTACTGTTTCACTGGGGTACACCTGATGACGTTACGGGCAAACGGTATAGACCAGACATTCCTACCTGACCCTCCGTGTTAGGCCCGGTATCCCTACCTGATGCTCCGTTGTTGGCCTGGCACCCCTACCCGATATGCTGGGGTAGTACCGGTACCCCCACCGGTACTCTGCAGTAGTATTGGTACACCCACCGGTACTCCAGGGCAGTACCTGAACCCTTACTGGTTCGCTGGGGTACACCTGCTGACCTTACAGGCGTGCTGGGTAGACCAGACATTCCTACCTGACCCTCCAGGCTAGGCCCGGTATCCCTACCTGATGCTCTGCGGTAGGCCTGGCCCCCTACCCGACAATCTGGGGTAGTACCGGTACACACACCAGTATTCCGCGGTGGTTTTCCTATACCCACCGGTACTCCTGGATTGTACTGGAACCCTTACTGGTGCGCCAGGTTACACCTGCTGACCCTATGGGCTCGCCCCTTTACGCCCACCCTTCCTACCTGACCCTCCGGGGTAGGCCTGGTATACCTACCCGATGTTTCGAGGTAGAACCGGTTCCCCCACCGGTACTCTGGGTTTGGAACGGAACCCTTTGTGATGCGCCAGAGAACACCAGCTGTCCCTTCGTGCGCGCTGGACTAGACCTGGCCTCCCTACCGGACCCCACAGGTTAGACCCGGTATCCCTACCTGATGCTCCGCATTAGGCTTGGCACCCATACCCGATGTTCTGGGGTAGTAGCGGTACCCCCACCGTTACTCTGCGGTAGTATCGGTACACCCAACGGTACTCCAGGGCAGTACCTGAACCCTTACTGGTTCGCTGGGGTACACCTGCTGACCTTACGGGCGTGCTCTGTAGACCAGACATTCCTACCTGACCCTCCAGTCTAGGCCCGGTATCCATACCTGATGCTCTGCGGTAGGCCTGGCCCCCTACCCGACAATCTGGGGTAGTACCGGTACACCCAGAAGTACTCCGCGGTAAATTTGCTATACCCACCGGTACTCCTGGATTGTACCGGAACCCTTACTGGTGATCCGGGGTACAACTGCTGACCCTATGGGCTCGCCGCTTTACGCCCACCCTTCCTACCTGACCCTCCGGGGTAGGCCTGGTATACCTACCCGATGTTTCGAGCTAGAACCGGTTCCCCCACCGGTACTCTGGGGTTGGAACGGAACCCTTTGTGATGCGCCAGAGAACACCAGCTGTCCCTTCGTGCGCGCTGGACTAGACCCGGCCTCCCTACCGAACCCCACAGGTTAGACCCAGTATCCCTACCTGATGCTCCGCATTAGGCTTGGCACCCATACCCGATGTTCTGGGGTAGTAGCGGTACCCCCACCGTTACTCTGCGGTAGTATCGGTACACCCACCGGTACTCCGGGGTAGTACGTGAACCCTTACTTGTTCACTGGGGTACACCTGATGACGTTACGGGCAAACGGTATAGACCAGACATTCCTACCTGACCCTCCGTGTTAGTCCCGGTATCCCTACCTGATGCTCCGTTTTTGGCCTGGCACCCCTACCCGATATGCTGGGGTAGTACCGGTACCCCCACCGGTACTCTGCGGTAGTATTGGTACACCCACCGGTACTCCAGGGTAGTACCTGAACCCTTACTGTTTCCTGGGGTACACCTGCTGACCTTACGGACGTGCTCTGTAGACCAGATATTCCTACCTGACCCTCCAGGCTAGGCCCGGTATCCCTACCTGATGCTCTGCGGTAGGCCTGGCCCCCTACCCGACAATCTGGGTTAGTACCGGTACACCCAGAGGTACTCCGCGGTAATTTTGCTATACCCACCGGTACTCCTGGATTGTACTGGAACCCTTACTGGTGCGCCAGGTTACACCTGCTGACCCTATGGGCTCGCTCCTTTACGCCCACCCTTCCTACCTGACCCTCCGGGGTAGGCCTGGTATACCTACCCGATGTTTCGAGGTAGAACCGGTTCCCCCACCGGTACTCTGGGTTTGGAACGGAACTCTTTGTGATGCACCAGAGAACACCAGCTGTCCCTTCGTGCGCGCTGGACTAGACCTGGCCTCCCTACCGGACCCCACAGGTTAGACCCGCTATCCCTACCTGATGCTCCGCATTAGGCTTGGCACCCATACCCGATGTTCTGGGGTAGTAGCGGTACCCCCACCGTTACTCTGCGGTAGTATCGGTACACCCACCGGTACTCCAGGGCAGTACCTGAACCCTTACTGGTTCGCTGGGGTACACCTGCTGACCTTACGGGCGTGCTCTGTAGACCAGACATTCCTACCTGACCCTCCAGGGTAGTCTCGGTATCCCTACCTGATGCTCTGCGGTAGGCCTGGCCCCCTACCCGACAATCTGGGTTAGTACCATTACACCCACTAGTACTCCGCTGTAGTTTTGCTATACCTATCGGTACTCCTGGATTTTACCGGAATACTTATTGTTGCGCCGGGGTACACCTGCTGAACCTACGGGCGCGCCGCTTTACGCCCACCCTTCCTACCTGACCCGCCGGAGTACACCCGGTGTTTCTACCCGATGTTTCGAGGTAGAACACGTTCCCCCACCAGTACTCTGGGGTAGGAACGGAACCCTTT
The DNA here is from genome assembly GCF_929443795.1 of Astur gentilis. Lineage (NCBI taxonomy): Eukaryota > Metazoa > Chordata > Aves > Accipitriformes > Accipitridae > Astur > Astur gentilis. The sequence continues at coordinate 1,186,628 of NW_026061008.1, forward strand.
GTGATGCGCCAGAGAACACCAGCTGTCTCTTCGTGCGTGCTGGAGTAGACCCGGCCTCCCTACCGGACCCCACAGGTTAGACCCGCTATCCCTACCTGATGCTCCGCATTAGGCTTGGCACCCATACCCTATGTTCTGGCGTAGTAGCGGTACTCCCACCGTTACTCTGCGGTAGTATCGGTACACCCACCGGTACTCCGGGGTTGTACGTGAACCCTTATTGGTTCACTGGGGTACACCTGATGACGTTACGGGCAAACGGTATAGACCAGACATTCCTACCTGACCCTCCGTGTTAGTCCCGGTATCCCTACCTGATGCTCCGTTGTTGGCCTGGCACCCCTACCCGATATGCTGGGGTAGTACCGGTACCCCCACCGGTACTCTGCAGCAGTATCGGTACACCCACCGGTACTCCAGGGTAGTACCTGAACCCTTACTGGTTCGCTGCGGTACACCTGCTGAACTTACGGGCCCACGGTATAGACCAGACATTCCTACCTGACCCTCCAGGCTAGGCCCGGTATCCCTACCTGATGCTCTGCGGTAGGCCTGGCCCCCTACCCAACAATCTGGGGTAGTACCGGTACACCCACTGGTACTCCGCGGTAGTTTTGCTATACCCACCGGTACTCCTGGATTGTACCGGAACACTTCCTGGTGCGCCGGGGTACACCTGGTGACCCTACGGGCGCGCCGCTTTACGCCCACCCTTCCTACCTGACCCGCCGGAGTAGACCCGGTATTCCTACCCGATGTTTCGATGTAGAATCCGTTCCCCCACCAGTACTCTGGGGTAGGAACGGAACCATTTGTGATGCGCCAGAGAACACCAGCTGTCCCTTCGTGCGCGCTGGACTAGACCCGGCCTCCCTACCGGACCCCACAGGTTAGACCTGGTATCCCTACCTGATGCTCCGCATTAGGCTTGGCACCCATACCCGATCTTCTGCGGTAGTAGCGGTACCCCCACCGTTACTCTGCGGTAGTATCGGTACACCCACCGGTACTCCGAGGTAGTACGTGAACCCTTACTGGTTCACTGGGGTACACCTGCTGACATTACTGGCGCGCGGTGTAGACCAGACATTCCTACCTGACCCTCCGTGTTAGGCCCGGTATCCCTACCTGATGCTCCATTGTTGGCCTGGCACCCCTACCCGATATGCTGGGGTAGTACCGGTACCCCCACCGGTATTCTGCAGCAGTATCGGTACACCCACCGGTACTCCAGGGTAGTACCTGAACCCTTACTGGTTCGCTGGGGTACACCTGCTGACCTTACGGGCGTGCTGTGTAGACCAGACATTCCTACCTGACCCTCCAGGCTAGGCCCGGTATCCCTACCTGATGCTCTGCGGTAGGCCTGGCCCCCTACCCGACAATCTGGGGTAGTACCGGTACACCCACTGGTACTCCGCGGTAGTTTTGCTATACCCACCGGTACTCCTGGATTTTACCGGAACACTTCCTGGTGCGCCGGGGTACACCTGCTGACCCTACGGGCGCGACGCTTTACGCCCACCCTTCCTACCTGACCCGCCGGAGTAGACCCGGTATTCCTACCCGATGTTTCGAGGTAGAACCCGTTCCCCCACCAGTACTCTGGGGTAGGAACGGAACCCTTTGTGATGCGCCAGAGAACACCAGCTGTCCCTTCGTGCGCGCTGGACTAGACCCGGCCTCCCTACCGGACCCCACAGCTTAGACCCGGTATCCCTACCTGATGCTCCGCATTAGGCTTGGCACCCATACCCGATCTTCTGCGGTAGTAGCGGTACCCCCACCGTTACTCTGCGGTAGTATCGGTACACCCACCGGTACTCCGAGGTAGTACGTGAACCCTTACTGGTTCACTGGGGTACACCTGCTGACATTACTGGCGCGCGGTGTAGACCAGACATTCCTACCTGACCCTCCGTGTTAGGCCCGGTATCCCTACCTGATGCTCCATTGTTGGCCTGGCACCCCTACCCGATATGCTGGGGTAGTACCGCTACCCCCACCGGTACTCTGCAGCAGTATCGGTACACCCACCGGTACTCCAGGGTAGTACCTGAACCCTTACTGGTTCGCTGCGGTACACCTGCTGAACTTACGGGCCCGTGGTATAGACCAGACATTCCTACCTGACCCTCCAGGCTAGGCCCGGTATCCCTACCTGATGCTCTGCGGTAGGCCTGGCCCCCTACCCGACAATCTGGGGTAGTACCGGTACACCCACTGGTACTCCGCGTTAGTTTTGCTATACCCACCGGTACTCCTGGATTGTACCGGAACACTTCCTGGTGCGCCGGGGTACACCTGCTGATCCTACGGGCGCGCCGCTTTACGCCCACCCTTCCTACCTGACCCGCCGGAGTAGACCCGGTATTCCTACCCGATGTTTCGAGGTAGAATCCGTTCCCCCACCAGTACTCTGGGGTAGGAACGGAACCCTTTGTGATGCGCCAGAGAACACCAGCTGTCCCTTCGTGCGCGCTGGACTAGACCCGGCCTCCCTACCGGACCCCACAGGTTAGACCTGGTATCCCTACCTGATGCTCCGCATTAGGCTTGGCACCCATACCCGATCTTCTGCGGTAGTAGCGGTACCCCCACCGTTACTCTGCGGTAGTATCGGTACACACACCGGTACTCCGAGGTAGTACGTGAACCCTTACTGGTTCACTGGGTTACACCTGCTGACATTACTGGCGCGCGGTGTAGACCAGACATTCCTACCTGACCCTCCGTGTTAGGCCCGGTATCCCTACCTGATGCTCCATTGTTGGCCTGGCACCCCTACCCGATATGCTGGGGTAGTACCGGTACCCCCACCGGTACTCTGCAGCAGTATCGGTACACCCACCGGTACTCCAGGGTAGTACCTGAACCCTTACTGGTTCGCTGCGGTACACCTGCTGAACTTACGGGCCCGCGGTATAGACCAGACATTCCTACCTGACCCTCCAGGCTAGGCCCGGTATCCCTACCTGATGCTCTGCGGTAGGCCTGGCCCCCTACGCGACAATCTGGGGTAGTACCGGTACACCCAGAAGTACTCCGCGGTAATTTGCTATACCCACCGGTACTCCTGGATTGTACCGGAACACTTCCTGGTGCGCCGGGGTACACCTGCTGACCCTTCGGGCGCGACGCTTTACGCCCACCCTTCGTACATGACCTGCCGGGTTAGGCCCGGTATCCCTACCCTATGTTACGAGGTAGAACCGGTTCACCCACCAGTACTCTGGGGTTGGAACGGAACCCTTTGAGATGCGCCAGAGAACACCAGCTGTCCCTTCGTGCGCGCTGGACTAGACCCAGCCTCCCTACCGGACCCCACAGGTTAGACCCGCTATCCCTACCTGATGCTCCGCATTAGGCTTGGCACCCATACCCGATCTTCCGCGGTAGTAGCGGTACCCCCACCGTTACTCTGCGGTAGTATCGGTACACCCACCGGTACTCCGAGGTAGTACGTGAACCCTTACTGGTTCACTGGGTTACTCCTGCTGACTTTACGGGTGCGCGGTGTAGACCAGACATTCCTACCTGACCCTCCGTGTTAGGCCCGGTATCCCTACCTGATGCTCCGTTGTTGGCCTGGCACCCATACCTGATATTCTGGGTTAGTACCGGTACCCCCACCGGTACTCCGCAGTAGTATCGGTACACCCACCGGTACTCCAGGGTAGTACCTGAACCCTTACTGGTTCGCTGCGGTACACCTGCTGAACTTACGGGCCCGCGGTATAGACCAGACATTCCTACCTGACCCTCCAGGCTAGGCCCGGTATCCCTACCTGATGCTCCGCATTAGGCTTGGCACCCATACCCGATCTTCTGCGGTAGTAGCGGTACCCCCACCGTTACTCTGCGGTAGTATCGGTACACCCACCGGTACTCCGAGGTAGTACGTGAACCCTTACTGGTTCACTGGGGTACACCTGCTGACATTACTGGCGCGCGGTGTAGACCAGACATTCCTACCTGACCCTCCGTGTTAGGCCCGGTATCCCTACCTGATGCTCCATTGTTGGCCTGGCACCCCTACCCGATATGCTGGGGTAGTACCGGTACCCCCACCGGTATTCTGCAGCAGTATCGGTACACCCACCGGTACTCCAGGGTAGTACCTGAACCCTTACTGGTTCGCTGGGGTACACCTGCTGACCTTACGGGCGTGCTGTGTAGACCAGACATTCCTACCTGACCCTCCAGGCTAGGCCCGGTATCCCTACCTGATGCTCTGCGGTAGGCCTGGCCCCCTACCCGACAATCTGGGGTAGTACCGGTACACCCACTGGTACTCCGCGGTAGTTTTGCTATACCCACCGGTACTCCTGGATTTTACCGGAACACTTCCTGGTGCGCCGGGGTACACCTGCTGACCCTACGGGCGCGACGCTTTACGCCCACCCTTCCTACCTGACCCGCCGGAGTAGACCCGGTATTCCTACCCGATGTTTCGAGGTAGAACCCGTTCCCCCACCAGTGCTCTGGGGTAGGAACGGAACCATTTGTGATGCGCCAGAGAACACCAGCTGTCCCTTCGTGCGCGCTGGACTAGACCCGGCCTCCCTACCGGACCCCACAGGTTAGACCCGGTATCCCTACCTGATGCTCCGCATTAGGCTTGGCACCCATACCCGATCTTCTGCGGTAGTAGCGGTACCCCCACCGTTACTCTGCGGTAGTATCGGTACACCCACCGGTACTCCGAGGTAGTACGTGAACCCTTACTGGTTCACTGGGGTACACCTGCTGACATTACTGGCGCGCGGTGTAGACCAGACATTCCTACCTGACCCTCCGTGTTAGGCCCGGTATCCCTACCTGATGCTCCATTGTTGGCCTGGCACCCCTACCCGATACGCTGGGGTAGTACCGGTACCCCCACCGGTACTCTGCAGCAGTATCGGTACACCCACCGGTACTCCAGGGTAGTACCTGAACCCTTACTGGTTCGCTGCGGTACACCTGCTGAACTTACGGGCCCGCGGTATAGACCAGACATTCCTACCTGACCCTCCAGGCTAGGCCCGGTATCCCTACCTGATGCTCTGCGGTAGGCCTGGCCCCCTACCCAACAATCTGGGTTAGTACCGGTACACCCACTGGTACTCCGCGGTAGTTTTGCTATACCCACCGGTACTCCTGGATTGTACCGGAACACTTCCTGGTGCGCCGGGGTACACATGCTGACCCTACGGGCGCGCCGCTTTACGCCCACCCTTCCTACCTGACCCGCCGGAGTAGACCCGGTATTCCTACCCGATGTTTCGAGGTAGAACCCGTTCCCCCACCAGTACTCTGGGGTAGGAACGGAACCCTTTGTGATGCGCCAGAGAACACCAGCTGTCCCTTCGTGCGCGCTGGACTAGACCCGGCCTCCCTACCGGACCCCACAGGTTAGACCCGGTATCCCTACCTGATGCTCCGCATTAGGCTTGGCACCCATACCCGATCTTCTGCGGTAGTAGCGGTACCCCCACCGTTACTCTGCGGTAGTATCGGTACACACACCGGTACTCCGGGGTAGTACGTGAACCCTTACTGGTTCACTGGGGTACACCTGCTGACATTACTGGCGCGCGGTGTAGACCAGACATTCCTACCTGACCCTCCGTGTTAGGCCCGGTATCCCTACCTAATGCTCCATTGTTGGCCTGGCACCCCTACCCGGTATGCTGGGGTAGTACCGGTACCCCCACCGGTACTCTGAAGTAGTATCGGTACACCCACCGGTACTCCAGGGTAGTACCTGAACCCTTACTGGTTCGCTGCGGTACATCTGCTGAACTTACGGGCGCGCGGTATAGACCAGACATTCCTACCTGACCCTCCAGTCTAGACCCGGTATCCCTACCTGATGCTCTGCGGTAGGCCTGGCCCCCTACCCGACAATCTGGGGTAGTACCGGTACACCCACTGGTACTCCGCGGTAGTTTTGCTATACCCACCGGTACTCCTGGATTTTACCGGAACACTTCCTGGTGCGCCGAGGTACACCTGCTGACCCTACGGGCGCGCCGCTTTACGCCCACCCTTCCTATCTGACCCGCCGGAGTAGACCTGGTATTCCTACCCGATGTTTCGAGGTAGAACCCGTTCCCCCACCAGTACTCTGGGGTAGGAACGGAACCCTTTGTGATGCGCCAGAGAACACCAGCTGTCCCTTCGTGCGCGCTGGACTAGACCCGGCCTCCCTACCGGACCCCACAGCTTAGACCCGGTATCCCTACCTGATGCTCCGCATTAGGCTTGGCACCCATACCCGATCTTCTGCGGTAGTAGCGGTACCCCCACCGTTACTCTGCGGTAGTATCGGTACACCCACCGGTACTCCGAGGTAGTACGTGAACCCTTACTGGTTCACTGGGGTACACCTGCTGACATTACTGGCGCGCGGTGTAGACCAGACATTCCTACCTGACCCTCCGTGTTAGGCCCGGTATCCCTACCTGATGCTCCATTGTTGGCCTGGCACCCCTACCCGATATGCTGGGGTAGTACCGGTACCCCCACCGGTATTCTGCAGCAGTATCGGTACACCCACCGGTACTCCAGGGTAGTACCTGAACCCTTACTGGTTCGCTGGGGTACACCTGCTGACCTTACGGGCGTGCTGTGTAGACCAGACATTCCTACCTGATTTCCAGGCTAGGCCCGGTATCCCTACCTGATGCTCTGCGGTAGGCCTGGCCCCCTACCCGACAATCTGGGGTAGTACCGGTACACCCACTGGTACTCCGCGGTAGTTTTGCTATACCCACCGGTACTCCTGGATTTTACCGGAACACTTCCTGGTGCGCCGGGGTACACCTGCTGACCCTACGGGCGCGACGCTTTACGCCCACCCTTCCTACCTGACCCGCCGGAGTAGACCTGGTATTCCTACCCGATGTTTCGAGGTAGAACCCGTTCCCCCACCAGTACTCTGGGGTAGGAACGGAACCCTTTGTGATGCGCCAGAGAACACCAGCTGTCCCTTCGTGCGCGCTGGACTAGACCCGGCCTCCCTACCGGACCCCACAGCTTAGACCCGGTATCCCTACCTGATGCTCCGCATTAGGCTTGGCACCCATACCCGATCTTCTGCGGTAGTAGCGGTACCCCCACCGTTACTCTGCGGTAGTATCGGTACACCCACCGGTACTCCGAGGTAGTACGTGAACCCTTACTGGTTCACTGGGGTACACCTGCTGACATTACTGGCGCGCGGTGTAGACCAGACATTCCTACCTGACCCTCCGTGTTAGGCCCGGTATCCCTACCTGATGCTCCATTGTTGGCCTGGCACCCCTACCCGATATGCTGGGGTAGTACCGGTACCCCCACCGGTACTCTGCAGCAGTATCGGTACACCCACCGGTACTCCAGGGTAGTACCTGAACCCTTACTGGTTCGCTGCGGTACACCTGCTGAACTTACGGGCCCGTGGTATAGACCAGACATTCCTACCTGACCCTCCAGGCTAGGCCCGGTATCCCTACCTGATGCTCTGCGGTAGGCCTGGCCCCCTACCCAACAATCTGGGTTAGTACCGGTACACCCACTGGTACTCCGCGTTAGTTTTGCTATACCCACCGGTACTCCTGGATTGTACCGGAACACTTCCTGGTGCGCCGGGGTACACCTGCTGATCCTACGGGCGCGCCGCTTTACGCCCACCCTTCCTACCTGACCCGCCGGAGTAGACCCGGTATTCCTACCCGATGTTTCGAGGTAGAATCCGTTCCCCCACCAGTACTCTGGGGTAGGAACGGAACCCTTTGTGATGCGCCAGAGAACACCAGCTGTCCCTTCGTGCGCGCTGGACTAGACCCGGCCTCCCTACCGGACCCCACAGGTTAGACCCGGTATCCCTACCTGATGCTCCGCATTAGGATTGGCACCCATACCCGATCTTCTGCGGTAGTAGCGGTACCCCCACCGTTACTCTGCGTTAGTATCGGTACACCCACCGGTACTCCGAGGTAGTACGTGAACCCTTACTGGTTCACTGGGGTACACCTGCTGACATTACTGGCGCGCGGTGTAGACCAGACATTCCTACCTGACCCTCCGTGTTAGGCCCGGTATCCCTACCTGATGCTCCATTGTTGGCCTGGCACCCCTACCCGATATGCTGGGGTAGTACCGGTACCCCCACCGGTACTCTGCAGCAGTATCGGTACACCCACCGGTACTCCAGGGTAGTACCTGAACCCTTACTGGTTCGCTGCGGTACACCTGCTGATCTTACGGGCGCGCGGTATAGACCAGACATTCCTACCTGACGCTCCAGGCTAGGCCCGGTATCCCTACCTGATGCTCTGCGGTAGGCCTGGCCCCCTACCCGACAATCTGGGGTAGTACCGGTACACCCACTGGTACTCCGCGGTAGTTTTGCTATACCCACCGGTACTCCTGGATTTTACCGGAACACTTCCTGGTGCGCCGGGGTACACCTGCTGACCCTACGGGCGCGACGCTTTACGCCCACCCTTCCTACCTGACCCGCCGGAGTAGACCCGGTATTCCTACCCGATGTTTCGAGGTAGAACCCGTTCCCCCACCAGTACTCTGGGGTAGGAACGGAACCCTTTGTGATGCGCCAGAGAACACCAGCTGTCCCTTCGTGCGCGCTGGACTAGACCCGGCCTCCCTACCGGACCCCACAGGTTAGACCCGGTATCCCTACCTGATGCTCCGCATTAGGCTTGGCACCCATACCCGATCTTCTGCGGTAGTAGCGGTACCCCCACCGTTACTCTGCGTTAGTACCGGTACACCCACCGGTACTCCGAGGTAGTACGTGAACCCTTACTGGTTCACTGGGGTACACCTGCTGACATTACTGGCGCGCGGTGTAGACCAGACATTCCTACCTGACCCTCCGTGTTAGGCCCGGTATCCCTACCTGATGCTCCATTGTTGGCCTGGCACCCCTACCCGATACGCTGGGGTAGTACCGGTACCCCCACCGGTACTCTGCAGCAGTATCGGTACACCCACCGGTACTCCAGGGTAGTACCTGAACCCTTACTGGTTCGCTGCGGTACACCTGCTGAACTTACGGTCGCGCGGTATAGACCAGACATTCCTACCTGACCCTCCAGGCTAGGCCCGGTATCCCTACCTGATGCTCTGCGGTAGGCCTGGCCCCCTACCCAACAATCTGGGTTAGTACCGGTACACCCACTGGTACTCCGCGGTAGTTTTGCTATACCCACCGGTACTCCTGGATTGTACCGGAACACTTCCTGGTGCGCCGGGGTACACCTGCTGACCCTACGGGCGCGCCGCTTTACGCCCACCCTTCCTACCTGACCCGCCGGAGTAGACCCGGTATTCCTACCCGATGTTTCGAGGTAGAACCCGTTCCCCCACCAGTACTCTGGGGTAGGAACGGAACCCTTTGTGATGCGCCAGAGAACACCAGCTGTCCCTTCGTGCGCGCTGGACTAGACCCGGCCTCCCTACCGGACCCCACAGCTTAGACCCGGTATCCCTACCTGATGCTCCGCATTAGGCTTGGCACCCATACCCGATCTTCTGCGGTAGTAGCGGTACCCCCACCGTTACTCTGCGGTAGTATCGGTACACACACCGGTACTCCGGGGTAGTACGTGAACCCTTACTGGTTCACTGGGGTACACCTGCTGACATTACTGGCGCGCGGTGTAGACCAGACATTCCTACCTGACCCTCCGTGTTAGGCCCGGTATCCCTACCTGATGCTCCATTGTTGGCCTGGCACCCCTACCCGGTATGCTGGGGTAGTACCGGTACCCCCACCGGTACTCTGAAGTAGTATCGGTACACCCACCGGTACTCCAGGGTAGTACCTGAACCCTTACTGGTTCGCTGCGGTACACCTGCTGAACTTACGGGCGCGCGGTATAGACCAGACATTCCTACCTGACCCTCCAGTCTAGACCCGGTATCCCTACCTGATGCTCTGCGGTAGGCCTGGCCCCCTACCCGACAATCTGGGGTAGTACCGGTACACCCACTGGTACTCCGCGGTAGTTTTGCTATACCCACCGGTACTCCTGGATTTTACCGGAACACTTCCTGGTGCGCCGGGGTACACCTGCTGACCCTACGGGCGCGACGCTTTACGCCCACCCTTCCTACCTGACCCGCCGGAGTAGACCTGGTATTCCTACCCGATGTTTCGAGGTAGAACCCGTTCCCCCACCAGTACTCTGGGGTAGGAACGGAACCCTTTCTGATGCGCCAGAGAACACCAGCTGTCCCTTCGTGCGCGCTGGACTAGACCCGGCCTCCCTACCGGACCCCACAGCTTAGACCCGGTATCCCTACCTGATGCTCCGCATTAGGCTTGGCACCCATACCCGATCTTCTGCGGTAGTAGCGGTACCCCCACCGTTACTCTGCGGTAGTATCGGTACACCCACCGGTACTCCGAGGTAGTACGTGAACCCTTACTGGTTCACTGGGGTACACCTGCTGACTTTACGGGTGCGCGGTGTAGACCAGACATTCCTACCTGACCCTCCGTGTTAGGCCCGGTATCCCTACCTGATGCTCCGTTGTTGGCCTGGCACCCATACCTGATATTCTGGGGTAGTACCGGTACCCCCACCGGTACTCCGCAGTAGTATCGGTACACCCACCGGTACTCCAGGGTAGTACCTGAACCCTTACTGGTTCGCTGCGGTACACCTGCTGAACTTACGGGCCCGCGGTATAGACCAGACATTCCTACCTGACCCTCCAGGCTAGGCCCGGTATCCCTACCTGATGCTCCGCATTAGGCTTGGCACCCATACCCGATCTTCTGCGGTAGTAGCGGTACCCCCACCGTTACTCTGCGGTAGTATCGGTACACCCACCGGTACTCCGAGGTAGTACGTGAACCCTTACTGGTTCACTGGGGTACACCTGCTGACATTACTGGCGCGCGGTGTAGACCAGACATTCCTACCTGACCCTCCGTGTTAGGCCCGGTATCCCTACCTGATGCTCCATTGTTGGCCTGGCACCCCTACCCGATATGCTGGGGTAGTACCGGTACCCCCACCGGTATTCTGCAGCAGTATCGGTACACCCACCGGTACTCCAGGGTAGTACCTGAACCCTTACTGGTTCGCTGGGGTACACCTGCTGACCTTACGGGCGTGCTGTGTAGACCAGACATTCCTACCTGACCCTCCAGGCTAGGCCCGGTATCCCTACCTGATGCTCTGCGGTAGGCCTGGCCCCCTACCCGACAATCTGGGGTAGTACCGGTACACCCACTGGTACTCCGCGGTAGTTTTGCTATACCCACCGGTACTCCTGGATTTTACCGGAACACTTCCTGGTGCGCCGGGGTACACCTGCTGACCCTACGGGCGCGACGCTTTACGCCCACCCTTCCTACCTGACCCGCCGGAGTAGACCTGGTATTCCTACCCGATGTTTCGAGGTAGAACCCGTTCCCCCACCAGTACTCTGGGGTAGGAACGGAACCCTTTGTGATGCGCCAGAGAACACCAGCTGTCCCTTCGTGCGCGCTAGACTAGACCCGGCCTCCCTACCGGACCCCACAGCTTAGACCCGGTATCCCTACCTGATGCTCCGCATTAGGCTTGGCACCCATACCCGATCTTCTGCGGTAGTAGCGGTACCCCCACCGTTACTCTGCGTTAGTATCGGTACACCCACCGGTACTCCGAGGTAGTACGTGAACCCTTACTGGTTCACTGGGGTACACCTGCTGACATTACTGGCGCGCGGTGTAGACCAGACATTCCTACCTGACCCTCCGTGTTAGGCCCGGTATCCCTACCTGATGCTCCATTGTTGGCCTGGCACCCCTACCCGATATGCTGGGGTAGTACCGGTACCCCCACCGGTACTCTGCAGCAGTATCGGTACACCCACCGGTACTCCAGGGTAGTACCTGAACCCTTACTGGTTCGCTGCGGTACACCTGCTGAACTTACGGGCGCGCGGTATAGACCAGACATTCCTACCTAACCCTCCAGGCTAGGCCCGGTATCCCTACCTGATGCTCTGCGGTAGGCCTGGCCCCCTACCCAACAATCTGGGTTAGTACCGGTACACCCACTGGTACTCCGCGTTAGTTTTGCTATACCCACCGGTACTCCTGGATTGTACCGGAACACTTCCTGGTGCGCCGGGGTACACCTGCTGATCCTACGGGCGCGCCGCTTTACGCCCACCCTTCCTACCTGACCCGCCGGAGTAGACCCGGTATTCCTACCCGATGTTTCGAGGTAGAATCCGTTCCCCCACCAGTACTCTGGGGTAGGAACGGAACCCTTTGTGATGCGCCAGAGAACACCAGCTGTCCCTTCGTGCGCGCTGGACTAGACCCGGCCTCCCTACCGGACCCCACAGGTTAGACCCGGTATCCCTACCTGATGCTCCGCATTAGGATTGGCACCCATACCCGATCTTCTGCGGTAGTAGCGGTACCCCCACGGTTACTCTGCGTTAGTATCGGTACACCCACCGGTACTCCGAGGTAGTACGTGAACCCTTACTGGTTCACTGGGGTACACCTGCTGACATTACTGGCGCGCGGTGTAGACCAGACATTCCTACCTGACCCTCCGTGTTAGGCCCGGTATCCCTACCTGATGCTCCATTGTTGGCCTGGCACCCCTACCCGATATGCTGGGGTAGTACCGGTACCCCCACCGGTACTCTGCAGCAGTATCGGTACACCCACCGGTACTCCAGGGTAGTACCTGAACCCTTACTGGTTCGCTGCGGTACACCTGCTGATCTTACGGGCGCGCGGTATAGACCAGACATTCCTACCTGACGCTCCAGGCTAGGCCCGGTATCCCTACCTGATGCTCTGCGGTAGGCCTGGCCCCCTACCCGACAATCTGGGGTAGTACCGGTACACCCACTGGTACTCCGCGGTAGTTTTGCTATACCCACCGGTACTCCTGGATTTTACCGGAACACTTCCTGGTGCGCCGGGGTACACCTGCTGACCCTACGGGCGCGACGCTTTACGCCCACCCTTCCTACCTGACCCGCCGGAGTAGACCCGGTATTCCTACCCGATGTTTCGAGGTAGAACCCGTTCCCCCACCAGTACTCTGGGGTAGGAACGGAACCCTTTGTGATGCGCCAGAGAACACCAGCTGTCCCTTCGTGCGCGCTGGACTAGACCCGGCCTCCCTACCGGACCCCACAGGTTAGACCCGGTATCCCTACCTGATGCTCCGCATTAGGCTTGGCACCCATACCCGATCTTCTGCGGTAGTAGCGGTACCCCCACCGTTACTCTGCGTTAGTATCGGTACACCCACCGGTACTCCGAGGTAGTACGTGAACCCTTACTGGTTCACTGGGGTACACCTGCTGACATTACTGGCGCGCGGTGTAGACCAGACATTCCTACCTGACCCTCCGTGTTAGGCCGGGTATCCCTACCTGATGCTCCATTGTTGGCCTGGCACCCCTACCCGATACGCTGGGGTAGTACCGGTACCCCCACCGGTACTCTGCAGCAGTATCGGTACACCCACCGGTACTCCAGGGTAGTACCTGAACCCTTACTGGTTCGCTGCGGTACACCTGCTGAACTTACGGGCCCGCGGTATAGACCAGACATTCCTACCTGACCCTCCAGGCTAGGCCCGGTATCCCTACCTGATGCTCTGCGGTAGGCCTGGCCCCCTACCCAACAATCTGGGTTAGTACCGGTACACCCACTGGTACTCCGCGGTAGTTTTGCTATACCCACCGGTACTCCTGGATTGTACCGGAACACTTCCTGGTGCGCCGGGGTACACCTGCTGACCCTACGGGCGCGCCGCTTTACGCCCACCCTTCCTACCTGACCCGCCGGAGTAGACCCGGTATTCCTACCCGATGTTTCGAGGTAGAACCCGTGCCCCCACCAGTACTCTGGGGTAGGAACGGAACCCTTTGTGATGCGCCAGAGAACACCAGCTGTCCCTTCGTGCGCGCTGGACTAGACCCGGCCTCCCTACCGGACCCCACAGGTTAGACCCGGTATCCCTACCTGATGCTCCGCATTAGGCTTGGCACCCATACCCGATCTTCTGCGGTAGTAGCGGTACCCCCACCGTTACTCTGCGGTAGTATCGGTACACACACCGGTACTCCGGGGTAGTACGTGAACCCTTACTGGTTCACTGGGGTACACCTGCTGACATTACTGGCGCGCGGTGTAGACCAGACATTCCTACCTGACCCTCCGTGTTAGGCCCGGTATCCCTACCTGATGCTCCATTGTTGGCCTGGCACCCCTACCCGGTATGCTGGGGTAGTACCGGTACCCCCACCGGTACTCTGCAGCAGTATCGGTACACCCACCGGTACTCCAGGGTAGTACCTGAACCCTTACTGGTTCGCTGCGGTACACCTGCTGAACTTACGGGCGCGCGGTATAGACCAGAGATTCCTACCTGACCCTCTAGGCTAGGCCCGGTATCCCTACCTGATGCTCTGCGGTAGGCCTGGCCCCCTACCCAACAATCTGGGTTAGTACCGGTACACCCACTGGTACTCCGCGGTAGTTTTGCTATACCCACCGGTACTCCTGGATTGTACCGGAACACTTCCTGGTGCGCCGGGGTACACCTGCTGACCCTACGGGCGCGCCGCTTTACGCCCACCCTTCCTACCTGACCCGCCGGAGTAGACCCGGTATTCCTACCCGATGTTTCGAGGTAGAACCCGTTCCCCCACCAGTACTCTGGGGTAGGAACGGAACCCTTTGTGATGCGCCAGAGAACACCAGCTGTCCCTTCGTGCGCGCTGGACTAGACCCGGCCTCCCTACCGGACCCCACAGGTTAGACCCGGTATCCCTACCTGATGCTCCGCATTAGGCTTGGCACCCATACCCGATCTTCTGCGGTAGTAGCGGTACCCCCACCGTTACTCTGCGGTAGTATCGGTACACACACCGGTACTCCGGGGTAGTACGTGAACCCTTACTGGTTCACTGGGGTACACCTGCTGACATTACTGGCGCGCGGTGTAGACCAGACATTCCTACCTGACCCTCCGTGTTAGGCCCGGTATCCCTACCTGATGCTCCATTGTTGGCCTGGCACCCCTACCCGGTATGCTGGGGTAGTACCGGTACCCCCACCGGTACTCTGAAGTAGTATCGGTACACCCACCGGTACTCCAGGGTAGTACCTGAACCCTTACTGGTTCGCTGCGGTACACCTGCTGAACTTACGGGCGCGCGGTATAGACCAGACATTCCTACCTGACCCTCCAGGCTAGACCCGGTATCCCTACCTGATGCTCTGCGGTAGGCCTGGCCCCCTACCCGACAATCTGGGGTAGTACCGGTACACCCACTGGTACTCCGCGGTAGTTTTGCTATACCCACCGGTACTCCTGGATTTTACCGGAACACTTCCTGGTGCGCCGGGGTACACCTGCTGACCCTACGGGCGCGCCGCTTTACGCCCACCCTTCCTACCTGACCCGCCGGAGTAGACCTGGTATTCCTACCCGATGTTTCGAGGTAGAACCCGTTCCCACACCAGTACTCTGGGGTAGGAACGGAACCCTTTGTGATGCGCCAGAGAACACCAGCTGTCCCTTCGTGCGCGCTGGACTAGACGCGGCCTCCCTACCGGACCCCACAGGTTAGACCCGCTATCCCTACCTGATGCTCCGCATTAGGCTTGGCACCCATACCCGATCTTCTGCGGTAGTAGCGGTACCCCCACCGTTACTCTGCGGTAGTATCGGTACACCCACCGGTACTCCGAGGTAGTACGTGAACCCTTACTGGTTCACTGGGGTACACCTGCTGACATTACTGGCGCGCGGTGTAGACCAGACATTCCTACCTGACCCTCCGTGTTAGGCCCGGTATCCCTACCTGATGCTCCATTGTTGGCCTGGCACCCCTACCCGATATGCTGGGGTAGTACCGGTACCCCCACCGGTATTCTGCAGCAGTATCGGTACACCCACCGGTACTCCAGGGTAGTACCTGAACCCTTACTGGTTCGCTGGGGTACACCTGCTGACCTTACGGGCGTGCTGTGTAGACCAGACATTCCTACCTGACCCTCCAGGCTAGGCCCGGTATCCCTACCTGATGCTCTGCGGTAGGCCTGGCCCCCTACCCAGCAATCTGGGTTAGTACCGGTACACCCACTGGTACTCCGCGGTAGTTTTGCTATACCCACCGGTACTCCTGGATTGTACCGGAACACTTCCTGGTGCGCCGGGGTACACCTGCTGACCCTACGGGCGCGCCGCTTTACGCCCACCCTTCCTACCTGACCCGCCGGAGTAGACCCGGTATTCCTACCCGATGTTTCGAGGTAGAATCCGTTCCCCCACCAGTACTCTGGGGTAGGAACGGAACCCTTTGTGATGCGCCAGAGAACACCAGCTGTACCTTCGTGCGCGCTGGACTAGACCCGGCCTCCCTACCGGACCCCACAGGTTAGACCCGGTATCCCTACCTGATGCTCCGCATTAGGCTTGGCACCCATACCCGATCTTCTGCGGTAGTAGCGGTACCCCCACCGTTACTCTGCGGTAGTATCGGTACACCCACCGGTACTCCGAGGTAGTACGTGAACCCTTACTGGTTCACTGGGGTACACCTGCTGACATTACTGGCGCGCAGTGTAGACCAGACATTCCTACCTGACCCTCCGTGTTAGGCCCGGTATCCCTACCTGATGCTCCATTGTTGGCCTGGCACCCCTACCCGATATGCTGGGGTAGTACCGGTACCCCCACCGGTACTCTGCAGTCGTATCGGTACACCCACCGGTACTCCAGGGTAGTACCTGAACCCTTACTGGTTCGCTGCGGTACACCTGCTGAACTTACGGGCCCGCGGTATAGACCAGACATTCCTACCTGACCCTCCAGGCTAGGCCCGGTATCCCTACCTGATGCTCTGCGGTAGGCCTGGCCCCCTACGCGACAATCTGGGTTAGTACCGGTACACCCACCTGTACTCCACGGTAGTTTTGCTATACCCACCGGTACTCCTGGATTGTACCGGAACACTTCCTGGTGCGCCGGGGTACACCTGCTGACCCTACGGGCGCGCCGCTTTACGCCCACCCTTCCTACCTGACCCGCCGGAGTAGACCCGGTATTCCTACCCGATGTTTCGAGGTAGAACCCGTTCCCCCACCAGTACTCTGGGGTAGGAACGGAACCCTTTGTGATGCGCCAGAGAACACCAGCTGTCCCTTCGTGCGCGCTGGACTAGACCCGGCCTCCCTACCGGACCCCACAGGTTAGACCTGGTATCCCTACCTGATGCTCCGCATTAGGCTTGGCACCCATACCCGATCTTCTGCGGTAGTAGCGGTACCCCCACCGTTACTCTGCGTTAGTATCGGTACACCCACCGGTACTCCGAGGTAGTACGTGAACCCTTACTGGTTCACTGGGGTACACCTGCTGACATTACTGGCGCGCGGTGTAGACCAGACATTCCTACCTGACCCTCCGTGTTAGGCCCGGTATCCCTACCTGATGCTCCATTGTTGGCCTGGCACCCCTACCCGATATGCTGGGGTAGTACCGGTACCCCCACCGGTACTCTGCAGCAGTATCGGTACACCCACCGGTACTCCAGGGTAGTACCTGAACCCTTACTGGTTCGCTGCGGTACACCTGCTGAACTTACGGGCCCGCGGTATAGACCAGACATTCCTACCTGACCCTCCAGGCTAGGCCCGGTATCCCTACCTGATGCTCTGCGGTAGGCCTGGCCCCCTACCCGACAATCTGGGTTTGTACCGGTACACCCACTGGTACTCCGCAGTAGTTTTGCTATACCCACCGCTACTCCTGGATTTTATCCGAACACTTCCTGGTGCGCCGGGGTACACCTGCTGACCCTACGGGCGCGCCGCTTTACGCCCACCCTTCCTACCTGACCCGCCGGAGTAGACCCGGTATTCCTACCCGATGTTTCGAGGTAGAACCCGTTCCCCCACCAGTACTCTGGGGTAGGAACGGAACCCTTTGTGATGCGCCAGAGAACACCAGCTGTACCTTCGTGCGCGCTGGACTAGACCCGGCCTCCCTACCGGACCCCACAGGTTAGACCCGGTATCCCTACCTGATGCTCCGCATTAGGCTTGGCACCCATACCCGATCTTCTGCGGTAGTAGCGGTACCCCCACCGTTACTCTGCGGTAGTATCGGTACACCCACCGGTACTCCGAGGTAGTACGTGAACCCTTACTGGTTCACTGGGGTACACCTGCTGACATTACTGGCGCGCGGTGTAGACCAGACATTCCTACTTGACCCTCCGTGTTAGGCCCGGTATCCCTACCTGATGCTCCATTGTTGGCCTGGCACCCCTACCCGATATGGTGGGGTAGTACCGGTACCCCCACCGGTATTCTGCAGTAGTATCGGTACACCCACCGGTACTCCAGGGTAGTACCTGAACCCTTACTGGTTCGCTGCGGTACACCTGCTGAACTTACGGGCGCGCGGTAGAGACCAGACATTCCTACCTGATCCTCCAGGCTAGACCCGGTATCCCTACCTGATGCTCTGCGGTAGGCCTGGCCCCCTACCCGACAATCTGGGGTAGTACCGGTACACCCACTGGTACTCCGCGGTAGTTTTGCTATACCCACCGGTACTCCTGGATTGTACCGGAACACTTCCTGGTGCGCCGGGGTACACCTGCTGACCCTTCGGGCGCGACGCTTTACGCCCACCCTTCGTACATGACCTGCCGGGTTAGGCCCGGTATCCCTACCCTATGTTACGAGGTAGAACCGGTTCACCCACCAGTACTCTGGGGTTGGAACGGAACCCTTTGAGATGCGCCAGAGAACACCAGCTGTCCCTTCGTGCGCGCTGGACTAGACCCAGCCTCCCTACCGGACCCCACAGGTTAGACCCGCTATCCCTACCTGATGCTCCGCATTAGGCTTGGCACCCATACCCGATCTTCCGCGGTAGTAGCGGTACCCCCACCGTTACTCTGCGGTAGTATCGGTACACCCACCGGTACTCCGAGGTAGTACGTGAACCCTTACTGGTTCACTGGGTTACTCCTGCTGACTTTACGGGTGCGCGGTGTAGACCAGACATTCCTACCTGACCCTCCGTGTTAGGCCCGGTATCCCTACCTGATGCTCCGTTGTTGGCCTGGCACCCATACCTGATATTCTGGGGTAGTACCGGTACCCCCACCGGTACTCTGCAGTAGTATCGGTACACCCACCGGTACTCCAGGGTAGTACCTGAACCCTTACTGGTTCGCTGCGGTACACCTGCTGAACTTACGGGCCCGCGGTATAGACCAGACATTCCTACCTGACCCTCCAGGCTAGGCCCGGTATCCCTACCTGATGCTCCGCATTAGGCTTGGCACCCATACCCGATCTTCTGCGGTAGTAGCGGTACCCCCACCGTTACTCTGCGGTAGTATCGGTACACCCACCGGTACTCCGAGGTAGTACGTGAACCCTTACTGGTTCACTGGGGTACACCTGCTGACATTACTGGCGCGCGGTGTAGACCAGACATTCCTACCTGACCCTCCGTGTTAGGCCCGGTATCCCTACCTGATGCTCCATTGTTGGCCTGGCACCCCTACCCGATATGCTGGGGTAGTACCGGTACCCCCACCGGTATTCTGCAGCAGTATCGGTACACCCACCGGTACTCCAGGGTAGTACCTGAACCCTTACTGGTTCGCTGGGGTACACCTGCTGACCTTACGGGCGTGCTGTGTAGACCAGACATTCCTACCTGACCCTCCAGGCTAGGCCCGGTATCCCTACCTGATGCTCTGCGGTAGGCCTGGCCCCCTACCCGACACTCTGGGGTAGTACCGGTACACCCACTGGTACTCCGCGGTAGTTTTGCTATACCCACCGGTACTCCTGGATTTTACCGGAACACTTCCTGGTGCGCCGGGGTACACCTGCTGACCCTACGGGCGCGACGCTTTACGCCCACCCTTCCTACCTGACCCGCCGGAGTAGACCTGGTATTCCTACCCGATGTTTCGAGGTAGAACCCGTTCCCCCACCAGTACTCTGGGGTAGGAACGGAACCCTTTGTGATGCGCCAGAGAACACCAGCTGTCCCTTCGTGCGCGCTGGACTAGACCCGGCCTCCCTACCGGACCCCACAGCTTAGACCCGGTATCCCTACCTGATGCTCCGCATTAGGCTTGGCACCCATACCCGATCTTCTGCGGTAGTAGCGGTACCCCCACCGTTACTCTGCGGTAGTATCGGTACACCCACCGGTACTCCGAGGTAGTACGTGAACCCTTACTGGTTCACTGGGGTACACCTGCTGACATTACTGGCGCGCGGTGTAGACCAGACATTCCTACCTGACCCTCCGTGTTAGGCCCGGTATCCCTACCTGATGCTCCATTGTTGGCCTGGCACCCCTACCCGATATGCTGGGGTAGTACCGGTACCCCCACCGGTATTCTGCAGTAGTATCGGTACACCCACCGGTACTCCAGGGTAGTACCTGAACCCTTACTGGTTCGCTGCGGTACACCTGCTGAACTTACGGGCGCGCGGTAGAGACCAGACATTCCTACCTGACCCTCCAGGCTAGGCCCGGTATCCCTACCTGATGCTCTGCGGTAGGCCTGGCCCCCTACCCGACAATCTGGGGTAGTACCGGTACACCCACTGGTACTCCGCGGTAGTTTTGCTATACCCACCGGTACTCCTGGATTTTACCGGAACACTTCCTGGTGCGCCGGGGTACACCTGCTGACCCTACGGGCGCGACGCTTTACGCCCACCCTTCCTACCTGACCCGCCGGAGTAGACCCGGTATTCCTACCCGATGTTTCGAGGTAGAACCCGTTCCCCCACCAGTACTCTGGGGTAGGAACGGAACCCTTTGTGATGCGCCAGAGAACACCAGCTGTCCCTTCGTGCGCGTTGGACTAGACCCGGCCTCCCTACCGGACCCCACAGCTTAGACCCGGTATCCCTACCTGATGCTCCGCATTAGGCTTGGCACCCATACCCGATCTTCTGCGGTAGTAGCGGTACCCCCACCGTTACTCTGCGGTAGTATCGGTACACCCACCGGTACTCCGAGGTAGTACGTGAACCCTTACTGGTTCACTGGGGTACACCTGCTGACATTACTGGCGCGCGGTGTAGACCAGACATTCCTACCTGACCCTCCGTGTTAGGCCCGGTATCCCTACCTGATGCTCCATTGTTGGCCTGGCACCCCTACCCGATATGCTGGGGTAGTACCGGTACCCCCACCGGTACTCTGCAGCAGTATCGGTACACCCACCGGTACTCCAGGGTAGTACCTGAACACTTACTGGTTCGCTGCGGAACACCTGCTGAACTTACGGGCCCGCGGTATAGACCAGACATTCCTACCTGACCCTCCAGGCTAGGCCCGGTATCCCTACCTGATGCTCTGCGGTAGGCCTGGCCCCCTACCCGACAATCTGGGTTAGTACCGGTACACCCACTGGTACTCCGCGGTAGTTTTGCTATACCCACCGGTACTCCTGGATTGTACCGGAACACTTCCTGGTGCGCCGGGGTACACCTGCTGACCCTTCGGGCGCGACGCTTTACGCCCACCCTTCGTACATGACCTGCCGGGTTAGGCCCGGTATCCCTACCCTATGTTACGAGGTAGAACCGGTTCACCCACCAGTACTCTGGGGTTGGAACGGAACCCTTTGAGATGCGCCAGAGAACACCAGCTGTCCCTTCGTGCGCGCTGGACTAGACCCAGCCTCCCTACCGGACCCCACAGGTTAGACCCGCTATCCCTACCTGATGCTCCGCATTAGGCTTGGCACCCATACCCGATCTTCCGCGGTAGTAGCGGTACCCCCACCGTTACTCTGCGGTAGTATCGGTACACCCACCGGTACTCCGAGGTAGTACGTGAACCCTTACTGGTTCACTGGGTTACTCCTGCTGACTTTACGGGTGCGCGGTGTAGACCAGACATTCCTACCTGACCCTCCGTGTTAGGCCCGGTATCCCTACCTGATGCTCCGTTGTTGGCCTGGCACCCATACCTGATATTCTGGGGTAGTACCGGTACCCCCACCGGTACTCTGCAGTAGTATCGGTACACCCACCGGTACTCCAGGGTAGTACCTGAACCCTTACTGGTTCGCTGCGGTACACCTGCTGAACTTACGGGCCCGCGGTATAGACCAGACATTCCTACCTGACCCTCCAGGCTAGGCCCGGTATCCCTACCTGATGCTCCGCATTAGGCTTGGCACCCATACCCGATCTTCTGCGGTAGTAGCGGTACCCCCACCGTTACTCTGCGGTAGTATCGGTACACCCACCGGTACTCCGAGGTAGTACGTGAACCCTTACTGGTTCACTGGGGTACACCTGCTGACATTACTGGCGCGCGGTGTAGACCAGACATTCCTACCTGACCCTCCGTGTTAGGCCCGGTATCCCTACCTGATGCTCCATTGTTGGCCTGGCACCCCTACCCGATATGCTGGGGTAGTACCGGTACCCCCACCGGTATTCTGCAGCAGTATCGGTACACCCACCGGTACTCCAGGGTAGTACCTGAACCCTTACTGGTTCGCTGGGGTACACCTGCTGACCTTACGGGCGTGCTGTGTAGACCAGACATTCCTACCTGACCCTCCAGGCTAGGCCCGGTATCCCTACCTGATGCTCTGCGGTAGGCCTGGCCCCCTACCCGACAATCTGGGGTAGTACCGGTACACCCACTGGTACTCCGCGGTAGTTTTGCTATACCCACCGGTACTCCTGGATTTTACCGGAACACTTCCTGGTGCGCCGGGGTACACCTGCTGACCCTACGGGCGCGACGCTTTACGCCCACCCTTCCTATCTGACCCGCCGGAGTAGACCTGGTATTCCTACCCGATGTTTCGAGGTAGAACCCGTTCCCCCACCAGTACTCTGGGGTAGGAACGGAACCCTTTGTGATGCGCCAGAGAACACCAGCTGTCCCTTCGTGCGCGCTGGACTAGACCCGGCCTCCCTACCGGACCCCACAGCTTAGACCCGGTATCCCTACCTGATGCTCCGCATTAGGCTTGGCACCCATACCCGATCTTCTGCGGTAGTAGCGGTACCCCCACCGTTACTCTGCGGTAGTATCGGTACACCCACCGGTACTCCGAGGTAGTACGTGAACCCTTACTGGTTCACTGGGGTACACCTGCTGACATTACTGGCGCGCGGTGTAGACCAGACATTCCTACCTGACCCTCCGTGTTAGGCCCGGTATCCCTACCTGATGCTCCATTGTTGGCCTGGCACCCCTACCCGATATGCTGGGGTAGTACCGGTACCCCCACCGGTATTCTGCAGTAGTATCGGTACACCCACCGGTACTCCAGGGTAGTACCTGAACCCTTACTGGTTCGCTGCGGTACACCTGCTGAACTTACGGGCGCGCGGTATAGACCAGACATTCCTACCTGACCCTCCAGGCTAGGCCCGGTATCCCTACCTGATGCTCTGCGGTAGGCCTGGCCCCCTACCCGACAATCTGGGGTAGTACCGGTACACCCACTGGTACTCCGCGGTAGTTTTGCTATACCCACCGGTACTCCTGGATTTTACCGGAACACTTCCTGGTGCGCCGGGGTACACCTGCTGACCCTACGGGCGCGACGCTTTACGCCCACCCTTCCTACCTGACCCGCCGGAGTAGACCTGGTATTCCTACCCGATGTTTCGAGGTAGAACCCGTTCCCCCACCAGTACTCTGGGGTAGGAACGGAACCCTTTGTGATGCGCCAGAGAACACCAGCTGTCCCTTCGTGCGCGTTGGACTAGACCCGGCCTCCCTACCGGACCCCACAGCTTAGACCCGGTATCCCTACCTGATGCTCCGCATTAGGCTTGGCACCCATACCCGATCTTCTGCGGTAGTAGCGGTACCCCCACCGTTACTCTGCGGTAGTATCGGTACACCCACCGGTACTCCGAGGTAGTACGTGAACCCTTACTGGTTCACTGGGGTACACCTGCTGACATTACTGGCGCGCGGTGTAGACCAGACATTTCTACCTGACCCTCCGTGTTAGGCCCGGTATCCCTACCTGATGCTCCATTGTTGGCCTGGCACCCCTACCCGATATGCTGGGGTAGTACCGGTACCCCCACCGGTACTCTGCAGCAGTATCGGTACACCCACCGGTACTCCAGGGTAGTACCTGAACACTTACTGGTTCGCTGCGGAACACCTGCTGAACTTACGGGCCCGCGGTATAGACCAGACATTCCTACCTGACCCTCCAGGCTAGGCCCGGTATCCCTACCTGATGCTCTGCGGTAGGCCTGGCCCCCTACCCAACAATCTGGGTTAGTACCGGTACACCCACTGGTACTCCGCGGTAGTTTTGCTATACCCACCGGTACTCCTGGATTGTACCGGAACACTTCCTGGTGCGCCGGGGTACACCTGCTGACCCTACGGGCGCGCCGCTTTACGCCCACCCTTCCTACCTGACCCGCCGGAGTAGACCCGGTATTCCTACCCGATGTTTCGAGGTAGAACCCGTTCCCCCACCAGTACTCTGGGGTAGGAACGGAACCCTTTGTGATGCACCAGAGAACACCAGCTGTCCCTTCGTGCGCGCTGGACTAGACCCGGCCTCCCTACCGGACCCCACAGGTTAGACCCGGTATCCCTACCTGATGCTCCGCATTAGGCTTGGCACCCATACCCGATCTTCTGCGGTAGTAGCGGTACCCCCACCGTTACTCTGCGTTAGTATCGGTACACCCACCGGTACTCCGAGGTAGTACGTGAACCCTTACTGGTTCACTGGGGTACACCTGCTGACATTACTGGCGCGCGGTGTAGACCAGACATTCCTACCTGACCCTCCGTGTTAGGCCCGGTATCCCTACCTGATGCTCCATTGTTGGCCTGGCACCCCTACCCGATATGCTGGGGTAGTACCGGTACCCCCACCGGTACTCTGCAGCAGTATCGGTACACCCACCGGTACTCCAGGGTAGTACCTGAACCCTTACTGGTTCGCTGCGGTACACCTGCTGAACTTACGGGCCCGCGGTATAAACCAGACATTCCTACCTGACCCTCCAGGCTAGGCCCGGTATCCCTACCTGATGCTCTGCGGTAGGCCTGGCCCCCTACCCAACAATCTGGGTTAGTACCGGTACACCCACTGGTACTCCGCGGTAGTTTTGCTATACCCACCGGTACTCCTGGATTGTACCGGAACACTTCCTGGTGCGCCGGGGTACACCTGCTGACCCTACGGGCGCGCCGCTTTACGCCCACCCTTCCTACCTGACCCGCCGGAGTAGACCCGGTATTCCTACCCGATGTTTCGAGGTAGAATCCGTTCCCCCACCAGTACTCTGGGGTAGGAACGGAACCCTTTGTGATGCGCCAGAGAACACCAGCTGTCCCTTCGTGCGCGTTGGACTAGACCCGGCCTCCCTACCGGACCCCACAGCTTAGACCCGGTATCCCTACCTGATGCTCCGCATTAGGCTTGGCACCCATACCCGATCTTCTGCGGTAGTAGCGGTACCCCCACCGTTACTCTGCGGTAGTATCGGTACACCCACCGGTACTCCGAGGTAGTACGTGAACCCTTACTGGTTCACTGGGGTACACCTGCTGACATTACTGGCGCGCGGTGTAGACCAGACATTCCTACCTGACCCTCCGTGTTAGGCCCGGTATCCCTACCTGATGCTCCATTGTTGGCCTGGCACCCCTACCCGATATGCTGGGGTAGTACCGGTACCCCCACCGGTACTCTGCAGCAGTATCGGTACACCCACCGGTACTCCAGGGTAGTACCTGAACACTTACTGGTTCGCTGCGGAACACCTGCTGAACTTACGGGCCCGCGGTATAGACCAGACATTCCTACCTGACCCTCCAGGCTAGGCCCGGTATCCCTACCTGATGCTCTGCGGTAGGCCTGGCCCCCTACCCGACAATCTGGGTTAGTACCGGTACACCCACTGGTACTCCGCGGTAGTTTTGCTATACCCACCGGTACTCCTGGATTGTACCGGAACACTTCCTGGTGCGCCGGGGTACACCTGCTGACCCTTCGGGCGCGACGCTTTACGCCCACCCTTCGTACATGACCTGCCGGGTTAGGCCCGGTATCCCTACCCTATGTTATGAGGTAGAACCGGTTCACCCACCAGTACTCTGGTGTTGGAACGGAACCCTTTGAGATGCGCCAGAGAACACCAGCTGTCCCTTCGTGCGCGCTGGACTAGACCCAGCCTCCCTACCGGACCCCACAGGTTAGACCCGCTATCCCTACCTGATGCTCCGCATTAGGCTTGGCACCCATACCCGATCTTCCGCGGTAGTAGCGGTACCCCCACCGTTACTCTGCGGTAGTATCGGTACACCCACCGGTACTCCGAGGTAGTACGTGAACCCTTACTGGTTCACTGGGTTACTCCTGCTGACTTTACGGGTGCGCGGTGTAGACCAGACATTCCTACCTGACCCTCCGTGTTAGGCCCGGTATCCCTACCTGATGCTCCGTTGTTGGCCTGGCACCCATACCTGATATTCTGGGGTAGTACCGGTACCCCCACCGGTACTCTGCAGTAGTATCGGTACACCCACCGGTACTCCAGGGTAGTACCTGAACCCTTACTGGTTCGCTGCGGTACACCTGCTGAACTTACGGGCCCGCGGTATAGACCAGACATTCCTACCTGACCCTCCAGGCTAGGCCCGGTATCCCTACCTGATGCTCCGCATTAGGCTTGGCACCCATACCCGATCTTCTGCGGTAGTAGCGGTACCCCCACCGTTACTCTGCGGTAGTATCGGTACACCCACCGGTACTCCGAGGTAGTACGTGAACCCTTACTGGTTCACTGGGGTACACCTGCTGACATTACTGGCGCGCGGTGTAGACCAGACATTCCTACCTGACCCTCCGTGTTAGGCCCGGTATCCCTACCTGATGCTCCATTGTTGGCCTGGCACCCATACCCGATATGCTGGGGTAGTACCGGTACCCCCACCGGTATTCTGCAGCAGTATCGGTACACCCACCGGTACTCCAGGGTAGTACCTGAACCCTTACTGGTTCGCTGGGGTACACCTGCTGACCTTACGGGCGTGCTGTGTAGACCAGACATTCCTACCTGACCCTCCAGGCTAGGCCCGGTATCCCTACCTGATGCTCTGCGGTAGGCCTGGCCCCCTACCCGACAATCTGGGGTAGTACCGGTACACCCACTGGTACTCCGCGGTAGTTTTGCTATACCCACCGGTACTCCTGGATTTTACCGGAACACTTCCTGGTGCGCCGGGGTACACCTGCTGACCCTACGGGCGCGACGCTTTACGCCCACCCTTCCTACCTGACCCGCCGGAGTAGACCTGGTATTCCTACCCGATGTTTCGAGGTAGAACCCGTTCCCCCACCAGTACTCTGGGGTAGGAACGGAACCCTTTGTGATGCGCCAGAGAACACCAGCTGTCCCTTCGTGCGCGCTGGACTAGACCCGGCCTCCCTACCGGACCCCACAGCTTAGACCCGGTATCCCTACCTGATGCTCCGCATTAGGCTTGGCACCCATACCCGATCTTCTGCGGTAGTAGCGGTACCCCCACCGTTACTCTGCGGTAGTATCGGTACACCCACCGGTACTCCGAGGTAGTACGTGAACCCTTACTGGTTCACTGGGGTACACCTGCTGACATTACTGGCGCGCGGTGTAGACCAGACATTCCTACCTGACCCTCCGTGTTAGGCCCGGTATCCCTACCTGATGCTCCATTGTTGGCCTGGCACCCCTACCCGATATGCTGGGGTAGTACCGGTACCCCCACCGGTATTCTGCAGTAGTATCGGTACACCCACCGGTACTCCAGGGTAGTACCTGAACCCTTACTGGTTCGCTGCGGTACACCTGCTGAACTTACGGGCGCGCGGTAGAGACCAGACATTCCTACCTGACCCTCCAGGCTAGGCCCGGTATCCCTACCTGATGCTCTGCGGTAGGCCTGGCCCCCTACCCGACAATCTGGGGTAGTACCGGTACACCCACTGGTACTCCGCGGTAGTTTTGCTATACCCACCGGTACTCCTGGATTTTACCGGAACACTTCCTGGTGCGCCGGGGTACACCTGCTGACCCTACGGGCGCGACGCTTTACGCCCACCCTTCCTACCTGACCCGCCGGAGTAGACCTGGTATTCCTACCCGATGTTTCGAGGTAGAACCCGTTCCCCCACCAGTACTCTGGGGTAGGAACGGAACCCTTTGTGATGCGCCAGAGAACACCAGCTGTCCCTTCGTGCGCGTTGGACTAGACCCGGCCTCCCTACCGGACCCCACAGCTTAGACCCGGTATCCCTACCTGATGCTCCGCATTAGGCTTGGCACCCATACCCGATCTTCTGCGGTAGTAGCGGTACCCCCACCGTTACTCTGCGGTAGTATCGGTACACCCACCGGTACTCCGAGGTAGTACGTGAACCCTTACTGGTTCACTGGGGTACACCTGCTGACATTACTGGCGCGCGGTGTAGACCAGACATTTCTACCTGACCCTCCGTGTTAGGCCCGGTATCCCTACCTGATGCTCCATTGTTGGCCTGGCACCCCTACCCGATATGCTGGGGTAGTACCGGTACCCCCACCGGTACTCTGCAGCAGTATCGGTACACCCACCGGTACTCCAGGGTAGTACCTGAACACTTACTGGTTCGCTGCGGAACACCTGCTGAACTTACGGGCCCGCGGTATAGACCAGACATTCCTACCTGACCCTCCAGGCTAGGCCCGGTATCCCTACCTGATGCTCTGCGGTAGGCCTGGCCCCCTACCCAACAATCTGGGTTAGTACCGGTACACCCACTGGTACTCCGCGGTAGTTTTGCTATACCCACCGGTACTCCTGGATTGTACCGGAACACTTCCTGGTGCGCCGGGGTACACCTGCTGACCCTACGGGCGCGCCGCTTTACGCCCACCCTTCCTACCTGACCCGCCGGAGTAGACCCGGTATTCCTACCCGATGTTTCGAGGTAGAACCCGTTCCCCCACCAGTACTCTGGGGTAGGAACGGAACCCTTTGTGATGCACCAGAGAACACCAGCTGTCCCTTCGTGCGCGCTGGACTAGACCCGGCCTCCCTACCGGACCCCACAGGTTAGACCCGGTATCCCTACCTGATGCTCCGCATTAGGCTTGGCACCCATACCCGATCTTCTGCGGTAGTAGCGGTACCCCCACCGTTACTCTGCGTTAGTATCGGTACACCCACCGGTACTCCGAGGTAGTACGTGAACCCTTACTGGTTCACTGGGGTACACCTGCTGACATTACTGGCGCGCGGTGTAGACCAGACATTCCTACCTGACCCTCCGTGTTAGGCCCGGTATCCCTACCTGATGCTCCATTGTTGGCCTGGCACCCCTACCCGATATGCTGGGGTAGTACCGGTACCCCCACCGGTACTCTGCAGCAGTATTGGTACACCCACCGGTACTCCAGGGTAGTACCTGAACCCTTACTGGTTCGCTGCGGTACACCTGCTGAACTTACGGGCCCGCGGTATAAACCAGACATTCCTACCTGACCCTCCAGGCTAGGCCCGGTATCCCTACCTGATGCTCTGCGGTAGGCCTGGCCCCCTACCCAACAATCTGGGTTAGTACCGGTACACCCACTGGTACTCCGCGGTAGTTTTGCTATACCCACCGGTACTCCTGGATTGTACCGGAACACTTCCTGGTGCGCCGGGGTACACCTGCTGACCCTACGGGCGCGCCGCTTTACGCCCACCCTTCCTACCTGACCCGCCGGAGTAGACCCGGTATTCCTACCCGATGTTTCGAGGTAGAATCCGTTCCCCCACCAGTACTCTGGGGTAGGAACGGAACCCTTTGTGATGCGCCAGAGAACACCAGCTGTCCCTTCGTGCGCGCTGGACTAGACCCGGCCTCCCTACCGGACCCCACAGGTTAGACCCGGTATCCCTACCTGATGCTCCGCATTAGGCTTGGCACCCATACCCGATGTTCTGGGGTAGTAGCGGTACCCCCACCGTTACTCTGCGGTAGTATCGGTACACCCACCGGTACTCCGAGGTAGTACGTGAACCCTTACTGGTTCACTGGGGTACACCTGCTGACATTACTGGCGCGCGGTGTAGACCAGACATTCCTACCTGACCCTCCGTGTTAGGCCCGGTATCCCTACCTGATGCTCCATTGTTGGCCTGGCACCCCTACCCGATATGCTGGGGTAGTACCGGTACCCCCACCGGTACTCTGCAGCAGTATCGGTACACCCACCGGTACTCCAGGGTAGTACCTGAACACTTACTGGTTCGCTGCGGAACACCTGCTGAACTTACGGGCCCGCGGTATAGACCAGACATTCCTACCTGACCCTCCAGGCTAGGCCCGGTATCCCTACCTGATGCTCTGCGGTAGGCCTGGCCCCCTACCCAACAATCTGGGTTAGTACCGGTACACCCACTGGTACTCCGCGGTAGTTTTGCTATACCCACCGGTACTCCTGGATTGTACCGGAACACTTCCTGGTGCGCCGGGGTACACCTGCTGACCCTACGGGCGCGCCGCTTTACGCCCACCCTTCCTACCTGACCCGCCGGAGTAGACCCGGTATTCCTACCCGATGTTTCGAGGTAGAACCCGTTCCCCCACCAGTACTCTGGGGTAGGAACGGAACCCTTTGTGATGCACCAGAGAACACCAGCTGTCCCTTCGTGCGCGCTGGACTAGACCCGGCCTCCCTACCGGACCCCACAGGTTAGACCCGGTATCCCTACCTGATGCTCCGCATTAGGCTTGGCACCCATACCCGATCTTCTGCGGTAGTAGCGGTACCCCCACCGTTACTCTGCGTTAGTATCGGTACACCCACCGGTACTCCGAGGTAGTACGTGAACCCTTACTGGTTCACTGGGGTACACCTGCTGACATTACTGGCGCGCGGTGTAGACCAGACATTCCTACCTGACCCTCCGTGTTAGGCCCGGTATCCCTACCTGATGCTCCATTGTTGGCCTGGCACCCCTACCCGATATGCTGGGGTAGTACCGGTACCCCCACCGGTACTCTGCAGCAGTATTGGTACACCCACCGGTACTCCAGGGTAGTACCTGAACCCTTACTGGTTCGCTGCGGTACACCTGCTGAACTTACGGGCCCGCGGTATAAACCAGACATTCCTACCTGACCCTCCAGGCTAGGCCCGGTATCCCTACCTGATGCTCTGCGGTAGGCCTGGCCCCCTACCCAACAATCTGGGTTAGTACCGGTACACCCACTGGTACTCCGCGGTAGTTTTGCTATACCCACCGGTACTCCTGGATTGTACCGGAACACTTCCTGGTGCGCCGGGGTACACCTGCTGACCCTACGGGCGCGCCGCTTTACGCCCACCCTTCCTACCTGACCCGCCGGAGTAGACCCGGTATTCCTACCCGATGTTTCGAGGTAGAATCCGTTCCCCCACCAGTACTCTGGGGTAGGAACGGAACCCTTTGTGATGCGCCAGAGAACACCAGCTGTCCCTTCGTGCGCGCTGGACTAGACCCGGCCTCCCTACCGGACCCCACAGGTTAGACCCGGTATCCCTACCTGATGCTCCGCATTAGGCTTGGCACCCATACCCGATATTCTGGGGTAGTAGCGGTACCCCCACCGTTACTCTGCGGTAGTATCGGTACACCCACCGGTACTCCGAGGTAGTACGTGAACCCTTACTGGTTCACTGGGGTACACCTGCTGACATTACTGGCGCGCGGTGTAGACCAGACATTCCTACCTGACCCTCCGTGTTAGGCCCGGTATCCCTACCTGATGCTCCATTGTTGGCCTGGCACCCCTACCCGATATGCTGGGGTAGTACCGGTACCCCCACCGGTACTCTGCAGCAGTATCGGTACACCCACCGGTACTCCAGGGTAGTACCTGAACCCTTACTGGTTCGCTGCGGTACACCTGCTGAACTTACGGGCGCGCGGTAGAGACCAGACATTCCTACCTGACGCTCCAGGCTAGGCCCGGTATCCCTACCTGATGCTCTGCGGTAGGCCTGGCCCCCTACCCGACAATCTGGGGTAGTACCGGTACACCCACTGGTACTCCGCGGTAGTTTTGCTATACCCACCGGTACTCCTGGATTGTACCGGAACACTTACTGGTACGCCGGGGTACACCTGCTGACCCTACGGGCGCGACGCTTTACGCCCACCCTTCCTACCTGACCCGCCGGAGTAGACCCGGTATTCCTACCCGATGTTTCGAGGTAGAACCCGTTCCCCCACCAGTACTCTGGGGTAGGAACGGAACCCTTTGTGATGCGCCAGAGAACACCAGCTGTCCCTTCGTGCGCGCTGGACTAGACCCGGCCTCCCTACTGGACCCCACAGGTTAGACCCGGTATCCCTACCTGATGCTCCGCATTAGGCTTGGCACCCATACCCGATCTTCTGCGGTAGTAGCGGTACCCCCACCGTTACTCTGCGTTAGTATCGGTACACCCACCGGTACTCCGAGGTAGTACGTGAACCCTTACTGGTTCACTGGGGTACACCTGCTGACATTACTGGCGCGCGGTGTAGACCAGACATTCCTACCTGACCCTCCGTGTTAGGCCCGGTATCCCTACCTGATGCTCCATTGTTGGCCTGGCACCCCTACCCGATACGCTGGGGTAGTACCGGTACCCCCACCGGTACTCTGCAGCAGTATCGGTACACCCACCGGTACTCCAGGGTAGTACCTGAACCCTTACTGGTTCGCTGCGGTACACCTGCTGAACTTACGGGCCCGCGGTATAGACCAGACATTCCTACCTGACCCTCCAGGCTAGGCCCGGTATCCCTACCTGATTCTCTGCGGTAGGCCTGGCCCCCTACCCAACAATCTGGGTTAGTACCGGTACACCCACTGGTACTCCGCGGTAGTTTTGCTATACCCACCGGTACTCCTGCATTGTACCGGAACACTTCCTGGTGCGCCGGGGTACACCTGCTGACCCTACGGGCGCGCCGCTTTACGCCCACCCTTCCTACCTGACCCGCCGGAGTAGACCCGGTATTCCTACCCGATGTTTCGAGGTAGAACCCGTTCCCCCACCAGTACTCTGGGGTAGGAACGGAACCCTTTGTGATGCGCCAGAGAACACCAGCTGTACCTTCGTGCGCGCTGGACTAGACCCGGCCTCCCTACCGGACCCCACAGGTTAGACCCGGTATCCCTACCTGATGCTCCGCATTAGGCTTGGCACCCATACCCGATCTTCTGCGGTAGTAGCGGTACCCCCACCGTTACTCTGCGGTAGTATCGGTACACCCACCGGTACTCCGAGGTAGTACGTGAACCCTTACTGGTTCACTGGGGTACACCTGCTGACATTACTGGCGCGCGGTGTAGACCAGACATTCCTACCTGACCCTCCGTGTTAGGCCCGGTATCCCTACCTGATGCTCCATTGTTGGCCTGGCACCCCTACCCGATATGCTGGGGTAGTACCGGTACCCCCACCGGTACTCTGCAGCAGTATCGGTACACCCACCGGTACTCCAGGGTAGTACCTGAACCCTTACTGGTTCGCTGCGGTACACCTGCTGAACTTACGGGCGCGCGGTAGAGACCAGACATTCCTACCTGACGCTCCAGGCTAGGCCCGGTATCCCTACCTGATGCTCTGCGGTAGGCCTGGCCCCCTACCCGACAATCTGGGGTAGTACCGGTACACCCACTGGTACTCCGCGGTAGTTTTGCTATACCCACCGGTACTCCTGGATTGTACCGGAACACTTACTGGTACGCCGGGGTACACCTGCTGACCCTACGGGCGCGACGCTTTACGCCCACCCTTCCTACCTGACCCGCCGGAGTAGACCCGGTATTCCTACCCGATGTTTCGAGGTAGAACCCGTTCCCCCACCAGTACTCTGGGGTAGGAACGGAACCCTTTGTGATGCGCCAGAGAACACCAGCTGTCCCTTCGTGCGCGCTGGACTAGACCCGGCCTCCCTACTGGACCCCACAGGTTAGACCCGGTATCCCTACCTGATGCTCCGCATTAGGCTTGGCACCCATACCCGATCTTCTGCGGTAGTAGCGGTACCCCCACCGTTACTCTGCGTTAGTATCGGTACACCCACCGGTACTCCGAGGTAGTACGTGAACCCTTACTGGTTCACTGGGGTACACCTGCTGACATTACTGGCGCGCGGTGTAGACCAGACATTCCTACCTGACCCTCCGTGTTAGGCCCGGTATCCCTACCTGATGCTCCATTGTTGGCCTGGCACCCCTACCCGATACGCTGGGGTAGTACCGGTACCCCCACCGGTACTCTGCAGCAGTATCGGTACACCCACCGGTACTCCAGGGTAGTACCTGAACCCTTACTGGTTCGCTGCGGTACACCTGCTGAACTTACGGGCCCGCGGTATAGACCAGACATTCCTACCTGACCCTCCAGGCTAGGCCCGGTATCCCTACCTGATTCTCTGCGGTAGGCCTGGCCCCCTACCCAACAATCTGGGTTAGTACCGGTACACCCACTGGTACTCCGCGGTAGTTTTGCTATACCCACCGGTACTCCTGCATTGTACCGGAACACTTCCTGGTGCGCCGGGGTACACCTGCTGACCCTACGGGCGCGCCGCTTTACGCCCACCCTTCCTACCTGACCCGCCGGAGTAGACCCGGTATTCCTACCCGATGTTTCGAGGTAGAACCCGTTCCCCCACCAGTACTCTGGGGTAGGAACGGAACCCTTTGTGATGCGCCAGAGAACACCAGCTGTACCTTCGTGCGCGCTGGACTAGACCCGGCCTCCCTACCGGACCCCACAGGTTAGACCCGGTATCCCTACCTGATGCTCCGCATTAGGCTTGGCACCCATACCCGATCTTCTGCGGTAGTAGCGGTACCCCCACCGTTACTCTGCGGTAGTATCGGTACACACACCGGTACTCCGGGGTAGTACGTGAACCCTTACTGGTTCACTGGGGTACACCTGCTGACATTACTGGCGCGCGGTGTAGACCAGACATTCCTACCTGACCCTCCGTGTTAGGCCCGGTATCCCTACCTGATGCTCCATTGTTGGCCTGGCACCCCTACCCGATATGCTGGGGTAGTACCGGTACCCCCACCGGTACTCTGAAGTAGTATCGGTACACCCACCGGTACTCCAGGGTAGTACCTGAACACTTACTGGTTCGCTGCGGTACACCTGCTGAACTTACGGGCGCGCGGTATAGACCAGACATTCCTACCTGACCCTCCAGGCTAGACCCGGTATCCCTACCTGATGCTCTGCGGTAGGCCTGGCCCCCTACCCGACAATCTGGGGTAGTACCGGTACACCCACTGGTACTCCGCGGTAGTTTTGCTATACCCACCGGTACTCCTGGATTTTACCGGAACACTTCCTGGTGCGCCGGGGTACACCTGCTGACCCTACGGGCGCGCCGCTTTACGCCCACCCTTCCTACCTGACCCGCCGGAGTAGACCTGGTATTCCTACCCGATGTTTCGAGGTAGAACCCGTTCCCCCACCAGTACTCTGGGGTAGGAACGGAACCCTTTGTGATGCGCCAGAGAACACCAGCTGTCCCTTCGTGCGCGCTGGACTAGACCCGGCCTCCCTACCGGACCCCACAGCTTAGACCCGGTATCCCTACCTGATGCTCCGCATTAGGCTTGGCACCCATACCCGATCTTCTGCGGTAGTAGCGGTACCCCCACCGTTACTCTGCGTTAGTATCGGTACACCCACCGGTACTCCGAGGTAGTACGTGAACCCTTACTGGTTCACTGGGGTACACCTGCTGACATTACTGGCGCGCGGTGTAGACCAGACATTCCTACCTGACCCTCCGTGTTAGGCCCGGTATCCCTACCTGATGCTCCATTGTTGGCCTGGCACCCCTACCCGATATGCTGGGGTAGTACCGGTACCCCCACCGGTACTCTGCAGCAGTATCGGTACACCCACCGGTACTCCAGGGTAGTACCTGAACCCTTACTGGTTCGCTGCGGTACACCTGCTGAACTTACGGGCCCGCGGTATAGACCAGACATTCCTACCTGACCCTCCAGGCTAGGCCCGGTATCCCTACCTGATGCTCTGCGGTAGGCCTGGCCCCCTACCCAGCAATCTGGGTTAGTACCGGTACACCCACTGGTACTCCGCGGTAGTTTTGCTATACCCACCGGTACTCCTGGATTGTACCGGAACACTTCCTGGTGCGCCGGGGTACACCTGCTGACCCTTAGGGCGCGCCGCTTTACGCCCACCCTTCCTACCTGACCCGCCGGAGTAGACCCGGTATTCCTACCCGATGTTTCGAGGTAGAACCCGTTCCCCCACCAGTACTCTGGGGTAGGAACGGAACCCTTTGTGATGCGCCAGAGAACACCAGCTGTACCTTCGTGCGCGCTGGACTAGACCCGGCCTCCCTACCGGACCCCACAGGTTAGACCCGGTATCCCTACCTGATGCTCCGCATTAGGCTTGGCACCCATACCCGATCTTCTGCGGTAGTAGCGGTACCCCCACCGTTACTCTGCGGTAGTATCGGTACACCCACCGGTACTCCGAGGTAGTACGTGAACCCTTACTGGTTCACTGGGGTACACCTGCTGACATTACTGGCGCGCAGTGTAGACCAGACATTCCTACCTGACCCTCCGTGTTAGGCCCGGTATCCCTACCTGATGCTTCATTGTTGGCCTGGCACCCCTACCCGATATGCTGGGGTAGTACCGGTACCCCCACCGGTACTCTGCAGTCGTATCGGTACACCCACCGGTACTCCAGGGTAGTACCTGAACCCTTACTGGTTCGCTGCGGTACACCTGCTGAACTTACGGGCCCGCGGTATAGACCAGACATTCCTACCTGACCCTCCAGGCTAGGCCCGGTATCCCTACCTGATGCTCTGCGGTAGGCCTGGCCCCCTACCCGACAATCTGGGTTTGTACCGGTACACCCACTGGTACTCCGCAGTAGTTTTGCTATACCCACCGCTACTCCTGGATTTTATCCGAACACTTCCTGGTGCGCCGGGGTACACCTGCTGACCCTAAGGGCGCGCCGCTTTACGCCCACCCTTCCTACCTGACCCGCCGGAGTAGACCCGGTATTCCTACCCGATGTTTCGATGTAGAATCCGTTCCCCCACCAGTACTCTGGGGTAGGAACGG
Organism: Astur gentilis; assembly: GCF_929443795.1. Classification (NCBI taxonomy): domain Eukaryota; kingdom Metazoa; phylum Chordata; class Aves; order Accipitriformes; family Accipitridae; genus Astur; species Astur gentilis. Next base: position 1,223,810 of record NW_026061008.1, read on the forward strand.
AACCCTTTGTGATGCGCCAGAGAACACCAGCTGTCCCTTCGTGCGCGCTGGACTAGACCCGGCCTCCCTACCGGACCCCACAGGTTAGACCTGGTATCCCTACCTGATGCTCCGCATTAGGCTTGGCACCCATACCCGATCTTCTGCGGTAGTAGCGGTACCCCCACCGTTACTCTGCGTTAGTATCGGTACACCCACCGGTACTCCGAGGTAGTACGTGAACCCTTACTGGTTCACTGGGGTACACCTGCTGACATTACTGGCGCGCGGTGTAGACCAGACATTCCTACCTGACCCTCCGTGTTAGGCCCGGTATCCCTACCTGATGCTCCATTGTTGGCCTGGCACCCCTACCCGATATGCTGGGGTAGTACCGGTACCCCCACCGGTACTCTGCAGCAGTATCGGTACACCCACCGGTACTCCAGGGTAGTACCTGAACCCTTACTGGTTCGCTGCGGTACACCTGCTGAACTTACGGGCCCGCGGTATAGACCAGACATTCCTACCTGACCCTCCAGGCTAGGCCCGGTATCCCTACCTGATGCTCTGCGGTAGGCCTGGCCCCCTACCCGACAATCTGGGTTTGTACCGGTACACCCACTGGTACTCCGCAGTAGTTTTGCTATACCCACCGCTACTCCTGGATTTTATCCGAACACTTCCTGGTGCGCCGGGGTACACCTGCTGACCCTACGGGCGCGCCGCTTTACGCCCACCCTTCCTACCTGACCCGCCGGAGTAGACCCGGTATTCCTACCCGATGTTTCGAGGTAGAACCCGTTCCCCCACCAGTACTCTGGGGTAGGAACGGAACCCTTTGTGATGCGCCAGAGAACACCAGCTGTACCTTCGTGCGCGCTGGACTAGACCCGGCCTCCCTACCGGACCCCACAGGTTAGACCCGGTATCCCTACCTGATGCTCCGCATTAGGCTTGGCACCCATACCCGATCTTCTGCGGTAGTAGCGGTACCCCCACCGTTACTCTGCGGTAGTATCGGTACACCCACCGGTACTCCGAGGTAGTACGTGAACCCTTACTGGTTCACTGGGGTACACCTGCTGACATTACTGGCGCGCGGTGTAGACCAGACATTCCTACCTGACCCTCCGTGTTAGGCCCGGTATCCCTACCTGATGCTCCATTGTTGGCCTGGCACCCCTACCCGATATGCTGGGGTAGTACCGGTACCCCCACCGGTATTCTGCAGTAGTATCGGTACACCCACCGGTACTCCAGGGTAGTACCTGAACCCTTACTGGTTCGCTGCGGTACACCTGCTGAACTTACGGGCGCGCGGTAGAGACCAGACATTCCTACCTGACCCTCCAGGCTAGGCCCGGTATCCCTACCTGATGCTCTGCGGTAGGCCTGGCCCCCTACCCGACAATCTGGGGTAGTACCGGTACACCCACTGGTACTCCGCGGTAGTTTTGCTATACCCACCGGTACTCCTGGATTGTACCGGAACACTTCCTGGTGCGCCGGGGTACACCTGCTGACCCTAAGGGCGCGCCGCTTTACGCCCACCCTTCCTACCTGACCCGCCGGAGTAGACCCGGTATTCCTACCCGATGTTTCGAGGTAGAATCCGTTCCCCCACCAGTACTCTGGGGTAGGAACGGAACCCTTTGTGATGCTCCAGAGAACACCAGCTGTCCCTTCGTGCGCGCTGGACTAGACCCGGCCTCCCTACCGGACCCCACAGCTTAGACCCGGTATCCCTACCTGATGCTCCGCATTAGGCTTGGCACCCATACCCGATCTTCTGCGGTAGTAGCGGTACCCCCACCGTTACTCTGCGTTAGTATCGGTACACCCACCGGTACTCCGAGGTAGTACGTGAACCCTTACTGGTTCACTGGGGTACACCTGCTGACATTACTGGCGCGCGGTGTAGACCAGACATTCCTACCTGACCCTCCGTGTTAGGCCCGGTATCCCTACCTGATGCTCCATTGTTGGCCTGGCACCCCTACCCGATATGCTGGGGTAGTACCGGTACCCCCACCGGTATTCTGCAGTAGTATCGGTACACCCACCGGTACTCCAGGGTAGTACCTGAACCCTTACTGGTTCGCTGCGGTACACCTGCTGAACTTACGGGCGCGCGGTAGAGACCAGACATTCCTACCTGACCCTCCAGGCTAGGCCCGGTATCCCTACCTGATGCTCTGCGGTACGCCTGGCCCCCTACCCGACAATCTGGGGTAGTACCGGTACACCCACTGGTACTCCGCGGTAGTTTTGCTATACCCACCGGTACTCCTAGATTGTACCGGAACACTTCCTGGTGCGCCGGGGTACACCTGCTGACCCTTCGGGCGCGACGCTTTACGCCCACCCTTCCTACCTGACCCGCCGGAGTAGACCTGGTATTCCTACCCGATGTTTCGAGGTAGAACCCGTTCCCCCACCAGTACTCTGGGGTAGGAACGGAACCCTTTGTGATGCGCCAGAGAACACCAGCTGTCCCTTCGTGCGCGCTGGACTAGACCCGGCCTCCCTACCGGACCCCACAGCTTAGACCCGGTATCCCTACCTGATGCTCCGCATTAGGCTTGGCACCCATACCCGATCTTCTGCGGTAGTAGCGGTACCCCCACCGTTACTCTGTGGTAGTATCGGTACACCCACCGGTACTCCGAGGTAGTACGTGAACCCTTACTGGTTCACTGGGTTACTCCTGCTGACTTTACGGGTGCGCGGTGTAGACCAGACATTCCTACCTGACCCTCCGTGTTAGGCCCGGTATCCCTACCTGATGCTCCGTTGTTGGCCTGGCACCCCTACCCGATATGCTGGGGTAGTACCGGTACCCCCACCGGTAATCTGCAGCAGTATCGGTACACCCACCGGTACTCCAGCGTAGTACCAGAACCCTTACTGGTTCGCTGCGGTACACCTGCTGAACTTACGGGCCCGCGGTATAGACCAGACATTCCTACCTGACCCTCCAGGCTAGGCCCGGTATCCCTACCTGATGCTCTGCAGTAGGCCTGGCCCCCTACCCGACAATCTGGGTTAGTACCGGTACACCCACTGGTACTCCGCGGTAGTTTTGCTATACCCACCGGTACTCCTGGATTGTACCGGAACACTTACTGGTGCGCCGGGGTACACCTGCTGACCCTACGGGCGCGCCGCTTTACGCCCACCCTTCCTACCTGACCCGCCGGAGTAGACCCGGTATTCCTACCCGATGTTTCGAGGTAGAACCCGTTCCCCCACCAGTACTCTGGGGTAGGAACGGAACCCTTTGTGATGCGCCAGAGAACACCAGCTGTCCCTTCGTGCGCGCTGGACTAGACCCGGCCTCCCTACCGGACCCCACAGGTTAGACCCGGTATCCCTACCTGATGCTCCGCATTACGCTTGGCACCCATACCCGATGTTCTGGGGTAGTAGCGGTACCCCCACCGTTACTCTGCGGTAGTATCGGTACACCCACCGGTACTACGAGGTAGTACGTGAACCCTTACTGGTTCACTGGGGTACACCTGCTGACATTACTGGCGCGCGGTGTAGACAGACATTCCTACCTGACCCTCCGTGTTAGGCCCGGTATCCCTACCTGATGCTCCATTGTTGGCCTGGCACCCCTACCCGATATGCTGGGGTAGTACCGGTACCCCCACCGGTACTCTGCAGCAGTATCGGTACACCCACCGGTACTCCAGGGTAGTACCTGAACCCTTACTGGTTCGCTGCGGTACACCTGCTGAACTTACGGGCCCGCGGTATAGACCAGACATTCCTACCTGACCCTCCAGGCTAGGCCCGGTATCCCTACCTGATGCTCTGCGGTAGGCCTGGCCCCCTACCGGACAATCTGGGTTAGTACCGGTACACCCACTGGTACTCCGCGGTAGTTTTGCTATACCCACCGGTACTCCTGGATTGTACCGGAACACTTCCTGGTGCGCCGGGGTACACCTGCTGACCCTACGGGCGCGCCGCTTTACGCCCACCCTTCCTACCTGACCCGCCGGAGTAGACCCGGTATTCCTACCCGATGTTTCGAGGTAGAATCCGTTCCCCCACCAGTACTCTGGGGTAGGAACGGAACCCTTTGTGATGCGCCAGAGAACACCAGCTGTCCCTTCGTGCGCGCTGGACTAGACCCGGCCACCCTACCGGACCCCACAGGTTAGAACCGGTATCCCTACCTGATGCTCCGCATTAGGCTTGGCACCCATACCCGATATTCTGGGGTAGTAGCGGTACCCCCACCGTTACTCTGCGGTAGTATCGGTACACCCACCGGTACTCCGAGGTAGTACGTGAACCCTTACTGGTTCACTGGGTTACTCCTGCTGCCTTCACGGGTGCGCGGTGTAGACCAGACATTCCTACCTGACCCTCCGTGTTAGGCCCGGTATCCCTACCTGATGCTCCGTTGTTGGCCTGGCACCCATACCTGATATTCTGGGGTAGTACCGGTACCCCCACCGGTACTCTGCAGTAGTATCGGTACACCCACCGGTACTCCAGGGTAGTACCTGAACCCTTAATGGTTCACTGGGGTACACCTGCTGAATTTACGGGCGTGCGGTATAGACCAGACATTCCTACCTGACGCTCCAGGCTAGGCCCGGTATCCCTACCTGATGCTCTGCGGTAGGCCTGGCCCCCTACCCGACAATCTGGGTTAGTACCGGTACACCCACTGGTACTCCGCGGTAGTTTTGCTATACCCACCGGTACTCCTGGATTGTACCGGAACACTTACTGGTGCGCCGGGGTACACCTGCTGACCCTACGGGCGCGACGCTTTACGCCCACCCTTCCTACCTGACTCGCCGGAGTAGGACCGGTATCCCTACCCGATGTTTCGATGTAGAACCGGTTCCCCCACCATTACTCTGGGGTTGGAACGGAACCCTTTGTGATGCGCCAGAGAACACCAGCTGTCCCTTCGTGCACGCTGGACTAGACCCGGCCTCCCTACCGGACCCCACAGGTTAGACCCGGTATCCCTACCTGATGCTCCGCATTAGGCTTGGCACCCTTACCCGATGTTCTGGGGTAGTAGCGGTACTTCCACCGTTACTCTGCGGTAGTATCGGTACACCCACCGGTACTCCGAGGTAGTACGTGAACCCTTACTGGTTCACTGGGTTACTCCTGCTGCCTTCACGGGTGCGCGGTGTAGACCAGACATTCCTACCTGACCCTCCGTGTTAGGCCTTGTATCCCTACCTCATGCTCCGTTGTTGGCCTGGCACCCATACCCGATCTTCTGGGGTAGTACCACAACCCCCACCGGTACTCTGCAGTATTATCGGTACACCCACCGGTACTCCAGGGTAGTACCTGAACCCTTACTGGTTCGCTGCAGTACACCTGCTGAACTTACGGGCGCGCGGTATAGACCAGACATTCCTACCTGACCCTCCAGGCTAGGCCCGGTATCCCTACCTGATGCTCCGTTGTTTGGCCTGGCACCCATACCTGATATTCTGGGGTAGTACCGGTACCCGCACCGGTACTCCGCAGTAGTATCGGTACACCCACCGGTACTCCAGGGTAGTACCTGAACCCTTACTGGTTCGCTGCGGTACACCTGCTGAACTTACGGGCCCGCGGTATAGACGAGACATTCCTACCTGACCCTCCAGGCTAGGCCCGGTATCCCTACCTGATGCTCCGCATTAGGCTTGGCACCCATACCCGATCTTCTGCGGTAGTAGCGGTACCCCCACCGTTACTCTGCGGTAGTATCAGTACACCCACCGGTACTCCGAGGTAGTACGTGAACCCTTACTGGTTCACTGGGTTACTCCTGCTGACTTTACGGGTGCGCGGTGTAGACCAGACATTCCTACCTGACCCTCCGTGTTAGGCCCGGTATCCCTACCTGATGCTCCGTTGTTGGCCTGGCACCCCTACCCGATATGCTGGGGTAGTACCGGTACCCCCACCGGTAATCTGCAGCAGTATCGGTACACCCACCGGTACTCCAGGGTAGTACCTGAACCCTTACTGGTTCGCTGCGGTACACCTGCTGAACTTACGGGCCCGCGGTATAGACCAGACATTCCTACCTGACCCTCCAGGCTAGGCCCGGTATCCCTACCTGATGCTCTGCGGTAGGCCTGGCCCCCTACCCGACAATCTGGGTTAGTACCGGTACACCCACTGGTACTCCGCGGTAGTTTTGCTATACCCACCGGTACTCCTGGATTGTACCGGAACACTTCCTGGTGCGCCGGGGTACACCTGCTGACCCTACGGGCGCGCCGCTTTACGCCCACCCTTCCTACCTGACCCGCCGGAGTAGACCCGGTATTCCTACCCGATGTTTCGAGGTAGAATCCGTTCCCCCACCAGTACTCTGGGGTAGGAACGGAACCCTTTGTGATGCGCCAGAGAACACCAGCTGTCCCTTCGTGCGCGCTGGACTAGACCCGGCCTCCCTACCGGACCCCACAGGTTAGACCCGGTATCCCTACCTGATGCTCCGCATTAGGCTTGGCACCCATACCCGATGTTCTGGGGTAGTAGCGGTACCCCCACCGTTACTCTGCGGTAGTATCGGTACACCCACCGGTACTCCGAGGTAGTACGTGAACCCTTACTGGTTCACTGGGGTACACCTGCTGACATTACTGGCGCGCAGTGTAGACCAGACATTCCTACCTGACCCTCCGTGTTAGGCCCGGTATCCCTACCTGATGCTCCATTGTTGGCCTGGCACCCCTACCCGATATGCTGGGGTAGTACCGGTACCCCCACCGGTACTCTGCAGCAGTATCGGTACACCCACCGGTACTCCAGGGTAGTACCTGAACCCTTACTGGTTCGCTGCGGTACACCTGCTGAACTTACGGGCCCGCGGTATAGACCAGACATTCCTACCTGACCCTCCAGGCTAGGCCCGGTATCCCTACCTGATGCTCTGCGGTAGGCCTGGCCCCCTACGCGACAATCTGGGTTAGTACCGGTACACCCACTGGTACTCCGCGGTAGTTTTGCTATACCCACCGGTACTCCTGGATTTTACCGGAACACTTACTGGTGCGCCGGGGTACACCTGCTGACCCTTCGGGCGCGACGCTTTACGCCCACCCTTCGTACATGACCTGCCGGGTTAGGCCCGGTATCCCTACCCTATGTTACGAGGTAGAACCGGTTCACCCACCAGTACTCTGGGGTTGGAACGGAACCCTTTGAGATGCGCCAGAGAACACCAGCTGTCCCTTCGTGCGCGCTGGACTAGACCCAGCCTCCCTACCGGACCCCACAGGTTAGACCCGGTATCCCTACCTGATGCTCCGCATTAGGCTTGGCACCCATACCCGATATTCTGGGGTAGTAGCGGTACCCCCACCGTTACTCTGCGGTAGTATCGGTACACCCACCGGTACTACGAGGTAGTACGTGAACCCTTACTGGTTCACTGGGTTACTCCTGCTGACTTTACGGGTGCGCGGTGTAGACCAGACATTCCTACCTGACCCTCCGTGTTAGGCCCGGTATCCCTACCTGATGCTCCGTTGTTGGCCTGGCACCCCTACCCGATATGCTGGGGTAGTACCGGTACCCCCACCGGTACTCTGCAGTAGTATCGGTACACCCACCGGTACTCCAGGGTAGTACCTGAACCCTTACTGGTTCGCTGCGGTACACCTGCTGAACTTACGGGCCCACGGTATAGACCAGACATTCCTACCTGACCCTCCAGGCTAGGCCCGGTATCCCTACCTGATGCTCTGCGGTAGGCCTGGCCCCCTACCCGACAATGTGGGGTAGTACCGGTACACCCACTGGTACTCCGCGGTAGTTTTGCTATACCCACCGGTACTCCTGGATTTTACCGGAACACTTCCTGGTGCGCCGGGGTACACCTGCTGACCCTACGGGCGCGCCGCTTTACGCCCACCCTTCCTACCTGACCCGCCGGAGTAGACCTGGTATTCCTACCCGATGTTTCGAGGTAGAACCCGTTCCCCCACCAGTACTCTGGGGTAGGAACGGAACCCTTTGTGATGCGCCAGAGAACACCAGCTGTCCCTTCGTGCGCGCTGGACTAGACCCGGCCTCCCTACCGGACCCCACAGGTTAGACCCGGTATCCCTACCTGATGCTCCGCATTAGGCTTGGCACCCATACCCGATCTTCTGCGGTAGTAGCGGTACCCCCACCGTTACTCTGCGGTAGTATCGGTACACCCACCGGTACTCCGAGGTAATACGTGAACCCTTACTGGTTCACTGGGGTACACCTGCTGACATTACTGGCGCGCGGTGTAGACAGACATTCCTACCTGACCCTCCGTGTTAGGCCCGGTATCCCTACCTGATGCTCCATTGTTGGCCTGGCACCCCTACCCGATATGCTGGGGTAGTACCGGTACCCCCACCGGTAATCTGCAGCAGTATCGGTACACCCACCGGTACTCCAGGGTAGTACCTGAACCCTTACTGGTTCGCTGCGGTACACCTGCTGAACTTACGGGCCCGCGGTATAGACCAGACATTCCTACCTGACCCTCCAGGCTAGGCCCGGTATCCCTACCTGATGCTCTGCGGTAGGCCTGGCCCCCTACCCAACAATCTGGGTTAGTACCGGTACACCCACTGGTACTCCGCGGTAGTTTTGCTATACCCACCGGTACTCCTGGATTGTACCGGAACACTTCCTGGTGCGCCGGAGTACACCTGCTGACCCTACGGGCGCGCCGCTTTACGCCCACCCTTCCTACCTGACCCGCCGGAGTAGACCCGGTATTCCTACCCGATGTTTCGAGGTAGAATCCGTTCCCCCACCAGTACTCTGGGGTAGGAACGGAACCCTTTGTGATGCGCCAGAGAACACCAGCTGTCCCTTCGTGCGCGCTGGACTAGACCCGGCCACCCTACCGGACCCCACAGGTTAGACCCGGTATCCCTACCTGATGCTCCGCATTAGGCTTGGCACCCATACCCGATATTCTGGGGTAGTAGCGGTACCCCCACCGTTACTCTGCGGTAGTATCGGTACACCCACCGGTACTCCGAGGTAGTACGTGAACCCTTACTGGTTCACTGGGTTACTCCTGCTGACTTTACGGGTGCGCGGTGTAGACCAAACATTCCTACCTGACCCTCCGTGTTAGGCCCGGTATCCCTACCTGATGCTCCGTTGTTGGCCTGGCACCCATACCTGATATTCTGGGGTAGTACCGGTACCCGCACCGGTACTCCGCAGTAGTATCGGTACACCCACCGGTACTCCAGGGTAGTACCTGAACCCTTACTGGTTCGCTGCGGTACACCTGCTGAACTTACGGGCCCGCGGTATAGACCAGACATTCCTACCTGACCCTCCAGGCTAGGCCCGGTATCCCTACCTGATGCTCCGCATTAGGCTTGGCACCCATACCCGATCTTCTGCGGTAGTAGCGGTACCCCCACCGTTACTCTGCGGTAGTATCAGTACACCCACCGGTACTCCGAGGTAGTACGTGAACCCTTACTGGTTCACTGGGTTACTCCTGCTGACTTTACGGGTGCGCGGTGTAGACCAGACATTCCTACCTGACCCTCCGTGTTAGGCCCGGTATCCCTACCTGATGCTCCGTTGTTGGCCTGGCACCCCTACCCGATATGCTGGAGTAGTACCGGTACCCCCACCGGTACTCTGCAGCAGTATCGGTACACCCACCGGTACTCCAGGGTAGTACCTGAACCCTTACTGGTTCGCTGCGGTACACCTGCTGAACTTACGGGCCCGCGGTATAGACCAGACATTCCTACCTGACCCTCCAGGCTAGGCCCGGTATCCCTACCTGATGCTCCGCATTAGGCTTGGCACCCATACCCGATCTTCTGCGGTAGTAGCGGTACCCCCACCGTTACTCTGCGTTAGTATCGGTACACCCACCGGTACTCCGAGGTAGTACGTGAACCCTTACTGGTTCACTGGGGTACACCTGCTGACATTACTGGCGCGCGGTGTAGACCAGACATTCCTACCTGACCCTCCGTGTTAGGCCCGGTATCCCTACCTGATGCTCCATTGTTGGCCTGGCACCCCTACCCGATATGCTGGGGTAGTACCGGTACCCCCACCGGTATTCTGCAGTAGTATCGGTACACCCACCGGTACTCCAGGGTAGTACCTGAACCCTTACTGGTTCGCTGCGGTACACCTGCTGAACTTACGGGCGCGCGGTAGAGACCAGACATTCCTACCTGACCCTCCAGGCTAGGCCCGGTATCCCTACCTGATGCTCTGCGGTACGCCTGGCCCCCTACCCGACAATCTGGGGTAGTACCGGTACACCCACTGGTACTCCGTGGTAGTTTTGCTATACCCACCGGTACTCCTAGATTGTACCGGAACACTTCCTGGTGCGCCGGGGTACACCTGCTGACCCTACGGGCGCGCCGCTTTACGCCCACCCTTCCTACCTGACCCGCCGGAGTAGACCTGGTATTCCTACCCGATGTTTCGAGGTAGAACCCGTTCCCCCACCAGTACTCTGGGGTAGGAACGGAACCCTTTGTGATTCGCCAGAGAACACCAGCTGTCCCTTCGTGCGCGCTGGACTAGACCCGGCCTCCCTACCGGACCCCACAGCTTAGACCCGGTATCCCTACCTGATGCTCCGCATTAGGCTTGGCACCCATACCCGATCTTCTGGGGTAGTAGCGGTACTTCCACCGTTACTCTGCGGTAGTATCGGTACACCCACCGGTACTCCGAGGTAGTACGTGAACCCTTACTGGTTCACTGGGTTACTCCTGCTGCCTTCACGGGTGCGCGGTGTAGACCAGACATTCCTACCTGACCCTCCGTGTTAGGCCTTGTATCCCTACCTCATGCTCCGTTGTTGGCCTGGCACCCATACCCGATCTTCTGGGGTAGTACCACAACCCCCACCGGTACTCTGCAGTATTATCGGTACACCCACCGGTACTCCAGGGTAGTACCTGAACCCTTACTGGTTCGCTGCAGTACACCTGCTGAACTTACGGGCGCGCGGTATAGACCAGACATTCCTACCTGACCCTCCAGGCTAGGCCCGGTATCCCTACCTGATGCTCCGTTGTTGGCCTGGCACCCATACCTGATATTCTGGGGTAGTACCGGTACCCGCACCGGTACTCCGCAGTAGTATCGGTACACCCACCGGTACTCCAGGGTAGTACCTGAACCCTTACTGGTTCGCTGCGGTACACCTGCTGAACTTACGGGCCCGCGGTATAGACGAGACATTCCTACCTGACCCTCCAGGCTAGGCCCGGTATCCCTACCTGATGCTCCGCATTAGGCTTGGCACCCATACCCGATCTTCTGCGGTAGTAGCGGTACCCCCACCGTTACTCTGCGGTAGTATCAGTACACCCACCGGTACTCCGAGGTAGTACGTGAACCCTTACTGGTTCACTGGGTTACTCCTGCTGACTTTACGGGTGCGCGGTGTAGACCAGACATTCCTACCTGACCCTCCGTGTTAGGCCCGGTATCCCTACCTGATGCTCCGTTGTTGGCCTGGCACCCCTACCCGATATGCTGGGGTAGTACCGGTACCCCCACCGGTAATCTGCAGCAGTATCGGTACACCCACCGGTACTCCAGGGTAGTACCTGAACCCTTACTGGTTCGCTGCGGTACACCTGCTGAACTTACGGGCCCGCGGTATAGACCAGACATTCCTACCTGACCCTCCAGGCTAGGCCCGGTATCCCTACCTGATGCTCTGCGGTAGGCCTGGCCCCCTACCCGACAATCTGGGTTAGTACCGGTACACCCACTGGTACTCCGCGGTAGTTTTGCTATACCCACCGGTACTCCTGGATTGTACCGGAACACTTCCTGGTGCGCCGGGGTACACCTGGTGACCCTACGGGCGCGCCGCTTTACGCCCACCCTTCCTACCTGACCCGCCGGAGTAGACCCGGTATTCCTACCCGATGTTTCGAGGTAGAATCCGTTCCCCCACCAGTACTCTGGGGTTGGAACGGAACCCTTTGTGATGCGCCAGAGAACACCAGCTGTCCCTTCGTGCGCGCTGGACTAGACCCGGCCTCCCTACCGGACCCCACAGGTTAGACCCGCTATCCCTACCTGATGCTCCGCATTAGGCTTGGCACCCATACCCGATGTTCTGGGGTAGTAGCGGTACCCCCACCGTTACTCTGCGGTAGTATCGGTACACCCACCGGTACTCCGAGGTAGTACGTGAACCCTTACTGGTTCACTGGGGTACACCTGCTGACATTACTGGCGCGCAGTGTAGACCAGACATTCCTACCTGACCCTCCGTGTTAGGCCCGGTATCCCTACCTGATGCTCAATTGTTGGCCTGGCACCCCTACCCGATATGCTGGGGTAGTACCGGTACCCCCACCGGTACTCTGCAGCAGTATCGGTACACCCACCGGTACTCCAGGGTAGTACCTGAACCCTTACTGGTTCGCTGCGGTACACCTGCTGAACTTACGGGCCCGCGGTATAGACCAGACATTCCTACCTGACCCTCCAGGCTAGGCCCGGTATCCCTACCTGATGCTCTGCGGTAGGCCTGGCCCCCTACGCGACAATCTGGGTTAGTACCGGTACACCCACTGGTACTCCGCGGTAGTTTTGCTATACCCACCGGTACTCCTGGATTTTACCGGAACACTTACTGGTGCGCCGGGGTACACCTGCTGACCCTTCGGGCGCGACGCTTTACGCCCACCCTTCGTACATGACCTGCCGGGTTAGGCCCGGTATCCCTACCCTATGTTACGAGGTAGAACCGGTTCACCCACCAGTACTCTGGGGTTGGAACGGAACCCTTTGAGATGCGCCAGAGAACACCAGCTGTCCCTTCGTGCGCGCTGGACTAGACCCAGCCTCCCTACCGGACCCCACAGGTTAGACCCGGTATCCCTACCTGATGCTCCGCATTAGGCTTGGCACCCATACCCGATCTTCTGCGGTAGTAGCGGTACCCCCACCGTTACTCTGCGTTAGTATCGGTACACCCACCGGTACTCCGAGGTAGTACGTGAACCCTTACTGGTTCACTGGGGTACACCTGCTGACATTACTGGCGCGCGGTGTAGACCAGACATTCCTACCTGACCCTCCGTGTTAGGCCCGGTATCCCTACCTGATGCTCCGTTGTTGGCCTGGCACCCCTACCCGATATGCTGGGGTAGTACCGGTACCCCCACCGGTAATCTGCAGCAGTATCGGTACACCCACCGGTACTCCAGGGTAGTACCTGAACCCTTACTGGTTCGCTGCGGTACACCTGCTGACCTTACGGGCGTGCTCTGTAGACGAGACATTCCTACCTGACCCTCCAGGCTAGGCCCGGTATCCCTACCTGATGCTCTGCGGTAGGCCTGGCCCCCTACCCGACAATCTGGGTTAGTACCGGTACACCCACTGGTACTCCGCGGTAGTTTTGCTATACCCACCGGTACTCCTGGATTGTACCGGAACACTTCCTGGTGCGCCGGGGTACACCTGCTGACCCTACGGGCGCGCCGCTTTACGCCCACCCTTCCTACCTGACCCGCCGGAGTAGACCCGGTATTCCTACCCGATGTTTCGAGGTAGAATCCGTTCCCCCACCAGTACTCTGGGGTAGGAACGGAACCCTTTGTGATGCGCCAGAGAACACCAGCTGTCCCTTCGTGCGCGCTGGACTAGACCCGGCCTCCCTACCGGACCCCACAGGTTAGACCCGGTATCCCTACCTGATGCTCCGCATTAGGCTTGGCACCCATACCCGATCTTCTGCGGTAGTAGCGATACCCCCACCGTTACTCTGCGTTAGTATCGGTACACCCACCGGTACTCCGAGGTAGTACGTGAACCCTTACTGGTTCACTGGGGTACACCTGCTGACATTACTGGCGCGCGGTGTAGACCAGACATTCCTACCTGACCCTCCGTGTTAGGCCCGGTATCCCTACCTGATGCTCCATTGTTGGCCTGGCACCCCTACCCGATATGCTGGGGTAGTACCGGTACCCCCACCGGTACTCTGCAGCAGTATCGGTACACCCACCGGTACTCCAGGGTAGTACCTGAACCCTTACTGGTTCGCTGCGGTACACCTGCTGAACTTACGGGCCCGCGGTATAAACCAGACATTCCTACCTGACCCTCCAGGCTAGGCCCGGTATCCCTACCTGATGCTCTGCGGTAGGCCTGGCCCCCTACCCGACAATCTGGGTTAGTACCGGTACACCCACTGGTACTCCGCGGTAGTTTTGCTATACCCACCGGTACTCCTGGATTGTACCGGAACACTTCCTGGTGCGCCGGGGTACACCTGCTGACCCTACGGGCGCGCCGCTTTACGCCCACCCTTCCTACCTGACCCGCCGGAGTAGACCCGGTATTCCTAGCCGATGTTTCGAGGTAGAACCCGTTCCCCCACCAGTACTCTGGGGTAGGAACGGAACCCTTTGTGATGCGCCAGAGAACACCAGCTGTCCCTTCGTGCGCGCTGGACTAGACCCGGCCTCCCTACAGGACCCCACAGGTTAGACCCGGTATCCCTACCTGATGCTCCGCATTACGCTTGGCACCCATACCCGATCTTCTGGGGTAGTAGCGGTACCCCCACCGTTACTCTGCGGTAGTATCGGTACACCCACCGGTACTCCGAGGTAGTACGTGAACCCTTACTGGTTCACTGGGTTACTCCTGCTGACTTTACGGGTGCGCGGTGTAGACCAGACATTCCTACCTGACCCTCCGTGTTAGGCCCGGTATCCCTACCTGATGCTCCGTTGTTGGCCTGGCACCCCTACCCGATATGCTGGGGTAGTACCGGTACCCCCACCGGTACTCTGCAGCAGTATCGGTACACCCACCGGTACTCCAGGGTAGTACCTGAACCCTTACTGGTTCGCTGCGGTACACCTGCTGAACTTACGGGCGCGCGGTATAGACCAGACATTCCTACCTGACCCTCCAGGCTAGGCCCGGTATCCCTACCTGATGCTCTGCGGTAGGCCTGGCCCCCTTCCCGACAATGTGGGGTAGTACCGGTACACCCACTGGTACTCCGCGGTAGTTTTGCTATACCCACCGGTACTCCTGGAT